>NC_092528.1:18094285-18756071 GCF_037038585.1 Patagioenas fasciata
ACAGTTCTCATGAAACATAAATTTTATGATCTGCTAAATCTAAGGATAATCCAACCGTAAACTTACTGGCCTCATGTTAACCACGTCTGATTTGGATGCTGCTGGGGGAACACAATCTAGAAACACTCTGGAAGAAATTGTTTTCAGTAATGCCACAGCCCACATACAGCACAGAAATCCAGTCTTGGGGGAATTTCCTCTTTGGCAAAGGAGGAGTTACTCTACATGTGTTAGTTTTTCCTATAATATTTATGAACTCCCTCAGGTCCATGCACAAATCTTTTGATTGCAACAAAGGCCACAGTCTCTAGAAGATGTCCCTGACAAACTCCAGTGGAGCGTCCTTGTGACAGCCCAAGCTGTTACAATTCGTTTGAAGTATCTTTGCAATGCCACGACATCATGTCAGTGTAGCCATTTGCACCCTTTGTTCTGAAGGCTGGTGGTGCTTCACAAACTGGCCTCACGCTCTTCTATTCAAATCACAAATTATCAAGGACATATTCTGCATGAGTAAGATTTGTAAAAATGTTAAGACAAGCACTGGAAAAACAAGAGGACTTTGATAGCCAAGGTTGAAGTATAAGCAAAATGTCCTCAAGAGTATGCTCAATGATGAGTTGTGCTTTTGTGTCAGCCCCAGGGAAAGCCAAACAGGAGAGACTCAACCAATCCAGACAGGGTCCTGGGGTTTTCTTGCCATTTTGTGTTCTACTTTAATAGCCCACCTCACATGCAGTCAGGTAGCCTGGAAGATGGATAATGCCACCTGCAACAGAGCTGTCAAACCACACCTCAACTTCAGGAGCTTGCTTTTACAAATAATTTAATCAGGCAAACTTCTCTGGGCTGCTTCATGGAGGTGTCATGTTGCTGCAGCCTACCTGTCCTCCAGTGCCCTAAGTTCAAGAGACGGCCCTTTTCCCACAGAGGCAAAGGCAATCTGGCAACACCAGGACAGCCCAGAGCTCATTTTCTACACACTCTCTGTCTCAGCATTGCCATTCTTCTTAAAGCAGACTGTTGCTGCCCTGAAAGTTTGTTAGTATACGAGTAAGTGAGCAGGTTCTAATTAAGAGAAAGCTATTGTTCCCTGATCATTCTCACTGCGAGGTTGAGGCAGGAAATAGGTTGAAACTTGAACCTAACATATCATATTTTCAAATGCATGAACTGACCCCGCAACATTTCACTTCACAATTCATGTGGCCTGAATTCCAGGAAGACCCTGAAACGCTACCAGGTGTTTACTTTCCTGCTAGCAAATGGTATGTTTCTCTTTACACTTTTTGTGGTGCCTTATTGCAGAGTTCTGATCGACAACCTGCAGGCTGCACTGCATGCCCAGTTTGACAACAAGGCTCGTACCACCGGACACAGCTATGAAAAATACAACGACTGGGAAACGGTAAAGTCTAGAAGTTTGCCACTTTATCAGCTGGGTACCATTGCCTCTGTAGTTGAAATGGTTCTGATGTGCCTCCAGCCTTCTTCCCTTTCCCTCTTCTGTTTCATCCATTGCTCCATCCATTATTAAGATAACTCCTTCTCCAAACTGTCCTTCCTCTTCTCCTTTATTGCTCATTACCAAGTTGATCTATCTAACCTATTCTTCTACATCTGTTTCTTCTATTTCTGCTCTTAGTGCTGCATAGAAACGTTGGCAGAAACACAATGGCTAAGCTGACATGCTTCACTGCTGGCTTGCTCTTTCCTTTTCATTCCTTGTCCCATCTCCTCCACTAAAAATGTTGGTTCCATTCCCTGCCTCAATTCTAGCTCTTCATCTTCCACCATATGCTCTCCCTTCCTTCCACCTTTTTTCACAGCCATGCTTAATTTTCCTGACACATAATACTGACCATGTCACTCTTCACATCTTTACAGTGGCTGCTTATCATCCATTGCACCAGTTCTTATACTTAAAAGTATGACAATCTCCCTTTCCTGTCTTTCCTTACAAAAATCTTTCATTTTTGTGCCAATCATTGCCCACTAGGCACCTGTTACATTTTCAAACAAGAAAATGTGTACTTTCTCTCCAGGTGGTATCTATAGACCATATACAGAACTAATCCATTTTCTTCCATCAGAACTATCCTAAGGGAAAAAAAATCTCCATTTACAAGGCTATTTAAAAATAAGAACAAAACCTCCTCTGACTCTGCAAAGGTTATAGGCATGCAAAAAAACACCAACATCCATAATGTCACCCATTATTTCTAGTATTTCCTTGCCAGTTTGTCTACATCTGTATGCTGCTTCCTGCCTTCCTCTTAGTTCCTAGATAGCTCTTTGGGCATTAAACCCTTTATGAGTGGATGTGATGACTTTTTGTGAGCTTCTGAAGGCATCTGTAACAAAGGGACTCTGCTCAAAAATTAAGATGATAAAGACTATTATTACTTCCCTTGATGATACATAGAATGAAGGCAAAATTCTTTCTTTTGTACTTGGCATTGTTTGGCTGTTCCTACAAATCCATGTTCAGCACTTCTGTCAGTAATTCAAGAATGATAATGAATAAAAGAGCCATGAAACTGAAAAACATTACAACATGTAGAAGATTCAAGACTTTCAATCTACTTAACAAAAAAATCAGTTTCTTTTCTTAAGAGAGTTTAAAAGGTGACAAGGTCATAACTAATACAGGGTCAGCATTCAAAGGGCTTTATAATCCACCAGCCATACTCCAATGATGGTTTTAGATAAATTCATACTAGAAAATCTTAATTCAGACACATAGCTCTAGTACAAGTAGGAATTAACACTTGGATATCTACAAACTGTATTAAGGATTAGACGCTCAGAAGAACCATTCTGGCTTGAAATCTGTGAATTAATTAGTCTGGACCTGAGGAACAGACATCAGTAAATTTAATCTCCTTATTAAACAGATTGCTGCTTGGACTGCCAATATTGCTGCTCAGTACCCAAACCTTGTCTCTCGCAGTGTAATTGGGGAAACATATGAAGGACGGTCAATGTACCTTCTCAAAGTAAGTGCTCTGATTTCTTTGTTTCAGACCTTTCCTCTAGTAACCTCCACAAGATAGTAATATACATTTTGCAGAAAATCTAATACCTTTTGTTTACTACTACTCTGCTTTTTTAATTTATTTTTTTTAAAGGGGCATAGTGAATTATTAGAAGTTCAGACATATCAATGTAACCACACTCCTGACAGCTATTTGAATGATCATCTACCTTGATGTTCTCTCAATCTGTTATTTTAAAACCCATTTAGTCTAAAGGGATCTATAAATGTCAGTCTCTCTAGCAATAGGCATCAAATTTGTATTTTCATCATATATACATTTTTGGCATAGCTCTTATGAATAAATAAGATATGATGACTTAAATAAAGATGAAAGTGTTAGGATTACTTGCCCAAAAATTGCATAAGCATTTACAATATCATTCAAGCAAAGATCAACTTTTAGAGACACTACAGGAAATAAATCAACAGTGCAGAATAATAAAATAATTGTGGGGGGAAGCTTATCTACATTAATAAAACTGAAATTATTATTAAGAGTCTATTGTTTTAGATTGAATATCATGGGTTCAGCTGCAGCTGAGAGCGCTGCATAGATTTCCATTTAACAAGCAATGCTATATTTTTATGAAGTTTGACTTTTTAGGTCAGCAAGCTGAATGACTTGTTCTGCATAGAAATTATTTTGTTCAAGACCTGGTTTTCTTGTTTTATTTTTTTCCCAGGTAGGAAAAAGTGGTGAAAATAAGAAGGCCATCTTTATTGATTGTGGTTTCCATGCAAGAGAGTGGATCAGTCCTGCTTTCTGCCAGTGGTTTGTGAAAGAAGTCAGTAAGCTTAATGATAAAAAAATATTTCACAATATGAAAGTGTGTTTAAGAAAATCTAAAGTGAGCAGCAAGAGCTGAGGCCACTGCAGGTTGTCTTTTTACCTCTCTATATCTGTCACATATCCCTTTTCTCACCTCAGATGGTTAGGGTATAACTGCTTACCAACCTAATGGTTGGACCTGTGATCTTTCAGCAGCTTAAGACTACCTAAAAAGGTGTATGAGGTACTGACAACGAAAAGGGTTACTTACACAGTCTGTAAATTCCTTTTTGCACCTGTAGTCACAGGAAGGTGAGAGACAAGCAAACAGGTCTAGTAACACAGCTAAGCACAGAGTGCACTGGGGAAATGTAGCCAAGAGAGAAGGAAGACTACAAATGAAATTCCTTGAGCTCCACTCAGAAAAGGGAAATGCATATTCCTCCCTTTGAGCTACCGCTTTGAGTTGTACAGAATAGTTTCTAAAATATGAAACCTTATTCAGGAAAGAGCTGCACAGGTTAAATTAGCTTCACTTCAGGCTGGGATACTTTAGACCTTGAATTTTATCTCATTTGCCTTCTCCTCACCACCAATATAAAGTAGATGTAAGTTATCAAATGCTGCAGAGTCTTCTCTACAGAGAAGAGACATATTCCCCCTCAGCGGGGGGGGTGGTCAATCAATTTGGCAGAACAACTCACTGATTGAACCTCAAACTTTGTAAGAATTCCTGTTTGAAATTTTAAAAACAAACAAACAAACCCAAACAAACAAACAAAACACCAAACAGAAGCAGCAGCTGGGATTTAAAACCCAAGTAAAGGAAAGCCAAAGCACTGAGTGAGCCACGCTGGCAGAGGCATTGGTGGCAAGTACAATCTCAGTCTTATCAGCCAGCCACAGCCATGCGGGTTTGTGTAGGGAGCAGTGGAAATTGAAAGTGACATCTCAGCGCAGTCAAAGGGAGTGTGATTTCATTAGCTCCTCATAAGGCTGCAGACAGTATGTGCTGCCATTTTTCGCTTAGCAATTCGCGTCACTACAGCTGTCATTTGCACCGTCTGGCCACTTAATTCATGGGTGTACCTGACACCAGCAGTGGCTCTGCTCAAGTGGGTCCAGGTGTGGAGAAGTGCTTTAAAAGCACAGCCCTCTAAGCATCATCAGTGGTTCCCTTGGGATTGCTCCTAGATGTAAAAGTAAAAAAACCCCAAAACCTAGAGAAAAGCATGAGCAAGCAGCAGAAAAAAAAAAATTAAAAAAAAGGACAAAGTATGTTCTAGCAATCTGAAACTTCTTTTCTAGATTCTACATCCAACCTTCCACTTGCTGCAGGCCAAAGCTGCCTTTCTGCATTGCATTGCTCCCTGTGTTGTCCTTTATGTTTGTGTAAAGGAAACATGAGTGCAACATATTTCTTATAGCAAATTTTCATGATCATTGCATGGTCCCTCAACTCTGATATAAATCTGTGAGCAGGCATACAATGTGCCAGGCCATGAACAATCATGATATACAGGTTTACAGTAGGAGTTCTTGTGTCTTTCTTTCAATGTATGTGCATGAAAAAGTGCGGGGAAAAATCTGCTTCCCTATGAATACGTGCATCCACAACATTATGACTGGAAATGTATAAGGACATTCCCTGGAAATATTCTCTACGGTTTTGATTATTGATGACAATTATTTGCACAACAGGTATAAAAAGTGGGAATAATGATTTTTCCTTCTCACATAGAATATACCCAAACCGCTAAGGTGACAGGATGTAGTTAGAATATATGGACAGGAACTTCGCTCTGTCTGCAAACAAGAAGCTAGTAGATAGAAATCTCTTTCCAGTGATTCATTATCCTGTTCAAAAATCAGCATTGTTTTACCATATAATTTATCTACCAAAATGAGACGGCTTTCTAACAGCAGCATGGTTTAGGTCAATGCAAATCCTCAAAGTATATGTAATATCACAGAGCTGCTGCGTGTCATGTGATGGAGTGACCTGGATGACTTTGTCCACCACATTCATTAATTCCTGATCCAGTCCCAGGCCTCTAAGTACACACAGGAGATACAGATCTACAAAGGCATCATCAGCTTTTTCTACTTTTCTCTGACTAGGCTGTTGAGACGTATGGAACAGATACTGTCATGACCAGACTTCTCG
Organism: Patagioenas fasciata; assembly: GCF_037038585.1. Lineage (NCBI taxonomy): Eukaryota > Metazoa > Chordata > Aves > Columbiformes > Columbidae > Patagioenas > Patagioenas fasciata. Next base: position 18,100,262 of record NC_092528.1, read on the forward strand.
ACAGCTTGGACTTCTATGTTTTGCCTGTTCTTAATATTGATGGTTACGTTTACACTTGGACAAATGTAAGTACATTCTTGTTTCTCAACAACAGTGTTGCTGGCAAAGACAACTGTTAGAACTTTCTCTTAGTTTTGATCTATGCTTCGTCATTGTATTTCAGGAGCGCATGTGGAGAAAGACACGCTCTAAAAATGCTGGTAGTTCTTGCTATGGTACAGATCCCAACAGGAATTTTAATGCTGGCTGGTGCAGTAAGTGTCTCCTAACAGTAACTGTGAGTGATCATACAGACATGCAATAGCAAAGATGCTTGATTATGGACTTTCCTACCTCATGGTCCAGCTCAAGCTTGAGTGAAGACCACCAGTACAGTACTGTGAGCTTGTGTTCAGTTGTTGGAGCAGTTTTGGGCAAAAAACAGAGTTCAGTTACTAGCATCGTCAATATGGCTACTTCTATGATCGTATCTATGCACACATGTGTGCATAGATACACACACAATTGGATGAGTTCAGAACAGAAACCGAAAGAGTTTCCTTTTGGTCAGTTTCACTCAGTAGAGAGGGTTCTCTTTTGAGTGGTTTCCACTTCTCTGTTTCTAGGAAGCATCCTAGAAATGGGGGAGATATGCAAGGAGAGGACTTTTAAGTACTGAAGCAAATCAAAATCTCAATATCACTTACATAATACAAAAAATAGTGTAACAAGACTCTCCTAACAACCAACTTTTTTTTCAATAGATACTTACAAAATTCACTTTTCTTCTCAGCTCTTGGGGCCTCAAAAAGCGCCTGTGATGCTGACTACTGTGGCTCTGCACCTGAGTCTGAAAAGGAGACCAAGGCTTTGGCTGATTTTATTCGTGAACATCTTTCTACAATCAAGGCATACTTGACGATTCACTCCTATTCCCAGCTGCTGCTGTATCCTTATTCGTACGCTTACAAATTACCATTGAATTCCGATGAACTGGTAAGTCCTTTTGTCATTTTGACCTAATGAAAAGAATAAGTAAAAATCATCACCTGCTATTTAGGTCCATTTAACTTCAAGCAGTTTCTTTAACATCTGGAAAGAACCTGTACAGCCAGTTTTTTAAAATACTTCTGTCTTTCATAGCAAGAACAAGGGAAACCATGATAGCTTCAAGATAGTTCAAGCACAGGGTAAATTTAAGAGCCTTATTTAATTTCCACATACACAATGAATTTGCCAGAAGGTCAGGTTTGTCTTCCAGTCAAGCCATACAGAAATCCACTGTGCCATGCAGCGCGGTTCCATCCTGGCTCGAGAGGTTGCTGTGTACGTAGCTTTAACACAATTCATGGAAACATTATGCCCTGTAAGTCAAGCTAACAGCTTGATAGATTGTAAAAAACTACGAAATGACTGAACTGGTATCATCAACAGCAGACAAGGATTTCTGTCTACCACTTACTACAGAACCTTAGTTCTCACTGAAGTAAAATGGTGAAACTCCTATTGATATGGGTTTAAGACAACAAGGCAGTTTTTCTCAAATGCATGATTAAAACCAATTAGATACAAAACAGGTAAAAAGTTTCAGTTCTGAGGCCTTTCCAAACAGGCCTGGACTCAAAGACACCTTTTAGTTGGAAGAGGAGAGGATGAATGTGGTGGTTTAAAGGACAACAGCTCTTCTATTTACCCTAGAGAAAGGCCCAACCCTAATGCCATTTAAGTAAGATAACAACAGTCTGGAATATATTTTTTCAATCTTTAAAACCAGAGACAGGGTTTAAAACTACTAAACGTTTATAAAAGTTGTAAACATTTTATAAGGCCAAAAATCAACAATCATGAATAATAAAATTACTTCAGTTCTCTGGCGTATTAGCAATTAGAAGCTGTTGGCAGGGAAAACAACATAGCAAAACAAAACAAACAAATCTTGATTCCCCTTTTTTCCTGGATGCAGCCAAAAGTCCAAGGCAACAACACTCTGTGTTGCTCTGCTGTGCAGGTTTGACAGATTTATGAGTGCTCCCAAAGAGATGTCATGATTCTGAAGCACAAATACAAACTGGGGCCAACAATGAAGTTTCTTGTTACATTTTTTGCAGCTTAAAAGAGAGGATGAAATTAAGATGAAGATTTTGTTTTCTTAATTTATATTCCAGAAATTTTCAATTGTAATTATTCCAGGGAACTGTAGTATTTCTTGTGTTCAGTTTTTAAAAAAGCTTTCACACATTGCAGCTCAGTGTAAACTAATAAAACAACACAAAACCCTTGAAGCTGCTTTGTTGTCAAGATCACAAAGTTCCCATGTGTTAAAACTTTGCATGACATTCTGCCCAATTTTTTGAATCAAGAGCAAATGTAATGAAACATGACTAAAAGTACAGCATGTTTCTCACAATGTTAAATGGAAAAAGTTTACACTGAAAGCTCATTATTAAAACAATCCTTAACACTAAGAAATAACCTATGTGCTTTTCTAGGTTTTCCAATTCTTTTATTGGATTAAAATTTTATGTTAGCAACGTTCTAATACACCATAGAATTTAATGAATCACTCATACTAAGGTTCTCAATTTTTTATCAATAAAAACTCTCCTTTCCTGTCATAGAAGACAATGCTGCTATTACCATTCAGCATAAAAAGTTAAATAGCTCAGCAGTGCAGGCTACATATTTCTCTTCAACCATTTGATTTCATTTTGAAAGTTAGCCTTTCCAACAACACTTATTCCTTTATTTTAAATTGGGCACACTAAACCCAGAGAGAGTTCCTTTATTTTCTGCTACAAAACAATCACAAATCTCACCACCATGACAAGGTGACCTTATGAGTGTTTTTCACATCTTAATTAAGGGAAAATATTTCCTCTGTTGGTGATCCCAACAAAAAGACAGCAGGATCCCAGAGGTGCTCAACTTGTGTAGTATCTGATTTTAACAAGGGAAGACTTCTTGCCAAAAATCCTTCTTTTGGAGAATGATATCAGAGTATCACCCAATCCACATTGCCTGTAGTTGGGATGATTTAACAGAAAAGGCTGAATTCACCCCAACGTCAGTGAATTAAACAGAAAGTCAACACTCTCTGGGTCAGGTTTGAAAATGCAGCTTTTGAGATTACTTCAAGTAACTAAAACACATCCATTTAAGCTGTGAATAAAGAAAATTTAAGTTTTTCAATCAATTGTACTTGCTAAATGAGACATCTACAAAAAGAAGTAATATTCTGTATGCCAATTGTTATGTTTCATGTCTAAAAGTTCTGTCTAGATTTAGAATTTAGAAAAATGCTGAAGAATGAGAATCTCAACTTTTAATAGAAATTGTTCGGACAAATAAAAAAATCATAAATCATCTTGCAAATGAAGAAGCAACATTGATAGTGCCATTATCTTATCTTAGATGTTATTTTTACTCTGGCAGATCTAATAAATTAAAGGAAATATAGTTGCAATTTCTTATCTCTGTCAGTGAGCAACTGGACATGTGCTTAAACAAACCCTCACATGTCTGCTTAACATTAACAACATTTTGTTCCATTGTATGCAATTAAAGATAGCATAATACCATAGGGTTTATGCTGCATTCCACAGTTTGAAATAAAGAAGGGCACAAAAATTGAGTAATTTGAGATTAAAGCCACTAAGTCTGCAGAAGAGAAAGATTTAGAGAATACTTGTACCATCCTTTTCTGCAAGTGTACTGAACTGCACCTCAAAAGCGTTTTGTTGTTCACAGCCTCAAGAAATCACCAGAAGGCATAAAACCATCCTGGTTTTTGTTTCTCGGGTAGAACAGGGCACTCACAGAGAATCCCAGTCATCCTTCATGCTCCATTGCATTGCTATAGCAAATCAGAACAGCTTCAAAGTTACCGTAACATACTTTGAGTTGGGGATTAGAACTATCACTCAACCACCCCCAGCTCGGGGGTGTAAAACATTATGGAAGTCACATATGTCTCTTCCTTTCCACAACTTCCCACCCTTCTCCTTAGATGCAAGAGGGTCTCTGAGGATCTCAACCCCACAGCTCACAAGGGTTTTCCTCACATTTTCTCCCTGTATTCAGGGTTGTTGTTTTATTCCCCCTCCCGCCCCCAGGATGTTGCACAAAACTTCCACTGTTATCCAAATAACACTTCAACAACAAAAATAAAAACATCCAAGACAAGAAAATCTAGGTCAGGAATTTCTCAGAAGTTACACAATACTCTTGTGATGACACCCTGAAAGAAAAATGTGCTCCTTTTGGTGAATCACATTTTGCCTGCTTCATAATCCTCTTGACTCATTCTTTCCTACACCCTGGCCTGCTACCCTGCACACGGAATACACACTTGAATCCATCTCCTACAGAGGACAGAAGCATTAGCTTTTCACAACTAAAAAATGTGCTTGGCAAGACCAGTATCTCTCCAAACCTCCAAAAAGTCTTTTGATCTTTATTTTACTATTCACATTTTTGTCCTCTTGCAATAAGGAACTCTGTATTTAATCACACTTTTCATAAACACTTCAGTCCATAATTTTTAATCAGTTCATATTTTGGCCTTTGCTTTCTATTAGGTCACCCTACGCTTTTCTCATTTTCAGCAGAAAAACCTAGATTTATCAGTTCTTGCTTGTATTTGAATTGGCTCTGAACTATGATTTGATAGTGCAGAGGAATGTGCATCGTGCCCTTCCTTCCCAGGTTCCATTCCATCTCTCACTTAAACAAGCTCAGTGTCAAGTACATGTTTACAGCCAGCTCATACTCATTGTCACATTAATGTACGTGTATCATTTCAGTTTGGCAGTCTGCAGAATATTATATTAATTTATCACCCAAGATAATTTTCTAGACACAGGATTTCAGTTTGTATTACTTGAATGCATACCAACCACATTGGTTATTGTTTCAGCTCACCAAAGTTCACCTTCCACATTGAGTCAGTCTAGTATTTAATTTCCTCTTGAGTGCTTAAAACAGGATTTAGTGGAAAGTGGAGATTTGCCCAGAGTCTGTACAGCCTGCAAGAAGTGTGAATTTCAAATATATTGTTTGACCTTGTGAATATCAGTTTGATTATTTAACCTGGTTCCTGAGAGAAGTCTTTTCACTCCTGACTTTATTGCTGAAAGTGTTTAAGATATGTGAAGACCTGTGTGTAAAAATTTTTGAACAGCAAAAATCCTGTTGTCTAGGAGACTCAGACATACCAATGAGGAGTTGCAACCTGTGCTGTGGTTTTATCTGTGCTGTTGCAAACTCCTGTGATTGTACTACTTGTTACAAGTAAATATTAGTGAAGTCAACTGGGAAGCACAAGAAACAGAAGCAGAAAGGCAATGTTTGGAATTGGCTTCGCAGCTCCTCCACCGAGTTTGCCACCGAGTTTGCCTGTACTGACAGCCTTAAAATTGTGAGAAGGATGTTTTTAGTAGCAGCATCTTCAAGATGAAGCTCATGTATGAATGACTGAAAGGCAAGAGTCTCCAACAGGTGTAAGGCATATTCACCTTAACTCAGTCACACTGGAGACCCTCTCACCAGGGATCCATTTCTTAAACGCTCTGTGAGATTGCCACAGAGAAACAGGCTTGCAAAGCAAAAAGAAGCATCATACCCAAGTCCTCCATTTGGCTGGATTCCCAGGACTCTTTGGGGAGATACTTAACTATGAGCAACGACAGAATAGTGAACAAAACTACACATCAGTCATGGACTGAGGGGAGTCTGTTTTTATTGGCAAAACCAGAAGCCTCAGAAGTTTAGCTTCATTTGGACAAAGTTAACTTTGCAAATACCACATTTTCAGACTTTCATTAGAGAGGAAGTTGAGGGCCCCTCAAGTAGCACATGAGACTGAGGCGAAAAATACAGTTTTCAATCTTGGGCAAATCAGTTTGCAGTCCAGTGAGGGAAGGGACCTAGAGGTCCAGTCAATCATTCAAAAGGCTTCTCCAGATCCCTGTCAGACAGTGAAGGCAAAGGGAGTTGTCTACATGCAGCAGCTGCATAAGCAACGTCCCCAAAGGGTTTCCAAACAGCTGCAATTTCCTGGCAAATCTAACCTGATGACACAAGAGTAAAATGAGGGAGATGCTCCCCAAAAATTACCTCTTAACACACAGAAGATGCTTAGCCTGATAATTTATCATGTTAGTTCAAAACTCCAGATGTGCTAAGAGAGGCCAGTAACATATCTTAGATTAAAAGCTCCTAACTAGAAAAAACAGATTTAAAGGTTGTGAATTATGTAAGATAATGGTAACTGAGAACACAGCTCTGCTGTCTCAATGGTCCATGCACTCTGTACACAAGATCAAGTAAAATATTAGTAATTGCTGGGTAAACACAGATGGGTGATTGGTGCAGGGAGCTCTAACTTCTGCTGAAATTATCAGCTCTGTGAGTTCTGCTGCAAGTCAGAAGCTGAAAAGCCATTTCTGCTCCCAGTTACAAGGTATTAATTTGGAGTTATTTCTAGGACTTCAGAGCGCCAGCAAAATTTTCCTTGCAAGAGAAGGAGTCTTAACAGTAAAAAAAACAAAAACAAACAAACCCCAAACAAACCCCAACAATTCAGTTAAGCCAGTTATGCAAAGAGATGTAGAAAAATCCCTCAACAGCAAAGAGTATCCTCAAAGGTCAAAAAGATATCGATGTTTCCCCTTGCAGCTGTTTTCCAAATAACATACAGGCTTGAAAACCCAAACCACTTTTCAAAAACTAAATATCGCTTGTCCTTTTTGAAAATGCTGGGCATTATTTACATCCTTCTGCATAAATCTGCATGTTATTTCCTTTTTACAGATGGTTTTGAAAAATTGTGCTATTTAAAAAAAATCCTCGTATTTTGTATTTATACTCACAAGTATGTACTTATTTTGTATTACTCTTGCTGGTTATATTATATTATTAAGAGGTGACTTTTGTTCAACTTTAGTTGATTTTTTTAAATATATCTTTAGGTTTTGGACTATAAATCTATTAGGAAATCAAAGGTTAGAGTGTCACTTAAAGGAAAAAATCAGATATCAAAACTTCTGATGAAGTTTAATTTCGTAATGAAGTCATAAATGCTCAGTCATGTTTTTCACTTAAAGGGCGTCATTTAAAATACCACCTCGATCTCCAACCTGCAGAGCTTGAGGAACTTGTTTATTTGGATTTCAAGTTCTTAACAGTTGGAAATCTCAACTGGTCTTTCTACAAATGTCTCTTTTTTACAACTTCCTGGCCTATAAAAAAAATCCCTCAGATAAACAAAAGATGACTGAAGAAATTATGGTATCACTAGCAGATAGTAGACTCCAACCTCTACAATTCCCTCAACCTGTGTTAAAAATTATTATGGATTTTAGAAAAATCAGCTTATTACGGGATTTTTTAAAAACCCAACCAAACAAAACCCCAAAACAAACCAAAAAACCCAACCAACAACAAAACAAACAAAAAACAATCCCACCCTACACTCCCTCCCCTCCCCAAAAAACCCCAAACAAACAAACAAACAAACACTGGAGGGAGCCTAGCTCCTGCCATCGCTCTGAATCCAAGATTGTGAAATGCAAAGCAACAACATTCTTCCTACAATTGCTTGTGTTTGGACAATAGAGAGGCCAGAAACAAAACCTCACATTCAGGTACAGCCAGTGGAAGGATAAGCTTCAAATACTCTTTGGTTTGCTTTGTTTAAATATTCTTTATGTGCTAAATGATCACAAATTCCTACAGCAAACTCCCACAATTCTAGGATGTTCAAAATCCAACATTTGTGAATGGGGAAATACTTTAAACTCCGCAACAAACTAGACTGCCAGTGCTAATGCGAGCATATTTTTATGCTGTTTTGTAGAAGTTGAGAAAACTTCCAGCTAAGATTTTCTAAACACATTGTCCAACGTGCCTTTTTGAGTAATTCACAGGAACACTTGAAGCATAAGGATGAACAGAGAATATTTTACAATCTATCTTCCACTGGGAAGTAAGCCAGAGTATAACCTACAGAGAAAGAACAGGCTTGAGGAAATTCCTGGAATTTCAGCCATTCAGCTGCAAGCTATAAAGATATGGCAACCCATTGCTTATTCTTATACTAAACATCTGCTTTCAAAAATCATTCATATTTATCATCTGCTAGTAATAGTTTTCAGGTTTTACTACCAACATGCTGTATAATGAAGAACTGGAAAAGCCACACGTTCCAAAGAAAACTCTGTAATTTTCCTTACTGCAAAGATAAAAAGCTTCAGAGTACTAGTGATGGGCCTGATCCAGCTCCCACTGAAATCAGTGGGAGTTGAATGAGTCCCCCTGTGCATAGGAAATGAATTGAAATTAATGAGACTACATATGGTTCCAGGGTAATTTATGTCTTTTCTGGCTGTTAATATTTATAAGACCTTAATCTGCTTTCACTTGTATCACTGTTCAACTCCACTGACTAAGGTGACTCTACTCTGAATTTATAGCTACAATAGAAGGAAGAGAAAGGCCATTGTATGTTCACAATTTACGCTATTGTTAGTATTCTCTAAGATTCTCTTATCTCTAAGTAAGATACCTAATTTAGTTTAAATCTTGTACAAGTTTCTTCCAAGTATAGCAAATGCTGTTACCTTTTGTCCCCTTACGTACCCAAACCCCACTGCACTCTACAGCAGGCTGTACATGGATGGAGCAACACACAGACTGGACTACACTCCCTGAAATCTTAGAGAACAACCTCTTTACTTATAAGCTCTTTTCACAACAACAGGACAAGCTGAGCCTTGTCAGCTACTGACATCTAGTCATTCTGAGAGGTGAACAACAGTTTTCAAATAAAAACGTCTCAAGCATGGCTTTTCAATTTATTCAACAATCTAGTTGCTTAGATTCACTCAGAAAGCTTCTGAAAATCTGCATTTATCATTCTTATTTGCCTACAGTATTCCATTGCTCGTGCTGCAGCCAAACAGCTGTCCAGTTTGTATAAAACTCAGTATGAATATGGCCCAGGAGCTACAACAATCTGTAAGTACTGACCTAAATATGCTAGCCATCTATATTAAGTGCTACTAAGCCTATTAAATGCAGTTTTCTAGTGACTCTTGCTCCTCTTCCTAAGCAGTCCCCTTTTTTCATCTGTATATACTCAGAGGTATATCTGGAATCTGTCATTTCTAGGATATGGGATGATATATTCCTTAAGGAACCCAGGGAGTGTGTGACCCCCTGGAAAGTAAAGTGATGTGGTAAAGTGTTTAGGAATTCCTGTCCATAGCATGAATTCCTAAATCATATGCAGCTTAGATCAAAACATAAAAATCTTGACCTGAGATTTTTCTACATTTCGAGTATCTCCAGTCAAAATGAAAAGACAATATGAATAATGGCTTCAGCCACTCTAGCAACACAGATAATTATTTCTTTTACTTTGCATTACAGACTGAGAAATGTACTAACTACAATTCCATTCTTCTACCCTTCTTGGGACCCCAGCTGTAAGGGTATGGCCTTTGCAGTGACAAAAGTTGAGCTGAGTATAGTGCATCTAGATTTCTAGAACTTTAATATCTCCTATGCTTAAGATCTCTTCATTTCCTTAAATATGGAAACTAATATCTTTTCACTATTTCTCTTTCCTTAAATAATTTTAAAAACAATTTCTCCTGATGTTAAGAATATTTATGGAGGGTTTTCCTTAACAAATGTTTTGGTGATGCTTAGCAATTCTGGAGGCTCCTTCCTTAGCAAAAGAGACTGACTGCCTTCATTACACCAGAGTACTGGAAAGGGAGGTTACCATTTGCCCAGAAGAAAAAGATGGAGCTGATATCCCAGATCTGTAGTTCTTTGAGATCTGTGTGAACCTCAAAAATCTACGCAGTGAGAGGGTATTTGCTTCTGCTATCACATTTTTCTAAACAACCCCATGCAGCATGCCATCCTCCTGTTGCCCACACATTCCTCCTCTGGTCTCCCCACAATATTGATAAGGAGGGAGCAGTTTATCTTGTTTACATTTGCCTGTGTGCATCAGCTAGAAGGAAGCTTGCAAATGGCCTAAAATCACAGAAGCTTTTCCATGAGCAGGAGAAACAAATCAATTCACTGAATATGCCTTTTTATGTGTCCTTTCTGCATTTCTGGTTACGTGACTTGACTCCAAAGTACATCACATTTCAATGCGTAGCCACACTTTTCCAGTTAAGCTTTACTTTGTTTCTTTATCAACAGATCCTGCTTCAGGGGGCTCTGACGACTGGGCTTATGATGCAGGCATCAAGTACTCTTTCACTTTTGAGCTCCGAGACACGGGTAGATACGGTTTTCTTCTCCCTGAATCTCAGATAAAGCCAACCAGTGAAGAGACTCTCCTTGCTGTTAAATACATTGCCGAGTATGTCCTTGACCACTTGTATTAGAATGGAATCCTAAAAACTATTAAAGAAAATTTTATTCAGAGATGTTCTCCTTTTTATTGTTCCCTAACAATAGGTTTTTATCTCTCTGTACTTAATGTTTTCAGTCATGTTCTTAGTTCATCGTAGGTCAATAAAACTACAAGTTTGTCAAAATAAATTATATCTTTTACAAAGGCAACTACTTGCAGGGGGACTAAAAAGAAACAGAACAAGAAGCTTAATCAATGTAAGGTAAAGGTTGCCTTAATGATTAAAATTGTCTTTACACAGAGCAAACAGGCAAAGTATTAGAACCCATACAGCCTGAATGCTGAACAGTATGAGAACAGGCAGGTGCTTCATATCAATGCAATTTCATCCAGCCATTCATTGTCTTAATGGCAGCAGTAGCAAGGAAAAGTTCACATCTCATACTTTCACAATCATGTGGACTGTGATATGCTCTTGTGAATTTTCCCAAAACCCACCCTGGATTTGCCCCGTCACTGAAAACTAGTTTGGATCTAAGGTCACTGCTAGTCTGATCTGAACTCAGTGCTGAAGCTTATAATCACTATTAGTTTTACAGATCAAGACTTGACACAAATCATGCTATAAACTACCCCGCATTTAAGGCTCTCATGCTCACTACAGTAGCATTTCTCAAAATATTCTCAGAGTCCTGGTACTTCCTGGGGCCCCACATGTTCCTACTGTCCTGAGCGGAAGAACCATAAACCACCATAAAGACTAAGTCTGGTGATAAATGATTAACTGTTTCTTTCATGAGAAGCTGTAAAGAATTATCCCCTCACAATCAATTTTCTGTCCAGGTAATGGGGGTCTGATTGGGTCAGAGTGTGTGGGAGTGATAAATAGCCACTCTGGGCAGCTTTCTCCTGCAGCTGCAGAAAATGTGTTTGGCATTTATTAATGCGGTTTGGAACTTGGCTAATATGGGACATACTCTGCAGAAAGATGGGGAAAAACCTTATGTCAACACAGAACCTGGCTGATCTCCCTGCCATTGCCAGAAGCTCTGAACAGAGATTTCTGCTGTCCCTTGACGCGCCTGGAATTAGCACTACTTCTGGCAGGACCCGAGCTGATGCACTCAAAACAGAATGCAAAACGCATCTTACAGAGCAAATGGTTCTTGCAAGAAAATCACCAGTTTCAGACCTGTCAAAAACTAAGTGTTCTCCTTTTTAACCTCTTCTCTGTGGAGGGGAACTGAAAGACAAGGTCCCATTTAAAATTACTTTCATTTATATAGGTAAGAAAAAGAAAGGAACGCAGTCGCTAGCCCACTCCAATTAGCATGGCAGCAGTTGGATGAAACTAGTCCTCACACACGACTGATCCATCTGCTCTTGATCCCTGGTGAAACTGAACCCATGTGTGAAAGTAGCACAGACTGGTAAAAAGACGTCATTCTGTTTTGCAACAGAAGTTGGGGAGAAGGATAATCAACAGTACTAAGAATAGCACAGGATGCAAACAGAACATACTGGCCAGAGCCAAAGGGCAAGAAAATAAATTTTTCAGAATATAAAAGATTTTGGCTTATTTTAACTAAGTATTAACAACCACCCAGGGACCATCCTGAGTATAACTGTATTATCTGGGAATATATCATAGGCCTCACACCAACTGCAAGGTGAATTGTTGATACTCAGCACTGTTCTAGGAAGGTCTTTGTAGGGCTGCAGGCAACCAAACACACAACAAATACAGTTGAGGGGTAGGTTGATGGCACCCAGAAGCTCCAATAGTGTTAGGGTTACCACAGTTTACTTAAAACTGTGACTCCAAGGCAGAATATGGCACTCGTGATAGCTCTGATGTTCACAAAGTCAAATCACGGCAAGGCAGTGACATGCAGCTTTTCTGTGCTTTCTTCACAGAATGCAGCCACTAGTACCTCTGGTCAAATTACATAGATTTAGAGAGGAAGAGCAATTAAACGTGATATATCATCCATGCAGCTTGGAACATACAACCAAGAATATATGGGAGAAATTTAAGTGGGAAAGGACATTCTGCTAGCAGGTAACCTGTTAGGGCAAAGGCACTGAAAGAAAAAACAGAGAGGAATTAAAGGTTCAGCAACAGGTCACAATGCTTCAGATTTCAGCATTGCCTACAAAAAAACCCATAAGAAATCCACATGCAAACCTGATTGATAATATATTTGCAAAGATGCCATCATAATTATTTGGAACCAATTTCTCAGCTATGAAACAGTCCTTATAGAAAACCAGGAGAGACAGAGGAAAAGAAATAAAGACGCATTATATGGATGATGGAGGTACACTTTGACATTTGTAAAAGGTGGACTTCTTCAATAACCCTAAAGAAAAAATTTCATTTTTCCCCAAACTGCATCTTTTTCTTGCTTTCTAAAACCAAATAAATCCATAAAGAAACAATAAATATTTTACCAATGTTAAAAATAAACAGAACCCACCTCACAAACTCTCTACAGTTTTGCTTCTTCTTGAATTGCACAGTTTGAGTCTTTACTGTGAACACTGTAAGCCTACACTGCAATTTTGTAGCATATAAGAATATTTTTAACTGTATCCGTGTTTATGAAAAAAAGCCATTTAAAAAAACAAACACAAGAGGGGAGTAACTATGCAGCCCTGACATACCCCTTACTAAGGCAGAGGGAATGGGAATTTTGTCAGGAATGGAAGCCTCTTATCAAAGGAATGCCGGCAATGCAGGCTGACAGCACGGAAGGGCCGGCGGTGTCAGGCAGAGCGGTGCCTGCAGTGCAGGAAGATGATCCTGAGTCCAATGCTGGGCTTAGCGGTACAAGAGACAGGGACACACAGGAGTGAATTCAGCATAGGGCCATAAAGACAATGGAGGGACTGAAGCACCTGTCATACAAGAGGTGGGATTGTTCACCCTGGAGAAGTGAAGGCTCAGGGCAATCTTATCTGTGTGTATAAATACCCAATGTGAGGCTGTAAAAAAGACAGAACCAGGCTCTTCTCAGTGCTGCTCAGCAACATGAGGTATTGAGCACAAATCAAAGCACATGAAACTCCATCTGAACACAATAAAAAACTACTTCTACTGTGTGGGTGCCCGAACACCGGAACAGGTTGCCCAGAGACATTGTGGAGTCTCCATTCTTGGGAGATGTTCAAAATTTGATTGTACATGGCCCTGGGCAACCTGCTTTAGATGACCCTGCTTTGAGCAGCAGGTTGAACTGTATGGTCCTGCGTGGTTCCATCCAACCTCAACTGTTCTCTGATCCTGCAAAATTAATCTCTGATGATGCAGGTCAACCAAGGACTGAGATCAACAATTTCAGCTTTTCCTATTTGATTTATACTGCTCCTTTAATTAGATAAATAGAAAAGGAGCATTCTGTTTCCTTGGTTAGGAATCACATCAAAAAGCTGCCATATTTCTCATATTAAGCTATTGTTTGGTTAAATACATTCAAACAGTCAACTCATTTCAGTGTTCCAAAACTCAAAAGAGATTAAGAGCTGATGAAGTGTTTTAAAGACAATGTCCTGTCCACATGCCAGGTCTCACAGGAGTGGTATCGGAGACATCAGAGCACTCGTAGAGGAAACGTTCCTTCAGTACAGATCACAGCTGCAAAGGCCTAACAAAGGCTCCACTATACACATCCTTGATTCTTTAACATATAAAGCAGGGAACTCACACATAAAAATCAATGAAACAGAGTAAGTCCTGACAGTTGTGTGAAAGTTAAACATGTGCTTCTGGGGAAGATATTTCCAAGTTTGCTCAAAGTTCTCAAGCAGCTGCTGACAGATATTTATAATTCAGAGAAGGAAACTTCTGTTCTTAATGATCCAGACCCAACTGCCTCCAAAACTGCTAGAAATTAAACCTATGCTTACAATGCAGCCTGTTCTGAACTCTGCTGACATCTGGCCTCAAGTATGCTTCCCATCACTTTAAACTTTTCCAAGGACAGACATGGGCTGTGCAGTGAAGCAGGTTGCCTCTGTGCTCCCCACTGCACTCACAACAGCTGCATCGCAACTGCACACACAGTCTTTCACCACAAGAGGAGAGGCAACAGCCAAATGCTGCTTTCAGAATGGGATTGCATCCCTGTACTTTACAAGAAGGACGCTAAGCTACTTGCAGTAAACTTTGCAGCCCCAGAAAACAGAGATTTTGCTACAAACAAACAAAAAAATGCAGCTTGGTCAAGAAATAGTGAAATATTTCGAAACATCTCAAAGCACCCAAGTTTCTTGCAAACACTGAAGTGCTTCCTTTTTGCATTTAACAGAAGACGTAAGATGCTTAACTCTGGAGTTCTTCAAGGAAAGCATGAATCACATTGCTTTAATATAAAATCAACTCCCAATTTCCTGGCTTCATGGGGGAAAAAATCAAATATTCATGTTTCTCTTTAATACATTGATAAATTAAGCCACAAGAACCAGCATAAAGACTGTAGCAAAGAAAAAAGGAAAACAGTTCAGGAGTAACGGCTGCCAGCCCTGCAGATCCCTGTGCTGCTGCTGACATGAGCGAGTGAGGACACAGAGCACAGCTCAGTGTCACAAAGACCTACCAGCTCATGTCCAGAAGTGATACAGCTCAGAGCATCTCTGTTCCTACCAGAGTTAGTCCATAATTTAATCAACCTCCCACAAAAAATTAAGAGCTGCTACTAATTTTTTTAAATTACAAACAAAATCAAAAAGACAAGTATGCTGTGATACAGCATTGACATCACTATTGACATGTATGTTGCATCATCATCACTCATCAGCATGGTTCCTTTTCTGCCATGGCAAATGTGCAACATTCTCGGATTATGAAACTGTCAATACAGTAGTAGATGCAAAAACCCTACTTTTCACTGATATTTTCATGTCCCTGTTCATAGCATGTGTGTGCACCAAGACAATAACCTCACATACATAAAGTTTTAGAAGTTCAAGTGTTCAACACACTTAGCGGAAATATTCTAATTTCAAGGTGTATAGCAGGGATGTCAAACTGTAGGAGCAGTTTTATTTATGCAGTCCTAAAGTTACATTTGGCCTCTTAAAGGTAACCGTGAACCTGACATGGACCCTGGTGAAAATGAGCTTGATACCGTTGGTGTATAAGTACATTCAGATCTAGACACTGAGATCCTTTTCTCTTAAAAAAAATATCCCTTGCATATGACAAGAGATCCTCTGTTCACCCATTCTCTTCCTAGGTCTATGCACGGTAATGCCACAACGGTCTGTGAAGTCACTTTTCATCCACCCTGGAGTAAATGAAAGGAAAAGCAGGTCCTCCTTGTATTATATTCAACTAATGAGTTCAGGCTTATTGAAATCAACAGCTATTTCACTCAAAAACTAAAATGTGAATATGGCAAAAACCACTGAAATTTCACCGAGGTTTTTTTTATGTTATTTTTCACATTGCTTCTATTAATTCTTCAACAGGTTTTAGATGTGTCCAGAAATTGAATTAAGGATTCAAAAGGGAATGTTCATTTTACACAGACTTTCATAAAACTGTTCTTACATTTTCCTCCTGCCAGCGGAAGTGCTGTTCATGATCTGAATGCTTTCTCTAAGGATCATAAATAGAACCTTTCCTGTTCAAATGGAACTAGAATTCCTAATGACACAATGACGTCTTATACCTTCCCTCTTTTGATATGTATCTTTGATTCATGTCTGAAAAGCAACAATATAATCCTTATAAATGTGGAATACCTTTCCTTCATTTAAAAGGAAGGCTGAATAAAAAATTATGCTTTATTTCTACCTTTTGCCACTACTATTCCTTCGCAGTTTCGGTCCCTCACATAGCTATTTTAAGTTACACTGTCGCTGACGGCAGTTGTGGCAACAACATACTCAGCAATAAATATGTTTAGAAATAATGAATTATTGTTAAAGGTTCTTAACACAAAATTAATTTTCATTATGTGCTTCTAAAAACTTAAAAAATAAAAGAGAACTTGCTTTTAAAAAAAGCCCTAATATGCTACACTTACACTGGACTTGTTTCAGGTGTCCATGTATTTTGGAATTTCCTAGGATTGTAGCGATATGCAGCTAAAAGAACTTCATTGTTAAATAGCATAGCCCAGTATCAACTTCTGGCTAACAGTGAAAAAGTATTTACTGAGAGGCAATTCTGTGTTTTATGTGCACTAAAATATTCACTTCATTTTTTTTAATATTTTAGGTTTTAATAAATGTGAAATAAATATTGTAGTACCCTCACATTAACTTCAACCCAGACTAAACTGTGTGGTTGCACCAATATACCCATCGAATATACTAAATTCTCCTAGACTTAACAGCTGTAAAAGAACTCTCTTCCTGAACAGAGTAGGTGCCAGGCATAATTCGTTAAAAAAGGAAAATTATGAGTTTTGTCATAGTGCAGGGAAAAGCACCCTGACCCTCTACACAGAAGGCACTCACAATACAGCTGTCTGTCTGCTTAGAAGCCTTTACCAGATGTAACACTGATCATCCTTCTATGGGTGGGATAGACACGTCCTTTTGCAAATATCCAGTGAAAATACACTCTCTCCAGTGTTGCCCATCAAACTCTACAGTCTGCAAGGCCATCGCAACCCTGAGCACCTTGAAGCTTTGTTTACTTCAAGTGTACAGCTTTGTATGATGTGTTTTCTCTCCCCTTGGTACAGCTCTGGGTCTGGGAATAGTTAATCACCTTCAGATTTGTCTGAAGCTGGAGCCCTGGCAGATTCTTTCCTAGAAAAAGATTAGAATTATTTAGTTGTCAGGTCTGTTCATCTGCATGCTGACACCAGCGAACGCTGTGCCTGCTGAGGCGTGCGCTGCTCGCTGAGCGCTCCGGCCTCCAAAGCACTCGGCTCCACCGGGAGGACAATTCACAGAGCACAATGAGAAACAGAACTGCTCGTTCACATACATCAAAGTGATTTTGGTTTCTAATAAGGAATGAATCAATCATAACAAACTACTCAGTCCCATGCCAGTTTTAGTTCAATTAAATATCTTTAGGGGAAAATACATATTCAAACACAGAATCAACACCGTATCTGGGGACTGTTGATGGACACCGCGTATTTATTCAGGCTGCTGGGCTTTTTCAAATGTTTTATTAACTTTGCCTTGGTGACAATTGTGTGTCTAGAGTCCAAATTACTAGATTAGCACAAATCAGCTAGAATCTTTCCTCAATTTTCACATCCTGCCAGCTTTCTGCACTCTTCTGAAGCAAGGTCTCTGGCAAACTTTGTAGACCAAGTAATATCTGTTGGCCCTTGTGGCCTTGGATTCTGAGAAAAACACTGTCCTGCAACTGACTTTGGACACTTACCCTGAGAGATTTTTGCACCTTTCCTACTAAAAAGCTGTGATTACTTTTTGTGACACTGTTTTGCTCAGCCTTCCTGACTCACTTCAAGACACAACTCAAGAGTCAATACTGCTCCCACACGACCTTTGAATAATTCTCCTGGCATGTTCATGTTTAGTTTATGGAGAAAAAAGTTACATGAAGTGCATTAAAGCACATTCAGTACTTTAGCACTGCACACAGATCTCACTGAGCTCAATGGGAGATAAAACTAAGTTCCTGACAGTGCTGTGCTCTATAAAACAATTAATCAAGAAATCCACCAAGGTGTGTCTGTGAGATATGAATAATTGAGAAATTCTCTGCAGAGTTTCCCTCTGGTAAACTCAGATAACACCAAACACCTTCTCCTTACAGCTGTGTGGGATGGAACATTGCAAAGCTGCTGCATGAAGGCTTTTTCAAGCTAACATGTAGATTTCAAAGAGAAAATTCAGCTGGGAATTTAAAAGCAGAAGCAAAAGTCCAGAGACTTTGGGACATTCCTGGATTTAATGGGAAAAAAAGCCTTCCCAGTTCCAGGAAACACATTTATCTTCTCACTGAAGTAAATTCAGAGGGGAAAAAAAAGCCAAACCTGACAAAAAGCCAAATCACAAACCAGTCCTTTGCCAGAACGCACATTTGTGTTGACTACACACAGAACCTTTCAGTTCTACAGTGCCTTGTGCTATGAGGCAACCTATACCACAGCAACCTCAGGACACTTTTACCTCTGCTGCATCAAGGTATGTTAGAAGATAGTTTAACCAGCCACTAGTCACTTTTGTTTCAAGCAGAACCCTAATATGAAATAGCTTCTTCAAGAAATTGCAACATGGCATTAACTGTAGGGTAAAACAAGATGCTTTTGGAACACATCGTTCCAGAACAACCACTGAACCCGATCGCCAAGGGCTCACACAGCACAAGCATCTCGAAGCGAGACACGGCTTCTCATGACATCTTGTGGCAGCATGACAAGCTGACAGGGCTTCTGTTTTCATAAAAAATGATTTAAGATGTTGCAAAACAGTGATGTTACAGAAATTTATAATCAAATTAAGGCGAGCAGACTAGCAACACTTCTTTTTACTTACGTCAGAAAAAATCCTCGTAAAAATATATAAAGACGCAAAGTATGAAATAATAAGAACATTATTTTAAAGTAATAACATCAAGTCAGAAAACTGAAACAAGTTCCATTTGATGCAATTCAAAGTGCATGTGTGCTACAAATCTGAAAACAAGTATGTATTACTAATACTTAACACATTCTTGCCTATTCTAACCAGAAAATCAGAATCTCCTTTTCAAATTGTGGCTTGCAGGAAGAGATTGGTACAGAAGGGAAAAGCTTCATTGTTCAGAAATATAATTACAAACTGACTCAGTTATGCTAATTTATGTTTGTATTTGTTGCATGTGACTGGAAAAATATCTCTCCTATTTGTTTTCAATTTTTTTTTTCTGAAAAAAAAAAGGTCTTTTAACCATACCTGAAATACGATAAATTGTGGTTCAATAGTGTCCTAATTGAAAAACATCAACCCTGGAAGAATCAGTAAATGGCCTACCTTAAAAAGGAAATTAGAGGTAGCTCCAATTAAATAAAATAAAAACCAACATAATTATTTAAGATGTAGTCTTATTTTGAAAACCATACTCACTCTCAAGGCACTCCAGAAAGGTGAATTTCCCAGTCATTAACTGCATAATGCTTAATTCGCATTTTTGATGGAAGGTATTTCAGTTTCTCTCTATGCAACTTGGTTTCTGAAATCCTGACTCAGCCCCTCATATAGCTTCTGGGACAGTGGTAGATTTTCCTATCAGGGCATAAGCCACTGTCTTTGTCTAGATTATGCTGATGGATAACACAATAAAATACAAACAGGTTTTACATAGCCAGAGATGAGCACTGGAGAGCAAAGAGAAAGGTTCTGGGAGGAGCACTCAACTAGAACTGCTGATCTTACTGAACAATAAAGAAACGGTTTGCTAAAGCAAATGTCTGCTGTAGCACCCTCAAAAGAATAAAATCCTGCATTAGGAATAACTCAGATTTGGCCCTCAAATGAAAAAACAAACAAAAAACCCAAACCTCTACATTTCATTCAGGTCATGCACTCTTAGATTACTGCTTCTGCCAAACTTAGCCACAGCACAAAGGTGCAATGAACAACCAAGGCTCTCCGATCTGCAGAGGGATTCATGTGAAAAGCCACTCCCTGCAGTCCTGTTCCCATTGAGAAGCACCGTGATGAGCCAGCACCCTCTGGAAATCCAGGTGAAAGTGCTCCTTGGGAGGAAATGAAAGTTTTAAACAGTCTTTACTCAACCGTTTTCTAGCTGTAACTTTGGATGGTAATAATGAGAAGCAAGGAATGTCAGTCCTGCACTCAGAGGATTCATTCCACTAGATTCCTACTTAAGATATTTCTGATTATTTTGTAAATGTGTTTTAAAAGAGATGCCTTGTATCCTGCAAGTACTGCTCATCTTTCCAAACTGAGCGTGTCTTCCTTACACTCACATATTACTGTGTCGTGAAATACATCCGCACAGGTAGGAAAGGCAGTCTCGTCAGAGCTAGGACTGAGATCGAGAGCCTCAACTCCTAATCCACCACAGGTTAATCACACACAGCAGAAGCCCTATGTCTTAGATCAAAAATATGTAAGATAAAGAATGGGCACTTTTCCACAGAGATACTCTGAAGCAATAAAGTCTGCAAAGCGCCTGAAAGACAACTGTAACTCCACAGAAACACACCAGACATTTAAGACCTTGTCTACTGTCTTGTCAAGCTGCATACATTTATCTTGTGTGTAATATATTAGTTTGTTTCATAAAATGCTAGAGATTGAAAAACAGATTTTTGGCACAAGGGGATTTGCTGTCAGTTACACACAATATAATTAATGGGAGGTTGTGAAGTATGGATTGGGCATCTAAGAGTCAAGCCCTCCTTCAATATCACAGGTGTGGTTTTGGCAAAACGTTGAAATTGCTGGGGGTGGGTAAAGAAGAGTCACCACAGACACAGCATATCACATATTGCAATATTCAGTATAAAAGACAACTAAGCTGTTGCTCAACAGAGAAACAGCAATGGGCTACAAAACCACAAATCTTGATCTGTTGCCTCTACTCTGAAAAATGGTCTCTAGATGAAAATTAGTTTTTTGTCCGTTTTTACAACACAGACCAAAGCAAAATCTTGAGACAGTATCACATGAAGCATGTTGCACAAGACAGCTTTCAGCAATGCCTTTCACAATGTCAGGATATAAAAGCACGCTAATTGTGTAGTCACTAGAAGGAGCCATCTAGCATTTTACTTGCCCTGCTCCTCAAGTGTTTGAAGCTCAAATTATTTGAGCTCAGATTCTTTGCATCAGATCTAAACATACTAATTACTAAGTGTTGCAAAGAAGAGTTTGGCTACCCATTTATATTTTTTTCTGTAAAGAACCCTAGTAGACACTCAAATAGCCTTCAGGTAGAAGCTTAAATAATCTTGGAGAATGTTACCTCACAGAGGAAAGCAGGTTGGGAAGCAGTATGCAGGAAGATACTCTTCATAAGGGGTGGAACCCATACACAAGAATGGATTTCTCTTGCTTTTGGAAAGTAGTTTCTGAAGGTCAGCAAACTTGCTTTTTCGTGTAACTCCATCTTCAACTGATGTGGATACAATACATCCCTCTTACCTTTGTGGTGCAGTCATTGGGTGAAGTTTTATGGTCTTAGTAAACAAGGTGCATTTTTATGGATTCTCCATACACAGATCATTTGCCCAGAAATTAGAATGGAACATGGAAGACTCCTGTGAAGCATCAAGAAAGTAGAATCTGCAGAAGACCTCTCTGGGTCAGGCTTAGAGTATATTACACATGTAGGTGATTATGAAAGACTTTTGTGATCTATTTTGCTCTTAAATTTTGTATTCGAGAATTGACTGTGACTAGTTATGTCTATAATGGGACACTATACTGGGAACTTCAGATGCCTGAAGTGCAGTCCTACCTTTGTGTATCTGTATCCCTTTGATTTTAGTAGAGTTATTCATCAAATTTACCTTCACAAGAAGCCTAATCCAACAAGATAAAGAAGATGTGGTGCTGGATATTAGCTTAAATATTTCAATAATTTTGTCTTTCGGAATTGCCTGTGTGTAAAGAACCATTACATTAACACCGATGGTGGTTGCACTGGCACCAGCCTGAGCAAGAGCTCTGCTACTGCACGGGGTAATAAGTAACCTGACCAACATAAAGATCATGTTGAAACAATGCTGCAGGGGTACACTGGTAACAGGGATTATTTTGTTAGTCATGAAAATGAAGGCCTCTGATGATCCAGTATACACTCTACTGACTTTACACGGCACTACGAAGACTCGAAGACTGTGAATATAAGCCTTATTTGCAGCTACTGGTGCCAGAGAGTCAAGTAAATCCACCCACCATGAGCCTGCAGGAGAGTCTGAGGGAGAGACTGAAGTTCTTGCTGCCTTAATTCATAACAGCCTCTCTTCCATCGAGGCATATCTAAACATCCACTCACATTTCCAGCTGCTGTGTTTCTTTAAGGATACAATTCCCTAAGAGTACATAATTATGACAAGCAAGTATGTAGAAAAGCTAATATAGAGCTTAAACTTCTATGAATGTATATATAATCATAATGAACTAGCATGTCAATAAAAGTCACAAGAGAACCTACACTTCCTAGAGAACCTAATCACAACAAACTGGCACAGAAGAAAGCTAGAGCAGCCCCACAGGGAAGTTTTAAAGTGTTAATTCAGTTACTTCTGTTAAGCACTACCTTCAGCAGAGCCATGTCTGACTTTAACTAGGGAATGCAAAAATTAAACCACGTTCAAATAATTTCTTCTCTGTGCTTTTGAGACACTAAGACTTCACATGATATATCATGTTCTTTTAAATGCCATTTTGATTGAAACCTCTCTCAAAATAGAAAATTTTACTTTAAAACAAAATCTTTCCATACATATTGCATGTATGCAGCAAAAGACAGTCATGTGTGAAGCTGAAGGAAAAGCTTATCACTTTCATGTCATTCCAGAATGACTGTCTTGCAAGCATTTACAACAAAAATAATTTTAAACCTCATTTTTATAAGGAAGTGCACTAGTCATTTTATACAAAGGACTTTCACATCCACTTCAATATCAGTAAATAATTTAATTTCTGTTCAGCAATCCAAAAATCACCAGCACAAAGAGCATTAACCAAACATCTTTCAACATTCAGTTAAGAACTGAACAAAACTGAAAATCCAGTCAAAGGGAAGGAATATTCACTCTCTCCGTCTTAAAAGATGCTAGAATAAAGGATGTGGACAAGAGGCTGAATATAGCTCCTTTCACTGATTCTGTTAAAAGAAATAACAATACATTTTAATGTTGCAGCTTTATTTGAAAGTGACTTAAGAGTTTTGGTAACACAATTTTTTATAGAAAATTGATACAATGAAAAATAAACTTCAGAGGCTTCCTAAAGCAGATTACAGACTGTAAACTCATAATCAAATGTACTATATAGAAAAAGGGATCTTTGAACAAAGTCTTGTTTGCAGACCACCACCAAGCGATCCTGAAAAATCTAGTTTTACACTATGTGCCAAAGAAAACAAAGCCCACCCAAAACCTCGCTTCGTAAGTAAGCAACATCTCATTGCAGTTGTTCTGCCTCACTGTATTTCCAATTTACAGTCACAGTTGTGACAAACCATACACAAGAAACACATCAAGATTTCCAACAATATCTTCAGTGAGTTACTTTTACACACCTGGTATTTAAAAGGTTTTTAAGGAGTCACAGACAACCAGATATTTGGACAAAGCCTTACGATTCGTCATTTTCAAAGAACTCAGAAGTCCATAAAAAATAATCCAAAGACCTGTAACATTTCCTTTTAAACGATTTCATTTCAGCAGGTCAATTCCACAGATCTTGGGATCACTAATTGTTTTTATTTCTATACCCACAGTACATCACATTGTCATCACACAAACTCGCAGTATTAACAAGGTCCTGGGCAGCAGGAGAGAATCTATACAGTCCAGCAATTCTTCTACCATTCTTACCACATGTTCAGTAGAAAGTAAAGCTCCTCCTAAAACTCTTTTTTTGTTGTTTTTTTTTTCAACCTTCGTCTGACATTAGTTTTCTCAAATAGAAAATCTATTTTGAGAAGAAATTTCTCATTACACACACAGTTCCTCCAACATCCAATTTTTGGGGGTAACTGTACAACTTGGCTGTTCTCTCTATCCCACAAAGCAAAATGGTTCTGAATCATGCAATGTCATGCAATCGTATTATACTTCGTAGAAGTCTGCTATCTGCTAGGCTTGCTTCTCACTTTACGATTCCTGGGCACATGAATCTGACTTGTTTTATTCTGGCCGTATATGTAGGTGAGCTAGGTACAGAATCAGTGTAAAAGGATGCTAATCTAGTAACCTTAGAAAATTTGCAACTTTAAGTCTTCCCCTAGAAACCGGAAGATTTCCCTAGAAATTCCACTTCCTTTTCAGGCTCTTTCCTTTTTTCTTTCATCTCTGAAACATGCAACAATCCTCCTTTATTGCTGCTCTCCACTCTGTGATACCAATGTAAACAAAACCCAGTGAGAGAATAATCAAGTTTTGCCATTGAAAAAAGCACCACAGCACTAAACCCTTGTTCCTTTTAGCAGAGTTACAGCAGCGTTTAGAGACCTGTCTTATTGCTTAAAACGTTGCTCCCAGGTCCTCTGTATTATGTACTCTGCAATGCTTTAGATTCTGGTATTAAAATGGGAGATACTGAACATACTATGTAATCACTGGAATGCAGATAGTAGTTTCTCAGAATTTCTAGCTACATAAATTTGTGTGCAAAAGACCTACTTCGTGCCTTGTGACATTTACAATGTAGCTTTAGCTCTCCTGCGAGGCTGACAAGTCTTTCACTGGCATTGAACGATTTTGCCATAGCCACCTCTTCCAGCATCATAGTCTTGCCGATATTCATCTCGGACCTTACGAAAGAGGAAAAAAGGGAAGCCCAGTAAAGACAAATTCTCAGAAACTATTACACCATCAGAATATAGTCAAACTGAGTTCACAGCATGTAAATGGCCACAAGGAGCTGACTGATAAGAAGACAAGACGCAACATGCACAAGCACAGAATACAGCATAAACTAACTTCCTTTTTCATAGGTTAGGTTATAGTTGGACTCGATGATCCTAACGGTATCTTCCAACTGAAATGATTCTATGATAATATCCAGGGGGACTCCTTAATCAAGACAGCCAAAGTGAGGACATAGCCTCATACTTCAGCAGTAAAAGCATCTGCTACAACTTCAGGGCAGTTAAGTTCTGTTCTTTGTGTTCTTGACAGCCTTGCATTTTCTGGGCATATAAATAAGCGTTATTTGCCCAAGCAACTACGAAGTTTCTGAAAGCACTTTCAGTGAAATGTACAGAAAAGTTATTTACTCTTAGTGGATAACATTATGACTGATGTCTTACAAACTAACGTATAGTGCTATCTTAAACAATAATTTGTAAGTTATTATTGCTGAAGTTGTTCTGAGTATGTTCATTCAAAAAGAAACAATTTGGTAAAGCTGCCAGTCCCTTAAAAACTAGACTGCACAACAACCTACCTGGCCCCCTGATCTTCCACGACCGTACTGTCTACCCTCCTTAAATCCTGCATCCCAGTCTGTCCTTATGATCCTGTCATCAAGTCTCGTTCCATTGATGAATCTCATTGCATTTTCAGCATCTCCTCTTGTGTAATACCTTAGGAATTGGTTAATGAAAAACAAAACAAAAAAACCACGCTTCTATGATTCAACACAGGGAAAAAGAACAATATCAAACAGGCTACAAACCCAAGCATTTGCTTGAATCAGGCTCCTGCTCAGTTGCTTCTAAACTGCTTTTATGAAGCTATGTGGGCTGTGAAAACTGCTAGTGAAACAAAGCAATATGCAGGAATCCAAGCACATTAAAAATGTATATATTGCATCAAGTTCTTTAATTGCATTCACTCTCAAAAGTACAAAGCTCTGTTACTAAAGAAAGAATGAAAAGCCTCATGCCTGCTCCATTCATGCTGCAAACTTTCACCGCTGCTGTGAGTTTGCTGGGAGCAGTAACAGAATGATCTTCAAAGACTTGCACATACTGAAATCAACACATCTCAAGGATGCGAGATACCATCTTTATGTGTATGCATGTATGAAAATAAACCCCTCTTTAGTCGAGCTCTGAGAATACACTTCTAGTGCAGAGGCCAAGTACCTAAGAAGTGTTTGGTTTGAAATATCAGGACGAAAGCAAACAGGTAACCCCTACTCGACGTGCTGTGCATGTCTACCCTCTCCCACCCGGGATACCCACAGACACTTCAGCATCCGAATATTTTCATCCTCGAGTAACTTTCCCGTGACCCAGGGCCTGCATCTCCGTTTCCCCCACGCCCTGCCCCGCCCTGCGGCGGTGCCACCAGCTGCCGCCCCAGCGGCCCCAGCCACCGCCCCAGAACCGGGCCCGCTGCGCGCGCCCGGCTCCAGCGGCCCGGGCCCCCTGAAAGATACTCCACGAAGCAGAAGCCGCAGGCGGTCTTCTTCACTTTGTCCAGCCCCATGATGACCTTCTTGATGTCGCCGCTCTTGCTGAAGAGCTCGTGTATCTGCTCCTCCGTGGTGTAGAAGGAGAGGTTGCCCACGTACAGCGTGCAGCTCTTCCTCAGCAGCCGCTCCTGGTCGTACCGTGTGCCCTGAGCCGCAACGACAGTGTTACCCCACGGTGGACCCGACACGGGGCCTGGGCCGGAGCCCGGCCCTGGCAAACCGCACAACCCCCGCCCCCGGGCGACAGCGGCGGTGCCCCGCTCACCCGGAAGTGCTGGTCCCGGTACTGACTGAGCTCGGCGTAGGAGTCGCTGCGCAGGATGCTCAGCGTCCCTCCGGAGCACATGGCGGCGGCACCACCGCCCACCGCGGATGCCCACCGCGGATTCCCGCCCCTCAGCGCCACCGCGCACGCGACCTGCGGCCGCGCGGCGGACAGCCAATGGCGAGGCGGAACCCGGACCTCGCGAGAGCGGGCGGGGCGCAGTAACGGCTCTCGCGCGAGCGGGCGAGACTCGGTAACGGCTCTCGCGCGAGCGGGGCGGGCGCAGGATGGTGCTGCGGCGCGTGCTGCTGGCTCTCCTCAGCAACCCGCGGCTCATAGAGAAGCTCTCGGAGTCGCGGCCCATCCGCGCCGCCGCCCGCCTCACCGCCGCCGCCATCACCCGCGGGCAGCTCGGCGCCCGCCAGGCGAGGAGGGACCTGGGCCCCCGCCTGCTCCGCCTGCGCGACACCTTCCTCGGGGAGCTCAAGGACGGCGCCCGGGCGCGAGGTTGGCCATGGCCTCCCGGGCGGGGCCCTGGCCGGGGCGGTCGACCCGGAGCGGGGCCCTGACCGCCGCTCCGAGCGGGAGGCAGCAGCGGAGCCGCAGCCGATGCAGGACCCGCCAGGCAGGAGACGGAAAACACCGAGCTCAGGAGGACGAGAGCGTTACGGCCGGCGGGGAACGGGCTTCGGGGCCTTGGTGACGGGCGCCTGGTGACCGCCGGGCCCCATCAGCCTCCCCTGAACCGGGCCCGGTGCACGGGCGGGCAGCGCCAGCCACGGACGAGCCCAGCGTTACCCCGGCCTGCGTGGCGCCGATCGCGAGCTGCGGACTTTTCGATAGCACATAGCAATGAGCGGTTCCTGAGTTCAAGCATGAGAACGGAAGCATGCTGCTTATTGTATGATGGATTTTCATTTCAAAGTCAGTTTACACTTTCCACAGTACTCGGTAACAGACAGAAGACAGACTCACATTAAACATCATCCAGAATACTATCAAGATTGTCACTTTAAGTGCTTGATAAGGAACTTGAAATAAAACTCAGTTTCTCATTGGAGTTCCTTTCACAATGTCATCCATACAACAATAACATTCTACATTTGATACAACTTTGGTACAAAATGAGCTGTAAATGTCGATGGCGATGGATAGGATAATCACCCATTTTACAGGTAGGTAAAAGAGATTGAGTAGCTGTCCTAAAAGCACACCTCAAGTCTATGGTAGCAGGAAAGGTTCAGGGCTAAAAAATAACCCATGGAAAAGGGTGCATCTATGATATATAATGCACTGGGCTGGTTGACTTAAATTGCAGTATCAAACAACATAAAGGAAACTTAAGTAGTTAATGTTCCTTCATAGCATCTTTCACTATTTAATCCAGCTGATCAGCTGCTTAGTTACCTGGGGAGGGTGATTTCTGTTCTTTGTATCACCCCAGATAAAAAGAACCTTGTAAATTATCAGATACAGTTTCTAACATTGCTGGTAAAAAAGAACTTCCCACCACCAAAGACTTAGGTGCACATAGATGGAAAAACTGGATCTATGGTGTAAAGGATGAAAGTCCAGATGGCAAGCCAATCACAGTATATTTTCAGTCTGAGTTAGTATTCATAGTTCAGGTTCTCTGCCTGGCTCTATCACAGGTTACCTGTGCAACAGTAGAGAAGGCATCATACCACGGGAATGGCGCTCCATTGCATCCCTGAAGAGTTTCAATATCTACCCCAGTGAGATTGCCAAAGATCCTAAGTTTTACGAAAATAACCTTTGAAACTGAAGCTGTTTAAGAAAGCTCTAAACAGTAAGCAGGATGTGGAGTACCAGCTGTGGCACACAGCTCTCTTCCCAGTATAAGACAGCAAAAAGGAAATTAACTTGGAAAATATGTCTGGTGTCATGGCACTTTCGTGACTACTTCCACTACTTCATGAGCACCAGTACAAACATACAGGCATCCCTTCTCCCCTGGCCTCCACCCCCACAAGACATGCACCTTTCATTTACAGGCTTGTCAATAATGAAGGATGAAGGATGACAGATGAACATGTAGGGGAGACAACACAGAATGTTTTACAAAAGAACAAGAGCTATGTTCCTTAAAAATGTAGATCATACATATAATTTGGAAGATACAGGCAAATCCTTCACAGAGGGATTTTTCCTAGCTTCCCTTTAGAGCCTGGCATCAACCTTTATTCTTGTCTCTGTTAAAAAAAATGGCTCATAAGACTTTGTGTAAAGCTATATGGATTAAGAACTTAAAAAAACATTACTGCCTTTGTGAGCAGAAAGAATTCAAGTGTTGGACTTATAGAGAGGCTTGACCTACAACGCATATGCCAAATTAGTACCTCCCTCTATGTCAGGATGTTTTGGACCCAGAAGTTCAGGCAGGCAAAAATGAACATTGTTACTTCTGCTATACTATTAAGCATATACATTATTCTGAGCTGAAGCTCAGGGTTATTTGTATCCTGCTTTAAAATCACACTTCCCTTCAAGAGAGAGAGAGGATGTGATTTGTCATTCTCACTAAGCTGATTTAATGTGGAGCTGTTACTAAAAGGGAAGGGAGGCACAGGGGATGTGGCTCCTCCCCTGGATTCTCACATGCTCCACTGCAGCAGAACTGCAGCAGAACTGGTGTATCTCTAACCCTGCAGTAAGCCAGCTCAGGATCCGTCCGGTGAAAGGCATACAAAGGATCAAATCCCTGTGAGTTACCTGTTTTCTGCCTGCGCAGCTCTGTGAATAGCTCAGTGCAGGGCCTGCCGGTGCTAGAGCCTTTGCAGAGTGATCAGAGCTGTGAGATGTGCAGCAGGAACGTGCAGGGGATGGGCTGCATGGACTGCACAGCTGAATGGCAGATGGGCTTCATCAAAAGCAGCATTCTCAGGCTGCTGTATGTAATACATACGTAGCATGTCCACAAGAACAGAACTGTGGCAAGAAACGCTACACAGGCAAAGCTTGGATTTTAGGATTTAGCACAAGTACTTAGGCTGAAGTAACTTCCATGTTCTAAATCAGCTTTTGTCAGATCAATGCTGGGGATTTTTCAAGACAGAACTACCCAAAACAGTATTACAGTGCCGGTGCCTATATTGTGCCTGCAGCCTGGTCTCATGACTGAGGGGAGGCTCTGAATTTTTAAAAGCTTAAAAATAAAATCTTAGTGAGCCTGATCAGCTTTTGTCTAGTCCTGTAGCCTGTCTCCAGAAGCTGAGTTAATGCCCATTACCAGTAAAAACCACACAATCCACAAACCCTCTGTCAGATGTTATAAGAACTTTCAAAAATAAATCTCACATGGAAAAAGCTAAACTTGAATCACAGTTTTTGGTAGGCTCTGATTTCATCCTCTGTTATCAGGAAAATTACACAAGTTCATATGAAAGACCACAGGGGATGAATAATTTTAAGCAGTTTCTGCCCAGAACTGGCTTTACTGGTGAGTGTAAGAGCATGAAGAAAGGGCATAAAGAGACTCAAGGGAGCTCCCAGTACCACTGCTTGTGCTGAAAATGGGTCTGTGAAGAGGAAGGTCTCGTGGCACCTTTGAACAGTGCCCAAGTGAAGTGAAAAACTAAAACATTTTTCTCCTAAAATCTAAAGGCTCTACTTATCTTTATCTACCTGAAGGATGTATAATCCCAACTGACTTCTCCAGTTTGCACTGAATAGGAAGGGTATTTGTGGGGGGTCTTCCATTGATAAGTGTGGAAATATCAAAGTCTCATTTTTGAATGAGACACCACATTTTGTAATTGTGGCTTTGACTGTACCAGGGATTATAACAAATATATGACAGTCATTGCAGGTAAAATTGTTTGCTCGCTGCCCTACTGTTTGGCAGAGGATTTTTTCTTCAGACCCTGCCATATCAATGACTTCTATATGCATGTCTCTCTTCTGGATATTAAGCAGAGACCTAGGAGGCATGTAGGTGTGAGCAAAGAGTAGAGTATAGTGTCTTGGATGGCTTGAGGACTCCGGAGAATGTACGAGTTGCTCCAGGTGAAACAAAGATGGTATCAGTCCTCCCTGGTGTAAGCACCCAAACAGCAAAGCCCCAAGAACATTGAAAATAATAATGATGTGTTTCCACTTCATAGTGCTGTTCTGTGATGTGCTGAACAGGACTAATGGCAAGATGAGAGGAATGAGAAACCGAGGTTCTTGGTGACTAAATAGGGAGAGAAATGCCAAAGGAACAAAATAGAACAGCAGTAACGTTGGATTGCCTTCAGAATGCACCAATAGCCCAGATGACCCCCAGTAATGTGATCTGACCCTTATTAATTGATGGATGTATTTCTTTAACATTTTAAAACCAGCACGGATAGCCAGAACATGTAAGATCCCAAAGAGCATTATTCCGTTGACTGTAAAATGCGTAACTCGTGGGTGACTTCCATGCAGTGCAAGATTATGCGGATTAAGATTATAGCTGAGAAAATTTAAAGGGGTTACTATCACTTTCTCATGTAATCGAGCTACTACATCAAATAGGCTGCTCTTTTTAATACCGTAGAGATCGTCTAAGCCCATGGAGGTAAAATAGAAGGTGTCAGCTGTTACAAAAACAATAGCAGTAAAACATGCACATAGGACAAGCTTCAAAAAGTGGTTTATGACAGTTTTAATGCTCTTTTGAGAGCCAACAACTAAACCTGCCCAATAAAGCAGGGGCATTAGAGCAAATGCCAAAAAGGTTGGCCTGTTGAAAAACCCAGCAGTTGTTATTATGCCTATGAGAGGGCTGCTTGTTGGCTCTGCTGAGCTGCCATCAGACCTTGTTGAGGAAACCAGTACCATCAGAAGAGCAAAAAGAAGTCCTTCAAGTGCATTGGTAAATGTTCTTGTATAAAACACCAGAGTGACATACGACCCAGCAAGAAGTACCAGCGCTTTCCACGGATCCGCATCCCAGAAAGGAGCTAATCGATAAACACTATAGTCGAGTATGAAAGAAAAGATTGTAAAGAGAAGGCGAGGTGATACAAGAAGTGTGTAGCTGTTGATGCAACTTGAACATATGTCCAGCTGCTGCAAAGACTTGATCACCCAGTAGGTAACTCCAGATGTCATTAATGGGAAAACAACTGTCCTGCAAGGAGAGCTGGAAAGGAACTCCCAAGGATAATAGACCTGTAGGTTTAAAATGTCTCCTATAAAAGAAGAAAAAACAAAAACCATACATACATAATATATTTTATTCAGTAATTCAGCATTAGGGATATAACATGAGAGGTATAATGATGCAGAGCAGTCCCTAAACTCCTGAGACTACTGTCAAAGTTGACGTTTTTAGGAGTATGCCATTAATCTTTACAAAGCTTCAAGAAGAAAAAAAAAAAAAGTCTGTTACGGTGACGGGGTTCCAGGCACCACTTGCCGGGGACAGCAGAGACACAGTCCACAGCTGCAGCTCCACACTCCCTCTGCTCGCAAGAATCGCTTTGTAGCAGGGAACAAACATACAGCGGGTTGCTCAGTTCAAGTTTCTACGCAAGTATCTGCGTGCAATGTGCAGCACAGGAGGAAGGCTGCACCTCAGAGCAACGGTCTATGATCAATACGTGCCTAAATGTTGTGTGCAGCGCTTATATTCCCGCCGAACCCGCGCTGCAGGGCTGCAGGGCAAGTGCTCCCCTCGGGGTCTCTCCACTCCGGGAGACTGGAGCGGCCGGGCCCGTCCCTCTCCCGCCCCGCAGGGAGCATTCCCGCCGCTGAGCGCATGTGGGCACCGCGGGGCTGGCCCGCCCCAGTGCCGCCCCTCGCGGCAGCGCCCCCCGCCTTACCTGCCATCACCTCGGGCGACTGGAAGAACTCGTCGGGGTGTAGGTAGCCAGCCTGCGGCAGCAGGCACCAGCCCGCCCGCAGCGCGGCCAGCAGCGCCCACAGCCCCGGGGCCCGCATGCCGGCACCGGCCCCGCCGCGGCAGCAGCTCCCGCCGCCGCCCCGCCAGGGGGCACTCTCCCGCCGGCCGGGGCGCCGCAGCGGGAGGCCGGCGCGCACGCGCAGCACCCCCTGCCCCGCGGAGCTGCGTTCAACAGCAACGTTAAACGCACCGTAAGTTGTAATCATTTAATGGTTGATAAAAACGTGAGTGGCGTAGAGATCAGGAAATCGGCAGTCACAGCCTTCGGGTGACGGTTTGCCAAGACGAGATGTAGAACACTGCGTGTTTTGTGAAGACGATGAACACCTCGCGCCTTGAAGGCACAGTGTCGGTTGTAGGCAGACCAGCTCAGTCTGCCTTCATCCTCTACAGATACATAGGTTTGCTCATGGCGAGAGGCATACTGGGCTTGTAATAGCAATACTGCAGGAAAAATGTCAGTGCTGCCCCCTCTGTGCAAATCTGAGAATTTTTTTTTTTTTTAACTGCTTTTCTGTAGCATTTTATTCACAAAGGTAATGTGCTGTAAGGGGAAAATGAAGTTTTTATGCAATTCCTGCCTACAAACAGCACTGCAAGAAAACGAGGGGGATGTGAGCTCCTTCAGGGGCCCTTCAAAGGAATGGAGCAATGTCTGATAATGGTAGGCTAACACCACCACTAACAGCCTCACAAAGCCAAAGATAGCTTGGAGATATAGCTATATATCCTATTTAAAAAGCCACTCTGCAAGTTAGAAAGGATCCAAATGTAACAGAAATGCACACACCAAACCCATGGAGTATATATCTAATACAACAACTATGTATGACAGATAAAACCTAACAGTGTATTCAAAGACATAACAGAAAACCATGGCCAAAATGCTTCAACTAAATGGCCGGAAGTGTCATGGGTCCCCATATGAGAGGAGCAGAGCTCAGACCCAACAACTTCAGTCCTATGTAATTGTGGTTTTGGATGCTACTGCAGTGCATCACTACTTACTACTGGAGAGACAGCTCTAAAATCTAAAATGAAAGGGCAGGAGGCCATATTTTCTCTCTTTCCCTCTTAAACCCAGGTAACCTTTGAGCAAATAAAATGGGTGAGAAAAGCTGGGAAAGTGGGATGAGTGAGCATTAATTTCACAGGAAAGTGAGAAACTATGTAGTTTAGCTATCAGGCCACAGTATGGATAAATCATAATTACTTCATGTGTTCATTTGTTAGTTTTCATTTATTTACATTATTATTAGCTGGTTTTGCCAGTTTGGTTTTTTTTATTATGTTGAACATCTCTTTATCCCAAGATCATGAGGTGGTAGGTATAGTCAGGAGGATGCTGCCAGCCAGCAGCACAGCAATATTTGTTGTTATTGCAGCTATGGATAGAAATAAAAATGGAATGCTACAAGCCAGTAGATATAGAAACAGTTAATCAGAAGTGAACTACTTTGTTTCACTAATAGCAAATACAAGTTTCATGCACATGCACTAGGGTAACCCCATGTGGAAGGACAACACCCACAAGTTTCTTGGTGGAGACTGCATCAAATTAAGTATCACAGGGCAGATGACATCTCAGGCAGTGAGAGCACTGGTTGTGGAAAGTCAACAAGCACAGTGGATCCACACATTTGGCTTCATTCTTTCCTCTGCCAACAAGCAGTCCTTTCAAGTCTTTCTGGTCTCTTTTTCATCCAGTGACTATGAAGATTCCCCCTTTCTTCTACTGGAATGTGGAGGACCTTACCCATGGCAGAAACTGTATTCTGGACTGCCGGTCATCTGTCCACAGCCTGTCTGTCCTCTGTGCACTTACCTCTACTGGCAGCAGAGCTCAGGAGAAATTGTTACCCCAGCAAGGGTAGGATGGGATAAGCAGGGATGTAGGAGTCCAAATGTAACCAGCCAGGACGCCAGAGAGGATTCACTAGACAAGATCTTTGATAATGCCTTCCAAAATGCAGAAATTCTTCCACAGGTCAGAAACCCAGTATCCAGCAAACAGCACCTGGCATCCTCCAGCTCAGGGTGGTTCAACATCAGCAACAATGGCAAAGATGCTCTCCAGTTCTGGACTGATCTTGTAAACCATGCTGACACTGTATTGCTGGCTTCTGCCCCAAATTCCACCCCATCCACATGGACAGGAGCAGCTTCCAGCCCCACCACAGTCCCCTGATGGGCAGGTGCTGTTAGCACTTGCCCTGCAAAGAGGCAGGAAGAGGCATTCAGAGGTTAACACAGCAGGTTATCAAAACAGCAGCTTATCTGAAGAAAAGGTGGTAGGGCAGAGGTGGCCTGGAAGTTGCCATTTGGGCCATACTAGTCCAAGCCTTGTATCTGACATAAAATAAAAAGGGGAATGACAGTCGTCATGAATAGGTATTGTCTTATCTTATTACTTGCCCCAGAGCACTGTGGTGTTTGCATCCCTTCAAGGGACTCAATATATTCACTCCCCAGCCATTCTGCATATGTCCTCTTCTCTTCTACTGGCACAATTGCAACAGCAGAATCCTTAAAAATCAAATCTTTTCCCTGAAAGGCTGAAGAATCAAACATTTTGAATCCATTTCCATTGCTGCTGTTTCCGAAGTAGACCTGAAAAGAATGCAAAATTTTCAGTATTTTGCAAGGTAAGTGCCACATTCCTCTTGTACAACATGGAAGACAATAGGAACTCCCTCATGAAATAAAAATATTATTAATACCTGGGCTCTGTCCAGTAGTCCATATAGAGCAAAAACGCTGGTATCTGGGTGAACCATAATGGCCTGAGCTGGCACTTGAGCAAGGTGACACTCAGCATACTGGGTGACTTCAGCACGGGCACCATTTGGACACAGTAACTGGAAGTCACTGGACTTCAAGTTTTGGGCCCAACTATCAGTATTCTTACCTGAAAAAAGAAGCAGGTCATTGTCATTCATTGAATGCTTCAGACCCAAAAGGTTCTAGAAAAATAACTAAATTAAATAGTGAGGTGCAAAACTAAGTACCATCTGTGTTCTCAAACACTGTTGAGTGCTTCACAAAGGCCACATCTCCAGAGTTCTCTGCCAGGCACCTTTAGGAAATTGAGATAAAAATTCAATTCAAAATATCTTTATGTGAATCCCATTTTTTTTCTAGTAAACGATAGGTTTAGAATTTGATTTTTTCTTACATACATTCCTCCAAACAAATGCACTGGACCCTAAAGTAATAAGCAAAAACAGAGAAATGAAGCATCTTGAAAGAAGAGAAAAACAGCATCTTTGCAAAGTATTGAAAATATACTGAATTAAGAATTTTAAGAGTGGAATACAGCAGAAAATTTTTATGAAAAACATTGTGAGAAATTACAGGAAAGTCCAATATTAGATGAGCAAAGAAACAGAAGATATATTATGTGATACTCAATGCAGTATTCCCCATCTGCTAACAGTCACTTTCACTCCTTTTTAAATCATATACGAAATGCATGTCATTAAGACCTTTTAAATACCTAAAACTATGCACATCACTCAATAAATTAAACATCATCTCTATTAATAAAAGTAGTGATCTCTATATAAAGTTTGGGCTGTATGTGCACTATTATCAAATGCTCAATCTTGGAATATGAACTAGGCTCATACAGCCTGTAACAGCATTTGTTCCTTCTTAGGTTACTAGTAGCTCTGTTCATCTGTAAAGTACAGCAGGAGAGCTGGACTTTCTCTGTAAGGCATGTACCACAGCAGAGCAGCTGCACACAACTAAATAGATTTGCAGAAAGTAGTTAAGTCCAGCACTTCAATATTTACCAGGCAGCTGCCATTGAAGTCTCCTGCCCTGAAGGAAAGAGAGCTTTCACTGCCAGGTCTGTTACATGCACCATTGCCTTCAAAGGTGAAGGTCAGGAAAAGGAAATGCTACTTCCATATCCAAGAGTTTCATAGTCTTTGGGTATGGTTCCACATGTACGATGTCCACTGTTACACAAAGCATTTATTCCATTTGATGCTATTTTGCCCCGTACGTTTAGCAAGTCTTGTTTTGAAGAGAGTTTGATATTTGAACATTGACCATAGTTGTTTCTGCTGTTCAGAAATCTCCCTTCACATACAGCCACCACGGAGCAAGGACAGAGAAGATGCTCTTCTGATCCCCCCTCGCTAGCCTGCCACATTCAGCATGGACTTACTGCAGCTAGATTCTGGGTACTATGTGACTGCTTCCCTGCTAATGCTCTTTATGGATGTCCCAACCATTCAGAGCAGCAGACTGTCCATCACACCAGATTAAAGCAAGGCCGGAGACAGATGACAATCCACTTGGTCCTCACCGAGTGGGTGCCTATTGCTCTGCAGAGACATGGATGTGGCTGTTGGCCATCTGGTTGGCTGCGGGCCAGGAAGCTGGCAAAAGGCTTGGACATGGTCTACTGTAATGCCTTGTGATGTACCTGGATTGCTGAAGACATCTGTGGACACATGTGCTGCTTCATTTAAGGCACATGCCATCTAACTGTAACAGCAATAACCACTTCTTGCTGACTGTAATGGAAAATATTTCCTCCTTGCATTTTGACAAGCTGACAGGCTAAATGACAACCATACTTATTAATTACCTGAAGGCTCCACTGTAGCTGTAATAACGTTCTTGGCTACTTGCACTGCATTTATTGTTTCCCCTATCATCTCCAATACAGAGCTGACAGAGTTTGGATGGGTAATTGTCCTGCTTAGC
Source organism: Patagioenas fasciata (assembly GCF_037038585.1). Classification (NCBI taxonomy): domain Eukaryota; kingdom Metazoa; phylum Chordata; class Aves; order Columbiformes; family Columbidae; genus Patagioenas; species Patagioenas fasciata. The sequence goes on from NC_092528.1 coordinate 18,137,543, forward strand.
TGAAGGCACACAGCTGGCAGAGAAAAACTCACTCACAGCTGGGGAAAGAAAGACAAACCAATATAATGAGTGAGAAGCATGAGCTCTTCACAAGAAAGGTAGTTGTACTGTCATGAAGTTAGAACCAATGCAGCTTTCAGTAAAACACTAGAAACATTAATTACAGCTTTCTTCCTAGAATTCACAAACTACAGCTTTTAAAATATTTTCAAAGCACCATTTAGCTGATTAAGTAATGAAACCAAAGAGCTTCCTGCGAGACAGGAAATAGGCAAGCAAAATTCAAATCTGGAGTCCTGTGGTCATAGATCCTTTGCTCCATTACTAATACAGTTTGAAAATAAATGCAATAAAATTCAGGACTGGGATACCTTTACTGCAATGACATCCCAGAGCTGGAAGTACCACCTAGAGGGGATACATCTGTATAGATAATGTGAGTTTCTGTGGCTATCCTAGTATTGATATCTGACTTGGGCCAATATCCTCGAGCACGAGCTGAGCCAGATAGGTGTGAAAGCAGGATTTTCAAGAATGTATGATAAGCCTGAAGTTGATTAAATACAAAAAGCAATGAACTCAAATGAATTTCAGAAAACTGGAATAAACTTTTGCAGTTTGATACACTGGAGGCCAGGGCTACCATTGAGATGGATCTGGGCAGGCTGGAGAAAGAGCCTGGCAGGAACCTTCAAGTTCAATAAAAGTTAGTTTCTTTAGGATGGGGTAAGACCATGAAAGGCTGGGGGCTGGCAGGCAGAAAAACAGCCCTGTGAATAAAGGACCTAGGGATGCTAGTGGACAAGCTGACCAAGAGTCAGCAGCATGCTTTTGTGCCAATGAAGGCTAATGGCACACTGAGTCATGTTGGTGGAACAGTCAGGGGAAGTGATTATTCTCCTCTGACATCTGTGCCAAGTTTTGAGCTTCCAGTGTTAGAAAGATGTTAACATCCTAGGGCAAATATGGTGGAAGGAATGTGGGATGCTCAGAGGGCTAGAGCACATGACATAACAGGCTGAGAGCTGGGTTTGGTCAGCCTGGAGATAAGACAACTAACACTGTATTGCTGTCTTCCTTCAATTGGTAGGTTTTTCAAGAAGATAAGAGTCAGATCCTTCTCAGAGATGCAGAGCAAAAGAATGAGAAGCAACAGACCAAAGTTACAAAAATTCTGATTAGATTCAAGAAAAAATTCTTTATACCAAGGATGATCAAAAACTGGGACAGAGGTCGAGAGAGGTTGTATGTAATCTCCATCCTAGGTGTTACTCAAAACCTGCCTGGACATGGCCTTCAGCAGTCTGATCTAACTACTTTGGAGCAGTTGATTGGACTAGATGACCTCCCAAGGTCCCTTCCAACCTAAATTAGCCAATGATTTTGTGATAAAGGAAAGGAATATGTTCGTGTTAGACGTAACATCCTCAGTATGACACCTCCATTAGCCTACTCTAGTGGCAAACTTCAAAACACAACAGCCCTTCACAAATAGATAAGCTTAATATAGAGCTATGAAATATCAAAATCACTTCCTTAATGAAAGTTTATTAGACTGTTACTGTATTTTTTTATTTGTAGTACTGTTGTCTTACCTTGAGGAATATTACAGTCTCTGGTCTTAATAATGCCCCTCTTAATGAGCATACCAATGGGGATAGTCCATCCAGCAGTTCTCCCCAACCCTGTGTGGCAGGACTTCTTCCCTTTCAGGTCACTGATGGTGAATGCATTGGACAGATTTCGTTTCACTAACACCACAGCATAGTATGCATTGTTGTTGTCATCAGCTTGCAGAGAAAAACCAAAACACATTACAGCTTCCCTTAAGCATCCCCACTGCTTAACGATCATCTACAGATCCATTACACTTATCTAGTGCCAACTTCAATTGCACCAACACTCAGCTAGTCAGAAAATATGAAGGTACACATAATTACTCTTCACTTCTACTACTTCACAATGTTGCATTCAGTTACAGCCTGTACACTGGTACTGATACACACTCGAACTGAATCATCTAGAGATAAACAAAGTGCTCTTGTTAACACCACCTCTTATAAATACATCCCTCTGAAAAACAACATTTGAGTCATTAGTGACTTGGCAAAACTTTTTTTTAATGTGAAAACCTCAAACCTGTATTAAAATTTCCATGAGCTTTGCAGCATATTGAAATTCTGACTTAGTGACGGAATGTCCACAAGCCCTCTTTTCATTGGTGACTTTGAAGCAGCCACATTGACAGGAAGAAGTTGTTTCTAACTAGAATCCACGGTATAATTTCTGTGGTTTTGCTTCTGCTAAAAATATTTTGATTTTGTGAATACTAAATTTTTCCATTTCTTTTTTTTTTTTTTTCAGAATTAAAAAGATAATTAAAGAGGTACAAGACTTAAAACTGCCGAAGACTCAACATGGTCCTGCAGCAGGACAGATAAAAGTTGCCACAAACTCACTGTAGGAACCCATTCCATATTTATTTCATCCTCTATCCATGATGTGAGGATAATAATTCTCACTTCCTTTGAAAACAGCTTTCCCAGCAGAGCTAAGGAACAGAGGCTGTACTTTTAGAGTTGTTTTCAAGCAACCTGGAAAAATAAGGTCTATATTTGTGTTTCCTGACCTTCTTACCAGAGTAACTTTCTCCAGCAGCTGGTACAAGTCCATAAGTCTTCCCGGCTGTGTAAATATCAGCTCCACCCAGAACTACAGCATCACTTTCCTTTTTCTAAAAAATAAAATCAAATTTAGGATTTCTGTGAAAAAAAAAAAAAAAAAAACAGCGGATACCTTCCCTGCTACAATGATAACCGCTCTAGTATCACACCTGTTGCCTCTCAAAAGGCAAGCCTGGCAGCAAAAGAGCAATACACTGCTAAAGAAAACCCCCAAGACGTGCAAAAAGCATCATCAGTGACATGGCAGCAGCAGATCTCACACATACAGGTTTGAGCTAGATGGGCAACAATGCCCATGTCACAACTGAATATCATCAGCGTTCAGGCCCATCCATACCATGTAAGCTACAGATCACCTGCTTGAAATCCAGTATTCCTACTGGTCACCTAAATGCGTATCTTTCTAACCCTACCTACCCAGCAGAGAGCAGCTTGTGTTAATTTGGTTTATTGCACAAGGCTTGTAGCAGCCTACCTGGATCAGCTCCATGCACTCTTCCTTTGTCTTGGCTGAAATACACTGAATTTCTGGTTTCAAACTCTCTTTCTTAAAGGCAATTGCCATTTCACCACATTTCCAAATCTCCTCAGTGGATACAACACACCAGTTCAGGCTTTCTGGCAATGCTGCACAAAATTGGAAAGCAAATACCACAGTTCACTTCTTTGTAACAGACAAGGAGAGATACACATTGCCCACTGTCACATATGTACCATACATGTTATTAAAAATATTTACTCCTGGTCTTTCTGTCCATCTCTCCAGCTCAGACTTATTCCTGATTAGAAACCACAGAACTCTCCAGATTAGTGGTACGTCCACACTGCAAACCCATCCATAGCAAACAAGAACTCCTAACAACTGCTGACCATTAAGCACAGCTGTAATTGTTAGCTAAGTGTAGCAAAAAACACCCTGAACACAGGTTTCCTCATACCTGACAGTCACTGAGCAACCCCCAGAAGTGACAAGTCTGGGAGGTGGGGGCTTTGCCACAGCACATCTGGGAGGCTCAGTTGCCACAATTATTAAGCTTCTTAAGGCAGGAATTCTTACAACCCGCGTTTCTGATTTGCCAGAATGCACAGCAAGTAATTTCTATATTCTTCCAATAGTATAAAAGACCGTAACACTTCAATGAAGAGCAATTTAGGGTTTCTTCAACTTCTAGAGGAAATTTTCTGCTAGAAATGCATTCATCCATTCTTTATAGACTATCTAAGGATTTAAACAGCAACACATAACTATTTCCCCTTGTTAGCAAGTAAGAAATGGAATATCAGGTAGCAGTAGCAGTTTACCAGAAAGGGTAGAAAATGCCTGCATTTTATAACACAAAGTGGGCCAACTTGCACAGGAAAATATTCTGCAATGTGATACTGTTTCTAGGTCAAAAAGTGACCTTTGCTCAAAGATTAGACTGGCATCTTGCCATAATCCTCCATGAGTCAAAAGAAAATAAAGCAGAATAAAGATGGTCTCTGTTACCAGCTATCTTTGTGGTTATGAATAGGAATCTAAAGATGACTTACTGTTGGGGTCACAGCTCAGAGCTTGTATAGCATGAAGATACTCATCACCCAGCCATGTCTGGTAATCCTGAGCTGTGATTGCAACGAGCTCTGTGGTGGAGTCTCTGAACAGGAGATTCTGGGCATCATAGGCTGCAGAGTCAAACATCTGAAATCTGGTGCCTACCCCATTAAATCTTTGCTGTAATGTTAAATAAAGAAAAAAAAAACACCCTGTCACACCCTCTACCTGGCATGTGTGACATTTCATACCCCTTTGAACCCCACAGAGCTGAAGATTCCAGATATCTGTCTTCAATTCAGCTAGATAGGTGAGAGAACCCCTCTAAAATGCAACGCACTGATGAAAAAATGGTGTCCTACTTGTCCCTGGTTCAAGAGCTGGAAGACAGCTGTCCCATCTGTGTCAGGCCGCACAACCACGGCACGAGCTGGGACTCGGGCCAGGTGGCAGGTTCTCCACTCTGTCACATCAGCTGTATTGCCATTACGGCACAGGAGCTGGAAGTCCTGGGAGCGAAGCTGCTGAGCCCATGAAGAAAGACTTCTTCCTGAAAACAGACAGAACATGCTTGTGGAACACACATAAGGTGGGGCTGATGCCTCTGGCTCCATGTCTGCTCTGAGCATTACACACACATGTGGAGTAGAACACACATCTCCTGAGCATCTTTGAACTAGCCCTGACTGCACGATATATCCCACACATCTATGTGACCCTTTAGTTGTGTATCTTTGATAAGACAATAAACAGTTTAAGACTTGTGAGGCTGCACTGAATTGTAGCAGGGTCTGCAGCAATATCGAGAGCATCCCTAATTCTAGGGTCACATGCAACTTCTTTATCTATTATTTCTTCTTGTAAATGATGATCACACAAGCCCATGATATTAAAGTACTGGTATGCTCAAGGTAGATTTCACAAAGTGCCAGATAGGGCTGGCCACATCTTGTTAACTTTCTGCTAGCCTCTGCCGAAATCCCGAGGTAGGCAGGAGCAATGTAACAGCTCAGATCTGTATAAAACTAACACTTTAGTGCTGTTGAAGCTCTTTCCAGAAGAAGCTTAACATTCCACCTCTAACGTTTACTGAAACTATCAAGCATTTAAAAATAATAATAAAAAAAAGGATCACATGGACTCCTGTATCTCCTGGTACATACATCTGTGGGTTTTCACTATTAGAGCATTTTTTGCTGATTCCTCAATTCAAAATAAATCAAACATTTGACATTGTAGTGTCATTACAGACACCATACTTCAGACCTTGCAGCCACTATTCAACAAGATTCTGGGTTACTCACCATCTGTGTTTTCAGGCACTGTGCTGTGCTTCACAAAAGCGACTTCTCCAGCACCTTCAGCCAAACACCTAATAAAAATAAATCCAGCCACCAAGACGTGTTACAAAGCACAGCTCCCGTGCACTGGACACTGCTGGCTGACAGCCAGAGGGCTGCACGCCACGTTCCATCAGCCACCGACACTGACCTATTTCCTTGTGCTGAGAGTTTTGCTCAAGGCAGAAACTAGTGGCTGTTAGAGCATGAAGTAAACTATCACTGTCATTTTGTGAACATGGACAACATGTTCAGTGCTGCCTAGGACAAACACCATGACCTTCTCTGTTCAGAAGAGTTCTCTGTCTAAGGCAGTCACACAATTCTTTGGGGGATACACAGGGAGGATCAAGTGTTCCACACAAGCAAATTCTTCCCTTTCTTGGTTAATGCTATTACTCAGGGACTGGGAGCTGCAAAACAGCACACAGACATGAAGAAGGAAAATAAAGAAAGATTAGTGTGCAAAAATGGAGGGCAGACCAAGTCCACAACTCAGGGCAACTGAGGTGGGATGACTGAAATAGCTGAGTAGGGCAGCAGTTCGGCTCTCAGCCTCCAAGGGTCACCAGGTTTTACTGGGAAAGATACAGCCTGCTGAAACACTCAGACCTGTGTAAGCAGCCGCTGGACAAAGCAAAGAGCAATGGGATTTCCCTGCCCAGTATAAGTGCTAAATATCCATTTGGTTTTAATACTCAGGTATCAATACCTGAAATAGTGGGTTTCTAATTACTTTTGTTCAGTCTCTAGGTTTCAAACATGGTTGTCCTAACACAATAGCAGATTTTCTAACAAGATCAACTGGAAGTTCTCTGTCTTCAATGTCCTGTCAGTGAGGCCTGGACACAATGGCTAAGGATAGAGCATAGCAACAAACATCGACATGTCCATGATTCTTACCTGAAAGCCCCACTGTAGTCATAGTATTGCTCTTGGGAATTCCGTTCACATTTGTTCTGCCCAACTGAATCCCCTTTGCAGAGCTGACAGAGGGATTTGGGATAATTTACGCCATTTGCTCCAGGAACACAGCTTGCATTGAAATACTCACTTACAGCTAAATGTGAAATCAGAATGAGAAATTTTTAGCAAAGAATAAAACAAGATCCTACAATCTCATTTTAACACATCCACATAGTACCTCTCTGAAAACATTTAGAAGGGATAAGTAATTTTGTTTTCAAAAGATGGTTCCCAAGTTTAAAAAAAAATAATCCCTGCAGTCTTCATCAGAACTACATTAGGTCTATTCTATCTTACAAAGAGCAACAAAGCCAAGGAACGCAGCAGCTAGAACCATACATTTCTGTCCATGATCAGGGCCCCAAGCCCATAAGGAAAGGTGTTGCTGAAGAACAGACCTTTGCCTTGTAACTCTTACCTTTTGGGAGGTCACATCCCATTGCTGCCAGGCGGCCGCTGTCAATCAGATAACCCACTGGCACATTCCAGCCTGCAGTTCTGTTGATGCCTGTGTGACATGAAGTGACACCCTTCAAGCTGTTGATGGTGATACTGGAGTTCTTCCTCACCACAGCCACAGCATAGTAGGAAGTTCCAATCTCTGCAGAGTGGGGAGAAGCATTGAATTGATACAATATAATTGTAAGAAAACAAAAAAAAATCCCCTGTTGTCCACTAACTTGATCTTAACTTTGAAATGGCATAGCAAGCTGATGTCACTGAAGCATCACAGCTGATTTAATTTCTGTTTTACAGTTTGATATAATTCATAGGATCTGAAGTGACCATAAGGTCATTTAATCTGACTTTATTTGAATTAAGAACCACTAAATTTCATTCACTTGTCTCCAATTTGAGCTCATACCCTGGCTAATGAAGAGAGCCAGCCTCTGGATCATGAGGCCCATTTGGTTTTGAGCAACTGCAGTGCAGTCCCTTCACCACGGTCACAAGGGTAACAGTGGGGGGGAACTGCTGCAGGTGATCCAAGCCCCTGCAGACTGAGCCCAACAGGCACTTCTGAGGTTGCCTTTATCAGATCACACTGAGACCCAGCTGCAAACCCAATCCAGCTCCATCTCACCATGGAGTGGTGGGACAGCCCTGCCTGGAGACTGCTGCCAGAGGTGTTCCTTCCCTTGGGGCTCCTGAAGTTTCTCCCTCACATTCTGTTATGGGCAGAAACATCCAACAGGGAGCCTGACCATTACCTATTGTTTAGAGTCTTCAAGAGCAGGACCCCAAAATAAAATGGAAACAGTAAAAAACCATAAGAAAAAGCTCCTATTAAATAATCTAAAAATTATTTAGTCAGAATATACCTTGATCGTACACTTCCCCAACCACAGGTTTCAGACCATGCTCCTTTCCAGCCTGGTAAATCAAATGACCATCCAGTGTCACTGCATCTGCCAAATCATCCTGTGCAGACACAAGGGCAGAATACATTTTGAAGCTTAATTATCAGTATTTCTCAACAGCCAGAGGCAGAGCACCCATGAATTTGAGAGAAAAGGCCCCCTTAATCTGCATTTGTGAGTTTTCTCCAAAAAGTTCTTTTAAGGGTGCTCACATATCTGAATAAGAATTATCAAGAGAGATTTTAGAACTTGAAAACCAGCTTCCTCCAAAAATAATGCAAGAAACAAGCTCTGGACCATGATGGCCTCACTAGTCTTCATAGTCCAAAGAATCTTAGAAATGAATCCTGTAGCTCTGTGATTAACCTTAAGGACCATAAATTTGGAGGTTCATTCATCTCTACAGCTAGTGCCCCAAAGCTTAAAGTAAATATATTTCTGAGGTCATACACAGATAGTTTGAACTAATGTCTTCAGGGGCTGCAAAATCTGAATGTCAAAGTATACTCAAAAGCAACCTTCAAGCACGCTGGCTTGTACCTCAGCAGACAAAGAGCCACACATTCTGGGAGAGGGGAGCAGATGGCAGTGCTTTTCAGAGAAAGAGGAGAGCATCGAACAAGACCGTCTGAAGTGGGGGAATACAAATCTGAGGCATCTGCTGCTGGGAAGGTGTCCAACAATACTGCATCTTTTCAGCTGACTATAGCACCAGGCTGGCTGGAGTCCTGCTCCAGATGCAGGATTGCTCTGGATAGCACAGGCCTTGACAGGCAGCAAGGACGAGAAAACAGCTGTATGCACCTCTGGGCAGCTGAGCCTGGCTCTCACCATGTCTGAACCCAGTGGAAGCCAGGAGAGGGCATCTCACATAGACAAGATACTGCTGAGAAAATAACCAGCAGCTTGACATTTAGCATTTCTAAGCTGATTCCAAGTATCCTACCAGTTTGCTTAACCTCTGCTTCAGCACTGGAGTGGGTAATTTAATTTACTCATCCTTTGGCAGTTTGAGTATTGGTTAGGACTATGCTGCCTAGCACACTGAAGCCATTTCCCACAGGCTGAGCCACATAAAAAGCTTGAAAAATTTTAAAGGGATTATCTGAGAGCACAGGTAATACATTGATGTTGATACCTCAATCAGATTTGAAGTTCCCTTGTAATTTGAAATACTTAATTTGCTCAAGGGAGAAAAAAATATTGCATTTATTAATTGGCTGAAACACCAGATGTCTTGAGAGTTGCTTCTCATGAATGAGAGCTGAACAAAGCTCCAAGGGAACCTACAGAGGAGCTGGTGTTGGGAGATACTAGTATCTTGAAGGACAGGATCTTCCTGGAATAATCAAATTTGATATTCCTCTGGTAAGAGTGAGAACACAGGAGAACAGTTTAGGAAGCAAAACTGTCCTGTTGTTTAGAAGGGACACCTGACAGCGAGATGAAGAAGAGGTGGCGGGAGTTAGAAGGATCTTACCGTCAGGGACAACAAAATGAGCCTCTACAATTAGTGGTGAACAGGAAACACAGCAGATAAAATTGGAAGGGCTGGCACAGAGGACGAGGACTGTGTTTCCATGTGCGACAGTACTTTTCTGATTGGCAAGCTGAGTCTTTAAGCTCTGTTTAGCAGAAGACCCTCCTATCAATAGCTTGTGTTTAAGTAACAGAACAAGACAGAAAAAACATCTATTGTATTTAACATGAAGTAGTTTATAGGCTACAGACCTCTCCTTTAAACGCATACAGTCACTGCTGTGGTGGCATAACAGCAACAGTGTGGGTATTTTATTTTTATTGTAGTAAGCATTTGCTGATACATTAGCAAAGACACGGGATTATTCCACATAAAATTTTTTGATAAAAAATGTGTGACCGTAATACTCCGTTAATTATTTCCAGAGGAACTTCATTTCTGTGTGTCACAACATTCGACAACTACCTAGAGAAGTCTTTAAAGACCTGCTGAAGAATAGCTCTGATCACATTAAACATTGTCAGATTCCCTAGTTTAATATTTAGACATTTCTCAATTTTTAAACACCTTCAAAGTAAAAGGTTTTTTACTTTATCTGTGTGCTAACAGATTCACAGGCCTAAGTCCAAGCCATGTAGTGTTATAAAACAGTGGATCTGTGCCTCTTCAGCTGTTGTGTCCCCCTCCCTTTTTGGCCTCAAAGAACAGAGTTCAGTGAAGATGCAGACTCAGGGGTTCCATACAGCCTCACACAGAGAAGGCCAGCTTAAACATTTAGTAGATTATTAGCACAAGAAAAATGAGGTCTCATGGACAAAGTCTCATCTAAAGCCTTATAGTGAAGATGCATTTTATCAGAAAGCTACTTAATGCTACCTGCCTGCAGGTTTCAGCATTCAGACAATCTATTTCTATAGCAATCCAAGGTTTCAGATGCATGCCTGCTGCTTGCCATGGCTTACAAACGGAATTCTGTGTGCACTGTATTTCAGAAGTAGACACTCATCAGTCTTTTTAATAACCTGTTTTGCAGAGTCTAACAGATCTCCCTCTGTGGAATGCAGTAATCAGCCAAGTTGTTTGAGGAAAGATCCACGTATGTATCAACATCTACTCCTAATGCTCTTCCATACAGTCTCGATTCCATTGCTGAAGAATGCTATTTATCAAGAGGTAATATAGTAGTTTTAGTAGTCAAGACAAGCCCTCTGCTTCTATTAATCAAAAATTACAAGATTCTCATTTCTGAAATTTGCTCCTTTTTTTCTGGCCACACAACCACATGCCTCCTCTCCCTTCAAAGCACTCTGCCTGGCCTCATGTCCTGGTTCTGAAACCCTGGTCCTTTACAGGCTGTGTTTGCTCCACAAAACCCCAAGTTTTGGGCATGTCAGCACAGGATGCACCAAGAGTATTATTTGTTAACGTATCCAGCCATCCTCCCCTTCCCCCACACTCCACCAGTGAAGACAACCACAGTTACCTCCTTCCACATTTCCTCCAAAATCCACTTGCTGCCTCCAACCCCCTCCTAACAAGGGAATTCTTTTCCATAAACCACTTTGCAAGGCCACAGTTTTACAGTCTTTAAAACCTTCCCCAGAGCTGTGCTCCTTTCAGAAGCTGAGCCTGCTCTGATCAGCTGAATTAATCCAGCCGGGTGTGCGTGCCCTTTGCTCAGCCTACGTACTGCTTTGTATCTCTCTTCTACCCTGGTACTGGGAGATTTGGCTTTACGCTCATTTCATCTGTGCATACAGCAGTTGCCATGGTGGGACTCTGAAATGCGAGTTTGATCCAGAGTTTATCAAAATACAATCTACTTATAGGCTCAGCAGCACAGCTTTAACTACTGTCTGCATCTTACAGCTCCATCCCCCTTAAATATCTGCTAAATAAATCCAACAATTCCCAAATTAAAGATTAGCATTTGGGAGGGAATATTTAAGACCTTTGCTGTGTTCCTAATGACAAGCCACACGTGACTAGCCAAACAGAGGACACAGGGCCATTCTGACATTCAAGTTCGCATGTATACCTTTATGTCTTTTTTAAAAAAATACATGCTTTGATTTTTCAAAGACACAATTGCCAGGAAGCATGTGGTCAGCTGCCTGGATCAGACACTCATCACACAGCTGTGTGCATCACCACTGGATTGTTATTAGGTACATGGGAAATGAAATCAATGACACTGCTGTCACTCACAACTCACCTTGATCATCTGGGTACAGTTAGCAGCTGACCCTCCCTGTGTACACTCCAGAGCGGGAAGGATGCCAGCCCCACCAAAGGCCTTACTCATGTCATTACATTTGGAAAGTTCTTGCTCAGAGACAGTGCACCACCGGACACGTTCCAGGCTGAGAGCTGCAAACACAGCATCAAGAGAAAACATTAGACAACAAATCAGTGCCTTTGTAATAGAGAAGATTCCTGAAAAACCAACCTTTTGTTCTGTTCCTCATCCCAAAGCAGAAAGAAGGCAGGACTCTTTCAATATTGAGTCTTCAGAAATGGTTCCCACTTTCGTTCAGATTAACACAAATACTGAAATTTTCTGGACTGGCAACGAGAGAGGCTCAAACTCAGATACTGCAACCTGATGGCATTTATTTCTGACATAATAAGAAATATGGGTACCATAGGACAGACTATTCTTAAAACCTTTTCTCAAGACAAAAGTGTTTAAAATTATTATTTAAAATGATATGCTACAAAACCGAAAGTATTTAAAATGATATGCTACAAAACCAAAGAGTCTGTCCAAAGCCGAGTCTGTCCAAAGCCAAGTCTGTCTCAAGCATTGCTAAGTTAGTACCTGGAGCCTTGCCTCAGCCTTTTTTGGTCTGAACATAAAAGCCATCCTAGGTGCTCAGGAGCCTTGCCACTATGCTTATTATGAAAACTAGAAAAGTAAACTTGTCCCTTCAAAACACTTTTTCATAACAGGCTGTTTCCACAGTCACGAAAAGGGGAGGGTGGTTCCATGAATGAAAAGACTCAAGTTTGAGCAGTAGAGGTTGCATTAATCAGTGAAGAAAGGTGTCTTTCAGGGGGCCCAAACACCAGCCTTTCCAAGTGCCAAAGCTACAAACACTTCGTTGCTTTTGTAAGGATATGTCATCATGGGCAGACAGTGCAGCTGTACATAAAATGTGCGTGCAAGCATGGTTTCTGCTGATAAAAAGGCAGAGATGATTTTCATAAGCAGGGAGCAACACATTCCACTGCTTTTCTACAATTTTGACTTTTGAGTCTGCTGCAACTTGCATGTGGTTTTCTAAAAACTTGAATGGGCCGTCTACTTCCCCATCACTGTCAAGCAGCAGAGATACCACATCTAACTCTGAAAGTTAAAATAACTCCATTAGTGCTCAATAGTAGCTATGCACATTTTCTGACTTAGTGGTTGTGGACTAAACAAGGCCATTGATGCCAGAAACCTCGTTCTGGACCCAACACTGAAGGAGAGCTTGGCTGGCTGTTCCACTGCAGCTCTGAGCCAGTTCCACTGCTGTCACCAGACATTAAGTCAGACTTGGAAAGCTCACAGAAAGTTTTCGTGGCAGCATGTGTTAGGAGAGGGAGAAACAACTCCCCACCGTGGAGCTGCAGAATTCTGAGAATCAAGATGGTTAAAAGAAAGATGCAACATGGGCATGGTAAAAAGGCAGCTCTTGAAAACTAAACATCTACCCTGATCCAGCTCGGTCAGGTTTTCACTATTAGTTTATTGGGCAGGAGGAAGAACCTAGGTTTTTATTGATAAAGGGGGAGGGGGGAGGAACAAGGGGGAGTGCGTGTCTGTGTGTGTTTGGTTTGTTTTTCTCCTAAAACCAATCAATTGGAAATGAAATTGGGGTCTGAGCACCTCAGTATGTATGGCTAAGAGTCATTCTTCAGTCTCAGCACCCTGGTTTTAGATACAAACACACCAAAGATGATGCGTTAGTTGTATGAAGAAATCGTTAGGCACACACACCTGAAACAAAGCTCACGTGGCTCCATATTTCAGCCAAACCAGTGAAACAGCATGAATCTGTGGCTTTTTTTCCTCACTCATCTAAAAGAGGTAAATAATTTGTCCCTTTCCAAATTGCTGAACTTTGTTGTTAAAAGAAAGCCAGATTCTAGGCTATGTCTTGTTTACTTCCTTACAAGCTAATCAAACTGAAGTGGGCACAGACAAGGTCTGTAGTTATCTTCCTACTGCAAAACAAGAACATCTTAAAACAGCAGGTCTGAACCCAAATTTATTCTCGATTTTGGCCCTCCTGTAAGCTATACATGAAGCATGAAATGGCAAGAGCTGGCGGCTTCCATCTGAAATATGCTTAAGGTCCTAAACACACATAACTTTACCATTGACAAACATCCAATTAACTCCTTTGCTGAAAGAAAAAGGGTTACATTGTTTAATATATTATCAAATGGCTATTAATACATCTATTAACACGCCATCAAGGGCTTTCAACAGAAACAATGTAAAAAAAAACAAAACAAAACCCCAACGAACAGGATCATTTATTTTTGAAGAATTGCCGAGTGCTTCAGAATCAGCATCCGCACCTCTGGTGAAATCAAAAGCATTCACCGTTAGAACTTGGGAGTGACAGGAGGAAGCCAACATGTCACATGGAGCACGGTAAGTGGAATGGGGCTACGATCTCTACTTTTACAAAGTAAGTGTCATAGAACTGTTCACACATGTGAGAAACAGACACCACTGAATCAAAAGAAGTAGATGCAGGGCTGAGGAAATACGACATTTGACATCACTGAGTCAAGACACGTACATGGTGTTCAACACAGCTCTTTCTACCCCTGTTTTTTCTGTTCTTTCTTGCTATACATTTTCCTGGCCATATGAGGTTAGTTCTGAAATAGTTCTGGTTTCCCTGTGCTCTCTCACATCACACAGAAGTCAACCCAAGACACCATGCCACAGCAAAAGGTTTTTGAGGGCACTTACCAGCATGAAAGAAGAGAAGATAGAAGACATTTCTGGAGATCTTCATAGTGAAAATTTTGGGATTTGTGCTTTTCCCAGCCTCCAGAACCCCCAACAATCAAGGCTTCTGCAAGTGTGCTCTTCCCAGCCTGCTCTTCAGTGAAAATCAGCAACATTCAATTGCAGGTGCACTTTGTTCAATTTATCTTGCTTACCTTGGCACACGTCACCTCATAATGACCACAGAGGGAAAAAAAAAAAGCCTACCTCTCTCTTCACACCGCCTCTACACTTGCAAAATAATTCAGACTAGGAAATTGCAAAATGCCTGAGGCACCACTGAGGTTGTTTCTGCTTTAGCACCACCTCTAGACTTAGAAAAACAGCTACATACCAACTCACAGGGGCAAGGCAGGGCTGTGTAAGGGAACCCTCATTTTGAATTCTACATACTCTCTACTGGGGCTCATGAAGCAAAAGTACATTCAAGCAAAGCACTTTACCTGACAGAGCTGATGGTCATTTTTTTTTTTTGTCACATTCTCAGCATTCTCATGAATGTCATCAAGCCAGAACAAGAAACCAAGGCTTTTACAGCAGTGCAGCTAGTACACTCCACAGGTGGTACAGCATGTACTAAGTGCACATCTCCTGACATGTAATAGCAAGTGCTATGAAATAGCTGAAGTAGTTTGATATTTTTTAAGGTTTTTAGAGAAGGCCCAGGAAGGCTGCTTTCTCCCAGGATGACTAAAAATGCTGTTGTGACTTTTAGAATAGCTTTCACAGAGCAACACTCATTTTTAAGCATTTCTCATTAGTCTGCATCTGCCTGTAATACTTTTTTTTTTTGATAGAAGCCATTTAGTGCTGCTTTGCTTTGCTGACTGCCAGTTCTCACCCAGCTACCAGAACAAGAACCACCATGAATCCCCAGGCACACATCTTTACCATCTTGCACGCATCAACACAACTGAGTGCATCCTCCAGACAGGCTGAGGGCGACCTCGCTGCTCTCTGCACCTTCCTGAGGAGGGGACGTGCAAAGGGGGTGCTGAGCTCTGCTCTCCGAGATCCAGTGACAGGATGTGTGGGAATGGCTCAATGCTCCACCAAGGAAGGTTTAGACTGGACACTAGGAAGCATTTCTTTACCGAGTGGTCCAACACTAGAACAGGCTTCCTAGAGAAGTGGTCAGTGCCCCAAGCCTGTCAAGTATTTAAGAGACATTTGGACAATGCCCTTAACAATGTGCTTCAACTTTTGGTCAGCCAGATGAAAATTACAGGCCCCTTCCAACTGGACCATTCTATTCCATTCCATTCCATTCCATTCCATTCCATTCCATTCCATTCCATTCTCTAGTAATGTTGCATGGATGCTTTCAGGAATTAGTTACTTAGCTACTTGATGCCTTTTGGCCAGGCTGCCAGCTGTAAATCAACTAGCACCCATAAGACAACAGCTGAGTTTAAGTCAGTTAATTGCTATTTCAAGTTTAGAACTTCAAGAAAATAGAGCATGGCTCCTCCAGTCCTCCTCCTTTAACAAAACCTTATGGCTGAATTCTGATTCTGGCTGCCTAGAACATCTGGAATTAGTCATCCCTTTGTTGTCTGAAGTGCTAAAGGATGACCTGGCACCACTGGAGTCCTTCCAAATTTCTGGCAGGATCCATAAGCTGGAACCCTCCTGGGCCCTTCCCACTGGCCAGATTAACGTCTCAAGCCCCCCTACAGCCAGGCTTAGATATATACAGATGACAAGACTGAAGCACAGTCCTAGCACCAGTTGCTTAGGACTGCAAGGGTAAGATTAATAGGAAATTAATTTGGTACCAGGCCTCTCCTGTTGTTCTTCTGATCCTCTAATGGGAAAGGTTCAGAAGGCAGAGGAGCAGATTTCTGTGTAGGAGGCCTGTTCACAATGTAAATCCCTCTAAACCATCACACAAGCACAGTTCATGATAATTTAGCTCATTTTTCTATTTTATTCGTAACCCTATGAATACGTATAGTTTAAGGGGATATTAAATTTCTTAACCTAATTTTCAGCATAATTTAGCAAAAATGCCCACGAAGGAAATGATTAATATAACTTCGTAATAGAGAGCAAATACTTCATCAAGCATGCTTCTGTATAGCAGTTACAAAAAGCTGGGTTAGCAGGTAGGGAAGAAAAGCCATGGTGCCTTCACTGGGCCAGCAAAAGCAGGGTAGTAATGAGTCAGTATGGCACCATTTGGATTTCCTAAT
The DNA here is from genome assembly GCF_037038585.1 of Patagioenas fasciata. Taxonomy (NCBI): domain Eukaryota; kingdom Metazoa; phylum Chordata; class Aves; order Columbiformes; family Columbidae; genus Patagioenas; species Patagioenas fasciata. Next base: position 18,154,117 of record NC_092528.1, read on the forward strand.
CACTCCAGCTGTTAAATTGGAAGCCTTAAGAGAAGTACACGTATTGTAAAATATATCTCTAAAATACAGAAAGAAAGCGTACCCAAAAATCAAATACGTATCAGCACCTGATACTTAAATAGCAAGATCCAGAGAAACAATTAATGTGAAATCCTAAAGATTACAAGATAAAACAAGTAAACTAGGAGCATCAGCACTTTCAGCATCAACTTTCCTGTGAGGTCTCAAGGGCAACATCTGAAACAAACAAAACCAAAAATGCAAAGATGATACCCCAGAGTCCTTCGGGTTTTCTTGATCCGAGAGACTTGTTGTCACTCTGCACGACAACCGTGCAAGGTAAGTCCTGTGGGCTTCAGTCTGAGTGTCAGATTTGGTGACACCTGGCTAGTCCAGGGCAAACACCTGGGAGAAAGGCTCTGTGAAAGTTACCTGGACACTCCAATATATGAAAGAATAATTCCTCATGTATCTGTTCAGCTGAACAGGACTCTCCTTCTGATGGGAAAAAATGTTAAAGTAACCTCTGTTAAAAAATAGAGATTAAAAAAACCCCTATCCAATATAGAGATCTCAGATGTTGTTATAGTTTGCAGATTTGATAACTGAAATTTAGATCCTTCTATTTTTTTTTAAAGTTGGTCTGTTTTAAGATGTCTCACTATAATCCTCAGATAATCGGTCACTTTCAAAGCGGCAGATTGTAGTTCACTTTCAGCTCCTTCAAAAATTTCTGACATAATTTATTGTAAATTGCATCAATCTTATGCACCTTGCACTTCCACAGAGCCTCAGGAAGAGCACACCTACTTCACTAATCTAGAAACACAAGAATTATTTCGGGCCATATACCACCAGCAGCTCCCACCCACTGTAAGTCTTACAAGCATTCCACGTAACACCAGCAGTATTTGTGTCCCAGGTTTAAACCTGCATTTAATGTAACAACTTCACTGACCTCAATCTGGTCACCAGTGTTCTCTAACACATTATTTTCATTTACAGTCTGAGCCAATGATTTTAAAATGCTACAACATCTGTATTTCTTTTGATCAAAAACACACTTGACGAATATATTGTACAATAAAGTTTATTAGCTGTTCTCCTCTTTCTAACAAATGGAATGGGTAGTGTTGATAATTCTTTACAAACCAAAGCTAATTTGGTTGCGTGACGGCCCCACGACCGCCGTAAGTACATCCCTCTTAGAAACAATCACTTTCAAATAAGCAATGGCAGGTACCAAATAATACAGGAATCAGAGAATTTCATTACTGAAGGTAGTTCCATATTTTGGTACAACAGATTTATAACATTCAGCACAGAAGTTTGTGCATCACAAATGGAAGGTCTTGTGCCTATGCAATCCAAGATGAACATGTACCGAAAAATAAAATGTGTTGTTGACTGAATTCTCCCTTTGGTTAAGACATTAATATTACAAGGAGGGGGCATGGAGAAAAAGGGGAAAAAAAAAAGACAAACACCTGAAATTCCATAGAAAAGAGGAGAACTTGCACATATTTTTTCCTTGTAACTAATATTCCCTGGACTTCAGGCCCAGCCACCATAGCCCATTTGATTTCTCATGATTAAGGAAGGTAAATTCTAATTTGTATTTTTATTCAAAACAAAAAGCTAGGAGTAGGTGGTAAAAGAAAAATATATATTTATATATATATATATTTATACGTGTGCGCAACTATGTAAAGAAAATAATTCCCATAGTTACAGAGTTCAGTTAAAGAAAGTTTAATATATATATATATTTATTATAACAAAATAGGCAGTTATTGTGGGTAAAATATTCATTAAAATCTGACCCTTAAGAACACACACATTTTTAGGCTACGAATCACTCTCTCATTGCCCTAAAGACCATCTCTGCAGCTGTTTTCTGAATTACTGCCAATGGAAATTTGGCATTCCTCTGAAAAATACAAGGTTTCCTAGCACCTAAACATATTTTAGGCTCAAAAAGTGTGATGACCATTATCTATAAACAATTTCTGTAAGACACTATAAATAGTGTTTCACAAGGAAGATTAAAAACATTACACATCTTTGTCCCTAGCAATTTTATTGGCAAAAAAATGAAAAAATAGATTATAAGAATATCCATATGAAATTATGAAAATTAATATCCCTTGAGGAGTAGTAATGGGAGTTAATGCAAATGTTAACTCAAAATTTGAAAAGTTTCTCTCTAACTGCCTGGAAAGAAAAACAAAAACCAAAATAAAACAAACCCCTGTGAGAACAGAATTTAACTCAGAAAATAGAACCTGAAATTGATTGCCCTGACCAAACCATGCTATTAAAGTTAAGCGTGCAAAGTTACTCATGATTTACAACTTGCTTGAATATACTTTTCTTTCAATTTTTATGAAATTTTAAAATAATGTCTATAAAGCTTTTTTGAAAAATCTTTGAAAGTTACTTTCCCTTAAACATTAAGGAATTTTACCAAGCAATTCCCTCCCACCCCCACCCCAAACTAATAGCTGGTCAGGCCATTCCAATGTCATGTTTGAAAAATGGCAAACCAACAACACACAATAATACAAATTATTTAAACTAAGAGAGACACCAAATGTAAAGCACTGTGGGAACTGCAGAACATGATGGTTGGGTATGAACCACGCTGGAAAGAACTAGAGGCAGGCTCCGCTGGAAGGGCTTAAGAGTCATCCAATGTAGTAGATGATGTCAGAAAATGAAAAACAAAAATCTGTTTTCAAAATTTTTCCTTTGCTGGAACCCAGATGTAAGGCCCAGACTGTTCTTCTATGATCTGTTTCACTTGGTTGTAGATTTCTTCCAGTGTGTCTCCTTGGACAATAGCTGCAAAACATAACGTGGCAATCAGCAACCATCCTTCTGGCTGCATACAGAAACCAAGATGCTCCCAGCCCAGCTGTTCCTGTCTCTCAGAGGAGGAAGAGGATTTCAGAGCGCTGAAGGAATGGACACCCGCTGGCATCTCTGGTTTCTGTGCTGGAGTGAAGCTCAGTTTTGATGGTACTGCAGGATACACAAAGCACCATCTCTCCCACTCAGAGGCTCAAGGTTAGGAAGTGGTTTTCACTTTCCTACAAGCATATACATACAGCCAAGGAGGTTTTTTCCCTTTTCCTAACCATGTTAGAGTTTGCCCAACTCAATTCGCATCCTCATTCCTTTTGGTCCAACCTGCATGTGTGTTTCCTGCACAACAAGGCAAGACAGGGCACAGGGCTGTGTCCTCATGGTTGCTGTGAGTCTAGCTGGGTGTACAGCAGACCGGGTACCGCCCAGCTGGATCTGAGCCCTCCGAGCACAGCTGCCTCACCTGGGGGTTCCTACCTGCCAGCACTGCCTTTGTTTTCAGCCAAAAAGAGGAAGAACTCATCAAGTTTGTTGCCCAGCCAATAGATTCGAGTTTTATAGACAACAGGCTTCGCATGTAGTTATAAGTCTAATTTTAATTCAGATTATGTAAGTTAGATATATTTTCTCCAAGGCTAGAATACAATTAGAAATGAGCCAATATGGATGCGTTCTGACGTATCAGAGTATGGCCTGGTAAAAAAGAGGATGAAGCTGTTCTTACCACAGCTCAGTCTGAAAAAGCAATCACCATGAGACAGCAACTTCTTTTTAATTCGGATCACCACCTCAGTGGTGATAATCCAAGAAACGAAGTTTAGCATGAAAGAATTTTGGAGGCAGGCCAGACTCACTCTTTTGTGCATTTAGATATTACTGCTGCTTCCAAGCTTTCCTTTCACACAAATTACTTCCTTTTTAAGCCTACTCATAATTCCCATCTCGTAAAAACTTTCTCCTCATCTGCAGCCCATTGTCATAGTGCCTGTGGGAGGAGGCTGTTCAATTATATTATAGGTCAAGTATCACATTCACAGCACAACAGCTCATTAAAGATTTAGAAATGTCTTTGCAATGCAAATAGCCATAAGCTTCAGCATCTTTCTTCTCTCCAGCTATATTTAACCATGCCTCTTCCAAAGCTCAATGCCCTCAAAACAGAAGATGGATGTGCTCTTCATGTGCTTCAGTGCAAAATTTAAGTCTGTTTAAATTTAACCTGCTGATGAAGTTGATTTCAGTTACCCCACATGATGTGGTATTTTTAAACAGATTAGGGAATGCTCACACATTCTGTTTTACCACCTGACTCATACAGGTGGCAACCTCCACATTCTAAGTAGACTTCTCATGTCTTCAAGTATCTCAAACAGATTCCAAAACGAATTTCTGGTCTCAACCAGGCTATCAAGGACAGAAGTCTGAAAATTGCCATCCTCCTTTGTCAACAACCCTTATACTTCAGAGAAGAAATACAGCCCTGAGCCGTAGAGCTCTTAAAAAGGCCCATAGATTTTTGAAACATCTTGAATTATGTCCCTTACTTTCCTGAAAAAGTGTCCTATATAATGCCCTGAGATAGCCTGGGAGAATACCAGCTACCAACTAAATATTTCATTAGTAACTATTAACATAAACTCATTCATTTCCTCAACAACAAACCTGAAACATTTGCAAGTCATTTTGTAAGAGACTCTATAATAGGAAGAATTTGCAATATATGTTGCAGGTCCCATAACTTTCTGGTGCAGACAGAGAGCTATAGGAAGAGTGGGCGAGCTAGATGCAGGACTGGGACAAACCGAGAGCTGTGAGGCAGCAGAGAGGGATGGAGAGAGACAAAAAGAGATGGACTCAAGTTGTTCACTGTGTGGGTAGCACACAATATGGAGAACACAGCAGGAGGCAGACTGGGGCAGGGAGTCTGCTGGGTCCTGCCTTCCTCCCTTGTGAAGCCACCAGCCCTTGCTGTGTCTCTGCCCAGGCGAGCAGAGTGTTGCACTCTCAGCTCTGCCAACATAAGGTGTGGAAGGAGGAACTGGCCAAAGGAGTCATGTCACAGAAAGGACGGGAATGGGGCAGCAAACACTGAATCACTGCAGAAGAGAACATAACAGGAAGGAAAGTAGCGAGTGTTTATCCAGGACAGGAACAGGGAAGGCTCATTTCTGTCCCCCTCAACATCCTGACTTGATCAATCTCCTCCTACTGCAAGCCACAATGCAAACAACTGGCACAGTTTGAGCACTTGCAGCCCATGCTTTGCTGTTACAGTTAGGTCCATGGCATACATAAATTTGATTTGCTAACTAGCATAATGCTGTAGTACCCAATTTTCAGAGGCTTAATTAATTACCATCATTCTTTACTTCCTCATTTTAAAAACGCAGATATTAATGATTTTCTACAAGGAGCTTTGCGGGGCAATCTCAGCTCTGCAAATAAAAAGCTTTAAGCACACAAATTATCAACAAAGCAAACATCTGCATTACCATATCTAGGAAAATGGCAGAAAGTCTCAGAGTTTCTAAAACCTAAACTAAGCTCCCAGTAGTTTAATATATTCAGTTAATGGATCAAACTGAAATCAGCGCATAGGTACTAAGATGGCTCTGTGCCTCAAAACAATCACAGATCTGCCAGAAAACAAAGTTCAGCCTTATCTCAGCAGTGAGGCAATTACTAGTTTACAGCAAGTAATAAAATTTCAACTCTGACAAGGGAACAATCCCAAGCAAAACGCACCTGTGAAGTGTTCAGTAAATTCTTGCTCCAGTTTCATGGCTCTCTCAAACGTCTTCCTGGCTTGCTCTTCTGTTAAGCGTTTATTCATTTCCCTGAAATTGAAACCAGTATACATTTAAAAACTACTACCAAATATTTATTTTGAAATAAGGTTTTAAACTGTTGTCTGAGTATTAACCCTAGTAAGAGGCAGTCTCCTAAATGACACACCTAAGCAAAGGCTGTAGTGGGAATGAGCTGTTCCCACTATGGCACTATGATGCATGGAAATTAGCACAATGACATTCATTCTCAAGTACTTTAATTTGGATTAGAAACCTCATCTCAAAGTCCTTAGAAATCAGACTCAGGAAACTAAATATTGTTTAAAATGCAAATATTACAACTGACTTGACATAAGTTGCATTTGGCTTTTCCAATACAACAGTCTCAAACAATTTAGCCTGAGGTACTTTACTCACATGATATTTTCCACTGTTTTGGGTTTAATAAAAATGGAGATTGGGTACAGCTGGGCAATCTGCAACCTTTTGATGGCATTACCAGAAACATCAAGAATGCAATGTTTACCCTAAAAAGTGAGAGAGAATGGAAAATGGCACTAAGCAAAGTTTAAGTCACAAGTATACACAGTGTAATAGTTTAGAAGAGAAAACACGTCTCTACTGAAGCCAACAAAACCAGCATTTGCATCGACGATATTATGATTTCACCACTTTGGCACAAGTTCCCCAGTGCTCCTCTGTTGGGATCACACATAATTTGATGTGTTTCTGACTCTTCTTCCTTCCTTTCTCCACCAGAGGCTGCAGCCCAATCAAAAACGCAGAAGCCCCCAGTGGAACAGTTGCACTTCAGCCACACCACCAACAGGATTATTTTTATTTTTATTTTTTTTTTAATAATTTGAGGATCCTTCAGGGAGGTGAATATCACAAATGCAGTTCAGAGAGGAGCAAGATGACTTCCCTAGCATACCTGAGGGAGTAACCACCCCTGGTGACAGGAAAACATGCCACCATCAGAATCATTAGATGAACCGAATACAAGGACTCTCCTCCCCCCAGGTACTGCTCAGTAGAATACCAAGTCTGACATGACAAATGCAACTTATTTGGGCTGATTATATCTTCATCACTTGAGAACCAAATATAATTTAACCGTTCCTTGGGCAGTTGGAAGACAATGTGGTAGGGCTGCCTTTCTGTCGCTATAAGCGGTTTTCCAGCTCTTTGGGATATCTCATCTTAAAGCCTCTTCCCTGCTCCTCAACTCCTCTCATCTCTGATGAGCTCATTTCCACCTCACATATTTTTATTTCTTTCCTTTCTGAGTAGCATAGGAGTAATTTGACATATCACCATTTTCAAAAGGGCTGAGGGCAGAGCAACAGAAAACAACTGTCAGGTGACTAAAATAAGCTTTTTCTTTAGCAGGAGAGCAGTGCGAATGGCAGAACTCTGTGTGAGCCAGGGTACAAACCCACAAGCACCATAAAACCAAAGGTTACTCATATCACACAATGCACTTCCTGAACTCCTGGGAGAAGATTCCTGAAGGGCACATTAAAGAGCAATGAAGCAACTGCAGTCTGAACTGACTGACACGGTTCTGCTTCCTGGCAGATCAAGAGATCACCACCATCATTTACATTTGATCTTTTGCACAACAAAACTGCAAAATTTTATTTAAGGAATACGTAAAGAGGGCAGAAGTGTTCTTCCCACACGAACAATATATATCGACTTGATTTCAAGTGACGACAGCTGTTTCCCAGATCCAGTCCATGGATCTGGACACTGGCTGGTGTCATTTAAGAAAGGTGTTTGCATGTTCTAGCAGAGTATTTTACTACACGTGCCAACCTGTCCACATCTTTCAAATGGTTTCTCTTAAAAGGTGGCACATGCTCTGGGAACTGACAACTAAGAGCATTACCTGGTCCAGCTTCCTTTTTGGGATGAGACATACACTATTTGCTGTGTTGGGCCCAACAACTTAGGGCAGGTGCCAAAGGATTTTGGGCAAAGGGTAAAGGACTAGATTGCCAGCACAAGAGCTGTGCCGGACCTTATGGAATGCAACTGTGACAGTTTATTCCAAATCAATAATGAATGTGCATTAACAGTGGCCTCAAATGCAGAGATTTGTAAGTTGCTAGTAATTCCGAAGAGGATATGGAAATTCCTTTCAAGTGAAGATTTAGAAGACAAGGAAAATAAATGCAAGTACCTAATGATATAATTATGATGTTTTCATACAGGAAAGCTATTTTGCTCTTTGCACTGTGCACCTGAACAGTATTTTACATTTTTTTTAGTTCCTTACTTGCACTGCATCTGATTGAGAAACATGGCACAGCACTCAGTGCCTTTTACAATAACTGAACAAGGACACCAAAAAGCATCTTCAGCTGTGTCCATTACAGGTAAGGAAATGAGAGACATGGGGATCAGTTGGAAGCACAAGCAAATAAACACCATTTAAAGCTACTGCAAGAATACTGTTTCTGGTTGTTTTGGGGTAGCAGCAGTCATTTCTGTTGTGTCTGCCCCAAAATTCATAATGGAAAACTTGGAAATCGTCTTTTGTATCCCAGTAATAATACCAACTTACACTGAAAAGACTCATTGCTTAAGCGAGACAGAGAGGACGACATCCAGGGAGCAGCCTCAGACTGACCAGTTGGCAGCCCTGTCACAATTTGGAAGTCAAGCTCTGAAGAATAGAGCATTGTTTCCCAGAAAAATCATGTTGGTTGGAACTCGAAACTGCTGCATCTACCCAAAGCCTCACAGTGCCTGTGCAAGAGATTTAACAGCACAGAGACATCTGGCAGTACTTTGTTCTTCATGTCAGTTTATAAAAGACTCACAGTTGTTTTGTACCTTACTAACCCCACTACATGGGCAAAAGAACACAGCCAATTTCAGGTCTAGGATGGAACTGAAGGATGGTATCTGTGCTACCAGGTAAAGCAACTGCCAACAGGTTTATAATGTTCAAGCTGTTCAATAAATAGTTCCATCATCTAACCACATATGATGGTTTCACAACTTTGTTCAGCCTCCCATACAAAGTACTGTTCATTTACTTCAACAAATTTAAGTAATTTTGTTTTCTCAGTGTGTACCATGGGGCCAGGTTCTATTCCATGAGGTGAGAAAGACAGCAGAAGAAAACTTCATCACATGAACCACAGAATCTCACCATGTTCTCCCTGTTTTTGATGCCAGTAAATTAAATTACCAGAAATAACAATACTCAGCCATTTGGCCAGAATGGTCTACACTGTTTTCCAGAGGATTAACTACACTCCTGCGTCACCTGGGTCAACCACACTTACCCTCTGCATGTCCAGCCTGAAAGTGCTCACACTTGTGAGTTGCCACCTAGAAAACAGCTGTTTCTTTTCTCATACAGATTAGATAACATTGCCTACTGGAAATGCACCATGTATTTGTAAGCAGTAGAACAAAACCAACTCATGTGGAACATTTACAATACATTTTAACAGAAATTTTTTTCTTTAAAACAAGCATCTTACTCTAAGAAATATGCTTCCTTCTTCCCACTCTTCTTCAGACAGCTCAAGTAAACTTCAGTTTGAATTTAGAAATATTTAGATTTAGCAAGAAATAGTTAATTAAAATCTGTTCAGGATAAAAACAGTAAGGTCAGTGTTCAAAATGTAGTGGTAGCTACATAGGAAGTCTTTCTGAAATTGAGTTTATTACATTCGTTTCCCTTTGTCAGATAAATCCGTGAAGGGCACAAAGAACAACAATTCAACAAGTTTTCTTCTGCACAGGTCTATATCAAATGGATTATCATATTAATTGACTCCAACACCACTATTCTTAATTAGTTGATGATGTCTGCATGTGAGCTAGGCTAATTAGCCTGTAATTCCAATTATTTCTTCTCGATCCTCTTTTTATACGAGGAAACAAACTACAATTGCGCCTTTTCCCATAATTGAATCACGATGCTTTCATTATTCCAAAGATTCACTACTTCCCTCAATGCACTGTGACAATGTGCTTTGTTTCTAGTTTTGTACAAATTCCTTCTAAAGTCAGAGGGTTGTGAACAGCTTTCTGCCGTTCTTCTCTTTTCCCCTGTCAGAGTCAGATAATCACCTCAGTAAACGAAAGTAACTGGCACTGATTTACCTTTTCTGCTACTTCTCGCACTGATTGGACACTTGTTCCATAAAGATGATTATTGTACTGGCCAGCTTCAATGAATTTGTGATCCTGAATATCCTTCTCCATTTGCTCTCGAGAAGTGACAAAATGGTAATCACGTCCATCCACCTCATAATCTCGTTTTGGTCTAGTAGTATCTTTAAATATAAACCAGTATTTTTTAAAGCAAAAACAAAACACAGTGACTTTTTTCCCTATATAAAAAAATATTCTCCCATTTACACTACAAAATTGTCAGAAGCAAAGAGATGACTGACAATCAAGATAGCTCTATAAACCTTAGACAATATATTAACTTTTTTAAATTCAACATACAGAGGATAAGTCTATCAAGAAAATTAACAGAAATAAATAACTTAGAATTGCTATAGGATTTGCTGAGACTTACGCGGAACACACGAGCCAAATTTGTCTGGAAATTCTGAGATCAGATCATCATTTATTCTGTCTTTCATGGGTCCCAAAACAATCACAGGTCGAGTGTAACTGACTATTAAACATAAAGGAATAACATCAGTTATGTTTCAAAACCATTGGTAACTTTTACAGTTCTGCAAAATATCCTTTATCACACGGCTGATGGTTTTAATACCTAAAAGAATATGTACTCCTACAGAGAATAAAAACCTGTTGAAGAATGTTTAGCAATGACTACCATAGTCACAGCAAGCTGTTGGATCCCCACTATCAATTCACCATCCTGAGTGACTGAAGGTAAGTCTGAAATTATTAAGTCTTTGGAAAAATCCACAAAGTAACCTCCTTAATTCTGATGAAACAGCAAAAGAGGGAAATCTGAAAATCTTTTTACTCTCAAGAGGTACTTCAGCAGCAGCAGTTTGTGAAATTCTAGTCTTGTGCTGGGAGAAGATTTTCTTTTCCTCTAAGACCACAAGTTAAAAACTCACATACAAAAAGACTCAACTATGTACAGATTTTCTAACTATTAATACCCCTACATAATAGCATCTTTTAATAGCAGCTTCATTTTGTATAACACTATAAAGGACTTTTGGTTGGAAATTAAGATCGAGTAGAAAATATCTGATTATACTGCAAGAACCATGAAGACAATAATGTCCAAGTATCTCAGCTGCACAAATAAGTCCAAATTAAAGGAAGACTGACCTATAAAATAGATTTTCATTTGACTCTTGGAACATTTTTCCTTTCAGAGATACTAATATATTCATAAAAGGAATATCTGGGATCCAGTAGCTGTCAACTTATTAATTTAACAATAAATATCTTTGCTTGAAGACTAAGGGTGGCCCAGTAGTGTCTCAAGTCCAAGCACCTTTAAATCTATTTTGGTCATTACAGTTTTTTAAGAAACCCAGAGGAATAAAGAAAAGTTACCATGGAAGTGAATGAGTAGACAAATGCAGACAATATAATCAGGGAACGTATTAGTGCACCTAATCCAAGAAATGAGGTGTTGGTTCTTTCAAGGCCTTTCCCATATACTGTGTTAGACTCATAAAGCGAATTACAGTCATGTATTTAAATGCCAAAGCACTTGGCTCTCTAAAATTTTTAGTTTTACAACATGGCAATTAATAAGCCACTGGTTTCTGCAAAGTCTCATTGACGTCTTTTCAACCTTGACATTAATTCACTTGCCATTACTATCGTTCTCACTCAATGATTAAGCTATCAGAATCTGGGAAGCTAATGGCAGCTAAAAAGATGTTTCTCATTTTGTGAGATGCTGTGGTGTGGATACACACAGCAGCTGCTCACTGGAGGGTAACAAACCCCCAGCTCCCCAGTTTAGGCTCCGCTTAACTTAGCACATGGAAAAGGGACTAAATCATTTCCATCCTCTCAACTCATGCGCTTCTCATCCTGCATTTTATTTGAAGCCTACCAAAATTACAAATTATATGAGATAAATAATACAGTTGCTGTTAGTCTTGCACAGCAATTTTTACTACTTTTGGAAGCTTACTGACTAAATGGAGCCCATATGCAATGACTAACAAGTCAGAGTGGAAGGTTATACAGGCACATGTGTTCCAGTATACAATGCTGTTAAAGGCAACTGGGCTGTGCCACTCACTGGTACTTTAATTCAAAAATGAAATCTTGACACTCAAAAAATCATGTAAATATAAGATGCATATTTACTTGGACTGCCACCTTATCCGACAGGTAATAGGTATCAAGTAATTCCAAAGGATCTCTCTTTTACAGATTAATTTTTATATGTTATTTATAATATATGAGCTATGTACTAGATAATGTAAACCAACTGCCAGCACCTGCAGTGGTGAATGGGAACACTAAAAATTCTGTATATGCAGTGGAACAAAACCAGGACCAAGGTAAAAAGGAAATTATAGGATTCCACTGGAAATTAGTGAAAAGCATTTTAGTTTAAACGCAAGTGAGAGAAAACATTTTACCCTATCAATTTCTATTTCCTTCAATTTTATTTTTTTTTCTGGAAAAATAAAAAATCACTTGGCAACTGCTAACCAAATTGGCCATATAAGCAGAAATGGGAGACTCACGTTTTAGAGGCATTTCAGTTAAACCTTATTAAAATAGACAAATGATCTACTGCTGCACTTTTTGTTGGGACAGAAGAAAGGAACTGGAACAGTGAGAATGCCAAAGCAATATGAAACAGAAAAAAATGATGACTTCTGAGGTTCACACTGATGAAACTGCTAAACATAGAGTATTTTCCTTAAGCAATGTAAACCACACAAGTTATTTTAAGTAGCACACTTTTGGATTGTGCACTAAATAATTTAGCAATTGCATTTAATAATTTATGCCTTTATGTTTTATTGATTTGAATAATGGTAACAAGTTCAGAACAGTGAAGAGGTTTATCATGGTGCTCAGTACATAAGGTGACATGAAGTATTCCAGTAATTCAGATTATATTTATTTTATACTGAGATCTACAAACCTTCTTGTTGATTGACTGGTTCATATGATAAGACATATTCCTCTTGGCCACCTAAAAACGTAAATGCAAAGACATATCTATGTATTTTTTTCTCAATCAACACATTTGAGTCATTCGATGAACTCTAATGATACTGACATTCTGCAGTAATATGCATTACAATGATACCAATGAAGGACATTTCTCAAGAATGATGAATTATAAAAATCACAAAGATAAGCCAAGCACAAAATTTAAAAGCATAAGACACATACAGTATAAATAATTTCCTGGTTCATGTTAGCATGTCAAACCAACATCAAGCAGCAGAATTTTAAAGCATTGCTGAGATGCCCTTCAACACATTTCCCTGGATGCAATGCATGCATGCTGTCATTCACTGCTAGAGGCAACGCCACCTTCGGCATGGACACCCTCCAGATTTTGATGCCAGCATTTACAATAACATTTCTCTATATTTATACAGGGCTGACAATCCTGTATGTTGAGGTGTAAGGATCTTCCATTATCTTAATCATGAAGTGGCATTTCCTTCAACACCTTCAACCACTCTAATTAAACAACAACAACAACAAAAAAGTACTAAATAACTGTTATTTTACTAATGATTTCTTAAAGATGAACTCGAAAACAAAGACTCAGCTCTAGAAAGCACATCAGCAGTGAATGAAACTAAAATAATTGAGTTTTGGCCTTTGACAGCTGCAGGCTTTTTAAATGTTAGTGAAAGCATCTGAAATATACCTCAGTTGCCATCTCTCTAAAAGAATATTTCTAGTCTAAGAAGATACCTCCAAGAAAGATTTCTTGCAATGGAGTCACTGAAAATTAACTCCATTACAGCAAATTACATGATGTTACTATGAACTCTGAATAAAATACAATCCTGTAATTTTGGAACACTCTTTGGAGTTTATAAGCCATACTTAGGCAAAGGAACAGACCAATGCTATACCACAGTTGTATACAAATAGATGGCAGATAAAGGCTTTTATAAATTCATCTATTGCTTTTATATATATTTATATATATATATATAAATATATCTGTTCTTTGTTTCATAGCAAATACATTGATCTTTTAAGTCTAAAATCCATAATTTCATTAAGAGAAATATTTATCTTATTTGGAGTGAATTTGCATTCAAACTGTACTATAGCAACACAGGAATGAACATTTTAAGTTAAGTTATTGCAAGTGAGGAATATGTTGAGACAGACACAAAAACATGCAACCTGTATATTTTAACAGCTCAAATAGTTACACATGCATATGGATTTTAAAAGGACAGTATATACTTTCAGAACCCCTCTTATGCTAGGGAGAGGAAAAGGGTGTCACCAGCTATTGACTCATCTATGAAGGATCCAGCTCACATATTTGATACTTGTGACATTGCTATAAGGTCAAAAATTAGTCAAGCAAACTACTAAAGAAATAATAACAAGTAAAAAGCGTCTCCTGGTTGAGGGCAAAAAGTATATATTGTCACTGCTTTTCAAGATTTTGGAAAATGAATATTAATAGAATGAACCTTTTGAACAACCGTACTCATCTGTAATCAAGATAACTTTCATATTAGACAGCAGTAAGAAGAAATTAAAAAAATTTTAATAAAAAGTACTTGGAATTACATACTCAAATAAGTAAAACTATGACATTCATCATAATACCAGGGCTTCTCAAGTAATAACAGAGCAAAAAACTAACTAGCAGTACCAAGAGTGAGCTTTAAACATACATAAAGGAGGCTCAGAGAAAAACCTTGGCTGGGGGAAGAGAAGGAAGCAGCAAATTTATGGAGAACCAGTCATGGTTAGATAGCTTGAATGGTGTGCCATTAAAAATGATACAAATTTGTACGTTTGTCACACAGGCAAAGGTAACTTCCATACACGCTCCATTTTGTGTTATTCTTGGGAAACATGAATCCCTCCAGCAAACAGTTTCTCTCAGTTACAGTCTATGACAACTTCTGGCATTGTAAGCACTGGGAATTTTATCTACATGTATAAATTCCCTCCTTGAGTTTAAATATCTGGAAGAAAAACTGTGGATCATCACCTCTGAGAAGATCTATAGCTCCCCAAAAATACAGCTGTTAACGATCCGCTTTCTTTCTTACCCTGACATAAATAACATCTGTTTCTGAGGTGCCCATTATAGGGTTGGCAGCAACCAGGAGCTGAGCAGCGAGCCACCCAGCATCCCTCTGCCCGACTTTGACTTTTCCTTTTCATATTCCTCTTCAAATCATCAACATCCTCATCTTCCTCCTCTGCTCTAGGCAGCTTGGGCAATCACTAAACAGCACTGGAGCCCAGGCTAGTAAAAGAGTCAACTCAGTCTAAGCTCAGTCTTCAGAAACAATGTTTGTGTAAAATGTGCCTAGAGGGCTCATTTATCACAGCTGACTCCAGCACCGCACGTGTGTCGCATGTTTGAACACGATTCATACTGAGCACCCACACTTGACAAAATAGATAAATGAAAGCTGAAAGCAAGGGTAAATACATGTTTGCTTATCTTTTCTCTCATTACAAGTATATACATATTAAATCTGAATATCAGTTGTGAAAAATCATAGATAGTTATTGCACAGATTACAGAGTTTAGTTACGTTTCCAGTATATTAAGCTCAACTACATATAATTATATTTGTCAGCATTAAATTTACATTTAGGTTTTAATAGGTCTAACTACCTTGCATCATGTTCAAATCAAGCTGAACTAAGAAAATCATATATCTCAAAAATATGCATAAAGGAGGTTTGCAATTATTCTCTCTAGTCTTTTTTTTAAAACAAAAAAGAAACAAAAAAAGACACAGCAGAATTTGCAGTACCCCACCAAACACAGGAACATGGATTTCACTTGAAGGTGACTGGGGAGTTTTATTTAACATGTAAATACCCAGAAAAGACAAACAAACAAACCCAAAGAAAGAGCCACTAAACTAAGGTTCTAAATAAACAAAGAACTTAAAAACACTTACGGTAGCTACTTTCACTATCGCTGGCATTAGAGGTTACATGCTCTGAAATTGCAACATAATGGAAAAAAAAATAAGGAACATACACCGATGGCATGAGTCCAAAAGAAAGCAAATTGACACAAAATAATCCAGATGAAAGACAATGCTGATACCAAAATGCTGAAATCAATACACACTGCACATAAAAGTTTTAAGGTACATCTCATAGTTCTCAGGATCAAGCTTATTTTCATACCAAAGGAATGGATGTTAATTAAAACAAACAAAACCAACATTAAACAGCACATCAACATAAGATTTCGAAAAGTGCACTAACACACACTCCACATGTAACCCTGGAACTTCTAGGTAACCTATGGGATTATGCATTTCAACATCAAGGTAGGCGATCTATTGATTATATTAAGAGTCTTGTAGTAGAAAATACTGGGCTATATTGCAGAAAATGTAGTGGAGCACGTTCAGTAACAGACACTTCCTTATGGTACATTAAGTAGTTTACTTGAAGTGCAAAGCAGACTTTTTTTACCCCTCAGTCATGTTTTAGTTTTCAAAAGCTTCTGACTTTTATTCTGGACTATCTATATTAATTTGATGCCTTTTGCATAGAAATCAAAATCCTTCAGTAGCTACAAGGTGTTAATATTTACTTTTTAAAGCTATGCAATTATGTTAAATTTGCTTATGATAAAAATTAACACAATTGAAGAATTTTAGGTATTGAAATATTCTGCCACTTGAAAATTCTGCAAGTCTGGTGAACAAATATGAACTTCGATATTGCTGAACTTTATTGTAAAGAATCAATTTTTATGCCACTCAATGAGCGTGTCTGTTTGTAATAAAAACCACTAACACCCACAGGGTAAGACTGCATAAAGCAGCTTGTGTTTGACCTACACAAATTAAGTACAATTAAATTTGCAATTATGTACCTAACTGTGTGTATATAATACACACTGTTGTTATGAGAAGCCTTTATAATACACTAAATCCAGTGCGGTTCCTCCCCTACAAGATTGAAGAGAAGGAATCAAGGGGACTCTAGAGGTAAGAACACAGTTAGGAAGCAAGTTTACTTCTAGTGATTAATACACATTAGAAAAAGTTACCGTCATCACATGTAAACTAATTAACCTTTGAAAATGTTTTTGGTTAAAGTGAACCAGGTATCTTTAAACCACAAATATCTGGCTAGACTGAACTCCCTCACTTCACTTCGGTACAGGAAAAACAGAAATATTTCCAAATGTTTGTGAGTACCAGCAATCTGTATCTACTGCCAGTTCGTTTTCTTGTCTTGGAAAAAAGAATTTCCACGTTGCCTCAGAAGAGGCCAACAGTGAAGTTTAAAAGCCTCATGACAGAACATGAAAGGGAGACAGTGTCCACTGGGAATACAAGTGTTGTGATCACCTGCTAACGGGCACACTGCTGAGGATGGAAAGCCTGCGATGCCAGCAGGAGCAGCAGTCTGCGGACCCAAGCAACACGGCTTGAATAAGTGTGGTAAAGCAGTTTCAAAAAGTCTGACTGTGCTGAAAAACAGGCTAGAAGGTATTTGTTTTTATAACAGCATTGCCTAGTGGCATTTCTGGATCATATTACAGAGTCTAAATTAGGTATGATCATCAAGCCATAAAGGCTGCTTATGATCTTCTGCTCTAAACCATGAAGTCATAAAGATTGCTAAGGTCTTCTGCTCTAGACTGAGAATTTCCCTGAAATGCAAAATTAATGTTATAGCTACTAGAATTTTTATTTTATGATGGAGGCCACATATAGAAATACACTGCTTCTTACACGTGATTTCAGGAACAGCTGCGTAACAGTTATGCACTGGGAAGAAAGGTTTCTTTAACAACCTTCAGTCACTTATCTTTACTGACTGATTTTACTATTCCATAAACACTTAACAATCTATGTGTTTATTATCTGTGATGAGAGCAATGTCTTGCTGGCTTTTTTGGTTTTTATTTGTCGCTTCAGTGTGTGCTGGTATCTATGTACGCAAACCGTTAGATCCGTTAGAGTAATCTTAGTGCATTCAACTAGTTAACATTTCTGCAGGAAATACAACTAATGCTTATATGTCTCCTCTATTAGCTACCCCCGTACCTGGTCTAAAAACACCATAAGAGTTTGAATAAGCCAGACAGAAAAACTCTCATGGCATTTGTTAGGCAAAGGTTTTTTTTGTTTAAGTAGCTGTAAACGTCAGTCACCTACATAGAGGATTGAAAAGTGCAACCAGTTAAACTGTTATGGCAATGGTTGTACTACTACTGGAAAAAGTCATGGGTTATTTTTAAATAAATAAGAATACAAAGACAAGATAAAAGTGACATAAAAAAATCACTGGATTTAAAAATACAGTACTACTAATGACAAACAAGTAAGCACCGGTAAGCTTCTGAACAAGAAAAACCTCTAACATGATAGTCACACGGACTTGAAGTAACACATTCCTGAAAGCAAAACCCCCCCCAAAACATTGCAAACTAGAAAAGGCTCATGGAACATTTTCAGCGTCAACCTCCTTATGCCAGTAGAGCACCAGTCTCAATGAGATCTGTTAAAAATAAAAAGTAGTAATTTTTCAGATGGAGGTTAAAATAACTTGGGAGTATTTTGATCACTTACTCAGGCCTTTTGATCCCATGTCGTCAGGGACCTCCTGCAGAGTAGTCCCCAGAGGGCAAGCAATAAAAAGACAATCACAAAGAAAATAATTGTCAGTAATATATAAAATTGGCGCTACGACAGGAGACAGTTCCCAGAACATCACAGGGGAACGTATGTCTATAGGATTTGACCTGAGTGGCACATGAAGTGTAACCAGTGATGCAAACAGCAGAGAATGCAGTTTGTAGCAGACCTGGTCTGAATTAGCAAACTCATGCAACTGTTTTTTGAGAAGACACTTCAGTGCTGGCAACCAATGATGAAAATCAAAGTAACCTCCCTTCATGAGTAAAACCAAATTAGAATGTTATGACATTCAAATCACCAGTCTAAAGGGACTGGGGTGAAAAGCTGGTAAGCTCTGTTACACTTTTTGCATGGCTACGTGCTCTCCTCCAAGCCAGGAATGAGGAACCATCACTGATAGCGCCGGAAGGCTGTTGTCTCCTCCAGTTATGTACACTGATGTTACTCAAGAGCATTACCCAGGTTATTCCAAACTGGGGTACTCTTTGGTTAAATTTCACTTTAATAACAAGCAAATTATTTTATAGATTTTTTTCGAATTGGTTTGTCACTGGCAGCTCAAGCTTGTTGGCCTGTTGCAGCTCATGAAACTGTCTCCATGGTAACACCCTACTGCAGTCTAGCAGGCCCTTCTACATGTGCTTCGCTCTCCATCGAATGCCTTGTACTTACGGTCAATATCACTGGTTTCCTGCTCACTCTGGTCCTTGTTCTTGTAGAAGGGAAATTTTCGGGAAAAGAGGTTCTTTTTACGCTTGTCATTGAATGACTGCTGAAGAAGAGAAGGAGGGGCAAAACAAAGGATGTCTAATGTCTGTGTGAACAAAGGCCGAGACCAGCAGCTTTGTGGAAGCTGACTCCTATAACCACATTATGCAGTGCATATTTCAGTTTAACATTATCTTCTCAGCTCATTAAAAACAGAGATCAGGATCATGGCTTTGCTCACACCCTCTGTATTTCACATGCTTACTACAGAGAGAACTGGCAGGCTGGTGCATCCTATATGGCCTGACCTGTATTTCTAAATTTAGGCTTGCTGGGAGTGTACAAAGATGGGAAAAACTAGGCTGCTGTAGGATAGCCAAACCATAATGAACTCCAAGCCCATTAAATCACTTTTATTATCTAATACAGGGCTTACACTATTTTAAACCAGCACTGAGGCTTTACACATGCTTTTGCAAACAGCTGACACCATAACAGCCCACCAGAAGTATCTGCCAGTGTTACCCATTTGCAAAGGCAAAACTGTAAATACTTTGGTGACAACTACTAAATAACATATCACACGGTAAAGAAAAATGGATGTTAAAGCTGCCATTGTACTGAATGCTCTTGCGATAAAATTAAGTACAGTGGAAAAGGAAGGAAAACGTATGTCTAGCTAAAATATCCAAACAGTAAAAGTCCAAAGCAAACTGTATTTGTTTCAACCTTCTGCAACTGCACCTCACTGCAAGTTCACTGAAAGAAATTACTTTGCTCTATAGAAGTCTGCATCCCAATGCCAAAATTAACTTTCAAAAGATACAAACTAATTTCATTCGTTTACTGTGGCAATTATTTTTTCAAGGGTGCATTTATAGATAGTTATCACGTGAAAAACCCTGTATGTCCAAGGACCACATTCAGCAACTTTTTATATTAACTGCTTGTGTTGCTGAAGAATTTCTGCATCTCAGTTACAACATAAAATTCTAGCGTTACCTATATAGACATATGCATATCTACCCATATGAGTATAAATTATTATTGTGCTAGGTGATGGAGAGCAATGCAGTTTTCATTCATGTCTACAGGTGAAATTAACACAGAAATTAGTAACATCTGCCACGTCTTCTCCTGAAGACATTATGTGACTACAGCACCTTTAATATACTGTTCTAAGTCAATAAAGAAACTCGATGTATAAATGAATAGGTAACAATTTTATTGCAATTACGCCCAGAACTGGAACTAACACAGCTAACTTGAAGCCAGCTGAAATTTCTTTTCATCTTTAGACATAAGCGAATCATCTGCCAGCTTTGCCAAGACATGAAACTTCTCCTGTGTTTTTTCATTTGGTTTGCAGAACCTCTATTATGGGAAGGATAGTAAAAGTAAGAAAATGCTCAACTTGGTTTTGAAACAATGTCCTGCTGGGGGACTGTTTATTTCCAAGCCAAGCAAAGCCCATGTGCAGCAGAAAGTAATAAAACTTCCACACAACAATTTTTTTCAAACTACTTTAGAAAAAAAAACCCAAATATTTTCAACTAATACATTAAAGATGCTATTAACAGTTATTTGGAAGACTCAGAGCATGTTAACTTTCAAGTAATTGTCTATCTTCACCAGTGCGAGCTCAGCTTCCTCTATTATTTGCAATACAGTTGCAAAAAGATATATTACCGTTTCTACCAGCATTAAGTATGGAATAAAATATACTAACAACTGGGGGTCAAACAGGACAGAGTTTTTGCAAACAGTGGTCCAGCTTCTTTGGTACAATTATAAAACCAGCATTTGGCCTTCCGGAGAAGAATGCCTATAGTGCACCACACAAGCTGCATCCTGCTACAGTATTAACAACCCTGCCAGCCATCTGTTTTAATACACACTTGCTTGGCAATATCAGATACTGAAACATCCAGTGATATTTTCCTTACCGTTGGTTTAAAAAAAGGTTTACTTAAAATGACCAGGTGTTAAAGGGGCACATGGTACCCTGGGAGCACTATCAGTGGCATTGAGCTCTGGAAACAGCAATACTGTGTTCAGTAGGAAATCCATAAAAGCTTTAATTAGCTGGAGTCTGTGTTCGACTCAAACTGTCATGCCAGTGTAAGAACTGGTAAATTATCAACCTGACATATGGACAAAAGAACTGGTTTCAAGCCAAGCATACACTTGTGGGAACTACAGCTGGCATGGGCAAAGTTTTAGGTTGTGGTCCTCCTGACCTGCTTTGTCTCAAGTCAGCAAGTCATTGCAATCGATTCCTCATAATCAGAAAGAGTAACGTAACCTACAGAACATGGGCAACAAAGAAATATGCCCACAGATCTCTGCAGAGTATACTGAAATATACAACAGCATGACTTCCAAAGGTGGAAGTCTCACAGCTGTATTACTGTTCTATCCAGACAAGTCACTCAGTTTGGGCAAAAGAGGGGAAATAAATGTAACAAAGCTAAAATGGTGCAGTTTAACTGAGGTGGTGAGACTCCGCAATTTGTATGGCTACAATAAAAGGAGTGGCTGATTTACTGTACTTCATAAGAGATAATCGGGTTCTTTTAGTTTTGGAAACATTTCATAGCAATAATTATTTTAGTTTTCTGTACAGTAAATCTTATTGAACTAATATTCAATTTCACATACTGCATGTATAATGGTCAGAGTCAGCTCCATTTCCAAAAAAAAGGAGAAAATAAATTATACTGATTTTGCATAAAAAAGACTAGCCAAAAGATTATTTTTAAAAGCTACCATAATTATAAAAAGCTAAAGAGAATTGCTTATTAGTTGAAAACGCATAGTAATTGTATTAAATTTTTCATAAGCCCACTGCAAATCATAAACAGGCATCATAAGCAAGAATATATTAAAACAGAAGCAGCACAGAAAGTGAGATAAATGTGCATATGAAAGGAACAAACAAGAAAAAAATTAACCATTTCTGCTCCAGGTTTTCTAGTTTTCATTAAAATGAAGAGAACATTGACTTCAATGTTTGCTGTCACTGGAGTTATTCTTTAGGATGTTAATGCAGAAACCTTGAAGAATTGTATAAAGTGGGTATTTCATCCTGTCCATGAGCGCGATCGCACAGACAGAGGGCGGCACACAGCCCCTGAGGACACGCACGGTGCAGAGAAATCACTGGGAAAAACATCACCGTGACAAAGGCAGGAAGAATTACTTTAAGGAGCAACTGTAATGTTAAAACATTTACAGCTGAAGCAAAAGATTGTGAACAGTGTAAGCGTGTCTGCAAAATGAAGTGTTACTAAAGAAAAAGAATGGCAGTTGTGTATCAATGGCAAGCGTAGCTGCTTTTCCACTCAGTTTTCCATGCAGGTCTCTGGTGCTCTGGCAGTGCACAGTGACTGCGCACTCGCGCCGCTGTGCTCAAAACGCTACTTCAAACACATTGTTAATTCACCATGCAATTATCTTTCAAAGCACATGGGAACATTGGAAAAATTGCTAAAGTATATCTGAAGTATTTAAGCCATTTTCTTTATATGACTTCTAAAAATTGAACTCAAATTATAAAAAATGATCAGGTTAAAAATTACCACGTCAGTTGATAAAATTTTATTCCAATACCCAAAAATGAATACACCAAAACAAAACCTGCAAATAACCTAGTGAATCCTCAAAGAAGTACCATAACTGTTCATCAGAAAATAACTAGAGATATTGATTTAATTTTAAACACTTCCAGAAACAACCATCACGTTTTCTTCATTAATAAACTACACTGAAACCTTTGCCATGTAGCAGATTGATATATGTATGGATCTGACAGTCTTTAAAGTCTAAAGTCCTACACTATGAGGATAATCTATTGAAGCTTTAAATACTTGATATATGTGATTTTCAAAGTTATCAATGACGAAAAGTAACCTTTAGGATCTGTAATAGTGAATAAATGTTACAGCATTAGTGGTATTAAAAAACAATCACTATTTAAGAAGTAGCTTCCTCAGGAGCTTGAAGTATGTTTCAGATCTTAAAAAAAACTATATTATTATTTTAGAAGGCTCTTACATTTAAAACACATATACATAACTCTTGAAATTACTAGTTATATAATGGTAGAAATTGTAAGGTTGTGAAATTGTTTCTCAAATTTCATAGCGACCAAACCATTGCAAAAAAAAGTCTCATTGACTCTCAAAAACTTGGCTGTTTCACCATTAGGCAATTGCTATAGTTTCTGCTACAAACATTCCTATCTCTGCTTTCTCACTGCTCATTCCCATCACACATACTGGGAGAGGGATTGCACATCGTGCAGTGAACTCACTGTCGGTTATTTCACATGATTTGAGCACAGCCACATCAGTATTTGTGTAAATAGGGAGTGGCAACAAGAAAAAACAGCTGTGAGATAGAAACTGGTTCTGGTCAGCAATGGCAACAGCCTTGAGTTGTTGTTGGCCTGTGCCCTTGCATGAAATTCTTTAAAGCTTCTGCCTCCATAGTTGTAACAAAGAAGCTGCTTTATGTTGTCTGCATAACTGTGGACAGTGTAAAACCTCATTTATCATAGGGAGCCTGTTGAGATCTACTTCCTTGTTTTCTATGTGCATTTTTACCTTTATAGGAACATTTTACTCTTTGTGAAAACTGGCAGTAAGCCACTCCCCCCAAAAAGGGAGTCCAGGCATACAATCCATGCTAAAGGACTAAACTGCTTTAGAAACAGCACTTGCACAGCTGTTAGAAATGGCACTATTGAATGCTTGATTAGTATCTACAGTTCTTATTACAGTAATAATGATAATATATGGCTTTAAACTAATTCTCCAAACAATTTGCAGTGTTTTGGCAATGGTTAACTACTAAAGTCAGCTTTGGTGTTCAGAATTATTTCTATTTGACAGAATTTATTCTTTTCACTAAAAACTGAAACTGAGTTTGCAGAGATAAACCACTGAAAAATGTTACCATTCACAATGCCAGGTGTAATTAGTACTTCATTAACTCACCCCTTTATCTCCTCTTGTTTTAGAATTGAATTTCACTGTCTTTAAACGGGCCCGTTCTTTTTTCTCAACTCTACCACAAAAACATACATAAAAAAAATTAAATCAGCAAAATTGCAGAACTCCAAGCTACTACTTGTTTTAAGGTAAACACATAGGTGTATCTTTTGCAGTACAGACTTCTGTTGGTGATGGCACCTTCAGAAAACAGCAGCCTGCTAGTGGCAGACTGTATTGGAAAAGTAGGCTATTATTTCTCAAGCGATGAGCTGTGAGGGTATTGAAGTATTTTGTGATTATTTACATTCAGTAAATCAGGGGGCAAAAAGTAAAATCATGTCACAAAAGTCATGACAGTGTCACGATTCAAACAAAATTTACTTTGCACGTTTTCATATGTAAATGGTATAACGTTATTAAACCCCCAACTTGCTTACATTGAGAACAGAGATGGACTTGGACCACCTTTATCAACCTCAGTATGCTACTTCTAGGGCTAAATAGGATTCTGACAAAATTCTCATGGAATTAGTCAGAATCCCACTACAATACAAGAAGTGGCTGATGTGGTACAGAACTACCAACAAAGAGCGAAGCTTATGCAATATATGTATTAACCATATCAGATGTTTAATAGTAGACACCTCAAAGTCAGTAAAATAGCATGACATACCTGCGTTTGCTTGGGATAACTCCAATTTCATCACTTTCTCCATCTGGAGTTACCTGCCGTGCTTGCCACCATTCATCATCAGAAGCATTAATGACATGGAGGATATCGCCAAATTTGAAGTTCAGTCCTTGACTTGGAAGGCCACTATCTTTAGTCTTGTCATAATCAAAAAGAGCTCTGCATTTAAAGGAAAAAAAAAATAAACATAGAAAAAGCAAGAAATAAACCAGAGGAGAATGAACAGCACTGAATATGAAGCTGCCTGTGTTTTCAGAAGTGACCGCACCATCCTGACAGCCACGTAAAACAAGAATGCTGAACGCTTTCTCTCTCATGCGCATGTACACACACTGAGAATATACAGCCCAGTATTCACGCACACGTTTAGAAGTTTTAACAAATGAGAACAAACTTTGCCCAGAACAGAACACCAGTGCTTTGCAAAAGGTCCACAGAAGATGCCTCCTGCAATTCAATAAGCACTTTGCACAGAGCACTTACATGTCAGTCTAGAGAAAAAAGGAAAGTATTTGAAGCATACAGGACTGTTTAAACTTCTGTAATGCGCATTGCTTTAGAGCAAGTTACAAGTTGGATTGATGTTAAATAAAAAGCACTGTCTTTCAAGTAAAAGTTGATTTTAGACTGATACCAAATCCATCCCAACCTTCGGAAAGCAGCAACAACAGAAACACCAGGAACTGGTAACGATCAAATGAGTGAGCCACAAAGCAACTAGAATTAACAAAAACCTCTTTTGATTCCAACATGGCTTTTCCTGTATGTCTCCAAGGTATCATATGAGAAATCATTTCACACCCAAGATTAAATATTTACCTAAAGACTAGTATATAAAAATATCTCTTTTTTTTAACTCTATGGAGATTTTTCATACAGATTAACAATGCCATGTATACCTTTAGTTAGTGTAAGTTATGAACACTTACTTAAAAAGAAATTGGGTACTCATGATCAACTACTGCTTTGAATGCAACCTCATGATATTTATTGTAAAGTGCTATTCCAACAAGCCATAGAAATCCTTTACAGAGAAAGCATCAAGTTTTCCCTTTTATTTAACCTTGTATTACTCAGCAATTAACAGCACTATGGAAAGGTAACTTGGTTCCTTCATTTACAAGCCTACAGAAACTGAAGTTTCATGTTTCGTGAGGGCTTATGCTTCAAAGTCAAAAATACAATGGCTGTGGTAACAGCATCAAATATTCCAGACTGTCTTTTTACTTGGCCACACTCATTACTTTCAATATTGTAGGTTCTTGATCAAGTTTTACTGAAGCATTTCTTGTTTTACGGTGTTCTTGTAAACAAGGAATGGGCAATTCTTGCAGCAAAAGCATCTCCACACCTTATTTTAGAATGAATGAAGGGTAGCTTACAAAGGACGTTCTCTTTTTCTCCCTGGGTTTTTTGGGAAAGCTGCTTGAAACCAGATGTTTGAACTACCAGAATAACACAGGGATGTTTAAGCTCCTCCTGCAGGCAGGTCAACTTTCCAGGCCTGGTGCTAATGCCAGATCCTATTCTTCCAATTGATTTATTTAAAATTTACTAATGATTTCAAACTGTGAAATTTCTTCCACTTGGAGATGTAACCATTTTCTGCTCTTGTCCAAGCAGGAATCAGTGCCATTGTTTGAATTTGTGATGTATTACACTGGTCAGTAAAATGCACAGAGGTAAAAGTAATTTCTAGTTTCGAATTTTACACACATTGCACAAAGTGAGATCTGGCAGACAAGACGAGATAAATACATAACAAATTTATTGTGAAGATACCATAGAAACTCAATACCATTAAGGTATCTCACCTTTTCATATGTGCTTTTTGAACACATACATACAGTTCAGATGCAAGAAAAGAAACATCATATGGCAGAATCTCTTCTTAGAATAAAGATCAAAAGAAATAAGGCAAAAGTAAGAGAAGGCCATAAAATCAGTACATCTTAACTAGTCGGAGGAGAGAGAGAATTAGATGTGCAAATGAAGAGTTAGGTGCTGCTGCACTGCTATATTCGTATTGCCCTCCAAAGACTGTTTGTTATACTGCTATTCAGCATATACTGATAGACACACAATTAAGAAAAATATACCATTTTACTTCAAATTGCAATTTCAGGCAAACACAATTGTCTTTTCCTTAACATTACACAATATCCCCAAAATACTGTTTACAGGCAGACTATTCATAAAGAAATCAAGTTTCAGTGACAGGGACACAATGATGTATCTGGTAACTTCTCAAAATCATAGTAACAAAATAACAAAATCAGAGATGATTATTTTTAGAGTATTTTTAGTCGATATGTTTTCTACAACATTTTACTGTTGGTTTTACCATTCAAATCAGCATTACATTATATAATTGTAATCCTTTAAGGCATATGCAAACCCAAATATTACAGAAAAAAGCTAACTTCAGTTGCTAAAACTGGCTTTGAATTGGTACATTTGGAAGTACAGAATGATCATACCACAGTGACTTATTATAAGAGATAAGCCGGATAACTTAACATGTTCTGTCAGTATCTAGCAATATGTGAAAAGATTCATAAAACTTACTTCAGTGAGGTCAAAATTAAATCACAAACCAGACAGAACAGATGTGAACCCATCCTGTGAATATCAAGTTGCCTACCAGTCTTCGACATCTTTTGGTGTGCTGACAGGAGCAGATCTCAGCCGCCCCAGCAGCACCCTCTGTTAGGACGTGTGGGTGGAAAAGCACTTTTCCTGAAGAATTTTTGAATTTTAGATTTTTGTTCTGACTTCTGACAAAGCTGACTATCAAGTCTCAAAAACCTTTCTTGGAGAGTGAACCATCAGTCTCCACGAGGCTTCTGCCAACAACCCAAAGACGGTATTTTCTGCAGCAGCTGGCAAAGTCAGGAGCTCAACCTCAATCATTTACTGATCACAACTTCCACCAGTGGAATAAAAACTACCCAAACAAAATATTTGTCAGTGGATTAAAAAAATCAGACCAACGTGTGAACATAAGCATAAGAGGTTTAGAGCCTAATCAGGCTATAGCTAACCAAGCAAAATAAAAGCATTTAGTTATATGATGAGGGCTAAAGCAATGAATCTTGGGATTATGGAAAGGAAGACAATCTCATCATAATATCCACATGTCCACCTTCACGTATAAAATTCTAAGACATGGATAACTGCGGTATCAAGCACTTATCCTTAGTATTTAAAGTATTTATCCTTAGAGATTTAAATTTTGATGCCCTTAAAACACTTAAGGGAAAAAAAAAAAAATAACAAAAAAACTCCAAACCACCTAAAACCAAAAAACAAACCACACTGAACCAACAAGATCAGCTTTGCAAAACCAGAATCCAGATAAAGCTACTAAAGTAATAGGTCCAAAGAGACAGTCAATCTAAACAGAAGCCCTGTACAAGTGATTTGCTACATTTGTTTCAAAGCCTTCAGAAATAGTCTATTAGCCTATGTTAACTGATGCAGGACTCAGCGGTCACCTTCATGAGCTGCACCTTGCCACAGCTGCCCAGTGAAACCACATATTTTGAATAACTCCTTCATGCTCTATTTCCACATCCTTTTAGCCTCCTTTCTGTTTAATTCTCTATAAATAAATTAATGAAGAATATTCGGCTCATTTGCTTTGATGCATTTGCTCTCTTGGTTACCATGGAAAATATTCTATAACAAAATGCTACCGGATACAGAAACGAGATTTCTTAATACGAGCTGAGAATGCGACTAAAGTAAGCTGAAGGAAATAGGAGGGGAATCTGTCAAAGCTTAAGTAAAAGGAGACTATAAATTTGAACTCAAGAACTGAACAAGGGAGAACACAAGGACTGCTGCCACTAAACAAACTGAAGTTGTTAAGACTTCACATACGCTGACTTAATAAACAAATCTATGTTTCTGCTGAAGGATTACCATCTCGGAGGCAGGACAAAAAGCAAGCAACAGCACCACTCTTCAAAGTTCATACAGGGTTCTCAGGGCTAGTACTTTTTCAGCTATATTACATTAATCAATCTAAATTAAGCTTTATTTTTAATAGGCTTTGCATATAAACGTCAATTTGTTACATTCAATAATGAGTAAATAATTTTAGAAAAAACCAAACACAAATACCAGGTCTACAGAAACGCACCAGCAATACTGTGAAAAAGATGATTACCTGACATAGAGGGATCTCTTCTGGCTGGTTCGCAAAGATCCTGATCCTGAACTAATGCTACTGTTCATCATCTGTTCCCGTAAATCATGAATTTTAGCTTCAAACCGACTATACTCTGTAAGAAAGGGAGGCATTACAATTAATTTACCCTAAACTTCAGCCATTAAACTTCTCATAAACGACTGAAAACCTCAGAGAATAACCATTTGTTACAGCTTTTTTAATACAAGGAAAAAAAACTCTCAAACCACAACATTTAAGTACTGTGTTTGGTAATTAAAAGCTATGCAAGGTTTAATGTTTATCAATATTAACTGAAACAAAATTTGAAATAACTGAGATTTAGCAAAGCAAATAAACTGAAGCAAATAGCCATTATACTTAAAAATTTAATGGTCTTAATCTATAGCCCACAGTAACTCTTTTTTTCTAATTAAAACAAGCATTTCTACTAACAATTATCATTTTATACTAATAAAAAGACTGATACAGATTAAGTTTTAACACATGACAAAAAAGCCTCTCAGAACATGCATCTGAAACACATATCTTTATAATTAAGAACTATAATGTTAAGAAATGTGAAATGAAAAGTGTCTGAAAAAACCCAATATTGAACAGATATTTTAAAATTACCAGACTTGAATTAGATGAAGAATTTAGCACTATAAGGTGGAAAATATACAAAACATTTTCTGGATAAGACGATGTTCCCATGGGAGCTCAGGAAAGGACAAAAACCACAATCCAGAATTCTGACATGAATGTCAATCCACTTGCAAACAGCATTAGAGATTCCAACCACTGCTACGGAATTATGTACAATGTTAATCCTGGAAAAAGGGATTGTGTTCTTAAGCAGCACTGTGTACTAATAAAAGTAAGCTAAATGCAGTTGTTTTTAGCTACAAAGGCAGACAGTAAAATAGCAATAGGCTCCTGAGAACAAAGATCTCCTGAAGCGAGGTACTTACATACTGTTGGCATACAACAACTCAAAACAACTAAGTTTTCCCTTCAGTGGAATAGTTTGGACTTCGGGATCAACAGATGCACTTGTAAAACGCTCCCAGTTACAAGACAGTTCTGCAGCCGCCACCCTGGCCAGCAGTTCACATGGTGCCGGACGATAACCCCGGGACACGGGAGCCGTGGGACCCCGACACGCTGCTGGGCCCGGCTGCACCTGCACAGTCACCCGGAAATGCGGGACTGACAGGGAGGGCTCTGAACTGCAAAAATCCTCTCAAAAACTCTAAGGTTCCTTCAGTCATCTAAATACCATGAACGATTCATCATATTGTGCTCTGCTGCACTTTCTCCTGACACACTCAGACAGCACCAAGGCTTACGGAATAACCAGAGAGGTAAAAAAGTATTAAGTTACAGAAGATTCTGTGAATCAGTCTCTGGTGTATTGCTTGATTAATCAAGGTTACTATAAATCTGATGCTCCAGCAATATTAATTATAATTAACCACATCCAGATTACGACAACATGAACAGTCTCTTAAATAACCCTGACTTTTGTCCTTTAAACCCAAAAGCCAGCAGTTTTCAAGACAGCATCTTAGTTTTTAAAACAGCATCAAGTGCCTTTTTATAAATAAATTCTAGATCAAATAATTTCCCAGCACTAAATCAGACTGATGAGGTTGTTTGACAAGAGAAACAAAACCATTTATTTCCACCACTAATAGCAAAAGAATTTAAGATGACAGGATGGTAACCTCAGAGGAATAAGAGAAAACAGCAATTTAGTTTATCAGTACTCCTGGGCAAAAAGTGCTGAAAGAGCAACAGGGACATTTGCAGGAGTAAGAAGAAGAAGAATTTCTACTTAGAAAAAATTCCCGTCTTAGATACCAGTAAAGCAATAAAGGAAACTAAAGGGCTGGGACCAAAAAGGCTCTATATTCAAAAAGAAGGAGTGCCAAGAGATGTCCTATTTAGGAAAAGCTTAAACACTCCATACAGATGGAATCTGATGAGCTCCTTCGATATAGAGAAAGCTAAAATTTGAGTTATATTCCTCTTACAGGAAGTTTTTGGAGGAATAGGATGGAAAGAAATCTCAAAATCATTGGGTTCGGAGCTGAAAAGTAGACAGAATGTTGGTTTTTAAAGAAAAAAAGCTTGGTATTAGATACAGTGGTATTGAAACTAATGCTGGAAACAGAAAATAAGAAAACAGCAGGACTTTTCACAGCATCAGAAAAGCAGTGCTTGTTTGGAAGCCAAAGGATCAGCACCCATCCCCTCTCGACTAATTAAGCGTGGTTCAACTTCCAGTATTAAAAAGCGAAGCGTGAGCTCTGCTGATCTGTCTAGGAGTGGTTATATTTCTCTCTCTCTCTGATTAGGAAGATTTGGATATCAATCAACTGTCTTTAGCACCTTCAGTCTCTTACTAAGCTAAAGAACACTGATGCCATCTGGTAGTTTATGAGCCACAGACAAGCAGTTGCAGGCCAGCAGTCAGGATCCTGCCCACAGCTGCTCCATCTCACGTGCTCTACAAGAGGGGAACAAAGAGCCAACAGCTGGCAGCAGGACTGGAGACTCATTTCCGAGATGCACGTGTACCAAATGTGACCCACACAAAACGCAATTTTATTTGATTACAGAGCACCAAAAGCTACCTACACACCTCTGTGTTTTTCATCAGTCCCTGCAGTAATACCTCACTACTACTTAAACACACAGAAAACCAAACCCTCAAACAATTTACAGAGAAGTAGCATCAAATTTACACTAATGGAAGACTTCATTTAAGAATAAAACCAAAAGCAGGATCTGAGGTTATCACTTGTCTCTCACACTGACAAGAAAGCAGCTATTTAGGGACAGAAGTAGGCAAGCAGAGAGTGATACCTTTCCTTCAAGTTCTCTCCCATCCTCTGGTATTTTCAGTGTTTACAGAATTTCATCATATATTTAAATTACCTATGTCACAAAACTTATAATCACTAAATTCTCCCAAATGCTAGAGGAATGGTTTTCCTTCCAATTCCATTCTTTCTTACGGGGTATGCATAATACTACATACGTAGCGTGTGACAAAACTTATCATACTTTTTCCCCGGAATCACAGTGAACAGCACAATAAGTGTCCATATGGCTAAGTGTGAAAAAGCCATACAATGCACATATATATAGACATTAAAAAAAAAACAGCCACTTCAGCATTCCAGAAACTTGGAGCTGGAACAGGCACAGTGAACAAGATAACCAAGAAAGCAGAGTGCCCTTTTTATGAGGAAATTAAGAGCTTGGCTGAGAAGGAATATGATCAGTCCCTGGTCAAATGTGATTGAGGTAACCAAACAGAAAGGACACAAGCTATTTTAATGAAAAAGCAAGCTGACTTTAACCCAAACAGAGCAGGCTGGTCATAGGAACTCCTTCTACAAATACATTTGCAATTTCCACAGCCATCAAAACACTGAAATTCTAAACCAGTATTTTAATAAGAACTATGGTGGTTACAAGAAAGCCCTCCTCCTCCCCCCCCGCCCAAATACAAACCAAAACCACACAATACAAGCCCTCAATCCTTTCAGGTAAAGAGTTTGACCAGGATATGAAACCTGATCTAAATGCAACAGCAGTGAATGGGACTTGATTCAGGATCTCTTCTCAGGTTCTGAATTTTAGGAAAGCTGCTGATGCCATACGCCAAATAAAGGGTAACAGACACCAAGACTAACATGAAACGCAATAAAATAAGAACAGAAGAATAACGGAATCTCTTCCTGACTACAATTTTCTCAAAGTTCCCAATAAGTTTAGGGGAGAAGGGCAGGGGGAAGCAGTACCTGCTATCATAACATAGAGCTTGAGGAAGCACAAGCATCTGCTGCTTCAATTCATGGCATTTATCCAACAGTACCCCATCATCACCACAGAAAAAAAAACCAAAGCCTACTCCAGTCTATGCATAATCACTTTTTAAGAACATTGGATGGATACATCTGGGCTCAAGTTTAAACTTTAAAGTTATACTGGATAGGCAGATGGTGCAAAATGAGAATAAATGTGTTCTATGCCATGTCTGCATGTATTGCACAGCAACGAACAAAAAGGAGCAGGGGGCAGAGAGCAGGGGAGATGAGAGAAGACTGGGAAATCCTGGAAGATTCCTCTGCTCCCAAGCTCCTAAAGTGACTCTACCTAGAAAAATGGAATGTTTTCAATGTCAGTGTTTATTTTAACAGAAATAAAATCAGAGACCACAACAAGGGATGGAAAATTCAGCAAACAGCACAGAAGGAAAAGCAACTCTCAGAAGCATGGATGTGCATGCAGGGAACAGATGGCAGCACAGCACTGAGAAGCAGAGATTCTTACATATAATGAACCACAAAGAGCTGAAGAAGTTCACTTCAATAATAAAAAAAAACTACATCCCTTGCTTCCCTCTTCCCATCTGCCTGTGCGAAGCCCTCCTCTAGCAGGACCCATTGGATCTGTCAAACCAGGACTCCTGTGTTGACAATGTTATTTAACTACGATTTACATTATTTTCTCCACTTCCAGAACACTCTGTTTTCCTTTCCATGGTGACTCCAAACGAACTGAGAAACGGAGCCTGGTAGTAAGTGTGGATGGCCACCATCACACTGACCTTGCACTGACCACCCATTTCTTTCCAGTTCTAAGCTTGTGAGGCAGGACTGCCAGAGCATGCAGCTGACTGTGGGTATATTTAGGAGTACCAGTTGTGTACTACTACCATCCCTTGATTAACTATACTGGTATCTGATAAATTCATAGGTACCCTTCATGATGTGCACATCTTTTCTTGTTAGAGGCTGTAGTATACATTTCAGTTGGTACAGGAGGGTGTGAAGTACAGCATGTTCAAAACAACCACGCAAAAACATTAGCAAAGAGGGTACCCATTAAAACGTATGGGGCCACAATTAAAACACCATTTTTTAGCATATATTACTTAGCCTCAGTGCATGTTGGTTTATATTAACATGACCTGAGAGAGACCACAATGAATTTCACACGCTATTGGTGGTTTCCATGCGCTCCAATGTGTAATGAGCTTGTACCTCATTAATCGCTTGAAAGACTAGGCCACGAAATTTCAAAACAGATTAGAAAAACTGCATTTGTATTTAGTTAAGCACTCCTCCCTGAGCCTGCAAAACTTGGGAAGAGACCAGGTCCAGTCACTGCTGAGGTGAATTCACTAAAAATGTTGTTGAAGGTTTACCACGCAGTCACAACTTGAAGGCTGAACTGTTCTTAACGCAACAAAAACTATTTTATTTATTACATTAAAGAGCAGGAGTAAGGTTTTAAAGGATTAAAATGTGTAAGCCGCCTTATAGTGTCTATCTAGACTATATATAGTAGAACCCTTCTTTTAATCTTAATGGGCTCAATTTTAAAGGTACGTTAATTGACTAATCTGGATTACTTGCAAATGAGTAGAAGGTGGTAAAAAACAACTAGGAACAAAAGTCTGGAAGACCAGAGACCACATACCTCAAAACAGGGTAAACTTTCCTTTTTCAAAAAAACAAAAATTTAAGATTTTAAAGAATTTTTCATTTTACAAAATTGGGATGTACTCAGCCTTTAAACCACCTTTGGTTAAGACAATCCATGTTCTCAGCTAGAAAGTGAGGGAAGAAGTGAGGGAAGCTCATCCTCTTGATAGAAACCAAATACTGAAAACTAAGTTTTGTAAAAGCATTATTGGCTTCGAGCTACTCCAGCCGGACTTCCACAAATAGAAGATCTACAATATAATTCAATACAAATGCTCATAAAATAATCTCAGCTTACAACCATTAAAGTGCTACTATTTTCCAGAGCCTAGTTACAGTGTTTTAAATTCCACTAGAAAACAGTACATGGATGAAGTGTCACAAAAAGAAAAATTGACCAAATACCGGCCACAGAAAGGTAAGCTCTAACAAAGCTCTTCTTTCCCCCTCTTTTTTTTTTGTTTTAAACGCAAAGCTGTCATACTTGGATCTTATTTTCTGTAGATGAATATGTTCCTTCAAAACACAAAGCATACATGAAAATCTACCTAAAATCTGGCTACCAAAGTATAAGGTATCTTGATTGAACTACAAATCTTGAATACACTTTACAATGGAGAATAATTTATTTCCTTTAATAAAGTTGAAAGAAAAATGTGTGTTAACCACCTATATAAACAGAAGCAGAGGCTGTATAAAAAATACCTTAAAATCTCTTGAAGTTTTGGCTCCACCTTCTCCTAATCTTACACTGATCCACTCAATTACCTAAGAAAACACAGAGCTAATCTGATCACACAACCATTTTACTACTCTTTCAGAAAAATAAGTGAATATATAGAGATAGACTTGACCAGATGAATTACAAAGAGACACCAAGTGGATTCTAAATTCTAAATAACATGCAGCTGATAACTCTTATGAAAATAAAAGACTGCTGTACTAGTTAAAATTATGATTATTTGGGGTTTTTTGTACCTCAGGTAGATCCTTGAGAAATTAAAAACATCAAAGCCACAAGATTATTTTCTATCCAATTTCAAGCAAAGATATTTTCATATTTTTAATGTTTTTCTTCAGCTATTTATCCTGTTATTAAAGATTTAAATGCACTCAAGCTATAATACAGTTACAGTAGCCTACTGGCACCTCACAGCTTTTCAGAATAGCAGGATAACCTTTCAGAAATGAATTCTGCAGTAACACTTATTATCACGTCCTCAAAACACATTAAGAATGTTTCAGATGACCTTTTAATTTGAATGGACACAAGAACAGAAATGTCACTGTGAAATGAGGGCAGTGTAACCTCGGGACAGTCTGTGCTTCCCCCTTGCTGCTCCTCTCCTCACTACATCCCCTTCAAGCACGGAGACCTGTGTTTCTGTATTCCTGACACAGAGCACAAGCACAGTTCTGACCATCTCTGAATGCCCACTCCCAGGAGATGCACATATATCCAGGTTGCTTAGGGCTTCCTCTCATTCTGCCACACTAGTATCACGTTTTTTCCTTGTCAGCCTATACGTGTAGAGAGGCCAAAGAAAGGAGACAAGAGTGTGGCGCTAAGGTGTCTCTGCAGCACCAGGGAGCAACAAGAAAATGAAAATGGCTCATCAAAATGTTTTGGTATACTGGAGCAACATCACTTTATTTGAAACTGCAACAGGTACTTTGTTTCTAGTGAACTCACGGTAAAGCAAAATCCCTTTTTATTCACGAACACTGTCTTGAAAGGAGATAAAAATTTGCGGTACAAGTAGGGGAATAGGGAAAAGCTTCCAAATAAAGAGGAAAACGAGATCGACGTCCTGACTTTCCCCCCACACTCACTTCTACACGGTAAATCCTACTTCCCAAACTTCTGTTGTTCTATCATGGACCCCAACTCTGCAGCATCCAGCTCCAGCAGGTTCAAACCCAGCGACCTCTGCAACCAGGGAGATTTTGTGTACATACACGTGTCTGTGTATGTACTACACACGTACATACAAATACCACCCAAGAGGTGACTCCACAGTTGATGACGGCTCCTAGGAAAGTTGCAAGATAAAGCACAAAATCCACAGGGAGAAAGCAGAAGTCAATTGACTTCAGTTGTGGTAGCACAGAAGTGGTGCCTGATGCACGAGTCACTTTTGTAAAGTGGAAAATACCTTCACTTTCCCATTTGGCTTTTAGCTACCCCAAAGAGTGCTGCTAAATTACTGAAATTCGGTTCAGTACAATAGGAAATTTTGTAAGGCATCCCTCTGATTCGCTGAACCCTGCTGGAAACTAAATGAACGCCCAGAAGTATATTTTTAGGGATGAGGTTACATCTGTTTTCACCCAATTCTATAACCAAGGAACATTTCTGAGATTTAAGTGAACAGAAGCCAGTAGTTATGTAACTTGAGCCCAAATATAATAAAAGCAGTATCATTCAGCCATATTAGCCTAACCCAAGTCCAGTAATTAGTATCTGATAAACCACGCTGGCTAACTGGATTTGGAGAAAGAGGGAAAACGCAACACTTTCTAGGATAGAGCTTTTCCAACAATTAATTTTTCCACATCCTACTCAGGCTTTTCTATGAGAGAACTGCTTGCAAAAATCCTCTTTTCCAGGAATCCGAAGAGAAAGACAAATGGGGAATTTCTAATAGAACTAATGTGATAGGATGTAAAAACATAAATTAGTATTCCCCACCACATCTATGAACATACAAAGTGTCACATACAATTACAGGCAGTGAAGTGACCTGGTCCCAAGTGTCTTCCAAATGCTCCTATCATACTCAATCTATTTACTCAGTTATAACGAGCCCTGATGGATGTCTAGAATCTCCTTGATCTGTCCCAGCTGTCAGTATCTTTTACAAAATCGGGCCGGATTTGAAAATATAAATGAAATACATATGCAATACAAGCAGTTATAACAGAAGCTCTTAATCTTTATGAAGGCATTTGAGAAACAATAATTTTATGAACTCTTCATTTTAAATCTTAACCTTTTTTGAACGGCATAAACAGAAAAGATAATTATATGCATGTAAAGATAATTATACAAATATATATATATATGTATATTTATAGAATTTGCAACTCAAATGCATCGAGGTGGAAAAGAAGATCATCCACAGCTATAATTTAGGAAATGTGAGGATGATCAAAGAACATATGCACTTTTATCTAGCGCACTCAATGACATGGATGATATTTTCTATTTAGAAAGTTAAATCTCAGGCTGCCTTCCTATGATAATAAACAAAGAGTGACCTTTAAGGATATATTCTCTTTGCTAATCTCTAAGATATGAACAGTGAGTGTCTGATCAAATTTACCTCCCACATCAGACCTGAAAGAAGCTGACAGCTGGAAGAATGGAGGTTCTGTTCAACCTCGTGTCACAAGAAGTATGAAAAAGGTAAGCAGAGATGTCAAACAAAGTCAAACATTAGTAACTAGAGGTCTCTGAGGTAGGTTAACCATGTGTCAATTCACACTTCGCCTCCAAATTACAGTGGATCTTCATCTCCTGCTTACATGGTTCTTTCATGGCCCACTTCCAAAGGGTAGAGTATTCCCTAACATGCTTTAAAATAGCTTCACTCCAACTAGAGATTTTAAGGACTATTTCACAAAGAAAAACAGTCATGCAGCTCAAACATCTTAAAACAAAAAAACAACAACAAACAAATCCTTTCTTTGAATAATATGTCAGATGTCTGTCCATAATCTAGAATAATTCAACATCTCCCATGTGCATCCTCTCAAATAGGCCCTATAAACCTTTGAGAACTGCTCTCTCAATGCAGCTCGACTGCACACAGTCGTCTTCTCAATGCTTCAGTAGTCACGAAGGAAAGAGCACAACTCTAGGTTTGAAGTCTACAAGTGACAGTCGTTGAGAAATTTGTAAGAGGCAGCTTATGTCGCTCTGGGCAAACCTCTTGTGCAATGATTCAAAATCCCATCAGTCAGTCAAGCATCTTGATAGGTTTCAGGACAATAAGTTATCTGCTTGGACAAGCAGTAATGAAAAAAGCTGTTATCTCCAATGCAGGAAGGAGCAGGAACCACCCAAAAGGCTTAGTTATCTTGTTGTAAAAGGAAAATTCCAGCTTTCACAGTATGAAGGGATTCTTTTCTTTTTAAAGCCTGAACCCCAGAAAGAAGGGACTGAAAAACTGCTGCTTTTGCATGAAGTCTGGATACATTCTTTGGCAAGGAAACAAAAGTCCGTGTGCCCTGGGATATATTCTACCAGAGAAACATATGTTCTGCTACTAGGGGCCACATCTCAATATATTTTTCCTGGCAGAAGAAATAGTGACCAAGAATGTCCTCTCTGACCAAAAAAGAGGCCACATGCCAAAGAGGACAAGTCATGGGCAACTAAAAGCACAAGTTTTTATTTCTCACAAAGGTGAGGGATCCCTACTCAGGGAACAAGAAGATGTAACATTTTGACCCACCGGTCACAGCACTGAAGAGCTCAACAGGCCAAATGTGCGTCAATGAAAATATTTGACAATTCTGACACAAAGCCAAAGCAAATATTCCAGAACCAATGCTGACGCTACTGTTCTTACTGAAAGTCAGTCTCAGAGTGAGCACTTCTAGAAAACAAACCCTGGAACAGAGCAATGCACAGATTCAACATGTGAATGGGATGCACACCCTCTCAGACAACAAGGGCTGCACTGCAAGGGTTTGACCATGAACTAGTCACAAATCAATCACTTGGCCTTATTGCCAACAGAGTTCCTGGGTCAGAGGAGATCTCTGATGTTGATGTAGGTGAAGGGGGAGGCAAAGGGAATGCAAAAGCTAACATTTCAAAGGCTTGGGGAGGACAGGGTAAGAAAAACAAGACAGAAGAGAAGAAATAAAGAATGAAAAAAAGCGTGCTGCAATCAGTTACTGAAAAATTTCAGATAAAGGTAACAGTCCTGCTAGATGTCCAGACCCGATAAACACCTGCACTTACCCCTTGTCAGTACTCTTGAATGAACAGTTTAAGCAGACAAGTCACTGCAAGGAAGATTTAGTGATGGGTCTTCCAGTTTAGCAAAGCTGGAGAAAGCTGCTGATCATCATAGTAAGAGATCAAAATTGTCTTGTTATATATATAAACAGTAATATTTGGGTTTACAGAGTCCAGGTAAGCATATAATTTTATACTATTAATTTTTTAAAGCCTCAAATAGACAAAGGCATTCAAAATGTGCTGTAGAAATATAGGAGGACAAATGTGTTTATAGTGATGAGGCAATATTATTTGGTTTCTGAAAAACACACAAGGATGTTTAATCAGTATCAGCCGGAGCCTAATCTAGACCAGAAGAAAATGCTGGACAAACAGAAATACCCACTCAGTATAAAACAGAGGAATCAAAACCTGATGGTCTCCTTAGGTTATCTGAATCAACACAACAGAGAAGGAATCAGATCTTTTATTCTCCAAGTACTAAGGAAAATAAAACCACCATATTAAAGGGTGAAGACAACTGTGAAACACAAAAGCAACAGTGTGACATTTCTACCAAATTCTAACTGTATAAAGCAATCCTTACCTTCTGGACGGTACTGAGCTACTATAGTTACTGCTTGGCCTGCATTCTTCAGGGCGGCTGCTGCCTGCTCGTGGGTTGCTGCTTTTAGATCTACTCCATTTACCTACAAGTAATACAAAAAGGTTCTTCATCTAAATAAACATTTGTGTTTATCATCTCAGAACACAGTTTTCAGG
Organism: Patagioenas fasciata; assembly: GCF_037038585.1. Lineage (NCBI taxonomy): Eukaryota > Metazoa > Chordata > Aves > Columbiformes > Columbidae > Patagioenas > Patagioenas fasciata. Next base: position 18,194,385 of record NC_092528.1, read on the forward strand.
CCATGTAAGTTTCCCCTGTTTCTAACGCTACCAGCTAGTTAATACAAAGATTACTGATCCTCACTGAAACACAAAGTCAATAAATCCCGTCTCACATATACTCTTAAGAAATCCTACAATCATCACAGCATATTACTTAGTGAATTCATATTCACTAGGTCAACTTTCTTAAGAGCTATTTTTTTCAATTTTTTTTAAGGAGACACCGACATCACTGTTTTCTGTAATGGTTGACCTCCCCTTTCTACAACATGGCTTCAGGGACCTCCTAAGGCAAAGTGTGCCCACAGACCACTATGTTTAACATCCAGTGCAAGACCACACCCTCCACAAAATTCTAACCTTGTTTTCAATGCAGCTTTAAAAATAGTGTCAGAAAAAAAATGAAGCTGAAATGTGTGTCACATTTTACACCAAAAGAATTTTTCATAGTTCAAACTAAAGGTGGACTTTAATATCAGCATTTTAATAACAGCAGAGCCAAAAGTATTTCTTCCTCTGAAATAACTACCAAATTACAATGCGAATGTCCAAAGAAACAATTCTGCACCAATTAAGTCATTTCACAAAGAAAAACACAAAATCTTTATGACCTTCAGTACTAATATAGTAAAGCCCTCAGAAAGGTATGAGGTGGATCTGTTCAAGACTAATAGCAAGTTTAGTAGTTACTCCAGGAAGTAAAGCACCAAATCTTAGACACTACTGCCAAGTGCCTCCATCTCATTTGAGGACTTATTTCTGAAGCCTGAATTCTTTCAATTTAGACACACACACCCCTCAGCTACCAGACTAAGATAAATTAATATCTTCACTGAAAAATTCAGTTTCTCTGATAGGAAAATGCTATTTTAATAAGGTTACAGATGAGAAACTGAGGCAGACTAAAGTCCTCAAAGATACTCTGGAAGTATATTGGTATCCCTTCCATTGTCTCAAATTCAACTCAGTTAACGTTATTCCTTGCATATAAATAATATTAACTGCCTTTAATATCCGGGGAAGTGAGAAGTCTTGTTGTTGTTTAAATAAAAGAAGCAAGGATGCCTACAGAAATTATACGATCTCCTTTCCTGAGCTCTCCACTCAGGTCAGCTGGCCCTCCTGCGAGTATGAAAGAGATGAAAATTCCTTCTCCATCTTCTCCTCCAACAATGTTGAAACCAAGACCTGTTGATCCTCGATGCAGGACGACCTTTCTAGGCTCCCTGAATGAAAGAAGAGAATATGAAATTTTGGTCACTAGCCACGAGTAAACGTCGAATAAAAAATTAGAAAAGCTAAGTCTCCTGAGAGATGTAGTGTTGAAAACTTAGGTATCAGAAGTTCTACATTTCTAAAGGCAACAATGTTGTGTGTCCCACCCCCAATGCTCCCCCCAATAACTTAAGACTTTCAAATAACAGCTTCTATTATTTGTGTGCTTTCAATTCTGCTTGTTGTTAGGTGAAATGAACAATTCATTACTATGTATGTATTCTAAATTCCTATTATGATACAATCCTATGCAGTGCTAAATGTCTTTACTTAACGCTTTCCATATTGTTCAAGAGCCTCAGTATAGCTCATCCTAGCTAATGGTAACAGCAAGCAACAAAATACTATTTTCCTTTTCTGAAACTTAAAAGAACAAATTCTAATGGGAAACATCAATAATGAAAAATATGTCCTTACTGCTTTAATTTCAAGCAATAAATATCGCAAACAACAATTCAAGAAGAATGCATAAATCCTTTAAAAAAAATCAGAATTTACAGTAAATCTCAACTACATTTGCAATTTATTTGCAGCAGCTGCAATTGAAAAAGTGAAATCTAAACCAAGTTATTATGTTATTTTTATAGGAGGCCCTCTTGGCTTGGGTGAGGAGAGGAAGGAAAAATATACTGATCAAGTTTAAGGCCAGTCAACTTTTAATGCAGAAACACACTTTCCAAAAATCTACTCATCTGCTGCTTGAGCCAATACAAGAAAAGGAGAAATTATTTCAGAAGCAGACATTTCTAATAAAGCACAGCAATTGTGCACTGCAGTTGAAAAATCACTAGAGAGCACTAAAGAACAATTTAATGGACACTCTTATTTGGCAACATTAACTATTAATCTACAGAATAAACTAAGCAACTGCATTTTACAGAACAAGAAGCATCACCTAGATCTTTAGAAATAACTCAATTTTTGCACTAGCTCTTAAAGCAACTTAGTGTGAAATTCTTAAATTTCACCTGCTATCAACTATTATATTCATCCTTTCAGAGTACTCTTTAGTTACAAATAAATGACATTGTGAAAACCTCTGTATATTGCTCTGCACCACACTAATACATGAACAAAAAAGCTGCACTTAAAGAACATAAATACACAGTATCTTTTAAAATACTACTCAAAATTTCTAAACCTCTTTTTGGGATGCAGGGAGCAGAAGATGGGAAGGTAATCTAAGGAAAATCACCTCAAACCTTATCTGAATAACCCTTGTGTTTCATGAGAAACCTAAAAATCTCATTTTACAGTAGTTTTAAAGGAAAGCTATAAAACCCTAAGTTCAGTAATGCTATCAACAGGACAGAATCACTTTGGCTTACATGTCCACCCAACCCTAGGTTAAAAATAACTACAAAGACATATATGAATCTCTTCCACTTTCCAGTACGCTACAATAAATTCTCCAATTTATTATATTATGTATACTTCAAGCCTGGGTGGACCCTGTCTCAAAGTGAGTAACATCTGTATCAGATGATGCTGTGACAGAATTCAGCGACAACATTCTGAATAAGCAGTAGAACATCCCTATACTTGCAGAACAGAAAGATAACAAAATTACAAGAGCTCCCCTTTATCAGTGATGATGAACAAAAGATTAATGCAAGCTACTCAACAGAAGGAATTAATGGTCTTCTAACAAGAAAGCATTAAGAGATCTCTAGCCTTTCTGGATATACTAATCCATCAAACCAACCCTTGCCTGTGGTGGGGGTGAGGGGGGAAGGATTGCTGGCTTTAAAGCAAGAAATAACGTCTAGTCTGCTCGTATTACCATCACAAAAAGCTTAGTGAACTCATGGAGCACTTTGGCAGGGCATTCTGATTTTAATACTCTTCCTGGACTGCTAAATTGTGCGTGTGTAGATAAATATACCTAGTTTTCTCATCACACCAATGTTTACAAGTGTTAAGAAACTAATCATTTCCATTTATATATTGAAATAAAATATAGAATTCACTACTATTGTGCCCACAAACACATCCTATGAGCTTCCCTGGTTAATTAATGTCCCATGTAGCTTTGGTCATTCCTTACCTGGTAATCTCATCATCTCCAAGCATTCCCTTGGGAATGGGTGAATATCGGCCTGGTGATGCTGGGGGCAAGGATTGTCCCAAGTAGGCAGATGAAGTGATATGGTTATCCACTGGCTGAGAATAAGCTTCAAAGAGGTAAAAAAAAAAATAAGCATTAAGGCAATAATGGAAAAGAGCTGTGCTCAGCCAACAGCACACCCCAGGTAAGAAAGATAAAATTATTCAACCTTCCACTCTTCAAGGTCAGAGGTATCTCTTTACTGAGAGGAAGAAACCAGCTGGTGCAAAAAAATTCAACTGTTCTGTAAGAGTCGGTTGCATTATTCACAGGTCTACTGATTAAAACTAGAAAGAAGTGTTAAAGGGATTTAGTCTACTCTCTTGCGTAACAGGCCGTAACTCCTGCGCATGAAGTATGTATGTTTTACCTGAACCACAACACATACAAGAAAAAATTATCACCTTAATGACTTCAATTGATGGAAAACATTCTACAATTCCAGAAGAGTTGTTCCAATAAATAAGAGGGTGCCATATATTTCCCAAGTTAGGCACATCAATTTTAAGTGTCCATTCACCCACTTTCTCGTATTACAAAGCATATTCTAAAAGGGAAACATCTTTATCCTGGTGTGGGTGCTTCACGCTTCAAGGCTTAAACATGAAGGGTGGGGACACTTCACAGATTCAACATTATTAAAGCTGATGGACTCACCTCACTCTTATTCACCTGCTGTATCTGATGCAGTGCCTGACCTTTGAAGGTTTACACTAAAATCAAAGCTTTTTAACTGAATAGACAAGACACAGAATGCAGAAGTGACCTGTATATTATGCGGCTTTGTTTTTCTTTTTAAACCACTGTCAGAACATTTGGATCATACATAAACTTCATCACAAGCATTTTTACATGATAGATTTGCTAAATAGCCAGCTTTCAAACCACTCAACCTGCACTGGATTGATTCTGTATTATTCTAAATTTCTACTAAACCTGTGTGCAGTAAATCCCATACATGAAAAGGAGCATGTATCACATCAACACTGTCTAACCCTGATCAATAGTCCCATAAAAGAGCTACTGAGCCAGAGAACCACCTATAGTACCTTAGTGTCTGGCATACAGCATCTGGGATCCTATCTGACTAGACAGATTACTTATTCTTTACAGCTTAGTCACCGTATTAAAGCTCTGTGTGTTTTCTAGAATGTGCTTCAGCACACATTAAAATCCACTGCTAACAGCTCACGTAGTTTCAAAGCATCAGCTGATAAAGTACTTGTGTTATCCAGCCGCACTAGCCCTCAGAGCATCGCATGCTCTAGTCTGGGATTGTGGAGAACTTTTGGAAATAGCAACTCTGAATTCACAAGTGGTTTCATCAAAAATCAGAATCTGGGTACCAGAGGAAGCCTGTCCCCTTCCACACCACAGACAAAAACAGCTTCCTCAAGTCAGCTTTATGAGGTCTAGAGCAAAGAGAACGCTGCTTTTGCTAAAACCAAATGATCAACAAAAGCATTCATTTTGAGAATTCCCTGATAATTAGGAGCTGTTTAAGACACATGACTTTAAAAAACATTTTTTGGAGCATCTTTAACACAGACACACACACACACACAGACACACACACACAGACACACTCATTGCACCTTTCCCCTCCTGCTCCCTCCAAGGATGAGAAGAGCATGTTTGTTGACTTACAGTGCTTTTTGTGTAACTTTTTTTAAGGTTCTTAAAGCTTTTAACTGCATCATACTCAGAAATGTACATACCATCTGATACTACCATATATGCTAATATTTTTAATTTTATATCCTTTTACCATGTAACTAGAACTCCGCTATCAAGCAATAGAACAGTTTATTCTTCCAGGCTCTCTACAGAGTTCCTGCAAGAAACATGTCTGTGCTTTCCTAAAACTATTTGAGCTGGAGATTATACCTGAAGAAGATTCATGAGGAACATGACAGAAATAAAAGGTAAGCCATCGCTTTCTGAATCCTCAATCAGGTCTAAGCTTCTGTTTCCAAGTAAGTATTATTACTGATGTAAGTGATAAAGGACCTGTGTTTTGGATGAACAGAAAATACTATGCATAAAACGAACTTGCTTTGACAGGAAAAGTCTAAGACTCTTAAGGAGAGATTCCATTTCCAAATCCACCCCCACCTGACATAACCCAGTTCTACACAGAAAGAAAATTGAAGATTTCCTGTTATTTCCATGTTACCTGCAGTTTCCCAGTATCCTTAGCCCTGTAACTAAACTAGATCAGTTCCAGAAAGTCTTAAAGACAAAAATTCTGAATTTGGTACCTCTGTTCTTAACTTTTTAAGTCTACAGACAGTCTTCTATGTCCAAAAACGTTTCTTTGTCCATATGAAATAGTATCTGAACAGATCAGTGCTACATATTAATTACTCCTATCTGACTGCAGGAAATAGAAATAAAAACCCCTAAAAAAACCTCCCCCAGAACCATTTCATGTGACAAGATGAGTAAAACTGGTTATCCAGAAAGTCCAGCTATTCAGTCTTTGAAAGACAGTTACATCATCCTCATCTCTTTTTCCGAACACTAAACGGTAATATCCCTCTTGAAGAAACAGTACATTCAATTCAGCTTGTCCTTTATATTGTAGTTCAACCCTGAACCTTCTGGATTCAGACATCTGACTTCAAAAAGTCTTCTGTAACTAGTACCCTTATGTCAACAAAAAATTCTTTTAACTCTTTTCAATATAGCATTCAGTGGTCTTCCACTTGAATTATCAACAGTTATGTCAAACCTGAAGATTTCAAGTAAGTTAACAGAGAATTCTGCAATACATTCGCAGACAGGTATCAGAGGTCAAGACCTCCATGCTCCTCCCAGTCCTGTTTATTTAAATATGTACAGCTCACAAAAAAGCAGAAAAACAGAAAAAAAATAAATCAGAACTTCACTAACCTTTACCTGAAACAGCATTTTCTTTTGCTTAGTTCACAGGATACTGAACATCTATGCAGTGCATTGTCTGTAATTCTCCACAGTCCCCGGGAGAACAAAGGAAGCCATTCTCTCTGCACTCACCAGAAACAGCAAGGCACTTGGACAAGGCCACATCAGTCACAGAAACAATAAAGTGCCCCACTGCTGCTGTCTTGCCAGTACACAAGCTATGGGACAGTATTCTGTTCAGCACATAGTTTTCCAATTAATCAACTTTCTTATATCAGATTTTCACTCTACATAATTTCTAAAAGCTTGAAGTTGTTAAAAATACTAAAAATGAGGTATATTAATGCCTTAAAGGAAAAAATAATTAAATCACAAAGATAAGCTGAACTTACAGTTTGTGATGTCAGGAGGAACATAACTGTCATTCATGAACATGCTGGTGGGTTTCGCAACTTTCAGATAAACAAAGTCCGATGTGTTTTTTAAGGCAGTCACTGCTTCTTCATGAGTAACTTCTTCTAAGCAAACGCTGTTCACCTAAAGAGAAAAAAATAAATTCTCAACACAGAAAAATGTGCATTTTCATCGGGCACTCACTGAAAGCTGTTGGAGAACTTGGGCTTTGAGAGTCTTTATTGGGCTTCATGTGCCACAGATATAATTGGTTATTGAAAAGTTATACAAGAGATGCTTTGTAGTGCTGTGAAACAGAAGACAGACAACTCTTTCCTCAAAAGATTATTATAAACTCTCTTGACTGTAACATTCTAAAGAAGGCACACGTGACTGGAAAACTAATGGCACAAATGACACTCAAAATGCCACAAGCTTGCACAGTCACAGCACTGACATAATCTGTTATTGCAAGGATTAAACAGAAGAAATTTTATTCTAGGAAGAATAAATCCTACATGATCTTATCATGACATAATGAAGTTCTAGACATTACAATGGGACAACATATTCTTGTAAGAGGTCAAAGTAGGGGTCAAAACTGGAAAAGATCCTGAAGTGACTGATTTACATGCCAATTAACAGGAACCTGTTTATCTTTATGGGTAGATTTTTAAAAGTATTGCTATTCAGGTGAAACACTGGCACTTCAGTTTAAAAAGGAAATTAAAAATCCTTTAACAATTTGTATCTCATCTAAAGCTTCAGTAAATTGAGTTGTTTGCCCTCTCTTCCATATTTTGAAGTGTAAAGTAACTTCTCCAGATAATTCCAGACAACATGGAAAACAAGGCTTGTATTGCACTGAACTCCAGGGACCAAAGACACCTTCCTCAGTTTGATTACAAAACTTTATATCCTGTGTAAAAACAACTGGGCCTTGTCAATTGCCAGTCGCAGGGGAACAACTCTACCACTTACATATATTATTTCTATCTATATTTTCTAAAAGTTTTCTAAAAGTCTCTTATTGGTGTTTGTTTGCATTTTTTTAAAAACTGATTTAGATTTCTGCCACTCCTAATGACTGACAAGTCATTGTGGAGTGCATTGGTGAGTGCAGTACAACCCAAACACACAGACAGAAACATATATGCTGCAAAACATGGGAGCTCATCTCTGCCTCAGCGACTGAAGTTTTGACTAAGTGAAATTCAACTAATCAGAATACATTACAGATTAAAATTCTAACTGGATGAACTGAAGGAATGATTCAGCCACAATAAGTTAGGACACTGTATTTACTAGATCCAGTAGCATATGCTCCTTGCATCCCTGAAACAGTATTTGATATTAATCCATAGCCACCTTATTTACTTTTGTCAGGCAATTTTTTGTAATCTGTCACAGAAGTTTGATATTTCTAACAAATTCCTTAAAACCTCTCACATATTTTATGATATAAGCAAGTTATCATGAAATTTCCTCCTACAGGTGACAAATTATAACACTGGAAAGCAGTTTGCCATTAAAAGGAAGCTTCCCAGTGCCCTTATACAGTGGGCAAGTCCTACAATCAAAACACCTCCTATGATGCAGATTTTAAAACTTAAAACCATCAAATATTAACAGCATTATCATCAAACAGCTGGATTTTTGAGTTTGTGAATTTGCAAGGAACACAAAGGTACCTATGGGGCAGCTAATTGTAAATTTAATATTTAAGATAGTTGAAAGTTATTTTTTACTTTGTGCATAGCAAATCCATCTCTGAGGTATTTTAAGGTTAAAAAAATCCAAAAGCATTACAAACACTGAAATCCCATATAAGCAGCAGTTTTGCTATAGGCTGGCCAGCCACCAGTACATGACTTCCTTTCCATTCATCTTTTTTGACTGTATCCTGGTTTACTATCCCATCACTCACATTCCAGAAAATATTAGCAGGCATTAGAAATAAACACGCTGATTAATAGAGGTTTTGCAGAAACACTGGGCCAAGGAACAGATTCCAGATTTCCTGATGAGATGATGTTGAACACTGCAGATTTAATGTTTATGATTGATTTCCTGGCCGTATTAATTTTTTTACTGATTTCTATGAAATAACAGTCCACCGGAAGGCAGGTTCACCACCAAGTCAATAATGCACTTACTAGGCCTAAAAGTGAATGACCAACAATAGGTGCCGCTCTTACTTACAGCTAAAAGTTTGTCTCCAATCTGCAGTTTGCCATCTTTATGTGCTGCCCCACCTTCAATGATTTTGGTTACATAGATGCTGTTGTCTCCAGGTATATGCTGGTTTCCTACACCACCAGCAATACTGAAACCAAGACCTGCTTGAAGATAAAGTCATTACTCAAGAAATCTCCTAGAATTAATTAGATTCAAATTATCTATAAATAATAATGCCATTGTATCAAACATACACACATAAAAATATTAGGCTGGAAAAGACATAACAGAACTTCTGAAAATCAAAAGCTAAATCATTTACTTAATGCCTTGTGAAAAATGGACACAGCACAGCTACTGCATCACCACTTATTTAAAGCACCATTTTCCAACATTTACCCATACAGAAACAAAATAACACTTTCTCTAAATGTCTCTTAATCTCTCAAAGATTCTTTCTAGGTAATTCAATCAAATATTTTACTCCCATTTTTCATGTTCTTAAAAATTACTAAACACTATCAGAAACACATTTTTACCATTTGAAAAAAAAAATGCATTCTACAAGAACGGTTTCAAGACACTTGGATGAAAATTCAGAGGCATTTGAGATGCCTTTATCTTATTTTTCATGATTTTGCATTTCCTAGAATTTCACACACAAGGTACTAATTTAGTTTGAAAAATAAATGCAGAAATCTATCATCAACTCTAACCTTATTGCGAAACAGCAGCTGTACACTCCTACGTACCTTTAGGGCCTTTCACAAGTTTGATTTCCACTATTTTTTCTGTGACTGGTTTTCTTCTTTTGACATACAATCGTACAATTGATCCCGCTTCTTTCAATGCTTCAACTGCTTTGCTGTGTGTCACATCACGAACATCCACCTCATTTACTCGTAGAATACAATCGTTAACCCTAGAGACAGCAACATTCATCATCAGCTCTTGTGTTATAGCAGAACACCAGGAAACTAATATTTTATCTACAATACACTAATATACATGTTAACACGTCAAGATAAAATGATTTTGCTTCAAAATTATATTGATTCAAGACAATGCTCTAAAATTAATTGTTAGTCCTTAAAAAAGAAAACGAGGATCACTAAAAACATTTAAAGGGAATATTTTGTTCTCAGCTAAAGAGGACACCATCTTGTATGTGTTTCATTTAAACGATATTTTGAACAGAGCATGGTATAACCTACCTTTTGTCTAAGGCTATAACGAAGAATTTTAAAATTCAGCATCTAGGAGGCACACAGTGAGAACACACTAGTTTTAAGCCATGATATGAACAAGTCAACTTCCATTCCTGCTTCTCACAAGCTGTTTAAGCGCCGCCCTTCCACTCCATCTAACATGTTGCTGTAGTAACCCTGAGCTCCTGTTACAGTCAGTACAAGGCCTGACCCACCTGTCACCATCAGCTGCCAGGTGTACCTCTGACAATGGCCAACAATTAAAAAGAAGCCTTGAAATAAGCTTCTTAGGACTAAAAACAACAAAGCATCGGGCATTTGCACCAAAAGTGATATGGCAAGACCCTGGTAACACGAGAGAACAACCAGCCGGCCCTACAATCAGATGTGGTTTCTTTCCACACAGTGATACAGGAGTAAACTTAAAGACTGTTCTGGATTAGAAAAATAATTTAATAGTGCCATTTTTTATTAACTTCCAACAGTACCCTTCAAAGGAAGTTACAAATATCACTTGCTACCATCTGGTAATCTGCCAACATTTCCCCATTAGGAGTTAAACAGAATTATCAGTCCACAACTAAATAAGAGAATTTGGTATACTGGAGAAGGAGTACCCTGTTAATTTAAACATAAAATACGGATTTTGAAGATGCGTAGCAAGAGTTACCTATCTTATCTGTATAAGTTTATCCTTTGTATATTAAATTAAGGACTATAGAACATGCAGCACAACCAATTTGCATCACTGAACAGAAAAGATAAAGGTCAATTGATTTCACTTAACTGCAAATTTGGGGAGGGGGGAGTGGGACAGTCCAAAATCAGTCCACTCAAGCATGTTTCATTATTAAACAACATACTTCTGCAAGAAAAACTTATTTAAAATATAATGTAGCATGATGAAACTACTAAAAAGTAACAAAGTGTTCCATGCACTTTTTGAAAATAAAAAAAGTAAACATTTAGCAACCCAGCAGAGAAAGTCAACGTACCGTAATCTCCCATCCTGTGCAGCTGCACCCCCAGCTATAATTTTTGTAATGAAAATACTTGAATCATCCCCAATATGTGGGTTGTCTGTACCACCTGCAATGCTAAAGCCAAGTCCTGAATTTCCCTAAAGGCACAGGAGAAAAAAAATTACACATTTATTTTGCAAAGACATTTTACAATTTCTATTTCATAGAATCATAGATCATCATTTGATTCAATCTATATAATTTTCACCGATAAAAAACTTAAGACACTTTATGTATGATTATATGTAGCATACTGCTTAAACTATAACTTATTTTCATAGGACATAAGTCATTGTGTAAGAGATACAGTTCCAACCACACAGCTTTCTCCAAATGAACTTGATAAACTAGATTAAAACTTCCCTCTCTAGTCAGATAGATCTTCTGAGAGTATTCATACAAATATTTGCTCCTTATCAAATTATTAGTGACAAATTATTTTTCCCAGAGAAGCCCCTCAGTAACTTGTGTCAGGTCTGTAACACGTCCTCACAAATGCAGAGACTGTGACATTTTCTCTTCAAAGGTTGCCTGCCCTTCCTATCAACTGCATGACCTCTTCACCCTCTCAGTAACCAGCACAACTGCACACGTATCAAACACTACCACTCCTGGACTGTTTTTCATTAACGTGCATCTAAAAAAAAAAAAGAGAACCAAGATAGATCTCTACATTGTAAACCTAAAAAAGCCATGCATATGACAAACTTTTGCTTCTAATCTCAACTGGAAGCCTGAATCTCAATGTAAAACTTGATGGTATAAATAAAAGTCTAACATAAATTAAATATAGGAAATGAAATCACAATTTGTGGTTTTACTCTCTAGAAGTCTAGATAATAACACTAACTGCAGTATGTCTCAGGGAGATCCTTCCCCCATTTTACTCTTAAGGGTCAGGATACTAATAAAAACTTCTATTCCTGCTCCAGAAACTGTGTGTATTTTTTTTTTCCTTTATGCTGTATAATCTACTTTAAATTAAAAAACAAACAAACAACAACAACAACCAACAACAACAACCACACACTAAAAGCACAGTAAGTATTGTTTTGGATTGCCATTTAGCAGTACCAAGAGGTTAATTTTTCATATTAAAGCATCATAAATATCATCTAACATGAGTACAGAAAGACATTTATCATGTTACCCTTTCAAGAGTAATCTCTTCATACTCATAATCTGCATCCGTGCCATTGACCTATAAAGAAAGAAAAGTGAGACTTCCAGGGGATTTGACACTTGACGTGACACAGGTTACTCGGCTGGGGTTCACTCCCATCAAATCTCAGCTGATTCCCACTGACCACTGAGCTCAGAAGGGACATCTCTGTACTTGAACCACACTCTTGTTGTAGGAGTTTAAAAGCAAAGATTTCAGAGAGCAGACTGTCCTACACAGACCCTCTGCTTCTGATTGCCAGAAGGAAAAAAATGCTTGAGATCCTCAGATGTTTCTCAGGCCATATGGCAAGTTGAAACCAAGAAAAGAAGGGGTCATGGTATAAAGAAATCATATAGAGGAACAGAGCAGTATTTTCAAACTGTTCTTCCTCACAGAGCAGAGAAAAATCAAAGACTGAGGCTTTATACCATTTCTCACTAGAAATGGTTAAGACCCTTCCAAAGCAATATTTAACAATTGGTTATATTATTAATTATCATGTTACATACATGCTAAACATCAGTAATTTAAAACAAGACCAAAAGGAGAAGAAGAGTTTAAAAGATTATTTTATAAATCTAGATGAAAACCCCAAATATTAGAAGTAGGCCTCGTCGTTGTCAAGTTAGAAAGGACACCCACGTTCTTTGCTGCCTACAGAACCAGGACAGAATCAAAGAACAGAAGAAACAAATATTAAATTAAGCAAAAACAATTAAATATCAAATTTGTAACCACATCTAATATAAAAGTAACATTAAGCTTTTTTTCATTTACTAAGGTATCTTGGAACTCAAATTCTTTCCTTCACAGATACCTATGTCAGCATTTACAACATGCAGCTATAGGCAATTCCCTATTTCAAGCCTTTTAGGATTAAATACTTAAGAAATAACACATATAGTACTATTTTACAATGCACCTTGTCTATTCTTAACATACTATTCAAGATTTTACAAAGGTACAAAATACATGCATAGACGAAAGCATTCGAAAATCTGTACAGTTTTCTAGCAGGTAATTTTAAAATGGACTTCAATTCACCCCAAACAAAATTAAGACCACATCTACATTGTTCCTCATGTGTTTATTTAATGTATTTAAAAGCTTCAAAAGCTGGAGAGGCCACAATTTCACAGGTTGTCTAATATCAAGCTCATTTACCTACAGTTTTTCTTGAATCTCTAATTATATCTCCCCATAACACAACAGAAGTCGTGTTCATTCCAGACATAAGAATTATTATCATCTTCTTTGTACAGTATCTCAAAACTGATATGACCTTAGTTTCTTCAGTGGAAAAGATACCGTAGTTTTAACACATGATATTTCTCCACCATAAAGGGAAGAGGTCTTGACCTTCTGAATACATGAAACTGTATCTATTACTACACCAACACAAAGGAAGCCCCTGTGATCAAGGAGTTCTTGTGTTAGCATAGTCCTTGAGCCATTACCTACAACAATGACAACATGTGCTAACCGAACCACTCGGCTACTATTACAGTACCTGGGAAATGGCTCATGATGACTGATCAGTATGCGGTCTTTAGTTTTTTTTTAAATAAATAACACAGATAATCATTGCCATTATGCTGAACAAAGCTAATCCTAATATATTTAAGCAGTCTCTTGTTTATTTCCATGTACGAAACTCTATAATCCAATTTTAAAATATCATCTAGATAAAGAGCAGCAAGCAAGAACCTCCATCATTTTTATCTTTTGCTTTATCTCAGTTCTATGGTCTCTCTCTTTTTTTTAATTTATCTCTGAATTCATTTTCTCTAACAAAGCAAACACTAGCCGAGACAGGAGCAAGGACACATGGAATGATAAAAATCACTACCATATTCTACTTTTTGCAATTTTTGAACCACTAAGCCAAGCTTTATTCGCACGGACTTCCCCTGGATGAAGGGAGTTGTATACAAATGCCGTAAATATGCCACAGCAATATCTTTTGAATGTGAATATTGAGCAGAATTTATTTAGAGCCTTTTGACTCTATTGAAGTTAACTTTGTCACTAACTTGAATTTTGTGTTTATTTCCTTGGGCTTTTACAAAAAAACAAAAAAATATGCTTCTTGGTTTTTTTTTTTCCAACCCAGTTTTGAGCTCTAAGAGGGAGAACTTCCTCAGTAGCTTTATGATTCAGACAAGAGCTGTGTTCTTGATCATTTGTTCCCTGATGACTTTCTAGAGTCATATTTTGTCTTCTTTTTTTAGTCTTTTCAATAGAAAAAGATCTAATAGTCAAGGTTTTTATAGATTCATGATGCAGTTACCTCACAAGTATGATTTTACATTACTTATCATTTAACAATTCCCTTAGCTACTTAGGAGCCGAGAAAGATACTCCTTTACTCAACCTCCTACACTTACAGAGCAGGTTAGATTATACATAGTTACAGTCCTGTTTGTTTTACATTTGCTGCAAGCTGGTAATTTAGACAGCTTATAACTTTGAGTGCCAGTTTGTTCTGATGTTATTTGCTCTTTATATTTATACTGTCCACTGTCCTCCACGTGCCTGTATCAGATGGGGCCTTCTGAAGCATTAACACACATTTATTATTAATTTTCTTCTTGGTTTAGTTCTCGAGAGCAGGGAGACACCTCACCTTCTGTATGTTTTTCTGAACTGTATCTGCATCACACCAACGAAAGGGCCACAAACCGCAGGCTACTGCCGGGATCCTTCAGCCAGAGGCATCATTATTACACTCGCGACACACTTTTGAGCCAATTATGTCACTGCACTAAGCTTTTGTCTTTTGCTTAAACTGTTAATTCACACTTTTGTCTGCAGTGTGCTCTTACAGATCCTTGGAGCAACATTAAGTTATGAATGCTTTTGACAAGCACAAGATTTAGCCTTTACTTGCTAATATCAGTACCTAGAATAAACACATCATCAAGTGACTAGCACAGGCTTTAACACTGTTCAGGAAAACAACAAGCAAATGTAACTAACCATAGGAGGAAGATGCAGGAGGAAAATTCAGACTTGAAACCTATCTCAAACTAACGTACATTCCAAAGCCTCTGAAGTCTCAATCTGCCAGTGGTATTCCTATCACAAAACACACGCTGCCAAACACAAATTTAAGCCTCCACATAACTACACTTATTACCCTAATGTTTCAAACAGAACAAACACATTTTTATGTACATTTGGAGTGCTAAAATCTGAAGTACAGCTAGTGCACTAAGAAGTGTTTTTATGAGAAGTGCAATGGAAATGGCACATTAAATATTAAAGCATCTGCCTGCACAGTTGAAGAAACAGATCGCTCTCTGAGGTTCCAGAGGTTCAGTGTCAAACAATGGTGTTTTGCACTGTCACACACCAGTACTCACATAGAACCCTCCACCAGGAACCTACAATTTCTTTTTTTTCATGAAACAGCTATTTAAAGACTTCAAAGAACCACCAGGACAGATGAGGAAATTATGCACTACCAGGTGAAACAGACTTTATTAATTAGTAACAACAGACCTATACAACTATATACAGAAAACATGATCTAAAGTTGTAACAGAAAGCAAGTGTAGGCTTACGTATGTTGGAGTCTCCAAAGAATCTGTATTCACCAGCACTGGAGGGGGATTTGCCTTTAACAAAAGAATAAAAAAAATTTATACAGCATATGAGAAAATAATATCGATGATAATTATAAAACATTTAATTTGCCGTGTTTCTCAGAGTTCCGTTAAAAAGTAGTATCAGTTTGAGAATCTCAAAAATTCACCTTCTGAAACACTTGTTTCTACTCTGAACAAAGTGCTTTCAACACACAAAAAAAATCACATTCTTCCAGAACCCTGAGCTTGCGTATCATATACAAGTTCAGTCATTTATTACCTTTTCAAAGGAAACACCAAATCACGCCAACATTTGACATGATGCCAGTTACCCTTGTAATTTGTGACACAACATTCAGAAGTTGTTCTACCAGCTAATAACTTAAAACCACATTTTGGTGGATTTGATTCCTCTTTGTTCCTACCAAAATGACTTTATTTCTTTCCCTCTCTTTGAACTGCAAACTGGAAACTTACCAAAACGCAAACTTATGGAAGAAAGGATTTACAAAACTGCCTTGTAAAGCAATCCACAGCAGGCATTCACCTACCCCATAACAGCATGTACCTTCTGATGAAACTTATAATGGGTTCTCAAGCCATAAGCAGTTGGAGATTATTGCCACAGAAAAACAAACTAGTACAGTATTCCTGCTAGCCGGGAACTGGGAGAATAAGCAAACGCTTTTATTCTCTGATGTTACTGAGAATTTTTTTTGCAAGAAGTGTGTGTTCAAATGAAAGAAAATCTATACAGGCTGGTGGCATTTATCTGAAATACTTCCAAATAAGTAGATTTCCTATTTTTCCACCAATTATCTGTCTTTAAAATAGGTAGTATCTAGCCTGTTCTAAGACAAGAAAAAAAAAGTGTGAAGATATATTCCAGACCCCAAATACTGTTGTATGTACCAAGTTCAAAGGTATCTACAAACTCAGTGGCACAAAATGAATTTTATCTTTCTGTTTCAATGTACAAAAATCCATCTTTTTTTTCTCCCATCTTTTATGCGTGTATGTGTGTGCGTAAATAAATTAGGGGACAGTTTAACAGGCTGCAATATAAGTTCATATTAAACACGTTGAAAGATAAGGCCTACAAAAACATGACAACTACACTAACCTACTCATATTCTGCATTTTAGTTTCATTACCATGACAACATCGTACTGCTGAAGAATTCATGATTTGTAAAAGCTCCCAAAAACTGGGAAGTAAGCGGTGACTCAAAAGCTTCTTACAGAAGACTGAGATAAATAACCTAGCACCACCACACAGGAGCCATCAACGTGCTACCAGGTTGCTGTGTCAGAAATTAGGCCTGTATCATTTTTAAGTACTCAAATCGGGTGGCACATTAAGACAGTAGTCTGTAAAAAGAGGAAACACAAAGGATGACACTTTGGACTTTGTCAAGGTGCCAACACCTTTGTCATCCAGACGCTCTCTCAGTGGGGGCAAACTGGACACAGCACAGAAATCATGTACCACTGACCGGTATCATGACAAAAAGCTGTCAAAACAATACTGTCTCTCACAACCAGCTTCTGCCGTTAAGTCGTACTCCAATTTCTGATTTTTATGCAAGCACAAGTTCGATTAAAGTAAGGTTAAATTAAAAGTAAGATCCTGTACTAAAAATAAAAATTAATTAAAATATGTATAGCCATGCCTGTAAGAGTTTACAATCAAAATGATTTTCAGAAAAATAAAACAAAATGTTACACTGTACTAAAAAAAACCGAACTGAATATGAGACATCAGGAGTCTGATCTCTACTGGATCTAAAAAGAGATCAGTATCTATACATTTATTTTATATTTGTATGTCACCAATGAAAAGATTTCCTATTTATAAACAAAAAACAGAACCAGGGTTAATTTTGAAAGTTCAGCCACTTTCCTCACATTCCACTCAATTTTGAAATACATTTTATTTAATATCAGAATTCTGTAATATCCTAGTACAGTAAAAGAAAAATCAGTGTCAGAGAAAGCTGGTTTCCCATTGATGTTTTTCTTGAGGCTGACAGCCTGTGTGTTTTCATTTAATGTCTTGAAAAAGGAAAACAAAAAAAAAGAGGAAGACTAGCTAAAAACTAATTGTTATTGGTGGATGAGGCTTCTATGTGAACAGCATGTTTGAGACATGAACTAGCCAACCAGTGCAAATCACCTTCCATAAGTGATTGTTCCTAACACTTCTTCTGCTCTTATCTGAATTCTACATCAAGAAACAGTAATTTACCAGTACTTCCAAGCAGGAGTGAGAAAAGCTTTGTTCCAGAACTTTCAAAGGCAAAGGTATGCCTGGACACTGCAAAGACACAGGGCAAGACCTAAGTCAAAACATCAAATGTTTTTGGAAGGAAGACTTGGTATTTTAGTTTGTTATGCCAGAGTGCTCCAAATTACCTAACACTTTCAAGCTTCTGTGCCAGGGCCTGTTCAAATATTTAAAAGCCATTTAACAAGTTTGTTTACAAGCAGAATAAGGGCCTGCCTAAAGTGCAATGTAACAGGCAAAACAGAAAGATGTATGTATTGCACGAAAAAGCATCTGAAAAATCCAAAGTTGATTTTAACGAAGTGCTCAGCATCATGTCTGATGCACAATTCCATAGCCGACTCCAGCAGACGTTTGCAGGCACGAAGACAGGCACAGACCACTCAGTTCTTGCTCTTCTGTTCATGATCCAGTATCATCAGTAGACATGAACATTGTCACAGCAAAGAAAATGTGAATACACACAGCAGTAATTATTTTAATTTAAGTTACGTTTAGCCTACTGGCAGCCCTCTGAAAGTAAATGCTACGGGAGCCTTGGTTGTCTTTATCCACCAAGGCTGACAGCACAAGGCCACTGGTCACAGTGCTCTGTCTGCCTCAAATCCTCATGTGGGCAGAATCACTCTACAGTGAGGAAATAGTTCTGAAATTAATCAAAACTCTGGTCTGTCTTGGGAAAAGAACAGGTGGCAGATTTGTGTAAACACACATCCACTAGAATTTGCACTATAAAACAGCCAACTGTAAAAACTTTTGATAATTATTGGATTAAGTAAAATTTAACAGTGTAGCAGAGATAGGAAAAGATTAGCACCTGTTGCAAGTCTAGCCCTGTAGCTTGAAAGCAGACCTTAAGAAAAAAAATACTGACATGTATGCTACAAAAAACATCCCAGTAATATTCTAGATAGCTTAATTTCCTTTTAAAGTTAAAATATATCTGTCACCAAATAATTTCTGAAAAGATTAGTCACTTTTTGAAGGTGTGTATATATCTTGTTTGTATATGACATGATACAAAACTTTTCTGTAAATAAATAAATCAAGCAACAACACTTCAACAGTGAATTGGCTTTAAAATTATTATGTAAGAGCACAAAATATCCTATTGCTTCTTTCCATTCTTTTTTTTTCTTAAGCTATTTCACAACTTACTGATATGCTTTCATACGAAAATACAGATATTTTAAGTGGACTAATAGCTGCAATAAAACAAACAAAAATAAGGAGGAAACGAGTATTGTTATTTCACAGTTCATCTCAAACCTCTGTGTGAGAGTATCACAACATCAATTCAAACAAAGCAATGAAATAAACTGAACAAATAAAAGTTGGACAAAATTAAAGAAAAAGGAATAAAAACCTGCGGTATGGTGGATGGGATGACAGTGGTCTCAGCAGGGACTGGTGGGACAGGGATCACAGGGACAATGGGAGAAGAGGAAGGAACAGCTTCTGTGGGCTAAAAATCACCAACAAAATGTCAAAAATAATGAAAACCAGAAAAAATAAATTTAAAAACAAACAAGATTCAAATTTAACAACTTAAATTCTGAAACAGCATATGGATTTGGAGACTATAACCACAACTGCAGACAACCAAGCACCTTGAAGCTCAGCACACACAACAGCGCATCCCCAGCAACATGCTCAGGTCAGAGAACCCAAGGCAGTCAGACACATTCACCGGGGTTACACCAGGTTACTCACCTTGCAGCACAGAGTAGTAAGACTTGGGGGTCCAACAGAGAACCCGGCCATGTCAGTGGACAGACAGGGGGGCTTTCTGTGGGACAGCTTCACAACAGAAGCCCCTCACCATCATACCGCAGTGTGCAAAAGCAAGAAACAGTGGCTAAAGCTGACAGCACTGAACAAAGGTAATATTTCTTTTTAATAAAGGGGAAAAAAATATCAGAAGTACTATAAGGTTTCTAAACTGGGCAAAAATCAAATACAATCTTTTAGTCAAATGGGCGGAAGATCCTACAACAGACTCAATCTGCCTCCCAGATCTTCATACAGGTTTACTATGCACCTTCAGACTAGAAGAATTTTGGTCTTAAGAATCTTCATTAACATATTAACTGGGAAAGCTACTGACACTTAAGCTGCACGGGAACAAGATTACAAATAGCATTTTTAGCAAAACATTGACTCAAATCACTTTGAGATGTTAACATACTGGTTGTCAACAAGCTGTCAGCAATGTAGAACTACTGGCAACTATAATCAAAATTACAAGCTGAACAGCAGATCAAACCTCGTGCAACTTAGTTGTTCCAAGACATTCTTGTGATCTTTAAATATTATGAAGCATAATGACAAAAGAAAATATTAAATCCTGAAGATGAATAAAAAATGCGCAACATTAAGTATGAAACACACTTTAAAATTCTGAGATATTTTAAAACACAAAGCAATATAAACCAATGGCATACACCAAATTCAAGAGTAAAAGCAAATATTAAAACTGAAATAGCCCAAAAGTGGCAACCCTTATTAGATGTATATATGGTATTTCTACAGGTTTTTTTCAGCTCAATCTACCCAAAATGAACAGCTGGTGAAAAATACTGCTGTTATTGAAAGACATAAGAACAAGATACATTTGGTATTTTGAAAGATTATTATTAATATCATTTAAGCATCCTTACATCTATGGACAACAGAACAACCTTTCAAGTGTTAAAAAAGGGGGAGGGGGGAGAAACTAAATTGTTCTAGAAAAATTATAATATGCATTTTGCAAAGGATGCAGGAAATGCTCAGTGCAACAAACCTCCAGCTACTGGACGAACAATGCAACCTTCAGAGGCCACATCAAATTACATAGTTTGAGCAATCACAGTGTTACATATGCCAAAAATAAGTTATCCCTTCAAGTTTGCTTTGTTCTAAAGTAAGCAGCTTACCATGTATACACACAGAAAAACCTGTTAACTAAAATTTCAGATATACACATATTACATATCAAAATATAACATAACATTAAGGCTGACAAGCTGTCAACAGGTCAGAAAAAATTCCAGCTTTGCAGTTACAAATCCTGCAATAAGAGAAGGTTAAAAACAAACTGAAGTTATTCTTAGATATTGACTGCACTCCGCTACCTTTGCTTAGCAAAATAACTGACACAGTCATAGCTGATTCTCCTTATGGGCCAAACCATCTGCAGCCCCCTCTGCATCACCAGGCAGCTTTACTTTCCTGCTTCCTTCCTTTTCTCAATTCTTAACTCCCTTGTCTCTCTGGAATTCTTATTCCCAAGTGGTTCAAGAATCCTCTCAACCAGTTCCAATTTTTATCCTTATTATTTTTCAAGTGCCATTGTTCAAAGTCCTTTAATTCTTTCAGGTTCCAGTCTCATAAGCTATTAGTACTGTAACTGCGTTTTCCCTTTGTGCTGGTGGTTTAGTATCCACTGACTCTTAAAAGATGCTCCCTGCTCCTCCAAGTGTCCTGGGCACATTCCTGTCCTTTCTCCTCCACTACCACGTGGGTGAAGAGGAGCTGACGACACCGACAACCAAAGGATGCACAGATCCAAACCAAGACAAGACTGTCTCCACCTACACATTTCATGGAATACAGAGAACTGGTGTAGGCATCATGGCCACCACAAGGAAGGACAATACAAGAAATAAAAACGTTTCTAACCATCAGAACGAGAACATCTGGAACATCATTACCACAGAAGAACGCTAATTTTATTTTCGTATGGCAAGTAATCAGTCTGAAAATTATTATACGATGCAGGTAACTCTGAGATCAGCTGGATAGGCTCCAGCAGCTCAGGGAATCGCTTTCAGTGCTCTGCTTCCCAAGAATTTTCAAGAAACAGTTGTAATTTTTAGGAATTCTCCAAATTACTGGGCTAAAGTATTCTGAAACAAAAAAAAACAAAAAAAAGCAGTTTATCATCAAAAGAACTAAATATGTCTCTGGCTACAGCATTTAATAATTCTGGACATAAACTTATTTAAACTACAAAAAAGCAACAGGCCAATTAAAAACCTCGAAAATATATATATATGAACCATGGCACACAAGTGTGATAGACTATTACACAGAGATATGCACAACGCAAACAATAACTCACTTCAACAGTCTGTCAGGCTAAATCAATGTCCTAACACCTATGATGAAAAGCCATTCTGCTACAACAGTAGAATAAATCTCAATTATTTTTAAAGTGCAGGATGGGCTTCTCATATTTATAAACAAAAATAATTTAAAGTGGTATGTTTTTAAAAGCGCTAAGAAGATACCTTTAAATGATCAGTTAAAATGAGTGCCTCCAAATCTAACGCTAAGTCAAGATGTTGTGAGAAGGAAGAACACGACCACCTTCTCATGTTCAACCAACACACACAGTAACTCCTCCTGTGAGGAAACACCAACCAACCTGAAATTATCAGAGCATTATACACATCCCAAAGCAGACCAGCTAAACCAGCAAACTCCATAATGTGCTATTTCTCAAATACTAAGAGACATATTTCGGAGAACAAAAAAATTAAGCAAATCAGACTTTCCTCACTCTCAAGAAATTACTATAAAAAACATGCACTGTGTACAGCGCGACAATCTTAATGGGAAAACACCAAGCAGAATTATTTCTTTGCCAGCCCTATTTCAATTATTACTACAGCAAAATACAAAAGAAAATTAAATAATGTTAAGTCTCTAGAAATAGCAGGGATAAAACTACAGAAAGAAAAAGTGTAACATACTTTCTACAGTTTGCACCAAAAATGCACATCTGTAAGTACTTGGTGCATTACATACCTTTTCTAAAGAACAATTAGAACATGAGCCATCAGACACCCAACCACTAGCAGCTTTTACTTTTGCTGTGCTTTTTGTAGGACTCTTTTTTACACTGTCACGTAGGTTTATAAATTTTCCTCTGTGTTTGGAAGATGCTGGCAACGTGGATGAACTAAAAGCTGGATGAGTGCTCAGTGCCCGCTGCTGGTGCCGAAGAGGCTGTGTCGCCTGCATTTGAAGATTTTGACGTATTTCCATTCTTGGGCTACTTGTTAAATCAGTGAGCTTGAGTGTTTGCACTTCACCGTCATCTGTAGCACCACAGTATTTGTAGCGATGATAGTGAGTACCCATGAAACTAGCAACACAAATAGTCCTTCTTCCAAAAAAATAGAGGCAAAATAAACCAAAATATTCCTTCCTGAGAAAGTTCAAAATATGATTGTTTTCTGGTTTATGGTCATAGTAAGAAACACTAAATGCTGTCTGAGTTAGTACTGCATGTTGTGTGCTCTCTCGCTCTATTTAAAGAGCATCATTGAACCACCCCACGACAGTCAATTTGCTGGGCATAAATAATCAATGCAATGAACAAATTATTGAATAGATGGCAAAAGTCATCTGACTTTATTTATTAAAAAGAAGCTATGAAAGGTTATAGTAGAAGCTTATGGAAGAAAGAAAATAACTATCACTAAACTTTGTTGTATTTTTACTATGTCAAAACTTCTCCGAGGTTTACATCTAGAAAATTTTAATATATACCAGTTTCTGTACTTTTCTGAACACTTTATGTGGGCTGAAAACTAATGAATTTAAGGAAGCTTAAGATGAAAAGTTTATGACTTGTGAATGGGCAGACACATTGTACAAGATTTCAACATTAAATTTCCAAAGAAAACAAATTTGTTCAGACCATAACAAGAATTACTTTGTTTTAATAATTTGACAAGTTGCATTTCCATGAAATACAGCAGCACTGCAAGACCAGAGTTTTAAGGTGCATATTGTTTAAATTAAAAGCTAACCAAAAAAATAAAAAGACATGTAAACAAACTGGAGTTCTTTATTACTTTATGCATTCGGTCTTTAATGCTATGGATGCATGATATCTATACTACATTTTTGCCCCAATTTTCAAAATTAAAAAACTCCAAAACAATTCCTATCTACCCCCTACTCACTCCCCTCACCAACCCCAAAGAAAAATCACACAATGAGGAGCTAGTTTGATTTAATAATGCTGTTGAACATTTAACTTTACCAGCTAATTTTAAATGACTTTACCTCTAAAAAGAGGTAAAGATCAAGAGCGAATTCCCCAGAGCCCACATGAACACGGGCAGCTCTGTTCCCAGGCTCCGGTCAGCGGTCACGCAGCCTTTGACAGCAAACACCCAACCAGCATTTGCGCAGCTCTGGACCAGCCACACACACCATCTGCTTCCTGCCCCACGGGTCTGTTTGAGGAATATGCTGTAATCTGAACACCTGGGTATAAGAATGAAGGACACCATCCCATAGGACACACAGCTTGATTAGCTCAGCCGTACTGTACTTGGATAAAATGAATAGACTACATCAGCTGATAGCATGAAACCGTGATTGTTCTCCCTCCCAGTGTACATTTCCTCACAGTAAATCTGAATATTTAAATAATATGAGTCAGCGTAATTTGTACACGGAGAACAGAAACCTAGAAATACAGACCTATGTACAAACATGTCCAGTTATTCCTAGCATGGATATTAAGAAATAAATAGGAACTGACAGATGCTCCTCTAATCACCAGGAGCTGCCATGTCTCATCTTCTACCCAGAATGGATGTAATCAAGAGCCACATAACATACCATTAATGCAATACTCATAAATGCAGAGACAGAAAGGTTTCTGGCCAGTGACAGCAAGGTGGAAACGCAGTGGTCATACAGTCACAGACTTGCACATGTGTATGGTGGGTTTTTCTTTGCCTGTTAAGTATCTGGGAGCTGGAGGACTATCCCCCACTAATACATACAGGTAGACGCACCTGGCTTGTTCTGTGTTAGACAACCCAAAAGTCTTCAGATTTTGTCGTTGAAGGGCAAAAGCAGAGTGGAAGATAAGTATGTTGTGCATAGAGGTAAACGGTTCAAAATCAGTACACCACAATTAAATCTCCTTTGAGAAATGTCCACAGATGCACCAATACTGAGCAACTCCAAGGCACATTCCCCAGACTGCAGGGTCGTGCGGACGGAGGCTGTGCCTTCTGTCAAAGCCTCTCTACCAGTGTCGTCTTTGGCAACACTGTGCCAACTGGCTGCTCTGGTAGACCACAAACAACCATTTTTTTCCAGAGATGTTCACAAGATCATTTGAAGTTTAGCAGGCTGCATTCATACTACCCATTTTACTTACATGTCAGTACTCTCTATTTTCTACCCAGCATGACATTGTCTAATTACTGAAATTCAGAAAGGAAAAAACAAGTGGGTTTGGGTATAAGGTTTTTCTCTTGCATACATAATAAAACCCAAAATATGTGATATTTCAGATTCAAAAAAGGAACATCTTATTCCTGAAGCCATCAACTTTGTTGAAAACACATAGACCAAGTAGCCTCTTGATTAAAAATAAAACCAGCTTTGAAGCATCCTGAGTGAGAAGTGAGGGCAAGGGGAAGAGATGCTGGACACCATATTCTCAGAAACCCAGATGTCTGGTTTCCTATATTCTCCTCCAAATAAGAAAATGGAAGACACAGAGCAAAGGATGAGCCAAAGGAATTCACATGTCTCCAGTGTGCCTTCAGATGTGCTGACTTCAGTGGCAAAAGAATGGAGATGATGTAGCAGATAACTGGTAAGAGCACAAGGTTTTTTCTGGAAGTCCTCACACCTTTGGTCCCTGAGATTATATCAATAAGATATCAATAATTAAAAGAAAACAAAAACTTGAAGGCACTTGTAGTTCCAAGAGCAACAGTCCAAGCACTGAAACACAGCCAAGGAACAGGAGGTACAGGAAGAAAACCCAACTCGCCCTGGCACACGGTGCAGCCCTGGCTAACCTCCACTGGAAAAGCTGAGGGCACATTGAAGTTTAGTGTTACGCAAGTACGGAAAGCGAACACAGCATCTTGGTCAAAAAACACAGGAAGAGGACAGGAAAACATAATCAAAGCATAGTAAGGGTTACCTAAGATAACCATAGTGTAAACTGACAAAAACCTAAAAAAAAAAAAAAAAAAAACACAGCAGAGAAGGCAAGAAGAATGATATCCAAAGAGATTAACCAGGTATTTCAGAGTCCCGGGATCATTCTGCCCAACTCCATCCACACGAGTGAGGTGAGGCAGAGCCCGCCTTGCAGGTGCACTGACAGAAGAAGAAAAGATCCCTAGCAAAGCAGTGGGATAAATGTATAATTCAAAGCAAGAGAAAGCAGTTGTGTAACTATAGCTGCACAGGTCTGGCAGATTGTCTTTGACTGCAGAAAGCCTGAACCTGCAAGTGTTCTCTGCAGACTGTATTAATCACACTAGCATGAACTACTTCACTCTAATATCAAGCACTAAGTGATTTTTTTATAACCAAAGAGGGTTCAGGATCAGATTGTGCATTCATGTTATATAAAAAACTCTGAATGGTCTGTTGCTAACACGAAGTTGAATCACCAATATTTCATTTCTTTAAATCACTACATCGAATGTACAGTGCGCCCTTCCTTGCAGCTATCTTAAAGCGCCGGTAAGCTTTTACAAGTACTATTTCTTCAAGAATCATTTTCTTTCCACATTCTATAACACCCATTCAACAGCTGGATAACAACAATACCTATGGAAAGGGAAAACAGTACTAAAATTTGACCAGCTATGTCTATCTACAACAAAGGGGTTTTTCAAAGCTTCAATAACGAACCTTCATTACTTCAAAAAGCAATTCTAATAGCTAGGAGAATCCTCCAAAAATAATTTTATACTTCACGCCTTCCATTGCCTTCAAGCAGATACCACAAAATAAGCAGCTCCTCTTAACACAACTGATGAATACAAGCCCATATTCACTACCTCAAGAAGAGGTAACGCAAGGAGCAAGTAGGAAAAAAAAAATCTTCCAAAGTGAACAAAACTTGAAGAGTGGTAGGAAGAAACAACTTCAATTCAATACCCAGTCACAAAGCTGAATATAAATGGCATAGTTATTTCTAGAGATATATAATTTAAGGTCTGGCAGTGCAGTTTTATATCTTTACTCTGAAGGCCATCCTAGAACGCCACAGGATATTTCACTAGTGAGCCTGCTATTTTAAGAACTTTGCATCCATCTTCCTCACAAATCACTCAAGTCAATACTGACTAAACATACCTTCAGGGTTTTGTAGGCTGTTTTCTGGGGTCCAGCACTGGTAAGAATAAAACACAACTGCCATCCATCCTCATCCATAACCCATGCCAGCTGTACACTGCCCCGAGCATCTGAGCACACTGTCAGAATTAACTCTGATGCACCATCTCTGGGGGTTGGGCTGGGCAGGGCCTCAGGACCAAAGTGCCAGGGACCTGGGCTGCTCAGCAAGACACTGAAGACACGCACTATTTCCTGAGAGTATTTCTCCAGGACTTTAAACAAAATGTAGCATCAAGGGCATTTGGGAATAAAACATATCACAAATATCTCCCTACTTCCAAAACAGTGTTTCACAGAAACAAAACATAGCCAAGTTTCACAAGAGCCAAAAAAGTGTAGAACTTTCTGAACTGAAGTGATCACTTAAGTAGTGACTTGACATTCCAAATAATATTCATAAATCAAAACAGCATATAACACAATCAGACTTGTTAAAACACTCTATGTATCTGGATTCTGAGAACTGCAAAGACAAGACTCAGTTGCACCCAGGTACAAGTACTGCCCACTGCTGATCAGCTAGTCTTAGAGGGTAAAATATGTCAAAAACAGGATAGGAAGCAAAACCACAAAAATATAAAATACTATTAACACAAGTATGACTCAAGATTTTCCCTCTCTACAGGTTTACGATTTCTTTCAGGTGAGAAAGGTTCTCTCCAACCAATGGACCGTTACTGTGCTTTAAAAATATACTTCCCACTTAAACTCACCTGACACCTAGCTCAGCTTGGCAGGACAGTAACTCTCCAGTTTTGATATGGATAACATATCTATTTCATATACAGTGGCTAAAACCAGATTATTTAAATACACACAATTTTTCAGCTTTCTAACCACTCATGCTTATACATTTGTGACTACATTTGGATCCTGTACACTTTATGAGCATGGAGGTGTTGTTCAGACAAGTCAGTGTACTCCATACTGGTTTTTAACAATAAATTGATTTACCACAAACAAGACCCTAAAAGAGTCTGGCTAGTGTTAAAGATAAGCTTAATTATGACGGCCTCAGCCCACGGGTGGTTACAATTAAGCCTGCCTGTCATTCTGCACTGACACAAGAATGAGGAACTTTTGGCTTCAGATTTGGGTTTCTGACCCTCCTGCCCCTTGAAGGGCTCTCCCTGTTCCTTCCCACGATGGAACAAAGACTCATTCCCATGGCTTCAAAAGGATGAAGGAATGAAAATACCTAGGTCTCCACCAGGATGCTACCCAGGTCTCTCCAAGGAGAATTTGGACAGAAGCTGAGCCTGAAGCCTGTCAGGGTATGTGAAGATGGGTAGGTCAGTACATAAGAGTTTTACCAATTGATTCTGAGGACAGACAAGCCATCTTGGAGCTGTAACCTCAGTTCAGGCAAGTACTGTAACAAAGACAGGAAAGTTTCTCTGGATCTCAGAAAGGAAAATCTTATCCACCCAGCTCTCATAGATTAAAAGGACCAGTCTGAACGCTTGTGACTTTACTTTAGATCTCACTTTCTTCAGAATAAACCATTGCTCTTGAACATCATATCTCCATGAGCACTATTTTAAAGACACAGCTAGCATGCTAGTGTCCTGGTTTTGTTAAAAACCAAGTTTCTCTTTTAGTGAATTTGCCTGTCAGCTCAAGCCTTCACATCAGCTGCATTTTCCTGGAGAACCAGATACATGTTTTGGTAAACAGAGCAATGGAATGTGAAGTTATTGATAAGCATGGATGGAATCTCATGAGAGGGGCAATGAGAGACAGGTGACCAAGAAACTGACCACCTGTGTATAACATTCCATTCACGTGAATACCTCATATAGAGTAGGAGATCATGAGGATCTCATCCCTTTTCTTCTTTTTCCCTTTTGCTTATGGCTGACATCAGGAGAGGACCTTGCTAGTCATCCCTGCAAACTGAGGCCTAGTGACAGACTGAATCCAGCTCTGATTGGCTGCAGAGTCCAATCCAGGACTTTGGGTGCCGGCTCTGCAGTTGTTGCGACTTTCAAGATTGGTTTTATATATTTTGTATTATTTTCTCTATTCTTATTAGTAGCATTAGTAAAACGTTTTCAATTTTTCTAACTCTCTTCTCTCTGTCCTTCTTTCCCTCCCAATCGCCTGTCCTTAGTGAGAAGTGGGGGAAGAGGAGGTTAACGATACATCTGCCAGTGTTTTATTGTCACCCCACAATCTAAACCCTCGACAGCCAGATATGTCTGAACTGCAGGAGTTCTCTGGTTTGGCTTTTTTTTTTTTTTTTAAACTCAGTCAACAAATTGATTCTCTAACCTAGTTTCCTCCTGAAAGCCCACAGCATTTTACAATGAACTCAAATGAACTTAAAACAGAAACAAATAGCATTGAAGGGGAAAAACAGTAACAGCAGAATATCAGAAAAATCACAGATGGCAACAACGACCTGAAGTGATTAAAAGACAAATAAGCGATTTATTTACTGTCAATTCTTTATTGCAGTCTTCATCTACAAAAACAACGCAGTTAGGAACAATTTGCAACATGATTGCCCAAGCAGAAGTTAACCAGCAAAGGCAGTGACTTGCTGAGGCCTAGTGAGCAATTTCAATTTAAAAAAAAGGAACGCTATGACCATTTGCAATAATAGAAGACAAGACAGACTGTCCAGCAGTTTGTGCAATGAAATTCTATTTCGTAGTAAAAGTAGAGCCTTGCATATGAGGTAAATGGATACCCACAAAGAAGAAAGGGGGAACTTAGAACTAGAGACTCTCAGTAGCTTTCTCACACAGTATCCAGTGGTGGTTTGACAACTAAAACTTTAGATGGTAAGAATCCCATGCACATAGAAACAATTTGAGCAACCAGCCTCTCCTCTGTCTGTCAGGATTTCAAAACAGAACCTTATGGACTTGACTTAACATCGCATACACCGTTTCATACACAGGAGATCAGGACCGTCCACTTCTTATGTCTGGTATTCAGAAAGATTTACTTAGTGCAAACTAATCTGTCCTGCCAAATCTCCCAGGGACTGCTTAACTGGTTGAACCTCAGTCATATTCCAAATCCATAATATATAAAATGTACACAAAGTTAATATTTGTTTTAATAAAGGTAATTTGTGACTTCTGTTTTTCAAATGGTAAAGGAATGTCTGGCATTCAACCCTTTGCAGCACGTTAGTCATCTGCATTCACCAAGCAACCCAGCACTCTAAGCTCAAAACACAATTCGGAGGCTCCTCATTTGGGTTCATATAGTGCTATTGAGAACAAATTTAATGCATTTAATTTGCAACAGAAAGACACTGGGCAAAGAGAAAATGTGCTCTAAGACTTTATTATAGAAAAATAATGGCAGCTGTAGGGTGTCAATATCTTAGTATTTGAAATTCACAGTAGAAAGGATAAGCTGTGATAGGAAACTGAGATGCGATAGACTCTGTTCACTCTTGAAAACACTATTAAATCAAAATACAACAATAAAGGTTGGGTACTGTTTACATGCTTTAATAGGTATGACAATCCTTATAAGCTCTTGGAAGACATTATTTCCAATAATTCCTAAATTTTTCAGGGACTAATTAAATCCTATACAGCATGACTATTTTGTCCTTTATAATTTATTTAAATAGCAAAAGTGGCATATCTATCTAGCTCTGATACTAGGAAGCAATCTCTTTCAATACTAGAAATCTGACAGCTAACTCTCCAAACTATCCCACTACTCCTGCTCAAAAGGGTTTTTTGTGGGGGATTTATTTTTAAATTGAGTAAAATATTAAAATGATGCATGCAAACCTTATCTAATCTACAGCATGATCTGTTTTTCCTTTAAGCTAAGAAATATTCAGATAGACTTAGAGCACCCCACTGCCCTCAAAGTACTTAAGGGTACAGTGTTAAAACAAAGAGCAATGAAGTGATCTGAAGGAAGCCAATGAATCCAAGCCCGAACTCTCCATTTCAAGGCAAGTATTTATTATTTTATTGACTATTGTATTATTCTGTAAGCAATATACTATTATTTGCCCTAAAATATCTTTATAAAAATAAATAAAAAAAAATCCCTAAAACACTGAGCATGAGCAGAAAGTAATTTACCTCACATTAATGAACAGCAAACAGAAAACCACACAAGAAAAGCCATCTATAGCTGCCCATTAGTTAAAATCCGTTAGCTTTTTCAAGACACAAACGTTACAAATTTTTGGAAAATTAAGAACTTGATTTACACATAACACGGATATATACTAAAGCCACTCCTTACTTCATTTACAAAAGTGGCATTAGCATTTTATCTTTTGACATGCTGAATCCTTCCCAAACCTACACTATGACTTTCACTATAGTTCTGACAGTTTTACATTGCTATCCAGATGCTTTGCCTTTTTATTGCTCAGATCTAAGGCTCAAATCTTCACCATGCAATTATGAGCTGGGTACCTCGTCTGATTTTATCCGTTCTTACACCATGGAAACACTGGAAGCTCCTCAGACTTGCTTCCATGACAACACACAGTTACAATACAATCTCAAAATAAGCACCATTATACAACACATCCAGGCTCCAGAATGAGTCACAGGAGCTCTGCAACATTTCAGCAAAATAGGCAACTTTTGTGTTATGTCAAACACTCGTTGTCTTCAGAAAATTAAAATACTACAGGAGTTCTAACAGGTTTAATGCCTAGCATTACTTGAGCAAACTTTCAATCCGCAAGTAAAGACAGACAGTTTGGTTTGTGGGCTTTTTGGTTGGTTGGGTTTTGGGGTTTTTTTGTTTTGTTTTTGCCTTGCAATGCTGTTTGCTAAACACTTCTAAAGACTATAGCACTTTTCAGTATAAGTTCAGAAAGAATACAGCCTTATGCAACCTTGCAATGGAAAAACAAACATTTATGTACGATTTTAAGTTTACAGTGTTGACTCAAACCAACGTGTTTCTAAAAACAAGGTTTACAGATAAACTGATTTATGGTCCGTAATTATCCAATGCCATTTTATCTAGATTTCGGGTTAATTTCAACATAGAAATGCAAGTCAGATTTGGTCAATGCATGGACAAGCAGAGCTGTGGTGGATCCACACCCAGCTCGTGGAGAGCAGGAGACCTGAGACAGTCGCTCCGGGTTCCACACAAAACCAAAAACAAGCCCATCCTTCTCATGAACTGGAACTAGGCCAAGTCAGCTACAACTGGAACTAAACTGGAGCTAACTAAGCTCTTGTGTATTCAAACTGGGTGCAGAAGTCATTTCATAGTTCCCTGCGGTTTCTGTGAGGACTCTCCAGTTGTGACAAAGACACAGGAGCCAGGGCACAAGGTTCAGCCCCCAAGTAGGGCGGCAAATCCCCTGTGGGACAGAGCAGAGCGGTGACACTCACAGCTCTGCACAAGTCAGACCTGACATGCAGGACTTACCTTCCTGCCTCAGTGCCAGGGAAGACCTGGTATCACACAAACCCAGCATTTTGTATTGGTATCACACAAAAGCATCCATCAGCCATGTTTTGTGTGGCACATCCTCGCCTCATTTAGTCCGGATAAAAGAAACATTAACTATACTGATCTGAAAAAGGTGGGCACCAATAAATATTGTTGAGAAGTAGCCTAAGTTTCTCAGAATACCTTCAAATACGTGAAACAATGTAAGCTCTTCTTGAGTTATGACTTTAATTCCAGTATTTTTTTTGGTCTAATTTTGACAGGATACTAGTTCACACAATATTTTCTGCCAGTTTCCAGTTAGTTCAGATAATCAAAATGCCTAATCTACAATGAAATGTTTGAATTCTTTAGGATACAAACACTCGAAATTCTTCATCTTTTATGCTGGTTACTGAGGCTTACACCCAAATTAACAGGTGTCAAGAAAGGAGGCGAAAGTAACAGTGCATGGTATAAAAATTCACACTGGACAAAAGCAAACTGCCAGCACTTCTGCCATTTCCCTATTACATTAGGACACAAGAAGATTTTATGATTGTGTGAGACGCACAGCAACGCATCTACTGTCCTTAGAAAAAGCACAGTAAGACACAACGACAATGTTTCTAATTTAGCCATGCCTAAGGACAATTCACCTGTTACTTGTTGTTTCCTTGATCATATTCTCTGAAACTGTTAATCTAACCACTAGTCCATCCCAGATACATTTCAGGATTGATTCCTGCCGCTCCGATCATCTCCTGACTGACACATCACTCAGGGGATGAATCCATCAGATGGCATTTTCTTAGGAGACTTGGAGATTTCTGGGTCAGATGATCATAACTGCCGAGTGACACAAAAAGGCCAGAAACTGAGATTCTACTCCCTGTATTTAACTCAGATTATCGTCAAACTTCACAATATCCCCTAGAGACTTATCCAGTTTTTTTCCTAGTGTAATTTATCCAGAAACATCAAATAACACAATGCACTACAGACACAGATAATCATTCAAATAGTTCACATCTCTCTCTATTAAAAAATGCACTTCACACAAACAGTAAAAACTGCCATACCAGATGAGAGCAAAGACCAACTGGTCAAGGACCTTAATAACAGCGAGACCTGATAGATGGTCAAGTAGGAGTTAGACATGTCCCCAGTAATGTCCCCAGAAAACCACCTGAAAGCCTGACAGTCCAGGTCTTCCTGTAACAGCCACCTGCTCTGTGCAAGCCCATTTAGCTGCATTTTGAAATAATTCTCTTTTTGAACCTTCTCTTCTGCATAGCATTTTCTCACAGTGACCTTCACAATCTTACCAGAAGTTTTACAAAATACTTGAGACAGATTTGGAATTAGAGAACTTAAATCATTTATAATTGAGAACCTTCTTAATTCCATTTTTTTATAAGTCTCTATCATCATCTCCCTCAGAGTTTTTTTGTTGTTGTTGTTTATTTTTAAATCAACTGTCCCTATAGGTAACTGGATTATTCCTCCTAACATTTTACTACCATTTTCCTTTTTTTACTTAAGCTATAGCCTTTCTAAGACAATGCAAATGGAATGCCATACAAAATACAGATATAAAAGAAATATACTCGGTGTCATATTCTGTATTATTCTCTATTTCTCCAGTAATACCGACATTTCATTTACCTTTTTCACCACTGCAGAGTATTAAGGTGACGTTTCCACAGAACTATCAGTGACAATCCCAAAATCTCTTTCTGGAATAGAAACATTTCATTTATAGCCTATTGCTATATGCACACATGCAGGATTATCCTTCTAAATCTGTTCCTCATTCATTACTGTACAATGAATGTCACCAGCTATTTTTATGCTCAGTCATTCACTTTTGTCTGCTGTCCTCTGCAGCTAGACAACCTGAAAATAAAAATAATTAAAAATAAAAATCAATCACATGCCTCTGCCTCACACCTTCCCCTCCCCCACTGACCATTCACAAACACAACCTCCTGGGAATCCAGTCTCGGATCAAGAGATCTGTTTTAATCAATGGAAAATCTACAAAATATCCATCCCCTTTATCTCATGGCACCATTAATTTAATGGTCTTTGATCCAGGACTCATTATTTTCAAAGACTTCTGTAATTATGACGACCTGACGACCACATGTTCCCAATGCAGATTTTTATCTACATGTTCCCTGTTTTCGAAGAAGTCTGGAGCACCTGCAAATCCTTATTTTCCATTTAAAAACACAAGCTGACATCTCTCAAAATATCTGTTTATCCTTCCACCTGTTAATTCTTTTTTAATAATAAAGAATTTCTCAGAGTTTGTACAATAAGGAAATGAGACCTGCTCAGCTGTAGCCTCAGAGAACACAGCTTAGCTCATCCTAAAAAGGGAATTGTATTTGCCTTTTTAAAAAATTTTATTCTACAAATATCCAGACAGTTCAAATAAAAAGGTCACGCACAACTCTGCAGACAGTTCAGCCACATTATACACAAGTTCCTTAAGAAATCCTGAATAAATGTCATCTCCTATTGATCACCTGGGCCTGTTACCACATTAATTTAAATTCTGTTCTATTGACACCTGAATTTTTTTTTAATACGGTAAAATAAGTCATAAGAACTACTCCACGCTCAAAGGTAGGACAGCCCTGCCTGGTCTTCTCTGCTCAGAGACAGGCATCTACTTTGGCATTACACACTTACCTGGGGATATAAGTCCGAGATCTGCACTGTCACCATTTTGATCAGTACTATGCCACAGCCAGTTTGCATACTACTTGATTTAGCATCTAACTCCTCAACTGCTGCTCTGTGATGAGGCTTAATGTGCTAAAATTCTGAAAAGTTGTACACACAATTTTCCCCCACGGTGTTCATCTTTTAAAAAGAGGAACAAAAGCGTTCAAAAAAAATTAAAAACAGTAGTAGAGAGATGTAATAAGAGTTTTAAAATAATAGAAACTGCTTTCCAGCTTCCAACAGTTTAAAGCATTATATTAAATGTTGAATAAGAGATTCTGTGATGTATTTTGACATTTTTAAGTATAATACAAACATTGTCACTATGCTTTTTACATAGGAAATACTCATTTATTACCCTGATTTGGCAATTACATCATGTCCCACTAAGCTTTTGAAATTATTATTATATTAATATCCTTCACTAAAATTCAGTTTTCTCTCTGTCTGGCTTCAGTTTCCGAACTTGGAATACAGATGCCTTTTTCTATAAAATAGTTTTCTAGTTTCTGAAATCTATATGTGTATATACGTATAGTGACCAAATCATCTCCTGACTTTCCTTTGGATAAACTATGGAGAGGTTCTTAAGTTTCTCATTTTAAAGCAGGTCTTCCTGAATAAAACCTACAGTTATAATCCCTTTTCTGAATACTCCAAATTTACCAGGACCTCTTTTCAGGTCAGGATTTCAAACTGGAGACTGCACACGCTACAGACAGAATGCAGAGGTTTCCCTCTCTCCTTCTCCAAAGGGAAAGCTGACTCCCTTCTCGCCTGCTACATCACACTTGGTAGTCAAATCTAGGTAGTTATCTAAGTTACCTGAGAAAAACAACTACAATTTCCTTACTAAATTAAGTTTGCTGTGCACGAGAAGCACAAGCAATCTTCACTCTGCTCCCTATTCTGTTACAAAAAACAAATGTTATTACCTGGGAGGGACAAGATACAGGTTGCTGAGCTAACAGGCATCGGTCTTAGAATAACGATTTTAAGTAAAGAAATAAAACACAACATAAGGAGCACTAAAAAACAGAACAGAGGAGGAAAGGCTAGAAGACTCATCTAAAACATTCCCATGGTACAGCAGTTTCCAGTAAACACCACAAAAAGCAGTGAGAAGAACTGGAAAATTCCATGGCCAAAGAAAAATCCTGTGCTATTCCTGCATCCCATAAAATATGTGAAGTCATATTAGAAGACTGACACAGCTACATAGACACTAGTCTCTAACAATAATACTAACTTCAATACAGCTTAAAAACCAACAGTAAGTTAAAAAAAATAAGACTCAGAAGGACTACAATGGCATGAAAAAGAATAAGCATTTATATGTTACCAGTGTCAAAACTAAATTTAAACTATTTTGTCCTCTTCTTTTCTACAAAAAACACAGATAAGGTGATCTGTTTTTATTTAAATCACTGCTTATATGTATCATTTCACACAAGAGACTTGCAAGGGACTAGAACATGCATTGGAAGCAGTTTAATGGAACAAAAGACTGAGAACTCATAATGCCAAGATCAGCTTACAAGAGAAACAAAATGAGCCATAAATGTCTGTTATCAGTCAGGAGAACACATCAGCTCAACTACATCATCATGCGCAGCTAAATACAAAAGAACTCTAAGAGTAGCAAATGCAAAGAGACAAGCTGTAGAGCAAGCCTGATACATCAGAGAACTGGGCTACAGGCAGCCAGATGAAATTCAATACTGACAACCAAAGTCACATGAACAGCAATAAACAGCACAGAGACACCCTGAGGAATACCAAGCTGCGAAACAAGTCCAGAAGTGCTTGGGTTGGTGGCAAATATTTATTTGTAAATTACAAGAGATAAACACAGAAGGGAATCTTTGCTCTACACTGATAGCAGTCATTCAGACTGCTTTTTTGATACTGGGCTTTGTGCGTGTCTGCGTGTGTCTGCACACAAAACCCTGAGAGATCGAAGGGAGCTTAAATCTTTCAAAAATCAAGTGACAGAACTGTACATGTTTTGGGATCCCTCACATTTTTTTAGGGGATGAAACCACCACATAGTCAAGGTACATGAGAGGATCTTAACAAAAAAAGGTAGGAAAAGAGGATCACAACCTACTGAAACAAGTCCCTCCTCCTACCCCACCTCGCCAAATTAAAATGAGTAATAGTGTTTCTTAAATTCACATCAATGTGGAACAGGTGGCTTCTACCCATCAGAAAATAAGAATCATCCACATTGGTCAAATGGAGATTAACACACCACTTTAAGAACTTTAGCATATACTCTAGCAGCAGCTTCCAGTAGGTAATGGTTGTAAAACGTCAATGAGGTATAGAGAACGTGCACAGCTCAGGAGAGTCCAGAAGCACTGTTGGGCTTATTGGAGTCTAAGCAGTTCCTGGAAGAAACTCAAGCCAGATGCAAGAGGTGAGCACTTGAAGTGGCCAGTGATGATCCCAAGTAAACAAACGTATAGTTTAAAAGACACTGAAGCTTTCTGAGTATATCAAAGAGTAGACTTTTTTCCTAATGACGGACTACTTTCAGGGAGAATATTGACCTGATTTATTTTGAGTGGTGTAGAAATGACTGTTGCTAATGCTACTTCGGGCAAAACCAGAAAAGGCAGATCCTTTCTGAGCTTCCTTGGCAGATAACACAAGGTTATCAGTCCTTGATGTGAAACAGGATTGCTCCTATTCATTTTGTAAGGAACAAACTGGAGGGACTGAGTGTTGGCTTAACGTGAACATGGCATCTGACAGGGCGGTCACATCCTCCTCAAAGTCTACTGATGTATTTGATACTATTCTTGTTGCTGTTGCCTGTATCCCTGAGATGAGCATTGCAACTATGGTGCCCTTTTAGACTTACACCTGCTAGATATTTGTTACAGTGCTTGGTTAGCAAAGCAGTTGTTGCAGGAACAGCCCAAACTGATCAGAAGGATTTGTCTTGTCTTCTAATGGGAGAAATCTTTAAGCATATCTGAAATCTTATACAGAACTGTGCCATCGTCACTCGAATGAAATTTGGGAAGGTACATTAGAAACAGCATTAAAGGAAGCATCCTTCCACAAGGGAGGAAAGCATCCTCCAGGACCCATCTGTTACAGAGCCATTATATAAGCAAAGTGTGAATGATGTGGTTACACTATATAAGCAAGGATGAGACACTTCATTTCAATTGCACATGATATGCATCACATGGAAGAGGCTGATGTTTCCCTGATACTTTTGTCTCTTCTGGATCTGTCCAAGTAATGCAAAATAAACTGTACCGGAAATGCTTCACATCATGCTTGTGCTTGAACTTCAGGAAACAGTAGCGTGGCAAACATGAATTTGAACTCACTCCTGGGGAGAGTAGTGAAAGACACATTCTTCACAAAGACTGTCAGCCCCTGCAATGGCAAAAGTTGTGTGCACAGCCCAAACAGGTACCCCTAGTCACAAAGAGTTCATGCCTTGCAAAGGCATCTTTTATAAAGGGATCTACAGATGCACATATCTGCCATTTTACAACAGCTCCAGAGCACATGTGTGCTTCCATGCATGGAAATATTTCAGAGACTGACTCAGTGTCGAGATATAAACAACAACAATACACAGTACTATGTAGGTCTCAAGATGTATTAGCAGAATAAAGAAATCCAGTCTCGGAGATGGTAGAATAACATATACGAAAGGAGGAATCACTGGTTACAACATGACAAAAATTACACTATGAGGCTCAGAAGAGGATAAGGAAGGAACAGAGAAATACAAGTTACTTACTGGGGACTAGGAGGTTACTTAACGAACAGTTTACACGTGGTAGGACCACTTCTGAGAACCAAAAATTCACCAAAAATTTTAACAACTAGTTGTTATAAAAGACAAATTCAAGTACCTCCTCTTTTGGAGTAGAGGGGAAAGCACTGGCCCCAACAGAGGTTCTAGAAAAGACAATCAAGCCCTTCTGAAAAGAGATCGCACAGCTAGTACGCACATAAAGATTTCTATTTATCTTGTTTTACAAGACAACAGTTTCTCTCCTTGAGTTACTATAAATCCCAGAAAGGTTGTGGACACAAAGCTTAATACTTCGAGGTGCATATAAATTTTAAGTGTCTTAAGTTGCACAACACCTGACATGTCAGCAGATCATTCTGAAAGTCAAAGTCATGTTTTCTAAAAACATCTACGACATTTCTGTTGCATCAGCTTTTTTAAACTAAAAGAAACATCCTGCATACCCTTAATCATAATTCAGAGTGCTCTTACTGTTGTAGACTAAAATAGAAGAACAGGAAGAAGATGATGTCCATTTTGGATTTGGTGGTTCTGTCAGACGGTCATTTACTCAATAATTGTATTAACTGAAACATATACAGCAGCTTTGGCAGCAAAACAGAAATGCTATACCACAGGAGCTGTGTTAGAGCTGTTTAGGGAGCTGACAGCTGGTGAAAGACAGACTGGCCTGTGTTTGACTTTCAAAACACTTTGTCAATCAATACAAGCCTCAACTGAGAAGGCAACTATCACAATATAAAATAAATTAGCAAAGTTATGTAACAGACCTAAAGAGTCCTACCTCTATCACAGACTTCCATGCACTTGGCTTCATACAGCAAGGCCCTGTTAGTCCACCTGAGTTATTAGCTGAAGACAATGGATTAAGAGGGCATCCAGTGCCTGGCTTGCCTGAAGGTTCAGAGTCTGGGTCACAATGCAGGCAGAAAGCACAAAAAGCCCCTGCAGTACCAGCAGCACTCCAAAAGCAAGACATTCTGTGTCCCCTTCTCCTTTGCTTACCAGATTTCTGACTCATTCTGGAAAATGTAATTTTCTTGAAATACAGTGGAACAGAAACATTAAGTTCTGTTATCAGCTGTGAGACACAACAGGTGGGAGAGAACAGGTGAAAGCAGAACCTAAAACCCCCTGGCAGCAAGCAGTGCCTGCAGGTCGCCAGAGCACCAGTTCAGTTCTTACCATCGCTGTCAAGTTGCCAGTGATTAACTGAAGGAACACCCTGCAGATGCCACCATTCTGGTCACACGCACGGGCTGGGGAAGGCGCAGCACAGCCCCGCTGGCTGACTGCATGGGAGAGAGAACTGGCTGCAGCAGGGAACCAGCATGATGCCAACACAATCTATGTGACATTACATGACTCATTATGCATGTTCTTAAGATCTGTAGATTTTAATACGCTTTTAAAACTGCGTATCTCTTTTTACAATGTCAAGCAAACTTCACAGTCTTGAGATGTTTCCATCTCCACTGTACACAGTTAGAAAATGTCTACAAAATGACTAAAGGTTCCAGAGACGGTCCCTTATGGCTTAAGGTTAAGTTGTCAAATGTTTACTATTTCTCAGTTTATTGACTGGAACACGTATTAATGCATTCCTCTTATAGAATTAATTCATACTGTTACAAATGTGTGATATTACATAGCTTAAAATAAAAAAAAGAAGAATCTTAATACAGTAAAATTCATGTTTAAATTTCAAAAGGTGCTTTCTTACACTTAAAATCATCCAAAGCAAATACAGATTGTTTCAAAGAGATGGGCCCGATGTGAAATCACTACTGCTTTGAATAATGGGTCCATTTTTTGAAACACCCTGTACTATTTAAAGCTGCTTTCTCATGTGTTCATCACAACATTTGCAGCAATGATTTCCAGGCAACGTACACCTAAATTTTATACTCAGGGAAAAGTCTGCAATAAAAAATGAACAATGACAACAGTTCCTCTATGTACTTACATAAACTTCTCTACAGTTACTCCTGTAAGTCCTTTCATCTTTAGTGTCTAACATCTTTAAATCCAAAGAAATGTATTGAATAAAACAAATCCTGCAAGTAAAGAACTTCACGTTCTGCAATGGCTGCCATAATGAAATCCCAGTTCCACTTGTAAAATATGATAAAACAGCCACGCACCCATACCAAAGTTTAACACTGTTCATAAAACGTATCAGCCACTGTGACACATCATGATATGCCCAAGATACAAGTTCCAGGTTTAATTTAATTTCTTACATTAAGACCTCTCCCTGTTTTTTCTTTTTGTTTTTCAATATTAGCTTGTTCAATTAAACATCCACATACTACATCAGAACTGTTTTATCTCACATTTTTAGCATGCGTCTTAGTATTATTATCTGTATGTCTATAAATATATAAATATTTGAATATACCAAAATCACAGGAAGGATTGTAAATATTGTTGTAAGAATTCATTTTTTGCAGCTTCCAAACTGGCAAGATACAATAAAAAAAGGGGTAACGGTAGAGGCCTGATTTTTTTTAATAATTATCTTTTGAAAACACAAAACCTCTATTTTGTTGTCTGATTACATACAGCATTTTATAGAAGTTAGAACTATTTTCATAATATTTCAATGAATTTGGTAACAATATTCTAGGAGTAATGACATACAGTTAAACTTTTATCAAGGTCTTAAGAGAAACAAAGATAAGAAATGACTGGGCTCAAACTACTCTCAGAAGCACTTAAGCTCTGAAATTCAAGATTTTTAAATGGATAAGTGTAGTTAGGAGGGGTTTTCTACCCCTCCTCCCTCTTTCCCCCCCCTTTCCTAAAACCCAGTATAAATTAGTACAGTGTATTCAAAGAGCTAAACAATTTTTCCATATCAAATTCTGGAAGTATATTTTACTACACTCCATACTAGGAATAGCCTAAATGAATTGCTGTCAGGACCACTTCAATGCCACATGAGTTTCAGACAAATCAGTTTTCTGAATTAGCAGCACAACACAGGCCAAATACGACTGTCAGTTAAAATGCATTCGGAGACTTGAGAGCTGTGTTCGCTGTCAAGAACAGGTGCTTCTCAGAGCTCTGGAAAGACTTTGGGGGAAAGAATGGCCCCGGATACAATTGTCTTCGTTGATGCAATATGCATATCTCTTGTTAGGACCGCATTTGAAATTACCCAGTATTTTTCATTTGCGTAACTGTATATTTACTAAGCTCATGATTTAGTTGTTCACCCTTGTGACAGCATCAATCTGGTGTCTGTTTGTTTTCATGCCTCCATTTTATGCCACGGCTTTGGCTTTTATTAAAGAAATTAATGAATTTGCTGACAAAAACTGAAAGACCAGCTTCTAATCAAATTCTCTAATTCTTCTAATTGGGTAACTAACTCCTCATCGC
This sequence comes from Patagioenas fasciata, assembly GCF_037038585.1. Taxonomy (NCBI): domain Eukaryota; kingdom Metazoa; phylum Chordata; class Aves; order Columbiformes; family Columbidae; genus Patagioenas; species Patagioenas fasciata. Next base: position 18,236,952 of record NC_092528.1, read on the forward strand.
AGGGAATGCAGATGGAAGAAAGAAGAACCAATAAAGGCCTCAAATGCCTGAGCATGTTAAATCAGCTTCCCTGGACTCAAAGGAGGCTGGTGTGGTTAGACAGCATCACTGCCCCCACAGCAGGTCACCACTGCCCATGGAACAGGTAGTGACCCAGTGGGATGTACTGGTGCCCTACAGACACACTACAATGTCTGGTCATGGAACTCCTTGTTACCTAAGCAATGCAAAGTCTACAAATCACTACAACCACCAGAAGTTGCATGCAAAGCACCCTCAAGACCTTGGCTAGGCCAGAGCGCAAGCAGAGAGTCACAATGACAAAGTCACTGTCTTTGTTTCTATCTGTTCACACCATCTGTTTCCACTGCCTTTTTTTCCTATGAGAGATGGGTGATTTCGGTCTTCTAATAGCATTAAAAAGCAGTGATAATAGGAAATAAGACACATTTAGGGTTTGAAAATGGATTGCTAGTCCTCAGGGTGCTGTGACTGTTTACAGTCCTGACTAGCCCCCCATGCCACAAGGCACTGGGGCACACAGGCATTCTTTTGCATAAGCCTAGAGATAAATACAGCAAAAAGTAGCGCTACCGTACCCATCATCAACTTCTGTCTTGCTTCTTTAGGGTACAAGACTCCCTACTCAAAAAATACCCTACTCTAAAAATCCAAGGTCCTTCTTTTACAGAAGTTCTCTCACCACATCGCTGGGGAGAAGGGAACCTGTTGCACCTCCCAGGGAAGGATTGGGCATCCAGCAGGTGTTTTCCTTTCACTGGTAACAAAGTGAACTAAGCAAGTATCACCATGCCACCCCACCCAAGAAGGCCAAGCAAATGAAGGAACAGCTAAAAATGGGTGCTATGTAGCAGATTCACAAGCAAAGCAGAAGACCAGTACTTTAAAAAACATCAGCTTGGTTTAGTAAAAGTTAAAAATCATGATGTCACATCATCATCACAAGTAGAATTTCAACAGACAAGGCTGGAGAAGTACATCATGTCCAATCATTTATTTGACTCTGCAAACATCGTTATATTCAAGTGAGGGGGATGTATTTCAAACAAACAAATAAGAGTCGTCCAGAATTTTCAGAACACTACATCACAGAACAAAACTGAAGAGACCCGAAAAACAAAACTGTACCACAATGAGCAATCTTTAGATGTCTTTTTCCCTCCCTGAGGCTGGAGCAGCTGCAAGGGGTGGATAAGGCAGGAGGACAGTGCAGCATCTTTCCAGAGGAAGAGGCTTCAATAAGCTCTTCTGTTTTCAGCGTATTACATCCGAATTTGCTCATGAAGGTTTTTTATAAGCACTTCAAAATACTTCATGATTTTTTCCCTCCTTCTGGCCATGAATATAAGCAGTTCTTTATAACAGAAGAACTGTCAGACTTATGAAAAAAATTGGCAGGTTTCCACAGAGGTAAGCTATCTTTTTCATGGCAGAAAAATAGAACAAAAACTGAGATATTCACAGAATCGCAGCTTCGGTTACAATGGATCTCACAATCTTTGTCTGGTCCAACCCATACTCAAAGCAGAGGCTTTTCGGTATTTTATTTATCATCACATTTCTAGTACTGACTAGTCAGTCCAACTGCAAGCTTCAGGCCTTCCAATATTACTCGTTCCAAGCACTAAATACAGAAGAGCAACCGTAATATTTATTCACCAGGCTAATACTGTATATTTTGTCTTTAAAAAAATAAGAGTACTTAAAAGCTGTTACATCTAACTAATGCATCACTTAGAGTTGTATAATGACCCATTACAGAAACTACAGGATCCTTTTTGACATATTTGCAAAAAGAAAATCAAAATTCCCTAAGATTTTCTATTCAATGTTTATTCTCAATTCCCAAGCAAAAACCAGACAACAATAAGCAGACCTCCTGAGGAAGTGCCAGTTTATCATCTTTGAAACAATTACCAACAGATATAACATCTTAATAATATTACAGTATCTGAGGGTAACAAATATTACTTCATTTTTTAACAAGGCTTTGTAGTACTTCAGGTTGTATGACATCAAGAACCCAATCATTCTTAACTAAAGCTGAATTTAGCTCAACAGTAAGCAAAACAAATCTAATCTCACATTTTAAACAACGCTGACATCTCAGCATTCTTTGTTGTATTATCCAAAGAGATACTCATGTGCTAATGCTAGTAAGTTTAAACTTCTCTCAATATCAACCTTAGAAACTCACTCCAAAATTCAGAGACTTGAAATCTGACTTGCTTCCTTTCACCTGACTTTCAGGGATTACTGAAAACATCACTTAGAGCAGACTGACAGTCAAGTTGAAAAGCACCAAGTTTTTCTTGCAGACTGCTCTATAAAATGTATATTCTATAGGCAAAGAAGGCATTCCTTAATCTTATTTATGGATTACTAGCAGCCAAAATACCCAGAAAATGGATACAGACTAGAATTGTTGTGCCGCATATAACTAAGACTTCAAATTATTTATTGTTTTAAATACAACTCCTTAACCAGGAAATATGTGGTCTTTATTTTGTCATCTTACTACAGCTATGAAATTTGTATTTCTTAACTATGTTATTCCCCTCTAGGGCTAGGCAGTAGAATGCAAATTACATTTTTCAGTATTTCATTAAAATACCTCACATCTAAACTTCTTAGATGTTTACCATTTGCAACTTAAAAAGAAATTCTCATTCAAGTGCTTCCATTTTCATGCTTTAATGCTGAAAATTATACAGAGCTCTGTAAAATACGAAAATGAAAGTAGACAGAAAACGCCATTCATGAATCAGAGATCATACAAAAGCATGCATATTTAAAGAGATTGTTTTCTAGTTACTTGCTAGTCAGAAATAGCATGCAGACACAATAATTTCAACAAGTGGCATATTACCTGGGTGGAGCTGGCAGCAACAGAAATGCAGTCAATGAAACCATGTCTCCGAGTGAAAAATGCAACTATCTGCTGCCAACGGGAAGGCTCGGTCCGTAACTCGTCTGTGGAGCCTTTCTTTGCCCACTGCTTCTGCTTTGGGCCTACAGAACTGTGGCCTGAGCTAGTGTTGCCTCGATTGGCGCGAGAATAGAGGAGTGTGTTATTTCCGAAAATGTAATTCATCTCTGCAGCTCTGCAGGTGGTTGCCAGGCAGTCTTACTTCCCTACCAGCTGCTGAGTGGTGAATGAGCAGAAAAAAAAAAAAATGCAGATAGAATTACAGCAGCATCGCTTACAAACCAGGAAAACAAAATTCTTGCTAGCTGATGCTATTTTTCTTCCTGGCTTTTCCAGCCCTGCATCCCTTCTCTACCTGTGATTACTATGACAAACATAATCTTGAGAAATTAAAAAAAAAGCAAACAAATGCTTTCCTTATTTTTCGTTTTTCAGAACCTGCAGGATCGAAAGCTTGTTCCTCCTTCCTAGCTGACAACAGATTTTTAAGAGAAACTGGGTAGCAGGTACAGCACAACATTACAAATTCACAGCTATGAGGATGGTGGTGCATGATAACAGCTACTGGGTGGAGAGAGAGCGGATCAAAAATAACCAAGTTTCAATCACTGCCTGCAGAAAGATCCAATCGCATCTTTCCTCCTCCTTGCTTGCATAAATTATAAACCTGAACCGAAGCAAAAGAGGGAGCATTCGGTTCAACTGCACTTCTTCACTGATTCTGTCTTTCTGAAAATGTTTCACAGAGCAAAAAGGCCTTAACAATGAGTTCAGAAAAAAAAATTCAAGGAAGAAGTGTTTGCTGGTTTCTTGTTTCCCCCCTCCTTAGGCCATAAAACAGCTACAGAGGGAAGATACCACTGTGCCACACCACAGTCATTCTGTGCTGAGTATCAATGGGTGTCTAAGTGGGTTTTTTTTCTTGTGGGGGTTTTTTGGGGGGTTGGCTTGTTTTTTTAACCAGTGAGAAGATTCGGGATTAAAGACCAGAAGTCACCACTCTGTTGTTCTTATTCTGTTACTAATGTGCCCTGATTGTAATATCTATTTCCAAAATTCCAAATACAAAACCAATAACTAATACAAAAATAACATTACTTGTCAAAAGTACAAAAACCAGCAAAAAAATAAAATCCTTATCTTGCACTAACAAATTTTCAGTAAAATTATTTTGATTTCCAATGCAAATCACAAGAATATTGCTGCTATAGGTGCGCAATTTCTCTGCTCTCTTCACAGTTACAAAGGAGAATAATATCGTAAACATTGAAAAGATCGCAAAAATTCAAGTTACTTTACAGAATGCACCTTCAAATTTTTACAGTAAACTATTTTAAGAAAAATCCTCCAGCTCACATGAAAGAGATTAGTCAAGAAATCAGTTAAGTGTCAAGGTTTTCAGGACAAGCTTGCCTCCAGAAATCCAACAAAAAGTTATCAGAACTGTATGTGGTATATTTCTATACAAAATGCTCTAAGAGTTACAACCGTAACAAACCAGGGCAAACATTTTCAAAATAAAGAAAACATTCAATATGATGAATGAAGACAGAAGAGTTCCTTACAACACTGCCACAACTTACAACATCATGAGTCTAAAAATCCACTGATGCACAACGTACATTTTAGTGGAGATTACCAAATTCCCCCATCCACTTCTTTTTCTGGTGCAATATACATTTCTACTTAACAAATTCTTATTGATAGCTATCCTATTCTGTGTAACATTTTTTTTCCTGACAGCTTACATTACAAGCAGAAATAACAACAAGTACATTAATTAAAAAGTGTAGTAATAGGATCAATGCACCATTCACTTCTAGTCATTAGTAGAGCCCAATAATGTATCACATACAAATATTCCAAGTACATCTTTCAAACAGACTTCATTAATATCCATAAAATACAATGGTTTATCAGTGTAAATCATATGAAACTCAGTCTGACTTGTGCAGTGTCCTCAAAGCTATGTTCATAAGATAAATAATGGAGGTAAAGAAATGTCTGAGACATAACAGATGCAATGACCCATTTAAATGGACAAGCTTTTCATGGGAAGATTGAAGCCCGACCTCTTCCCAGATTTGAAGAAAATAATTAGTCAGAAAAATGCCTATGAACTTATTACTGGAGAAATTCCTTAATCCCTGACTACGACTGAAGATGTTTGGAACAAGCTGCAGATTACGTGTTTTGAATTCCGAGTCTTTTTATAAAGAGTCAAAGTAAAAACATTTTTTTCTTATTTTCTTCATGTGGTATTGAATGTCAACACTGTTGTACATTTTAAAAGATCTGAGTGCAAAAGAACCTTAGTATAACTTTCAAAAACAACTTTAACAATTCGACAGGTATGAGACATGTATCTCCATAGGCTTCAAACCGAGTCACACAGGAGAGTACTGTCTGAAACTCCAAAAAGGAAACACCACAATACATGGGCAAGTACTGTACCAAGTACTTATTTTTCTAGCTGTTACATCAATCTGTCTGAAGACGAGGTTGTTTGCTGTGTTTTAATTTTCTTTCAAGGATGATTCCCACCCGCCCAACTATCAAGTGTGGCATCACTGTCAGAGACTAGAAATCAGCACTTCAGGAAAGGCTCATATGGACAAAAACCTTCCTTAAAGTGAGGCTACAATGATCTCATTTCAACAGAGACAGAAATCCAGAAAAGTACTTCAGGAAGAGGTTATGCAATCATGCTGCTGAGCCAAGCCGGCAATCTGTGTCACCTACACTCCATATGGGTATTAATGGTATTGAGCAAGATTTGCTGACGCCTAAGAAGACACAGTTGCAGTTATTTCTAGAAGGAGCCTGTACTGTGGTGATGAGACATATCCTGATTTTTACAAGTTACAAAGTAACCCAAAGATAAAGGCATGTCATAACTCTAGAGATTATACAACATGAGGATAATGCAAAGGAGGTCAGTATACAGCTGAGAAAACAATGGATGGAAGTCGGGGGGAGGGGGGAACAGGACGACACCAAACCACAAACAAGAAGGCTTGTTTCAACTCAAAGAGCATTCAAACATGTACAGGGAGAAATAAGAGAAAGTGCTATTTGGACCGAAAAGGATGTATCCAGAGAAAGGAGAGAATCTAAGAATCACAAACACAGAAGTGGTATCTGAAATTGCACCTGTGAGTGACGGCCTGTGGAGCCAGGAGGTACAACAGGGGTCTGCCCAGGGAACCTCAGCAAACCCTAAAGGGAGCTGAGAGCTTCACCCATCCCTTTTTCATATTCCGGATGTTGCACCAAAACCAAACACCACAGCAAAACAAAAACGTCGCTGTTCACTGTGAGGCAAGAACTGATAATTTAAACAAAACACAAAAAAACAACCAACACATAATTAAGATTTCTGTATTAGTACACATACCTTTCTACAGCTTAACAAATTTACTGAAAGATGTATCTGGATCTGTAGTAGATGTAGAGTAATATTATTTGTTCTGTGGCCAATTAACAAGGTGTAGTAATTACAGTGGTTACCGAATTTCAAAATTAGCATCAAATATTTGCAATAAGGTTGCTCTGATTTTGCATCTGAACCAATTCTTATTATCAGCTTGCTGAGACAAGTTAAAATATGACATAATGTCGTATTTTAATCTCAAGGTAAAGTTTTCCTGCACATACCTTACAAACAGCATTTGTACCTTGCATTTAAAAGTGCACAGCAACAAGAATTGTTTGTATATGCAAACAGTAGTTGTATCTCAATTATCCATTTTGAACAACAACTAAAACCCTAAAGCGTTTTGAGATGTCTTATGTCAGTTTCATTACTATCCCACTAAACAGAATATTGGCTGAAATAAGCACAGACCCTACAAGAAAAAAACTGATACACTTAATAGAGAAAATTCAAGAATGACCTAAAATAATGGCAAGGACTCACTTTCAGTAGCACATAGGTTTTTACAAAAAAAAAAAAAGTCACAAAAGAATGTGCAGAACTCAAATACTCAGATGTAGACTCTTCAACTTTAAATATCCATGCAGGGGAACAAAAATCACTGGTGAAAACGTAGATAAAATTCACATTAACTTTTTAGACTTTTCAGAATTCTATTTGTAATAAAATTTTACATGCATAACAAATTTAAGTCTCATTAACAAGCATATGCAATATTTTAAGCCAAAGCGCAGTAGTACACTACTCAAATTGGACACTGTGAAAAAATAAATCATTAACCCTTTCTGCTACGACGTTAGAAAGCACAGTTTAGCCTTAAGAGACAGGACTGAAAGGATAGCCTTTATCAACTGTGATTTACATAGCCAATAAAAAGTAGATGTTTTACTGCTGAAACTACCTTATAAGTAAACACCCCAGCACGATTATTCTATAATGATTCATTTTAGTATAAATATTGAACAAAAAAGACCATTACATTATTACTCATATGACACCTCAGCCAACCTACCAAGCTGTGCAGATTAAACCGCCTGGTCTTCCATACCCTGCTCATGAATCTCCGGCCCATCTTTTTGGCACGCCAGACCGATAAAAACATCCTGTGTTTAATGCAAGCTTCTTTAGGTTTTCTGCAATCATAAAAATGAACCTGACTGCACCGAGAGCTCAGGGGAAATCTCGGGGAAAAAAAAGAGTATAACCAGTTATTAAGAAGACTTGATGTTGATTACTTTATCTTAGGTTGTTCTAATGTTTGGATTAATCCACAGTCCATCTGTTACAGTTTTTCTTTCTTGTCTCTGTTGACAAGAATTTGTTGAACAGATCCATACTAAGCAAGGGGCAGATTTGGTCAACTGCTTCTTACTACAAGACACAAACTGATGCCTTTGCACGTATTTGTATATTCTTCAATTACAGGAAGTTTAAAAACAGTAACCTATCAAAAGGCATTCTAATTAAAGATTGTAGAGCACCTCCTCTCAGGAGTGACCACCAGAGTGTGAAGTTAGTCTAAAACTGAATATTTCTGAGAGTACATTCAAGTTTTTCTTATAACTTCCACTATTCTAGGCACACTCCTAACACCAGGAGTACTGTCATCCTGCTGATGATGTCATAAAGCCTTAGAAAGGTCTCAATTTAAAAACAGATAATATATTGCAACTGTCTCGCTATCATAAATATCAAACAATCTTGCAAATTACATGTCATCTAACCTTTAATTTCTACATGGAAACAGCCTTGTCATCTTCAGAGTAATCTCACCTACCTGATTAGACAGCACCATGATACAGGAAATATAAACACGGAAATGTACAGTGGCAAACAGGAAATCACAACTACTTTGACAGCTAACTTTTGAACATGCCTTCATAGCTCCTCAAATCAAAGACTGTCAGTGCTTTCTGCAAGTAGAAAAACTCTCCTAATGAACAGAGAAGTCTCTTTTAACAGTAGCTCCACAAAACCTAAAAGACTTCTGGGCAAGCACTTGAGGGAACGGGCAAAACTGGAGGGAAGACGTACCAGGAGATAAAGAGAAGGGAGCCTGTTAAGCTCAGCAGCACAAGGTTCAGGTTCACGGGGGAAGGTCCTACTGCACTAAAGGAAGCATGTGTGTGTATTGGCACGTTTGTACCAGCAGTTTTTTCCCCACACAGATTAATGGAAAGGAGTTAAATAAAGGTGCTTGCTTATAGTGGAAGAAAAAGGGCAGAAGAGACAAGCAGTGCATACTGCAATACCTTATTGGCATAGCCAGAAACTAAAAGATTATCAGTAGTTGAAAGCTGTATCACTGTGTTTAGGGGCTACAAGACAGCTATCGCCTGCTAATTTATATTTCAGAATATAAATTTATATTTTTGAAATAACTGTTTCCTAGTCGTTTTTCTAATTTTAGTGCCCCAGCCTTACTGACTGTAGTTTTATTGGTATCTCTTGTCTCAGCTCTTTCCCGAACTGCAGAGTCTAACTGGTTCATCTCCCATTGCAGAGTAGCTGCCACTTCCTCTGACCACTCTTACTCTTCTTCTCTAAACCATTTCTAGGTTGAAATGCCTTCTTCATTAAGATAAGGAACAGTGCAGATTTCTAGAGTGATAGAATAATGCAGTTTTATTTCCATTTGCTTCCCCAGCTATTCCTTGTATTCTATTTGCCTTTTTGACTGTAACTTGAGTACCACGATGATTATTCCATTAAGATGTTATAGCCCTGAGCTCTCATTCCACTGAGGTGATGCAATGAGAACACAAGTTCTTCTGAGATCCTTCTGGTACCCTCCATCCATCACTATCACCGAATTACTGGTCTTCTTTCTTACCCTTTACTTTCCTTTGGTTGTTGGTTTGCTTGGGGTTTTTTAAACAATTAAGTCCCAGGACTTTTTTTGTTTTGTTTTTAATAGTATGATAGCTTAAATTTCTCTGTAAGCATTTTTAGAAATTCCATTGCATGCATCTAAGGAAACCTATCAACAAGATGATCTTTATGCACATGCTCTAAGAGATCTGTGTGGCAGAACTACTCTTTACAATGCTTTCCCTGTTTCCTTATCTGTAATTTCTCTATATACTCATTGATTCTGCTCTTTCGAAAAGTTTTGCCACTGCCATGCTACATCATAAATACAGTTACAAATAAAATACTCTCCCTTTCATGCACAGGTTGTTTTAAATAAAGACTACTGAAATTTAAGATAGATTTTTTCTTATCACATCATGACACATTATTTTAAACCCCTGTAACGATATGCTACTCAGAGCTCTTTTTTCTTGATGGAAAACTCCAACTTCCACTTCACAGTTTAAAAACTTGTTTGGTATCATATCACACATATGACAGATCTCATTTGGTTGGAGCTATTTGATAAAAACAAATGTTAAATTCAAAAATGTCATTCTGAAGGTTTGATAGAGAAGCTAAATTCAGTTTTACAACTGAAATAAATTTTGTAGCGTCGCCATCCAGTGGTCAATCTTGGTAGCCATGTATTGCTTCAATTATAACCAATTCATCACATTTTATTTCATAGTAACTCAAGGAACATTGCACTATAACTGCAAGTTTCTATGAGGAATTTGGAAAACTCATACAGAAGAAATTTTGGTACGAGCCGCCTACTTAGCTGAAAATATTCTTGAAAATGTTTGGGACAGAATATTTGTGAAGGATTTGAGGTTTGATGATTTTCACTGTCTGTTCATGATTCTCCACCATTAAACATTAAAAAACCCCGGTTTTACAGAATTAATAAGTTCTACTTCACACAGTCCTAAATATGGAACAGAGGACATGAAATCTCCCGGGTCAAGTTTACCTTGTTGATGCTCAATGCATACGAAGTATACATTTCCTGTTAAACTGACAAAGCTCTACTAACAAGACAAAACCTCTAAGCCCTGACTCATGTTTAAACACTGCAGTAACTCAAGGTAGTTTATCCTCTTGACAGAGGAGTGGGCTACCCCAGATTCAGATTGGGGTAAGATAGCGCATGTTTGTAATTAGCATGAAATAACTGATAGTAGCTGTACTTGATTTAAAGTTTAATGTGGAACGCTTGATAACTAAGTCACATGCTCATTCTCTAAAAATTTAGGATACAAATTTGTCTTTCTGGTCATTGAAAGCTGATCTTTGATAATCATTTATGGGTCCAAGCAAGTTATAAAAGATGCAAACAAAATGTACAAAATGTAAACTAGGCATGTCCCATCTTCACTGTCTTCTAGTTATGTTCTGTATTATTGCTCTAGACTGCAGAGGCCTTGCTATGAAAGAAGATATTCCTCAAAACCCAATTTGATTGCCCTCCGCAGCATTTCTTAAAAAGCTGCATATGATCATAAAAACCACCATTTATATTTGGTCTTCAAACTAATAACTCTGTATTTGAAATGTCAAGTGTATTTAATATTTATATTTTTTTAAAAAAAATCTTATTTTATTAGTGTAATAAACATAATATCCTCTACTACATTTAGTTTCTTTAAGCATATGCACTATTGAACAGAGTTAATCAAGATCTTGTGTATTAGCCAAAACCTGCTCCCTACACAGTGCATCAAGCCAACCTACCAAATAGATGACACAAATCACTCAAAGCTGTTGTTGCTAACTTGCTCTTCAGCCTGAGCTATGCTAAACATCCTGCAGATCATCAGGCCAGAAGCAGAGGACCAGCTATGCTAACAAAACAACAGCCGCCTTGCTTTTTTTCTGACATATTGAAGATGAATTTTTAAACAGCATTTATTCCAAATAACATTAGCAAACCATCTCCTGACCGAAAATAAATTTTTGGACCTCAAAGGCATTTTACTCTAACAGGTCCCGTAAAAATTCCCAGGGCCTACAAAACTGTGGATGCACCCCTCACTCCAAATACCTTTAGGCCTCAGACTCTGATTATAAATCATTTATGCAAAGAACTTCTTCAGGAGTAAGAAGTCAGCAGCCAACTTAGCATCAGAATTCCAAGTTCCACAAAATCCTGGCAAACAACTGAAACCTGGAGAACCCATCCCAGTTTTCAGTTGAACAAAGCTCAGAGAAATTTCAGTTTTACCATACATTGCTTTGAAATTAATACAGTAGTCATGTGAAAATATCAGACATGTGGTGAAAATGCTAATATGAGTTCAACGATGATACTTCTCTCAGTATCTTGCATTCTTTCCCGTCAAGTGGTGATTTCCCAGCACTTAACAACTTGAGAAAGACAATAGTAACCCTCCTCAGAGACCTCAGATCCGAAGTATTTTGAAAGGCCTCACAATAACTTGTAATCATACTCACATGCTCTTTAACTCTGTTTCCAGAATAGTGTAAATGAGATGTGTTTTCCTTCTTCCAGAACACAGCAGTCGAGTTGTATATTCAACACAGCCCAATAAAACTAGAGGAATTTCAGCTTAGATCCCATGTGAGCAGAGGAATGCAGAGTACAACCATCCATACCTAATTCTGTAATACTGTTCTGGGTTTTACATCAACGTCTTTGAAGAAATTTACCATACTTGGATAAAGCTCAACTTAAACGTGTCGTTACAAGTTCCACCTAACGCTCCACGTACAAGCCTTGCCTGTTTGTGGAGACTGCCTGGTAGGATCTCTGGAAGGCAGACATCACTCACACTATAGAGAGATAAGAAATTAAGTCATCTTCCAGGGAATGTTATTACTGCCAATATCAAATCCTTACTACTATATTTCTGTAGTTGGCTGCTTGCAAAAATAATCTGAAATAAAGTCAAACACAGGAACTACTCTGAATAGTTTGGTTTCCATTAGATCCAAGCAGCCAGAAAGAAACCAAGGTAATTACAGTCATTTGAACAGTCTTACATACAGTGAGATAACACCTAGGCAGTTCCAAGAAACAGCTCTTCAGTCTCATCCATTCTAGAACATCATTTTTTATTTCTATGAGTTTCTGGATTGTGAAATGCATTATATTTGGTCACTTATTACAGTCAGTTTTATAGTTTACTTCTTTGCCTTTTTGATCTCTTTATGCTTTCTGAAATGTAAGACTGACTGTGCTATGAATGAGAAAAAGCTTGTGAATAAAGAGAGCTAACTGAAGTCCCCAGAGGCAGAGAATTTTTACTTCTAAGGGTTGCACACAACATGAGATGTATTACTTTCTCAGTATCAATAAATGCATGGAATTACACATGAAAGTATGTTAGTGTGTCTACCTTCATAAGCAACATAAGATTCAGGTCCTAGCCATTCTCAAAATGAATAGTTAGTCATATTAGCTTTCTTACAAGGCTCTTTAGAGGCTAATATAGCCCACTTCAAAAAGGCTGTTCATTAGGCCTTACAGAATTCAGCCCACCTAGCTCCTGAAGACTATGGGAAAACAGAGAGTTGCTTATGGAGTTTAAGAATAAATAACTGCGTTCAATACCAACTCTGCAAAGTCCTTACAAGTAAATTATGAATAGCCAATACAGTCAAGAAGATTCTTCTTTATAACAAACAAATTTCTGGCAATGTAACAAAGTTTAAACCCACTTTTTTCTTAAAATATAGTGTCGCTTGTTACAGTACATTACCAGACACCACAGTTCATGCTAAAAATACCAAACTGTAGGCCTACCACAATATGAACCCACACCTCATCATTCTAAAGCCAGCTCATCAGTATAAAATAATGTTTCCACTTTTTCCTCCAAACAAGCCATAAAGACTCAGAAGTGCTATAGAAAATCGTGTTTAGTATGGCACACTAAAATATTGTTCTACTCAGAAAATGATTAAGCTATATCTGTCTACTAACCCAGCAAATAAAACTGCCTGCTACAACCCCAAATCCCCCAAAACCTCAGTCTCAGTTTGTCCTCTTAATTTTTAGATCTATCTTGAAGTTACTGGAGCTGTCTTGAGAATAATCATGCTATATGCTGCAAAACCTGGAGAGATATATATTATACTTGGCTTATTACATTTTCCACGTAGGTCCTCAATTAAAATATTTACTAGAAGCAAACTCCAAACTGATTCTACACGATCCTGGTAGAAAACCCAAAATATAACTGACAGCAGTAACCACAGTGCCCATCACAACTACACCCGAGACCTTAAGTTACCTACATTTGCTATCTGAGCATTTTACTATCATGCATTTTTAGTCAGAATGTGTGGACCTAAGTCAATGCCTTAACATCTACAAAGTGAGTTTTACAAATGAGCAGTTCCCTTAAAAAAAAAAAAAAAAAAAAAAAAAACAGAAGCAGGCACACCTCATGCATTTTTTTTCCTCACAAAATTATATCCCTGAAGAGTATATCAAAGGAGTTCACTCTTATAACTTTTAAAATGCCTACCTTTACTGGTGAAATATGAGAATGAGAAACAAATCCATGGACATTCTCAATTTGTGACAGATTCTTCTCCGATACATGAACCAGCTCTGGACCCATCACCTCATTGGTAATGTGCGGAGAGCTGTGCTCCTGTGGAGGTGTATCTTCATCCTGGTAGCGGTATTTCTGAAGGAAAAAAACAGAGAAAAGATCAGACCACCACAGAAACATTAAAAGATTATCCAGAAAGCCTAGGTCAGACAGAAACAGCTATTTACTGAACCTGCTGACTTCAAGGCAATAAAATCTAGAAATAGAAGTTTTAATTACTATTTTCAGTTTAAAGACTCATCCTGTCTAAAAAGTCTCACCTAGAACTACTACAAAGCTACTTCATTTTCTTTTGCCTATTTACATACAGTTATGTGTCCCCCAAATCTTTTTCCAAGTTATTTTTCCCTTTACTATTTCTTTCTTACAAACGCTTTAACACTGTATTATCCACTAGCAGCAAAAAACTCTTGGTAGCAACTGAATTTATCACCTTGTCTTGCCTTCAAAAACTATCAGCCTCAAAAGCTTTTTTCTATACTTCCAATTTAGCACATTTTCCAAAATAGTGTTTTGTCAGCCTAAGAATTTCAGCTTTTATGTTGGGTATCAATATAACAATTCACTTCTGCTAACTTCATTAGGAAACAATAACATGTGGTTTTGCTACTAGAAAGATCAAGATACCCCACCAAGTAAGTCTTCAAACAGAAACACAAGACATTATTCAGACTCAGTCTTATTAATTTCTATTCAATTTCAAAAACCAGAACCTATTACTTAGGCACTAGAGATACATTCTAGTCAGACTGTGCTGTCTCCACACTTGCAAATCCCTACCAGAAGGGAATAATGAAATCTGAAGCATACATAATATTAATATCTTCTCTGGACTGCAGTTAACTGCACCTCCAAACTCCAGAGCATGGGCTCACGTTTACAAATGTACTTGAATATAAGTATTGCGCCAGTTTCACCTTTGCAGTCTCAGTCCATTCTGAGGCACTTTAGGTAGTGCATGCACTTTATTGCTAGTTAAAGCTACAGCTGAAGTCACGTAACTTTTCCAGCAGAATTTACTGTGTCCATTAAACATGGTTATAAAATGTTGTGGTGCGTTTTCTTTCACACAACAGCTCTATATTCCAGAATAGATATGTAAATGTTACTAGTTTACAGGGAAAACATGTCCAGAAAAAAAACATCTAAACACATAATGGCTTTAAACTTGGAGGAAACTATTCCTATTATTAATAAAATATATTTAGATAAGAAACATTTCCTTGAGGGTTTTTTTACCAGAATTCTAAGATTTACATACTACAATTTAAATCAAATACCATCATCATCTTGGTAATTCATTCCAACATCATAATCCAGTAGACTACTGCAAGTAACCCATTTGCTTATAAGCACAGGAACACTACACCAAGGCAGTACCCGATACACAGTGCACGATAACTAACCCTGTTAACAGTTACATGAAAGTACAGCTTAAGGCTACCAGAAAGATCCCTGCCCTGCACAGAAGAGTCCTGCAACATTACAAACCGAGAAAGCCTAAAGGATAAACTACGAAGAAACTGCTTGAAATGATCCATCAGTTACCAGCTCCTGTAATGTTTAGCCCATTCATTTCCAGCCCACCCGCCCCATGTGCCCGTCTTACAGGAAGACTCTGTGTTTTGCTGGACAGCAGAAAACAATCTCTAAGCATGGTCAAACAGGACAGCTAAATTCATAGCAATGGAAATCTCTTACTCTTCCCTGTTCCCCAAACCCTGGGGAAGGCACCATAACCCCTTCCTTTGTTTGGTTCTGGCAGAATTTTGCCAACTTTTTCTCCTCCTTTGCAGGGTTAGGCTTGAACCCAATTCAGTTAGGGACTCCAAGAACACCAGAGACAGTGCAGAAGGAGAGAGGAAATCAGGGTGGGATCTCTCTCCTTTGGAAGTGGGGGAGATCAGTTTACTCTGTCTTATGTAGAGTCATCATAAAGCAATATTGCAGAGTTTTACCGGTAAAGCAGTGGTTAAACAGGACAGCTGAACTCGTAACTGATTTGTGCTGGAAAAGGAAGGATTTATTTGTTCTTCTCTTCCCTGACGCTTGTTCTGCCAACACTTAAGATTCCTTGAGAGACAAGGTAAGTTCCCTCACTAACTTGGAAAGAACAGCTTGCGGCTTTTCATTCCCACCGCCCATCGTACTTTGCCCAGGCAGAGCTGCCCTGCAGCATCCCCCCCTCCAAACCCCACAGCAACAGTCCCACACCAGCAGACACTAAGCTGCACAGTTTCTTTTAGCCAGTAATGGACAAGATGTCAAGAGATCTTTGAAGTTATAACCCTGATTTATTTTTGTCCTAAAAATAATAATAATAGTATAAAAAAAAAAATCTTTATCCACCCTACTCAATTCAGCTCTTCATTGTTGAGACCATACAAGATCAAGTTCTACTACATGAGAGAAATCATCATTTTGGAATATTAGAAATTACGAAGTAGAAGGAATACAAGTATATTTTCTCTATAAATACACCAAAGATAAGCAGAAAAGCACAAATCAGAAACAGTTCCAAGGAAAGCAAGAGTATTAAGACTTCTGTTATTACAACAACCAAGCTCAAAACGCTTCCACACTTGCTCCTTAACCGGATAAAGGAGAGCTGGTGAATACTGATAGTTGTGAAAAATTGCAATGTTTATTCAAAAAGCCCTAATTTTTTCAGATCTTCAGTAGAGAGGTTTCTTGAGGTAACCGAACCAATTTAATAGCTCACTACTAGCAGATGAAAGTTCTTTTCTTTCCTTTCCCTGCAGCAGTGAGACGCTACATTGCTCAGCCTCAGACTCTTGCCATTCATCTATTTTCTGACATTGACTTGTTTTCAACTTATCAAAACAAAACCATGAAAGGAGTTGACATTAACTCTCTAGAGCAGCCACATTAAACATCAGAAACAGGAAAGAACTATCTTTTAAAGAACAGTGTTGGCCAAAAACACCAATGAACATTATCAGAGCATAAATAAGATCACATTGGAAATCACAGAAAATAAACATTAGAGCTGCAAGAAGCACAGAAAATCTCTTGCAACATCAGAGAAAGTAGGAATTCTGCTGGTTTAAAGGCAGCTGCTCTGCTGGTGAAAGGAGTATTCAACTAGATCTGTGATCCAAGATGTCCTTGCCAGATCTCAAGCTTTGCTTTGGCTATGAAACACAGGAAAATGGGACCTGAAAGTGGATAAAGGTCCCAGTTCATCTCATACCAAAAAAAAATAAAAACATAAAAAAATATTCACAAGCCAATCAAAATTATCTTCCTTTACAGAACAGTCAATACTTTCAGTCAAAGCACAGAATTACCTTGACTTTTTTCCTGGAAACAGGTATTTGGACACACCCGAGTGTAAACACACTCTAGATTTCACTGTCATATGTTTACAATATACAATGTATCATTGCTTAATATAACATAGTACATATGAAGTTTCAATAGATCAGAATGTCATTCTAATTCAGATTAAAGATTAAAAATTAAAAATTGTGGTAAAAGTATTCTCTCTTATGAGGCAGACAAGGGCTATAAGCTTCACAAAAAAAATCTTAAGTGCTAAGTGGGTTTTGATTACATATTCAAGATTGACTTCACTATTACTTGCAAAATATTTGGCAACTTGAAACTGCTAAAAAAACCCCACCACACAAACCAGAATTCCTATTTAAAATACACTAACTGAAATACCTGTAGGATAATGCTTCAAAGTGTAAACAAAATACAAGGACACAAAGTGCATGAAAACAACATGCATAATGCTGCCACACTATCCTTGACCTTTACAGAAATTACTTTTGAGCAAAGTGCTTCAAGTAAAGCAAACTACTGTATCTTATAACAGGCAATTCTCCACAGAAGTGGAGGTGGTTTGTACTACTTTGCTATGGAGCATCACTTCTGAAATGCCATGTGAGTGATTCAGCACGGTCAGTCACCACGCAAACCTGCCCATTCCCTTCCTCTCCCCAAGCTGCCATCCCTTCTTCAAGAATTCACCCAACTGTTTCACTCATGCCCAGGTCATCCTGCTGCTACATATGAAGTGAAATCCCATGCAAGTGAGTCTAAAGACACTGTTTCAAAGCAGCAGGACCCATCCAATCCCTCTTGCTCAAGCCGTACAACCACATCTCCCTGCACCTTGCTGCTTGTACACATCTGACTTCAGATGGTGAGCAAGCTCAGCAAGCTAATCCAGCAGAAAGTTTGTTCTCTCTGCCAGCAATCTTAAATTGTCTTTAATTTGCTAAAGTGGCTCAGGACAAGACACAGCATGCAGCAGCGCTGGCACCATAGCGAGAAAAGCAGGTAGAGCAGGACCAGCCCATCTCATCATGGCTGGTAGAAGAGCACTTCTCTGCTTACAAGCAAGAGAAACCAATCCTGCACCCAAATCCAGGTGCCAAGGAGACCCCAGTTTAGAAGAGACAGCCAAGCAATGGGCAAGACAGATGAAAGCAAAGAAAAAACAGGCAGGTGTGCAAAAGCAGCTCTGAATTTGCAGACAGATTGCCAAGTCATTTAACTATTTTTAAGAAGCTTTATGAACCACTGTATAATTTATAATAATGAAGTCCAAAGCAACCAAGTGTTAACATTTAAGACGTACTCCTGACAGAGATGCTGCCCCAAAGGGTTCAGTTACAGGTATACAAGCATGTCAAAATTAATTTAAAACATTTCTCTTCTGTTGTAACTTAGTTAACTGGATTTCTTCAGGGTAGATTGTACCTTCAATGAGTTTTGAACTGTCACTGAACACTATGGACTAAACTATTTACTGGTGTAAACTAACAAAAAAAAAAAAATCTATGTTCTTTAATTAACCACTGCTAGTTTCTATGAGGCCAGAAAATGGTCCAAATTCACTCCAGGGGGACCATTCACTCCGTTAACTGCTCAGGCCCACAGCCTCCCTGCTTCAGTCCCCAGGCCTAGAAGAGTTACACAAAAATAAGGATGAACAAAGTATCAACAACAATGTGCAGGACAAACAAGGACTTTGTGGACATTTTACAGTGCCGTTTTTCAGAATACAGATGACCTGTGCATAGAAAAAGCACAGAAAAGCTTTGGGAAACTCATTCTAAAAAAGGTTCACTTTAGTGTGAACTCTTACCTATATTTTAAAAAGAAAATATTTCTAACAGATTCATACATAATGTACCCCTAGAGATAATTAAGTTGCGGTTTTATATATATAATTTTTTTTAAAATATCCCCTAATGAGACATCTTACTGAAACAGAAATAAAAGGCAATTATTCAATGAACACTTAAACAACCCCATGCACTAAACTGGTGACCCATATTCACAACAGCATGCAACACTGTTATTCCAGAGATTCAAGACATGCAGAATGCTATGATCATGGACAGAAAATGAATTACACAAGAACGTCCTTAACTACCAGATAATTTAATGACAAAAACGCAAGACAGTAGTAACTACAGCTCTCTTCAAAATGGGTTGTGTATCAAAATCCAATTCATACTGAATGTACACATAAATCCACTGTCTTGTAAGAAAAATTTGAAAGCACAGTAATGTATCGTCTCTACACACAAAGAAAATAACGTCATTGCTAAAACGGCTTTAATGTAAGAGGGAAACAGTGCTTAAAAACCAATTTTAAAGTCTCGAAGTTGATCTTCTTATATGCACTTCCATTCTCCTCCAGATTTTAACCCTCCCATGCACACAGCAGTACGACTCTCAAGGTCCTGCACGCTTCTAACAACAAAGACCACAAACAAAACCCAGGAAAGCACACAACCCAACTTATACAGTCTGCCTCCAGCTAAGTTTTCATTTTCACTGTACAAGTCCAACCCATGTTTTGAAAGAGGTTAAAAATCAGTGTGAACTTCAGTAAGTGCATCTAATCATTTGAATTCAATAAATATACCAAATCTCACAGGCTCAGACCCTCTCTGATGCAGTACAAATAGGCTGCACAATAAAACCAAGTGGCTTTAAGCCATCTGCACCCCAAGTTTAAATACTTGTCTTTGTTCAGTCACTGCTCCACTGTGGAAGTTAAACTAAATCTTAAAGGACCCTTCAAAAGATCATTACAGCACCTGAAGTTGTTGGGAAACACTGTTTGACATTCAAACACCCCCACACTCCTGCATGAAAGACCTGGGATGCAGTATATCAAAAGCAGGTAAATAGAAAAATCTAAATACCCACACCCCTCCTCACATCTCCCCAAAATCCAGCCTTCATAACTCTGATACCCAGATACCAAATAAGTTCCAACAACTCTAACAACAAAAGCAGCAATACAGACAAATCTTGTGTAACCTTGCTAAAACAAAACTAATGGATAGTATACCAAGATACTAACACATCTGTACACATCTTCCCTGTGGTCCAGTGGAACTGCTACACCAGAAACTAGTGCTTAGGAAAATAGTGCCTTCCTTAGGGAAGAAAAGGGCATAGAACTCCCAGGTTATGCTCTGCCACTGCAGAACTGAAGCCACCTTGACAGCTTCTCATTTGTAAGAACTAGGCACATTATGAAAGCCAAATAATGTCTTTGCAGGTGAACAGCAATTCACACCAAAAAGTTAAAAGCTTGTGACTAACAAAAAAACCCTTCAGTAATGTAAAAGAAAAGGACATGTGCTTGTGTATTTTCAGAACTTCTTTAGCTGATCACAGAATAATACATTCAGTATTATTTTCAGTTCAGGGCTCAACTCTAATAATTAGAGCTACAACATAAGGCACTTCACCCCACGTGGACACTTTCAGTTTGACATTGTATCTTGAATAAAACTGCACAGAACATGTTTATTTAGGTCACAGTGTTCCATCAAATGTCAAAATGCACAGCTAGTGTTAAAGTATTTATATAATGCTTCATATAAAGGATATCCAGAAATGACACAACAATTCAAGCGACATATATACATTCACAAAAACACAAGAAACATTTGCAGTGAAGAAGCTGACCTGTTCCAAAATGCCAAGGAAAAGAGATCAAAGAAGGAGCAGTCGGACTGCAAATGTTCTTTTCACATGTGGTCAAAAAAAAAAAAAAACACAAACAATAAAGGAACATGGAAAGCACTGTATTTCATAGGATTACTGGTGTGAGACAAATTGTTTACATCAGGGGTGTCAAACTCATGTTCACCACTGGCCACATCAGCCTCGTGGTTGCCTTCAAAGGGGCCACATGTAATTTTAGGACTGCAGAAATGTAACTACTCCTACATTTCTGCAGTCCTAAAATTACATGTGGGCCCTTTGAAGGCAACCACGAGGCTGATGTGGCCAGTGGTGAACATGAGTTTGACAGTCCTGGTTTACATAAAGGATTGAACAGGTTATCCTCTATTACTGTCTCATTTCTTTAAATATTGACCCTTCCAGGGTTCAGAGGCTCGGGGGGCGCTGCCAGCAGAGGCAAGGCCTGAGGCACCGCAAGCCTGCAGCTCCTCAGGGGACACGGTTGTGCGGAGCCACCTCCACGGATCGGGTCACGCCTGGGGGTGCCTTGAATTAGAGCAGGGTAAGAAGTCATTAATGCATTCAGACAGATAAAAAGAGCCACTGACGCGCAAGTACAAAATAAAATTTAAAAAAAAAAAAAAAATGCTGCTATCGCTCAGATCCAGCACAAGATGCCTACAGTGGATGCTGGATATTTGCTGAGTATTTTTAGTTTGGTCTTAAAGTGAACGGCATCTCTCCTCTGCAGTTCAATGGGTAAAATTAAAATCAAGATAGTATTAATCTTATAGCAAATAATTTCCTAATTGCATCAAGAAACAACTACATATTTTCAAATGGAAAATGCTTTGGACACAGGAAAGATAAGTAGATTCAAAACAAGGTAAATTCTTTCCTCCTGGAAATAAAGCATTCAAGTTTCATAATAAATCCATCACACTATCAAAAGATCCATAAAAATTTAGACTCCTCCCTCCCAACCTAGGTGACATTTATTCAAGATCAACATTTTGTGATATATATTTATCTAAAAATGCATCACACATATGCATATATGTATGTATACATACACACATAGCTTGCTCCTAATTTATAAAATATAGTTCATTCTTTTGTTTTTTTTTGAAAAATAATGAACACTGACCTGGAAACACTGAATAGGCAAAATAAGTTTGAAAGATTTCTGCATCTGTCTCAAAAGCAACTTCACACACATATCCTTCTAATTTTAAAGGGGCTTTCCAGTACTTGCCATTCTCATAATATCCTTCACACTGTGAGTTAATTTCACTGAAAACAGCATTTTGACACAAGACTAAATGTATTCTGTTTACTGTTCTGAGGATTAGCAAATTATATATGTTTTATTACTCTGAAACCTAAACAGTTGCTGTAGCCCTAAAATGACGAAGTGCCTGAGGGCACTGTTAAACCCAAACCTGCCACTAACCATTGCTTCCATCACCAGGATGTCAGGAGGCACTTCCAGCCCTGCATCTCAGTGCAAGTCTCCTGTGTATTTAATTTTCTACAGCTGAAGAAAATGAAAGCCAAATGCAATAAACTGATTACATGATGATTAATGCTGATTAATGGAGAATGACGACATTTTACATGCGGCATTCAGCAAATTCGAAATGTTCTTCAAAGGGATCTTAAAACAGTAAGCATGATAATTCATTACTTCTGTCACAATCACCAAGAGCTCTGATAGTCAAGTAAGGTATGGAACAAAACACACAGTATTTAACCAGAAATTTAAGGTACAGTTACATGAGACATAAAAGCAATAATTCATTAAATGCAGCTTACATTTCCAGGAAAGTCCTTTTATAGACCCACCTTACATCCAAACATTAAAGATATTGTGTTGTTGGTACATGCTACTTTACAGTGGCATAGCATCGGAGAAAAACAATCCAAGTTTTTTATGCTAGGAGACATTTTTTCAGACCCTGTGCACTTCAATCGATCCGTGACTGAGATTCCAGAAAAATGCCTCCGTAAGCGCTGCTTGCTGCCTGTCTTTGACATTTAATCTAGGTCCATAGTGTTCAAAAATAAGCCTTTATATAAATAGCTTGAATCCGTCAGGAAAAAATTCGCTTCACGTTAGAAAACAGATCTTTAAAAAAAAAAAAAAAGGCAAGCCAAGGAGAAATCCCGTGTCCATTTTTAAAATTCTCGAGTCAGCTGTACGTTTAATTACGTGAGCATCAGCTTGAAGTGAGAAGTGTCTGGGATGCTCCCAGCCCGGGGTCGGGGCCGGGCAGGCGGCCCCACCTGCTGCAGTGCCGGGGCTGCCGGGGCCGCTGCCGCCTCCCGCCGCACGGAGCGGCCCAGGGGAGGGGCAGAGTCCACCGGGGGTCGGGGCAGAGCCCCCCGCACACCGGCTCCCCGGACACCGGCCCCCCTCCGCCCGCAAGGCGCCTTCGCACTGCGCAAGGGAGCGGGTAAAACCCACCTCGAAAATCTGCTGCGCGTAATTACGAAACCGGGGAAGTTGTAAGCTGAACAGCGGGGAATTTGCTGATCTGCAGTTTAGGCTGGCTTCTTCAAGGAAATGTCAGCGTGACACAAAATGAATGGCTATGGGATATTTAATCCTTGCTTTCAAACGTTAAAAAGTCAAGGTTATTTGACACGTTAAAAATGTTCTATAACTGCTGAATAAAACAGCTAATGGTCTACCAAAAGCAATAAACAGCTACAGAAATACATTAATAGTCTCCAGCTTCACCACACAATGAAAGCAGAAGCTGCTATTTTTTCCCCAGTTGTCTCTAGGAAATCATGAATAGTGTAATAGTGTGGACTATGCATCAATTTGGTTATGAGCTCTCAGTAAAGTATTTCATTTCAAGCAACTGTACATGTGAACATTTAAAAAAACACTTAAAAGAAAAAAACTCCTTTTTTTCCTTAGACCTGAAGTAAGTAGTCATGGTCTCTGTAAGATTTGTTGTTCTTTGCTGGGTGCCAACAAGTGTAAGACAAAATTATTTTAAAAATTATTTGTTTGGGAATTTTTTGTTGGTTTTTGCAGGGTTTAGAGTTGGGGGTTGGTCTTTTCTGTTTTTGGGGTTGTGTGTATGTTTGTTTTAGTCAATCCCTATAAGGATTCAAACTGTATTTCCTTTTTTATAAGGTACAGGGATCCCTGCAGGATTTTAATGTATTTATATATTTTAACAAATTGCATTACAGAATTTGGTCAAAAACACGTCCTCTGTGATTTCTCTGCTCTTGTACTGTGAACTAACAAACCTTTGCAAAAAGCTTCAATGAAGTAACGTTACCAATTGCTTCTATTTTCAATTGTACTGAACGTTATTGTAAAAAAAGGCATTTAAGACTTACTGCGAAGTCTCATGAGATTTCCCCTCTTTAGGAGAGGACATGAATGTTCACCTAAGTTTACACCAGTAGCCGCTTTCTGTCATCTCCCTTTTACTTCATTTGGTTTACCTGACAAACACCCCTTGAGGTAGAAAGTTTAATGTAGTGTAAAACTGGCAGCCGCGCTTACAGCTCAGAAACTAGTAACTTCATGAATTACACCGAGATCGTCATCTTTGTATCAGTGTGCAGATTGATGAAACCAAAACTAAGGCAAGATGTTTGGAGAAAAATGTCTAGCTCAGCCCACAGTAAACCTCAAAATAAACTTCATCTGCATGAGGACCTCTTTCTTGGTGGAATATCCTAGGACTACAGATGACAGTGTTTCCATACTAATAAGCATAGTTTTTTTGCCACCAGTTGCCATGACCTACAATTTTCCAGCAAATAGCCTTAAACATAATTTCTCACAGTAAATCTTCTGCTTGCAAGCATGGCAATAAAGGCAAGACCACAGAAAAACCTCTAACACTTCATTTAATCCTTACGGAAAAGGAAACAGACTATTAATGGAAAAAAAAAAATAAATAATACATCTTTTTTGTTTAGCTAAGTTAGTTTTTTCTTGCAAGAATATTCAAATCCAAGGGTGGCCTGAAATATAATAGAACGATGGAAGAACCTTAGGGAAAAACGCACACAACTCTGTTTTTCTCCAGCTGCCTGGGGGTCACAATATACAGTATCTCATCTCAAGAAATAGGGCAGAGCACAACTAAACACTTACTCAAACACCACACATGAAAAGGACAAAATGCACAAGGGGAAGAACAGCCAGAAAGTACCGTCTCTGGCCAAAAGAACACAAGAATATTTCTGTCCTACAAAACAACCTTTTCTGTGCACCACACATGAACAATCCATCTTACTTCCATACCTCTAAACACAAAGTAATAATAATATAATCTCTCGCTAAAATACTACATAGTCAAATGCATGGCAATTTCATGACAACAAATAAAGTCAAAAAGCCAAAATCAGTTTCTGAATGTTGCAGAAATAGCTTTTTGCAGTGCAGAAAATGAGCGCTCTAATATGCCATGGGCATAGAAGAATCAATAAGAGAAAGATATATTCTATGCATGTACAAAGGATTCCATCAGTAAGACACAATAAAGAAGAGAAAGCTTAAGTCACTTCAGGCAATTACATCTACATTGTTGATGACCACTACAAAAACATCCAATTTCTGCAGCCATATATTTGCAGCTGTAAACAAATGAATTGGTTACACTTCAAAACTGTCTTGATCTTTATACAAAGATGGAACTTTTTACACATCTTGCTGCACACAAGCTTAAAAATACAGTTTTTAAGCTTGTAAAATTCAACTATATTCCTATATTTTGCTGACTAAATCCAGAGATTTAACTGTAATGAAGATTTCACTTGTTCAAACCAATTATTTGGACTCAAGGGCTTTTAAAATACACAGTTGGGAACATAAAGCTTTCTGTAATATGAATGCATAGTGTGTTATCATATAGAGAAACCTTTGGAACAAAGAATATTTGGAAATCTACTACTAAGCTGTAAAGAGACATTTCCCCACTTATTTAACTATTGCTCTGATTCAAATTGAAGGTTGGAATAACATTTCAAACCACAAAAAAAACCCATAACTAAGTCCTTGATGAAAATATAGCCATAACTCCTTATCTATCAATACGCCCTCCCCATTTATCAGTCTGTATTTTGTATTATCACATACAAGCTTGAGCTCCTACAGTCAGAACCCACCGTTTCCATACTGATTATACAAAGCAACAGCTTTTAAACTGGGAGACTGCAAGATAGGTACAGTGCCAGGATTCCATCCAGCACTGCCATATGGACAGCAGAGAACCCATCAGCATTCACTGCATACAGAAGAACAAAAACCTAAGTTTTCTCCTTGCACAGGATGCTTCCACCTGACATTATACAAATGTTAAAATGACAGTTTTAACTAGAACCATCTAAATCAATGAATTCAACACTCTTAAAAACTCATGTTTACTCAAAAGCCCTACCAGTAAACGTAATGGGTTTCATCCTTATGGAAACACTACATAAAATGATTTGCCTTTATTTCAAGTTTTGTTTCAATGTTCACTTGGCAATAACCCATCTTTATGCATGGTTCCCATGTGCACAATAAAAATATCAACACTATTAAGATCTTTAATTAGGGAGCAAGACTAATTTTGTTATTATCCTAAAATAAGAAAGCCCCTATTTCCAAGTGTCTCTGAGCAGTATAAAAATCAGATTGAGAGAAACAAGATTTATGCAGCACCATAAAAAACCCACATTACACCACTTTCAGACACTTGATGCTTCTGTTCAGCACTTGCCAACTGTTCAGTCTCCCAAACCAAAGGGGAAAAAGCCTATACTAACCTTTTTATGTCTTCAAGCAGAAGATGTCCTTTAAGTATCACTGCAGGCACTTGACAAGGCAGTGGGACTCCAGTTTAGGTCCCTCTTCCCCAGAAGCCTGAATTGCTATGCTTTCAGCATACTTAATATCATCCAATTTAAAAAAAAAAATAAATAAATTAAAAATGCTCTTCAGCATCAGAATTATTTACATCAATAAACTTAATTTAACCTCTGTTCTGCAGATTCTTAGTCTGTACAGTCTTGAAAGAATACATAGAATTCCAAAATTAATCTCTTGGTTTAAGATTACCTCATAGTAACAGAGAGCTCTAATGTAATAGCTGTAATCATTCCTTACTCAGAGGTAGTAATTTTATAAGCATTTTCTATAAGGTAAATGAAATCTGAACACTAGTTTCATAACAGCCAATGTCTGGTGCAAACTGCATCCTTCAGCACCCATGAAGCTCTCCTGGCTTTGCAGTTCTTGCTCCCTGAAGTATCAGATGACTGTTCAAGCCAATTCTGAAGCAGCAGCCAAAGAAGGTACTGCTTGTTCCTGCATGCTCCTGAATTGCCAGAAAAAATACTTGCACAGTACTTTCAGGCAAACAGATTTATTTACTGAAAACACAATAAGCCAAAAATTCCCCTTCCACAGGGTATCTTTAACAGGTATCCATAACTTAGAAGCACCTTTTTGTGAGCTTGGCAGGTAATAGTGTCTGCAGGAGTTAAACTAGCAACCACAGCTGCACCTCCAGTTGAGAACGCTGACATGTATCTGCCCTCTTTAAGAAGCTTAACACTCTCATATACAAAATTTCTGGTGCCCACTCAATCTGACCCATATGTGCTCAAAATCAGTCATCATCGAACTCTCAACATTTCAGAGAATCCTTTCTATTGTATTGACACCAATAATAGAGAAATATTTTCTGGGACAATTAGCATATTGTAAACACAGCTGTCTGTGTCTTAAGTTTCCAAGATCTTGAAGAATGCCACAGCTCCATTAGCTTCAGAAGGAAGGTGAGAAGTTACTTTGGGAAGAGGAATTTCATTAATAGTTGCATTTTTCAAAACTTGTCCCACCACAGCATTTAAGAGCAGAACAGGTCCTATTAATAGAAACCTTTCAGTGGGTGTTTGTGATTTTTCTCCCAGTTTATTCCAAGTCTTAAATTGTTAAGTATAAGACAGATCTGGGACATCCCTCCTATGAAGTCCTTCATAAGCCTTGGTAAGTCAAGCCAAAAAACAGACAAGAACTCTTCCCCTTTCCAACTGAGTGACCATCATCACTCAGTTGTGAGCTTCCTTTTGGAGTTCTCTTCAGTCCAAAACAGAGGAGGGAAATAAAATGCCGCATCAGAGAAAGAACCCAGAGATGTCTGTTACGATGTCCTCTATACACAAAAATAATCGGGCTTCAATACACAAGCTGCAAAACAATGACAGGCTGAGGAGCATTCAGAAGCAAAACTTCAGAGAAAATAGACCTTCCTGATAATGACCACTAGATAGAGGTCCTGTGTATTCAAAGTGTGACTTCAACGATCATACCATTCAGGTATCAGCCCTGCCTCTTATAATTCTAACACTGTAGACTAATTTCAGCCAAATTTACTGGAGGGATAGAGGTCAGAGGATATCAATCATTGGCAAGTTTATTAAAAGTAGGTAGCAAACAAAGGAATAAATATGAAAAGTCCCCAGGAAGGAAAAGCAGGAAGGAAGGCTGCCTAAGCGACAACAGGTAGAATTTATGTAACAAGATAGATATTAAAAATATCAAAGCGGGGAAAAGTATTGTAAATGTTATATAGTAGCTTTAAACAGCACACCTTGACTAAAGGTTATAAGAAATCATGCTCTGTAAGGCAGGCATGAGGCCATTTCATGTTTTGGAATTAAAAAGGTCCAGAATGGAATCTCTTCCACTTTTTCTGGTGTTATGAAAGTATGTTAGCACTACTGGAGCATGCCTTTAGTTTCCACACAAGAAGTTCTTGAGAATTAAAGAGAGATTAGCAGGATTGCCTAGGATGACTACTAGGAAATCCAAAATCCAACGTTACTTTTTAATTGTTGGAAACCACCAAAACTGGGAGAACATCTACAAAGCAGACTACAAAAAGACTAAAAATAAATGGTTCCTCTTGCAAGACTTCAAGTTTGACCCAATAAAGAGGATTTAAATGCAACAGATATATTGAAGCCTACCTGACCTCCTTGGTTTAATTCACTGCAGAAAATTTAATTGCATTACATTAGTAACATCTCTGTAATTGGAAAAAGAAAGTGACTGAACAGACTGTACTGTAATTAGAATACAGCTCCACTAGGACATCTCTAAAAATCAAAATGTACTACATTACGTTAAACATATTTAACATGCCTGGAGGGCTGGTGGTGGGCTGACCCTGGCTGAAATTAAGAGCCCAGTCACTCACTAACTCACTCCCCAGAGGGGTAAGGGAGAGAATTAGAAGGGCAAAAGCCAGGGGACAAACCTCATAGGTCAAGATAAGTGAAGAGATTAAAAAAAGGGGGGGGAAGGAAGGGGAGAGAGGAAAAACAAACAACCACACACACCACCTCATACAAGTCATATAAGCCAAATCACTAACCACTTCTCATCAGACAAATGATGGCCAACCTGAGCAACAGCTACTTTGGAAAGACTTCCCTTCAGTTTTATTGCTGAGCCTGATGTTAAAAAATATGGAGTATCTTTTCAGTCAGTTTGGGTCAGATACTCCAGCTGTGTCCCCTCACAGCCTCTTGCACACCACAGTCTACTTGCATGGACAGTAGAGCGAGAAGCAGAGAAGGCCTTGACACTGTGCTCAGCAATAGCTAAAACACTGGCATGTTAATCAACAGTTTGTCACAACATAAAGCACAACACCATATGGACTGCTGTGAAGAAAATTAACTCCACCCCAGTCAAACCCAGTACCAGCCTGACCTGAAAAGTCCTTTAAAATTAAGAACTGCAAGATCCTAGCATTCAAAAACATTGCTGAAATCACTCTTAGTAAGTCTGAGAGGCTCTCACAGCCAGTGGAGGTGAAGTGCTTGCACAACACTCATAACTGTGTCTCTTGCTGCAGTGAGAAAGTTGTTCCCAGAGACAAACACAAATCAGTCCTCCAGTCCCATTGCTTTAAAAACTGTGGAAACAGATCACGTCTCAATGATAAAATGGTTTATTGAGAGCAGGACAGAACCTATGCAGCAATACTGTCCTGTTGATGCTTGAGTATTTGCTGTACATTTCTAAGTACACAGAGAGCTGTCACCCGGTTTCAACAAGACTATTCCATACAACAAAGTTAGCAGAATGTTTAAGGAAGAAATCCTCACAGTGTATTCCTTGTGTCATTTTAATAGATTTGAACATTTCAATAATAGAGATGACTCATTCCTCTAAAAGGGAAAAGATCCATAATGCTACTATTCAACCCCAATGGATAAAAGAATTTGCTAGCCTACTGTTTAAATTCACTGCAACTACTATTACTTTTTCCATCTTAAAATGCAAATCCTCTTACAGGAAAGGACTAAGATTGCCATCTCAATCCAGATGGGAAGGGTACTGGTGATTTACACTTTGTTATTAACCAAGAACAGATAAGGAAGACTGCTGGGAAGCGGGGGGGCGGGGGAGGGCTAAAGACAACGAGGTCCCTGCAGGTCACTGTCCCTCCCACAGTCTTCTTGCAAACTAAAGGGTGAAGGGGGATGCTACAAGGCAGCACAGAAAAGACAGACAGGCAGAGATCAAAGCTTTGAAAGGCTCTTGACAGATCCTCTTGAAGCTTGTTCATCTGAAAGTTACAAACTCACGGGCTGGACAGACTGTTATGAAGGTTGAAAATTTGCTGGCCCACCAAGGCTCAGGAAGTAACCCTGGCTGTCAGCTGGCACAAGAAGAGCACCCGGAAGAGAGATCCTGGGGCCCACATTGCTCAGCATTGTCACTGCTTACTGGCAGGATGACACACAGCACACCGCAAGCAAACTGACAGGTGACACTCCAATAGTTAAAGTGGCCAACAGAAGAAACTGCAGGATGCTAACACAGACCTCTGACCTGAAGGACTGGCTCAGAAGGCAGTTCAGGAAGCTCAACAAGGAGATGTGCCAAGTTCTGCATCAAGAATTGAACAAACCCATGGACTGGTACTGGGATTAACAGCTGTGCTGAGAAGCATCTATAGTGATGGGGGACAGCAACCTGTGCAACCTTTAAGAAGTTCAAGCTAGAGCCAATACTGCTAAAACGCAGGTATCAATTCTCTCCAGTTTTTAAAAAGTATTTCTGCTGTTCTTAGAAGACTCATTCCTTCATGCAGTGCTCATTAATATAGTAGCCAGTGCAGTAAAATTCTCTGAGCTTGCAAATAGGGAGGAAATAAGTAATTAACGAGCCAAAAAAGAGCTAGGGGGTGGAAGTGATATTATTTCTTTTATAAACTGAAAATGCAAGTTACAACTGAATCACCGTGACAGAACAGCTTAAGTGAGAAGTGTGGTGACTGTTACTTGAGTGAATTTGAGCTCCACAAAGGAATCTCAAATTAGATTTTCTTATAGTAGGTTGAATATCTTAATCCTAGCTAACAGAAATTAAAACACTGATTCTCACAGCAAAAATCACTGTCAAATTAAAGCCAGACTTTGCCAAGAATTCGAACAGTAATGCTTTACATACTTTATTATTACCAGTGCTATTACCCTGACCACAAGCTTACTCCAGTCTACCTTAGTTAGATTTCATGTGCTCATGCTCTGAAATCCTGCTTCTCCTCTCCTCCAAAACTGCATCATTTGAGAGAAGGCACAAGGAATGCCCCTTAGTACAACAAAAACATAGCAGTAGGTACTTTGATTGGTAATGAGGTCTCAATCTGCTGAAAGCAATCTTCAGAAACAGGTATCAATTATTTGTTGACTACAAACTCAACTATTAAAAGCATATGAATATTAAATTCTAGTTTTTAAGCTTACTAAAGCATTTGCAACATTAGCAGCTTAAATCAAATTTAACTTTGGGTTACATTTGTATTCACAGTTTATGAAGCATACTTTCAAAATATTGATCCTAGACTCAATCCTACTTACCAACCCATGAGCCTTTGCCTGTTAAAACATGTTTCAAAACCACAGTACTTCAGCAGGAATCTAGGGCACCGGTCCTTAAGAAACACCCGCAGCTTTTGACAAACTAATTGCACAACTCTTCAAAACTAAATATTCATTCTTAGGGTGATTTAGCAAGGTGCAATACCTTGCTACAGAAAATAGTGCCCTACTTCAGCTTTGAAATTACCTCCAAGTTAGGATCCAAATACCTGAGTATGTGACAGCCTGTTATAGCAAGTGTAGGTCATTCTCTCCTGTTGCCTTTAAAACACCTAGAAAATAGCACCTTAACTAAAAAGATAGAGGAGCTTTTAAACCACCAAGTGAAGGAAAGCTATTAGCTCAGGAAAACAGAGTTCCAACTTTCAGAAAGAAACCGGGGAAAACCAGAAAGTATTATTTCTCTGTATAACTTTGAGGAGTTCACAAATGTTGCCTAGTGAAAACATTTCTGATCATCTCATCCGGGAAAAGTAGTAACAAAAATTGAAAAAGTACAGA
This sequence comes from Patagioenas fasciata, assembly GCF_037038585.1. Classification (NCBI taxonomy): domain Eukaryota; kingdom Metazoa; phylum Chordata; class Aves; order Columbiformes; family Columbidae; genus Patagioenas; species Patagioenas fasciata. Next base: position 18,269,170 of record NC_092528.1, read on the forward strand.
CAATAACAGCACGGATAAAGATACTCAGTGGCATCCATTTGAGAAGATTAAACTGACAAGGCTCCTCACCTTCTAAAACAAGCAGCCGAGCATGTGAACATGACATGAGATTTTTTTTAAAAAAAGAATGGTTCAGAAAAGGCAAATTAAAAGCAATTATAAACTATTTAAGACAACAGGCGGTAGCAGACAAATTAACCAGATGTTTTAAAACAAATAAATGATACTACAGTAGAACTCATTGCCAAGGATATCAAATGTTCCAAAAGGAACTACAATATAGTAAATCAAATCTAGACCAAGGTATAAGCAAAAATGTAGAAGTGTAATTACTATCTCAGGAAATCGTTGAGATGCTGCCTACTGCAGTGGGACAGAACCAAAGTGGGCACCTGTCGTTTACTTATGTTTTCCTTAAGATGAGTTCCCGCTCAAAACACTCAGAGAGTCCTAGGCTACATGAAGTTTTTGTAATCTCATCCTATACATGTTTTTCAATACATTATACTCTCCTCAGTTTCTGTGAACCAGTTTCAAAGGAAATGAAGAACTCTGCATTATGGTTATTCTGGTAAAAGAATTCCTTTTCTGTCACTAACCAGAGGGTGTTTATACCTTAAGGTGACTTCAGGTAGTACAATAACAATCATGTCTCACACTAACCTAACAGAAAAGGTATTTTTGATGGAAGTATGGGCACTTAAACTACTCAGGAAGTAGAAGAGAACTTATCTTGCTCTCTCCCACAGCATCACAAGGTCATCCATCAATAAAGCAGCCAGGTTACAACAAAGCAAACTCCAGTCCCTTTCACTTCAGTTCTTACGCCACTTCCACCACTGAGAAGAGGTTGTATAAGGCAATCAAGGAATTCAAATATAGTATCCTTATTTCAGGTAAGATACATACATACACACGCACATATATATTTAATGAAAAAAAAAAAAATCTCTCAAGGGCAGCTTTGAACCTGGAAAACTCAAATCCAGTAGAGTCCTGTAATTTGCTTGTCAAACTATATTTTCAACTCCAGTCTATGTTTGGCACTTGAGCACAAGTCTGAAAGCCAAGATGTAAGAAGGACTTTTGTCAACTAAGCCAGTGCTAAGAGTAGTAACAGCTAGAGGAAAATAAAACTCATTTGTTTTAAGCATAGCTTATACAGGCTTGAAGTATCTGTTGTGAAATCAGCTGAGACTTCATTTGTCCAAATTCTGTCACACGTCATCCAAAACTAACACAAATCACAACTGAACTAAACCAACAGGAAGTGTACAGAAGAGGGAAAGTGTTGCTGCATGAGACAAATGGGATCAGCAGTTTCTGGAGAACAGGTCAGCACAAAGAAAAGCAGAAAGGGTTAACCAAGGCATAATTATTGCTACAAACATCACCGGCAACAGCATACTCAGCCCCTTCAGCAACACCAAACCAGCTGGAGAACAGGAATTTCAGGATGGAGAGACCCTCGCCAATTGAACTCCCACCGAACTCTTGGTTCACAGTATTTGATAGCTTCATTTTCAAAGAGTATTTGTACTCTGAAGGATTCCATTTGCATCACCTACTACTGGCAGAACATCAGAGGCTCAGATCAACTCAAGGCTTCCACTGCCCTCTTGAGTATTGGTTAGAGATGCTAACACAATGACAAACAGTAACACTAAAAGGGGAAAGTGAAAGAAAATTACAAAACATTTAAGGCATTTGTGCAATGTTGTGTCTACATAACTCATACAATACAAAATTAAGGTCAGAAAGTTTTCATCTTTCTATTGTTTCAGTTGAAGTAATAAGGGAAGTAATCACACGGAGTCAAGGACACTTTCATAGTACTTGGGGTGCTGAGGACACGAATTTAAATTAAAGAAAAGGATACAAACAGTACACACTAAAGTTTGCAAAAGCCTCTTAGAACATTTCATAGAAAAAACAGAGATCACCAAAACAAAAACAGTTTAGGGTTGCCAGTTCTCATTTATTAGGAAATAATTACCTTGGCTAAAGAGAGCTCGTACAATCCAATTTTAGCAAAATGACCACACACATTTTCTGTAGTGGATGTGGAGGGATATTAATTGTATAAAAGAATTCCTAAAATAATATAGGAATTTTAAAAAAATACAATAATATCAACTAAGATTTTACCACTTCATCATCAGCAAACCAACAACTTGATTCTAGCTCTGTAACCTATAAGCTAATACTACTGTGTTCTTCTGTGATCTTCTCTACCTTTCAAAAGGACACCCTCACATATTTAAAATCTCAGAGAGCTGAGAAAGCCTTGCCAAGTTCTCCAAAGTGTAGATACTCACACTGTTCTGCTCTTGTTCATCTGAGAAAAACACTATCAGCAGTAGAGGGCAGCATTTCTCCATGCCCACCGAAAGCGTTTCTCTGCCTGCTAACAGCAGCGTGTAAAGCTAAAGATGTAAAACACAAGAGTCTACAGTAAATTGTATTCCTTTTTCCAAAGTCTTCATTTTACAGAAATAAGACTTCACAGCCTACAAAGACAAACCAAAAAATCCACCATGATATCCAAGCACTGAACCAAAGCAAAGACAAAACCAGAGGAAAGACAAGTTGATCCGGCCAGAAAGTTGTTTTCATTTCCTTCATCATTATAGTCAATCTGCTACCAAAGTTGTTCCAAAATACCGTTTATACATTGCAGTGCACTGGTGATCTGATACACAATAACTCTGATTTTATTCTCCAAATATACATGAAGAAATGTTTGAATTAATGGGTGAAAAAGGTTTTTGATTGCCAATGAGTACTTTAAAAGTTTAAACAAACGTATTTCAAAATTAACTTCCCTGTTTAACGTTATCAGATATGTATTTTTACAATCAGAGTTACATTGGAATAAGCTGCAAACAGTGCTTACATGAGTTTAGTTGACTAACAAGCCTCATTTCTTGATCCAACTCAATCTGATGCTTTTCCTTTAAAATTACACAAGGCGAGCCAGATTTTTCTGCTAGGTCTCTCAAACAATCTAAACCCTTAATAAACAATTTAATATGATCTTTAAAGTTATCCAGCTACATCATAATGAGCTTGTGTTATCTACATTCCTGTTATAAAAGGCTTTTATTGAACCAATTACTTTAGCAGGAAGGAACCTTTTGATTTCCAGCTTTAATTTATTTTGGCTTAACTCCTATTGTTCCCATTTCGACATCTCATTTGAAAAATCACCAGCATCTTTTGATTTTGGAAACACATTCCCTACCTCATCAAGACAAGCTCTTCCAGCTTCTTTTTCTCCCCCCTCCTTCCCAGAGAGCCCTTTCCTCACCACTCTAGTTGTTCTTCCAGCTGTGGATGTTCATTCAATTTGGAGTGGCACTTGTATAGCACCGTATAGAACAGTACTCTTCCATCTCCTCAAAATAACCTGATGGTCATCACAGAATATTTCACAGTCAATCAAAATATCAGGAACAAGAGTTATAAAGACCATGCTGCTTCTAGCCCAACCTCAGATTTCTCTCCCACCTGGATTCCAGTTACTTGCATAAAAGCAGCTGCACACATTGGATCCGCTAAACAACCTATTAGGAAGTGAGGAAATGGAAAAATTGATGCATTTCTCACCATACAAGAGATGATGCTGAGTTCCAGGAAATTTTCTACAAACAGCTTTTAAGATGCATTTATTAATAATGGGTGGCTAAGTTAAGCACCCCTCTTCCTCTTAACTGAAATTTTTATAGAGGATAGACAAACTTCAACAAAAAACCCCAGTGGCAAGCTTAAGTATTCCCCAGCCACTGCCTCAGGTTGAGTAAAGATGAAAGCAGCTGGTAAAAAAGTTTCATGTAATAAAATAGTCCTAATTTTGCTTTGTTCAGTAACAGTTAAATTACTATTGAACTTAATTACAAATAGCAGTAGAAAGGCAGCTTGGTTTTGTGGCTTTGTTTGTTGGGTTTTGGTTTGTTTGGTGGGTTGTTTTTTGTGTATTTTTTTGGTTGCGTTTTGGTTTGGTTAAACTGCAACAGTATCATCATTCTAGACTGCAGGATTAGAACAAATTTCTTCATCATTTTGGAGTTTTTTGAGAACTGTACCTGGTTCAACTATTATTGCACTTTTCGAAACTAAAGCTAAAGCAATCAAAGCAGATTTTTCAGCCTCAGTTGTGTAATGAAGAATAATATTTTAACACGTGATTTTTTTTTCAAATAGGAAACTAGCAAATTAAAGAGTAAGAAAGTCGTCTCTGGGTAGAAGACTTACAAAAGTATACAGGAATATACTATGAGTCAAACACACTATTTTGAATTACTATACATTTTTGAAGAAATAATGAACGTACAAAAGTGAAAGGCCATCTTTTAATTACAAAAGAAAAATAGAACAAGATAAAATTTTTAACACTCCAAGGACTTCAGAGTTATTACAAAGATAAATAAAAACCAGATGCAAGAATGCAAGAAGCATGACAGTTCAGTTCCAGATTCACTGCTCCCACATTTGGCCAACCCAGCACCCGTGAGGGCCCAACTCAGAAGAGCCTTTGTCATCTGCTAAGGGGGAAAGCTCTGAAGCTTGAACTACACCACATGCACATCATTCCTCAAGGGTGGTGTCTTTACCAGGTAAAGACATCCCAAATGAGGGTGGCTAAACACAACTCTCACACTGACTGCTTTTCCAATAGGAAAGAAAGAAGGGGCCAGAGGAATGGAAATCCACTACCATGCAGTGCTCCATCTCAGTGGCATATTTGAGGGAAACTTGAATGGAGCCTGGCACACACTGCCTCACCAAGATAAGGCAGGAGCAAAAACACCCTCAACTTATATGTAGGCACAAGTAAACCCACTGTTAGAGTACACATGATGACTGAAAGGAGTAAATAATTCTTGTTCTCACGCTTTCACACAACGGAAGGGAGGCAGTCACTCTTTCAGGCAATATGGGTTGGTCACTAAAACACCCTAAGGACTGTTCATTCTCTGTTGGGCATTTAGATGAGTTCAGAAAATGCTGATTCCTGCCCACATTGACCTTTAAGACAGCAGCCCTCATTTACACTTTGAATATGCATTAGAATTTCATTAAAGTGTGTCCTTCCCTTCTCCATGCACAAGATAGGGCAGCTTATGGTCTTCAAAGAACCATCTCTTAAAAAACAAACAAAACCCAAAACACACACACACACAAGGCTGAATATCACTTAAACAGTGACAGTCTTCACCTGAAGATGTCTTCAGTGCTTTACTCTTTTTGATCTGGTAAATATCAGTTCTAGGAACAAGACTCATGTTATTACCACTTACGAAAGTGTGAGTAATACCCACTGACAATAAATCAGGCTATGATTAAGCTTTGAATAAAGTGTAAAAACACACCTCACATTAACAAAGCCCTGGTGCAACTTACTGTATTCACAGAAGACAAATGATCTAGCAGGGTGCCAGCTAGTAAAACAAAACTGACTCGCAGCATACCAGATCATCAGTGAGCTCAGCCATCCTGACATCTCACTTCAAGTAAAAGAAGCAGCCTTTTGGGTTTTTGGATTTGTTGGGTTTTTTTTTTTTGCAATCAAGAAATTTAAATACCTCTGCCTACTTAAAGAATTGTGTTGGAGATCATACGTCCAGCTACGAACAACCCTACGTTTATCCACCCACTGTTTTCTCCCACTGTTTCCATTACAGCAGGAAACTCTGCCAGAGCTGCTCCCTCAGAGGGTTCAGCTTCATAAGCAGCAGCCAAACAGAAAACATTTTGATTTTGCTGGAGAGAATCGCTGCTCCCCTCCCCTTCTCCTTCCAAAAGTGTCAAGCTGTTAAGTCTTATCATTTTACCTGCCTTTTCACAGGCAGCCGAGTCAATTTAACTCCTCAATACTTTCCAGCTCTTCATCTCAGCAGCCACCTTTGTCCGTGAGCTGCAGAAAAGCAGCCCCGGTTCTGCAAGGTTCCAAGTAGGTGAGCAGTGAAGAGAAGGCGGTGGAAGCACTCTCAGTAGAAGCAACCTCAAATCACTGTCACATGTGCCACAGATTTAATTCCTCACCCATAGTAAACAAGGGCAGCAAAGCAAAACTGATCAGGAATGAGGGCTTCTCTATTTCTCTTAATGCTACATGGAAAACTACTCAAGTTGTGATCCTCTGAAATAAACTCACACCTTCCAGGCACAGATTTGTGAAAATGCTTTGAAGGGATCTTATTTATAGGACTGATTTCAGAGACTTAGTCTCCTTTTTTACTGCTGTATTCAACATCTCCAACCCAAACATATTCCACACCATGTTCTCAGAGTCAGTCCACAAGTTTTATAATTCAACTGCAAATATGGATATTTTACAGGCATATGTTTTATCCACTCTTCAAACAACTCCTAACCAAACCTGCCCAGAACTGATGCAATAACCAAATATAACTAATTTGCCACTTACTTACAGTACTAATTAGCTGCTTTTACTTTTAAGGAGGAGAAATAAGTGCAAACTTAAAAGCAAAGACTAAACAGTTTCACTAAGACTCATCAGCTTCACATAAGCACTTCAAGTATGTTCTATGCAGTTTCTTCAAGCATGCAAACAAATACAAACTTCACTGATGTCTCTGCCTGAAAAACTACACAATTCTAATAACTTTTGGTTGATCACTGAAATGACCCTGCAGACCAGCAGTCATTTAGAAAGAGCTAGGAAACATGTAAATATTATCTCCAGAGATGCTCTGTATATGAAGCACATACCACAGATTTACACCTTTCTGTTGTATCTTACATGCATTTTGGCAAGACTAGAAAAATCCATGTAAAAGAAATCCAACTATTACTACAGAGCAATTGCCTCTGGCCCAGGAAGTCCTTGAGTCCTAAACTGTTGGTGGCTGAGAAAATACCAAGTAACATGTTAAGAGAAAGATCAGTCTGAATTTAAAAGAATCCCCTTAAAAAGAAGTTGAATGCAGAAAGCTTATTATATTCTTGTAATCAATACACAGTAAGAACGTGAACTTTTATTAATTATTTGCCTTAGGTTAGTCTATTTTCTCATGCTGAGTACAGCTTTTTAGATTTTGCGTTTCCCATCCCTTTTATCATTTCCATCACTGTCACTCTCTGCCACCTTCAACTTCTTTGTCACTCTTGGCGTCCACACTCATCTTCAAACATATTCACCTTCAAAATTCAGACAAGTCACCTTCAATTCCACCCATGGAATCCGAAATGTAGTATTTCCTAAGCTCTTCAGGCTACAGACTCTGGATTTAACCAAGCTCATGCTATCTTGTGTCGTACTTGGCTTCTTTATTTGCCACATAGCGTTTAGAAGTACAATCCCCTGCCAAAGTCCATTCTGGTTATTAAAAACTCAAACTTCTTAAAGGCCTGTTTACCACTACAAATACATGCAGTTGGGACATCATTTCTCCTGGCACGACCACAAGATCAGTATTCTCCGCTTGTATTCCTCACTGCTTTTGTCAAATACCCTTTAAAGCCACCTTTGGCATACTTCACCCACATACTTGGTCTCCTATTCCAAATGAAAGTCAGCAAATCCTTTAGTCTGCAGACAACCATCCTTGATTTTGACGCTTACCAAGTATCCCCGTAGGCAGCTGTTTCTTTGGCATTGCATTGTACTTCAAGATTACATGCAAGAGCAATTTCATACCATCTGCTGACACTGCCAACATCAGTGATGCACAATTGTTTACACTTCCCGAAGTTTTTATGGTGACTGATTCTGCATGCATTTCTTCAACGCTATAACCAGATGGCGTAGTAAAGCCAAGTGGCATATTATTAGCAAAACTCAACTGGCTCACCAGAAAATAACGATTTATTCGCAATGCAGGCAAATATGTTTGTAAAGCAATTGGTTTTTTAGTGAGGACATGGAACGCTGGCAAAATGAAGCTCCTTGCCAAAACCCATCATGACACATCATCCATGCGTGCCAACTTGGAAGGGCTGTTCTGGACTATTTAGTACTCATGGTATTTAAGCTTTTAGTGTAATAATTTTCCATTTAACTATGTTTCCATCTTTTCTACAATTTTAAATTCACAAAATTCTATATTTTGTTCCTCCACTTTAAGAAAGTATCCTCCTTTGGGCCAACAAAGCAATTTCTGCATGAAGTTTCTGCTTAGATTTTAATTGTTTCCATTTTCACACAATTGCCTCTAGCACATTTTATTTCCTATCACTACCAGAGTTTTCAGGTTTTATGCACGCAGTACCTCCCAGAGGTTAAATTCCACTGTAACTTCTCTTTATGTTTTTTCAAACACTTGTTTCAGGAGTAATTACGTTTCTACAGTCCTAAATTTACATTTGGTCCTTTGAAGGCAACCACGAGGCTGATGCAGCCCCCAGTGAAGATAAATTTGATACCCCTGTGTTAGATCATATATGGAATACAGCAGCAAGTACAGTGAAAAGTCACCAGGATGGTTAAGTGGCTGAAGCACAATGAAGAAAGGTTCAGGGAACTAGGCTTGTTCAACCTGTAGAAAAGGCAGCTTTGCAGGAGCTAGTAGCAGCCTTCTAATATCTAAAAGGAGGTTACAAAGAAGACAAAGCTTGGCCCTTGCAGTCCATGGCAGGAGGAGACCCAACCTCAAACTGGGACAGGGCAAGGGGGTTTACAAGACCTAGTCAAAGCCCCAAGTAACCTGGTCTGAATTTGATGCTGACCCTACCTTACGCAAGTAGTTGGACTAGACACACTATTGTCAATGCAAGAGATTCTGTGATTCCCTTTTGCACTCGCAACCAGGAGGTAAGGAGGCACAATTCACTAAAGTTGAAGGAAATTCCAAAAACTGATATTAACAATGAGAGTGAACTGCAGTACACTGCACAACCAAGAGAGGAAACCTGCAGGAATGACACAAAGCCAGTGTCACCTTCCCATCTCCAGCCAGGCTGGCTGTACCTGTGCTCCCGTGTTTAGGCTCCATCCAGCTGCTGACTTGCACAGCCACATCACTGTGCTCACCCAGAACAGAGGTGAGCCACAATTTAGGAGGACCCACAATCTAAGCTTAACAACTTAGAAAAACACTTCATCTTTCTCCCTTGGTAACAGGCTGATGCATCATACATGCTTCCCCACTCCCACGATACCAGGTCATGGTACTGTCAGAAACAAGGGACTGGACTGGTCCAAGCACCATGCTTCTTAGTATTGTGAAATCAAAACGATACAAAACAATCAGTCTTTTGCACAAGTCCTACTAGAAATATTATTCTAAGAAGTTTTACATCACTTTAAATTCAACTGTTTTACTGAAAGCACACTACTGAACAAACAAGCTAAGAATGACTGCTCAAAAATTGCTTTTCTGGAAAAATCAATGAATTTTCATATTCTGTATTTTTAAGTGCCATGAATTCATTTCTAACTGTTACTTAAATAAAATTCATTACTGTAAGCTCAGCCCACATGCCTGCTCTTAATAGTATCCATGGTTGCAGTGATGCAAATTTGCCTACCTACATCAAACCACATGTGCCCACATAAGGAGAAAAAAATACTGTATTAATCAGTACTCTTTGCAATAGATTAGGGCAAAGTAAACCAGCTAAACCTTAGAAGGCAGCACAGAAAATAGTTTAAGGACCTGTTCACCAATCATGACTAGATTTTAATTCTGAATTAAGTAAAAAAAAATTATCAAGGATCAAATTATGAAAGACTTCTCAAATACATTAGAAAATTCATCTCACTGACCAAATTCTTCTCTTCCCTATTCAGAAATAGGAAAATAACAATGAATTGTTTCAAATACTCCTCCACTCAAGGTGGAGAAAGGGGAAACTTTTAACATCACTACTAATCCTGTCATGCTGATAGGATGACTTTAATGTTGATTTCAAAACTGCCTTACTTACATGCTTTCTTCTTCCTTTGAGAAATAGGTTTAAGCACAAAACCAAGGAATGTATTTTTTATTAAACTACAACTTCCAAGTCATCTGACACACGCACGTTCACAGAGAAGCACACAGTCCTTTTTTAAGCTCCACTGAAATACACAGCTTCAGTTGAAGCTACAAGGTACTACAGTAGCATTTAGTTAAATGAGGCCAAAACTTGAACCCAGGCAGGAAGGATTAAGCACTGGTTAACTCCAGGTGGAAATGAACGATCAGCGTGAGCCCATCTCAGACTCTGCTGTGCAGGAGGACGATCACCTCCTCCTCTCCCGGGCAGCGTTCCTGTGAGCAGCCTGACTTGCTCAGCACTCAGAGCCAGGCTGATCACACTGAAAAACAATACAGTCTTTCCCAGAAAATGTTTTCTGTTGCCTTAAATTTCCATGTAAGTTATCCTTCTGTTCTTTGACAGTACATATGGGAAGGTAAACAAATGCACAAAATAAAACTAAAGATGAGCAGTTCAATTATAAAAATGACAGCACTGCCCCTCACTTTTTTTAAATGAAAACAACAAAATTAATGTGTGTATCAATATAACCAAAGTCAAGGAATTAACATTCTATCCTAATCTCACTGTACAAAAGAGAATATTTTAATAGAAATAAAGCAGAAATGCCAAATTGTGATTTTAGAGGTTCTGTTTCACATCCAATAAAAACCCCCAAAGCAAAAGCTCAGATACCTGAAAGACTCTTTTGCCGATGAGAAACAAGGTAACTTCACCCATCCCAATCAGCCTGTGCTTCCTTGTGTCAGACTGATAAGCATCTTGATCTTTTCTTTTATAAAAGCTATCACTAAACCCACGTAATATTCTTATAGATGTTCAATTTTATTCTACTTCTCAAGAAGGGTGTTTGTATGAACAAATTTTATGGTCTTCAATTACCCAGAAAAACACTAGAAGTCAAAGTAGCTTGCTGAAAAAAAATTAAACCTGTAACTATTTGAAGATCCAGGGAAAAGGCAGCAACACAGAACATCGGTTTACCACTTGCAGGAAAATAAAAAGCTTCCAAAAGACCAAACTCACTATGTCAATATTTCACAAGCACATTACTACTACATTCTGTTTATGGATTAGATTTTATCTTCAGCAGGTAGGGGTGAACTGTATAAAAACAACCATACATAAAACTTTACCCTAGCACAGAAGTAATGACATTAAGCTATCTGCGTATCTTCATCTCAAAGCAGAAAGATGACAAAATTACAAAGCATCTTGAAATATATTCATCCCTAACAAGACTTCCCAGATTCATCACCTTCTCTTTGACCACAATTTTAAACATATCCTGATAAAGGTTATGTAAAAGATTGTTTGGAATTCCTCATTCTGGAATTAAAATCAAACTACTGTTCTAACACATTTAAAGAGAGTGAATTTTTATAGAAAAGAGTCTTACTGCAGAATGACAAAAAAATTCATCATTCTATTACACTTCAGTTTTTCAATATGTGCATAATTACCTCTTAAAAGAATTAACATCTATCATTACTCTTAGCAACAACTACAGAATTTATTTTGGCAATCTGTGCAGTTAAAGTTAAAAAAAAAATTAACAGTAGAAAACCATCAAGTCACTTCCATTACAGGTAAATAAAAACTGGAGGAAAAGATTCAACAAGAACTTCCAAGACTGTAGGCATTAATCAAAAGCTGTATTATCTTACCTTTGTTGTTACAATGCACAAGCAATCCATCGTTTCAGCATAGCAGGTATCTTTCCAAACATTTAAAAGCTTTATTTTCAATCACAGCTAAACATCATCTCAACAGAATGAGAAAGAACACACCTATTTAATAGTCAAAAAAGTAGAATGTGTGCCAGGTTTCTCTTTGGATTCACTCAGAGGTAGAAACACCGTGGAGAGGAAAAAAGAAAAAAAAAGGCTAAAATACAAATGCTTTATGTTTCATGAAAGCTTCTTAACCTCTTTTGATTATCTGCATCTGAAAAATTTAAATTTATTCTTGAAAATATCCTAGAAAAGATGTCAAATCCTATTCCATAGCAGTTTAGTACCTCCTCGTATTCTATTTCATATACTCTTCTTTCAGGATTACCTAACACATGAGCATCATAGGGAATCATTTGATGAGATGCAATACAAAATTATTTTACTGCACAAAATCTCAATTCAGCTTTCCTGAGCTCGTTATAGTTTCTAAAATGAAGCGTTTGTTCAAAAATAGTTTTGGTTGCAAGCAAGTATTTCTCCTCTAACGTCATTTCAGCATTTGCAGGCTGCAAAATAACTGATTTCTTAGGCAGTAATGAATGGAATATTCCATGTAGAACAGGGAGAAAAGAAAGTGGGAAGGAAAGAGTAATGCATATTGCAAGAGAAACGCTATTTTGAGCCTCGAATTAACCTAGAATTTCATTTCCCTTTGTAAGGGTGTAATACAGTGACAAGGCAAAGTTTGTATGTGCAGGCATTGTCTTCTCAGCCTAATAAGCACAACTGGGAGAAGTAAAACACTTGGGCACAAAAAAACCTATGGACTAGGAAACACTTAACTGACAGTTTCAGACACTGGTAAGGACCTTGTTACATCAATTTCTCACAAGAGGCATTAAAAGCAACTAGTTAACTCAGTTTCTGCTACCTTGTCCTATTAGGTCTCCCACTAACACCTTCGCTACAAACATTGAAACACATTGAAAAAATTCAATAATTATTTGAAAACTATTAAATCTTATCTGTATCATTTTGCTTTTAGCCCACGATGTACACCTGGACAAAATTAATATATTTCACATCAGCAAACATCTCTAGAACATACTGGGTGTGTATCTACACCATTCTCACTATTCCCTTCAAATTTTCTGCAACTTTCCTCCACTTCATTCCTTGTCTCTGCCATTTTTAGGGGGGGAAGTCAGAAAAGAAAAGTTAAAAAAAATTAAGGAAACTATTCTTTGTAAAATTACACATTTTATTTTTCAGGTAAGTGGTGCCTTAACAGAACAAAGAGGAAAATGAGAACATTATAAAATCCTTCTCTCATTTAAAAAACAAAAACAAAAACCCAAAAAACAAACCACCTCCCAAAAAAACCCAAACATTAAAGAAAAGCTTGATTGCACACTAGTAAATCAACCCCATTCAGCTTGAATGGAATTTCAAGGTATATCTTATACCACGTGGCCAAGATCAGGATATATACTTTGTGTGTCCAAGTCAAGCCAGAGAAACTTTTCATTTTCACAGTCTATAAAGTTCGTAAGGAATTTCTATTACGAACATCTAGGTGAGGTTTTCATTGGTGCAAAGCACCAGTTGGAAAAAGATGCATCTTTGACATTAGTAAGGCTCAACCCAAACTTAAGTCTAAACAGTCTGACTTCAGAAAGCAAAAAAGTGAACCACCTGTTAAACTGAAGGAACTTTCCCTTTTGTCAGAAAAACAACAAAAAATTACCCACACAGCTGAATGCAAACAAGGAACCCCCATATAAATCATCACTGAATTTCTCCAGTCTTCTGTTGGGAAGACTGTACAGTTCAGAGACACTGACAAAGTACAACCACCAAAAAGACACCAGGAAACTGAGGAAATCATTTTTAGGTGGCTTGGCGCACATTTTGTATCTTGTCCAGAAATGTTTCCAACAACCAGTACAAGACACATGGTCAGCCCACGTGTACATTTCTTGCACAGACTTTGCTTTAGGAGCCCCGGCAGCACACCAAGACTCTGCTGGCCCCTCATGCTCCATCTACCAAGGACAAAGATCAATGATACTTTCTCATCACTCACATTTCTCTCAGCCACCGTAGTGCAAGATGAAGCTTCTGCAGACTAATCCTGGCTACAACTGCCTTACATTCAGGGTCAATCACTTCACTTCTTTTCCCTCCATTTTTTTATTCTCTGGCCTTCTTTGGGACTCTCTCTCAGAACTAAGGATCATCATCAACTGTTTTATTTCCCCTCTCATTCACTATCATCCTTTTAACAAGACCTAAGCTCAGTCTTATCATAGAACGCACCCAACTTCTTTCAGGTTGCCAACCCAAAATAAATTTCTGCAGACATTTCACTGGAAAATACTGCATAGAGAAGAAAAAATATTCAAACAAGATTGACCAAGACTCAAACATTCATTGCCATAAGAAACAATAATACAGCTTCCTGAAGACAATTTTTTAAATCCCTTGAATGACCAAGCATGTGTTAAATTTTGGAGCTAAGAAACATTTTTTTCAAAATGAGAAGTAGGTAGGGAAACAAGAACTAAAACTACTACAATTAATTAAAAAAAAAACTTAGAACCTTCTTCCCTTTAAAATGTATTGTGGAAAGCAACAAAAAGATATTAAAGGACACACCAAAACTTGAATCAAAATCATGAAGTGCATGGAAAGCCCCATTTCCAATGCACTGAAGAATAAGACTTTCCATCTAGCACTCTTAGCCATTAAAATCACTATTATTCTGCTGAATTTGTGAGAAGCATTGCAGTCTGTTCACGTCATTCATTCTTACAGAAAATAAACCTTTCTGTCCTGTTAGCTCCAAGTTATCTGAGTAACAATCAGCAACAACCATTCTATACAGTTTGACCAGAAGGAAAAGAGTGCATTTTCATTCACCATTATTTGTGGCATCAATATTAAAAAAACTAAGGATGATTCTCATGTGAGAAACAAAGGAAATAACTTCTTTTTGTCTTGAATTCTCTACCAATTCTTTCAAGTTATGTTCGGCAGTCACTTTTTGTGCCTTCGCAGGCAGTGAGTGATTCTGTCTACGAAGTCACCAGACAACTAAATAAAGGAAAATTCATGCACAGACAAACCATACATAGAAATAAACCATGCAAATGAAAACAATGCTTTGGATCTATCCACAAATTTAAAAGTGCATATGGTTATTTAAATACTAATTTGCTCTCAGGTTCTCTGAGAAAACCTGTGTAACACACAGCTGGCACAGGTGCAACCAGAGCAGCAGGCTCGGCTCCAGCTTTACAAGGGTATGTCAACAGCCCAACCTCAGCATATTTGAGCAGACGTTTCAAAGACTCAGTAAAGATCAAGCACTATCATCACTGTAAGCATTTTCTCAACTCCTTTAGTAAAGACAACATTAAAATTCTGAAGTGCTGTAATCTAATTTATGTAGCTACCTTTAAACCTGGCTGCAAGATGTAATTATTACAAGTTTAAAACAAACATAATAAGATACCAAATTCACATAATTTTGTGTAAGTTCTCTATTTACTTCTGAATTGAGAAGGGTAAGTTTTTAGAAATAGCGGATTTTTATTGCTTGTGTATGCATCCTGAACTGAGCATGGGGCTTTTGCTTGTTTGCTTTTGCATTCAGTTTGACCAGAAGCCTGGAAGACTTGAGCTTTGGTTCAAGACTTACACTCTTTTTATTCATACAAACATCCTGGATTTCAAGAATTGAAGGTAAAATACTTCACAAGCCAAATATAATTTCCCCACTGTAAAGCTGACACAGAGAAAGCAGTGAGGCTCCGAGTGACCCACGACTATACACTATTAGGTACTCAGATAAAAGCAGCACACCATTTCTGCAGAAAAGAAGCTGATATAAATAATGAGCAATACACACATACAGATAGAAGCATAAAGGAACAGTGTAACTGGGAGTACAGCAATCAGACATAGGGTATCATCAAGCTAGTGAGTACTGAATCTTTAAAAATATAAAGGCAAAGAAGATATTTGTAGCCAGTGCAATAGATCTGAGATTTTCCAAGGAACAGCTTGTCATTACAACAGGTACAACTGACCGCATTTGTAAGGCCAGGTGAGGCTATTGCCATCAACAAAATTCAGAAACAGAAAAACAGAACTAGAGTATCCTGCCAGTTTAATAATGCAACCTATATATACAGGTATCTCTTTCTGAGATTTCCTCTAAGATTTTGATTAACTGCTTGATGTACCATTCCATTTTCAATACAAACTGCTAGTGATTAAACACAGATTTTTTTCATTCTAAAAGAAACCATACATCCAAAGTTCTTTCCTCTAGACTATGTCAGCTCATTTTATTAAGAAGTTACACAAAACTAGCAAAATCTTACAAAGGTTAAAGACATTACTGCTTGCTTTGTAAATAAAACCAGTGCCCATAGTGTACATGAAAATTACATTAGTTTAGTTCTATCCTTTTCAAATATTCACGCGGACCATTATTTGCCTTTTTACAGATAGTGAGCAAGCCAAACACAAGGCTGCAGTGTGCCTCAATAGCAAAGGCAGCTAACAGAGGCTGCATTAGCAGAAACACAGTAGTATCAAGCAAAACTGTTACTCCCCTTTGCCTGGCACTTCTAATGAGGCATCCGGAACACTGCATTCAGTTTCAGGCCCCCCAATATGACAAGGATGTTGATAACCTGGAGCAAGTTCTGCAGAAAGTCATCAACATGCTGAGGAGTCTGGAAGACCTGCCCCTCAAAGAGAGGATGGGGCATGGGGCTTGTTTTAGCTTTGAGAAAAAAGTTCAGCCTTCCAGTGCCTCCAGTGAGGTCACCCAAGAGACAGAGCCACATGCATGCTGCATGATGGAATGACCTGAGAAACAGCAAATAAATTGGAACAGAGGTTTAAATCAGAAATAAGGAAAAGTTTTCACCACAAGGATAGTTAAGCACTGGAACAGGTCATGCAGAAAGATTTTGCAGTTCCTACCCTTGGAGGTTTTCAAGGCTCAGCTGGTCAAAACCCTTTACAATCTGATCAACCTCACAGGTAGAGCCTGAATTATTTTATGATTCCAAGATGTTTAGAGAGTTTCACTTCCACCATGTCTGGTGTCAAATTTAGCTGACATGTCTATAATTCCAGCTATTTTCCTTCCTTCCTCTTTTGGTTTCTTTTTATTAAAAGAAATTGGCAAAAGGTCTTAGAAGACAGTTAGCCAGCCAGCCTCTCTACGTGCCAGATACTAAACACAGAGGCATGTGCAGATAAATGGGGAAATCACAGATCAGACCAGAGTACTTCAGCCACCATGAACCACTAAATAAAGAGATCTGTTGACCCAACTGCAAGAGTAAGACACTCCAGATGGAGCTCCACCTTGCAAAACAAAGCATTTCTTTGGAGACACTGTTCAGTAGGGTTGTGGTTTTTTTTTTTTTTTCCAAACATCTAAAATGAAATTATTATGGCTACTTTTAAATGTGAGAAGTGTTTGCTGTTTAGCTTGAAATAAAATGGTAACAATATTAAAACATATCCTACAGATTTAAAAAAAAAAAAAAAAAAGAATGCCACAAGACAACTGTTTCCTTAGCAATACCCTAGTCAGTTAGAGCAAAGGAGGTTTCTACCAGTGATTCAAGTTTCACCACATATTTCTCAAACACAAACTGTCCCACCTACAGATGGCACTACAGATCACAGCTTGCAAGGATGCTCCCTCCTGCACACATTTCTCTCACACGATTACTAGTGTTAAGAGTTCTTGCTCTGGATTTGTTAGCTGCTTTGCCAATGCACACCTAAAATTCAGTACTTAATGCACAAAGAAGAAAGGTATGCACCTTTCAGCCCTTTCAAATTGAATCCGTGGGGATTTTTTGCTAGTCCTTTGAACTGACAGGATTGCCATTCCTGTTTATCACTGTCTTGAATCTCTCTTTTTTTATTGCCTCATCATCTTTTCCTACTGGAGATTAAAACAAATAAAACTGTCAAACAGGGTTCCAGGAAATAAAAAGCACGGAAAAGAGAACAGATTGCTGTGAAGGGGAAAACCGCAGTCTGCACCTCTAAGTTTCACTAATGCAATACTTATGGGGATTACAAACTCCAGTCTTTCAATCCAGAAGTAGGAATGCAAAAGCAGAAGTAGGCTATGTCCCATTTTAATAGTCCTCAGGCAACCTAAGCTTGTATACCACTACTCTATGTATATACACAAGCACACATTGCTAAAAAGTCATTCCCAAAGTCAGCTGTGTAGAAAGTTCTTGTAATACAATCCCTAATCACTGTAGGGGAGCATTACATTCCTACTGTCAAGCAACTCTCTCATATACCATCAAAGTGTCAGCTGGAAGAATACTCATTTGGCCCAAGCTAACTACAGCACAAATATATCATTAAGGTAAAAGAAACAGGATTGAATGGTATTACTTTCAAGGCTAACAATTTGCAAGCGAGAAAAATCCGTCCCATTCTTATCACCCACAGTCCTACCAGCCTGGCAAGCAATAGAATAGAGCTAAAATAACCTCAAAGTGCAGTTAGTATGCTGATCTGGTTATATTTTGTTAATGGACTAATGCTGAAATGGGCAGCGGCCTTGCAAGTCTAAAAAGTCACAGTCTCTGTTATACAAAAGAGCTGGGTACAAACAAAATCAGATATACTAAATGCAAGCTCCTTCCAATCTCTAGTAATTTTCAGGAAGGAAAACAAACCATTAAACACATGCTGTAGCAGAATGGTTATGCCCTTGGGTTGATTAAAACCAAAAATTAAAAAAAAAAAAAAAAACCACCAAAATCTAAGTACATAAAAAACCCACAAATTGAAACCAAAATGCATTAAGTTTTACAGGATGTAAATATAAATTTTCATGAGGTACACATAGCAAGTTATGTGGAATATAAACTGTCAATACATAAGCATTTATCCTCATGACTTTTATCAAAATTAAAAACATTGAGGGAAAGGTATTGCCTTACAGGTATACAGAGAAAAAAAAAAAAAAACAAAACACACAACACAAAACGAAGCAACACACACACAAAAATAAAAAACACATCTGTCACCAAAGATGAAAGAATTAAGGCTGATAATATGTACAAGATTATATGTCTACTATAACAATTTTCATATATATTTGAAAGCTAAACTAAGACCTTCAGAAAAAGCAAATTAAACCAACACTGAACTACCACTCTTCAAAACTGTCCACCTTTACAACTATAACATGGAAGCAGAATTTTTAACTAACGAAATACGAGGTTACATTTACTCAAGGTGACAGACACTGAGAAAAGTTTGGCTTCAGTTTCACATAAGCCATCTTCAACCTCAGCGTATGCAACTATTCTTTTAAATACTGGCAGTAAATGTAAAATCTGAGTTTCATATACTGAAGGTAAAACAACTGTCTGACTTCCACATGATACTTGAGATACTGTCTGAAGGAAGACAGGTGGCTTTCTCATAAACAAATCTGGGTCACTTAGAAAAATAACAAAGTAATCCACACTATAGCAGGTTCTGTTAGGTAATACTATATACCATGACCACCAGACAGTACTGGAGAAGAAGCTGCATTATCTAGGAAACAATTCAGCTGAGAGCATCCACTTATGTTTATGGTGAGACTTCAAGTTAGGCCATTCTTCCTTTCAACACATTAGTGATTTTGCCATGATAATGTGCCCGCTGTCCTTGGTGCAGTGTCATAGTCCAGCCCTTGTACTACTGGCAGTCTCCTAGCACATAGGAATAAAAACTACAGATGCAACTTGGTAATTTAATTACCCCTTCGCGTGCATCTTTATGTAAAATACAAAGATACAGGGACAACACTACCCTTTACCTATTAAGTTAGTCATCCTTATTGTGGACTTTTTGGTAGCAAAATAGGAAACTTCCTATAGGATAAACTTTCCAGTTTCTGGAATGGGCCAGAGGAGAACAATCATAAAACCCGGATCTAAGAGTAAGCACCATCCTACGCTTCAGATTTCAGCAGGTTTCCCCTACAGTGGAAGCACAAAATGTGCTACAGTTGGAACATTGTAACAAATCTCACAGCAGCAATCTGCTTCACCATCCCAGCTGCTGGAATTAGGAGCATGTTTAAAACCAACAGAACGGTTTAGTAGGAATGTAAATCCTCAAGTCCATTACACTGTTCCAAGGTATATAAGAGAAAAACAAACACACACACACAACCAACATATTTAACCCATTTAAGACAATTATACTGCCTTTAAAGACCTTTAGTAAGGGAGACTGCCCAGGTACAGCTATTCTGGTACTTAGGAAAAGATTTAAAACATTTTTGCTAAGCCTATTACCTTTGCTTACAAACACAGGAAAATTCTGTTTCCCAATTAAATGTTCAATGCTTCAAAGCAGCACCAAATCTTTCCATCAGTCTTCATTTCTTTTCAAACTTTAGGTCTTCCTTGTCAATCTCTTCTAAGCACTTAAATTCTTTTACATCTTTTCACACCATAGTACCTTAAATTGGACAATATCTCCAGCAAAGCCTTATGCAGACCAAGCAGAACAGTTTTCAACTACACTCTTGTATCAATAAGGTGTTTCCTTGTATTAACATGACATAGTTGACTCACCTTGAGATTCAACAATGACTCAGATCTTTTCTGAGAAACCACTGAACTATTCAACTGCTATGGGTCCTGCTCAAGTACAACCAAACTATAGGACACTGTACTTGGTCCTGTTGAACAGGAGCCTGCCCTTTAATTAGTCCAACTGCTCAAGGCTTCATTCTGGTCTTAGCTTCTGAAGCAGCAACACACTATTCCCCTCCCATGGTTTAATTTATAATTTAATCAGGATATTTTCACTAATAGCTCAGACTCGGATCCATTTTTTAGAAACTTTAACTGATGTATTATCTCAAAATATAGCCTGTTAAGCCATGCTGTTTTACTGAAGTCAAAATTTGTCATATTTACTGTTTCTTCCGACCAGAAGAACTACTACCACATTAAAAACAAAAAAAAAAAACCAACATGAAAAAAAACACCACCACACACACAACCCCACCACACTAAGTTTGACAAAACTGTTATCAACTATGCTGGATATTATTTGGCTCCTTTTCCCCTTCAAGGAGCCACAAAAAGGCAGTAGAATCATTCCCTGTACTTGTTAAACCTGGAGCCTCCTTTCCCACCTTGCTCCTATATACGCCTTTTTTAAAATACAGTGTTTGCCCATCTGCAGTTTTCCAGAGCTTCATCCATCCTCTGTGACTAAGGGCACCTGTAATGACTCTTAAATTGCCTCATTAAGTTCTTTGCACATGTAAACATGAAATGTATTAGAACCAGTTTATTTCAAAACACCTCAGTAGACAAAATAAAATTTGCCTATCCTTGCCTGCCCTACTGTCTACAGGGCATTTTGCTCCTGCTTGGAAAAGACTCCATTTCCACCATGTCTTCAGAAAGAGTTCTACAGGTCTACACCTAAGATTTAGATGACGGAATACAAGTAAATAGCACAATAGTGTTTTCCATAGTATTTGTCATATACCCTAGCATTACTTCCTTTTCTCCCAAGATGACAATTCTTAGAGCAAACTTTCAATAAGGTGACTATGAAGACAGTGGCCTTCTCTACGCAGTTTTGGGTAACTAAGACTCCAAAGACACATATAATTTAGGTTTTCCAGTGTATAATCAAGATTCACAAAAAACAAAGGAAAATAAATCGTTCTTACACTGCAAGTTCCTACACGAGGCTTTCAATCCCTCAGTGTTCAATTACTTACAAACCTGAGAAATATGGTATACTTAGCCTGCTCAGTTTTTTCATGTAAAGCTATTTTAATGACTGTTCTTGGCAACATATAACTCTTGCCCCTGGCTAGGCTAAAAAGTTGATATTTTATCTACTAGCTATTTTCTACTTTCTGAAAGAACACAACACAACTCTTGGATTTCTTCCATAGTTTCCTTTAAGGCTTTTCTGACACAATTCATACTAGCTTCAATATGACAAATTTCAGAAAAACTACAATAAGCACAAGCACTTTCTTTTCCCCTAACTGCACAAACTCACTGGCACATCACACGATTGCTTATGTTCTGCAGCTAAGTGCTGTCTTACAGTCCAAGCAGCCTCTGATGGAGTTCACTCAGTGAGGCCTCCTCACCACTGTCTTTAGCTGGGCAGTACAAGTTCCTGAACTTCCCTGCAGGCTGCAGCACTCGCCCTTTGGTTGGTCCCCCAGTTCTCCCCAGGTTCTGTGACTGCCACATGAAAACAGGTCATTGAAGCACACTGCCTTCTGTTATTACCGAGAAGCTCACAAACCTCTGCCAATGCTGCCAGTGTTGAGTGAACACTTGAAACAAGGTTCACCTCTTTGGGGACAAATAATAGATCTGATGGGAAAAAAAATAAAAAAAAAAAAAAAATCAAGCAACACTGTAACTTTAAATTGGGCGGGGAGATCTTTATTTAATTGAAAATACAAATCAACATGCATTTCCCTGTCCAGTTTTCTCACCACTCACTAGTGACAACTGGATTCATATAGCTTTCAAAAAAAAGTCCCTCCAAAACACAGCTGTGTAAGTAGTAGAGAATTTCTTATGAACAGACTGAAAAGTTTACTATCGGAAAGATAGAGCTTCAGATTTCCCAAATTATTAATGAAGTAATGACTGAAGAGTCATCAGTAGAGATGAATATAAGCTTACTAAGCCTGTCAACGAGGTTCCAAATTCAGAGCATAAATCCAGTTTAATGGTCACTTAATGGTACATTTGACAAACAAGTTTATAAATTTTTGACTAAGCAAAATGCACACATCTGTTATTAAATATTTCAATAATTAAATCCCCTAAGATTATTGATCTTAATAATGTAAGTTTTCTATTAAATATTTTATAAAATGAAGGAAATGTAGAGAACAATGTCAAGCTAATAGTCTCAACAAAAAAACTGAACAGATTTCTGCATCATACCTCTACACTTGGGCTAAGGCTGCTCGGCAGTGTTTCTGATGTCACGGTTGTGCTCGGAAGGCTGGAGAAGTCCCAGGTATTCACAGGCTGTATTGGTTCAGATGGCTGAGAGTGATCAATGCATTTTGGATTGTCCAATAAGGTCACTTCATAAAATTCTTGAATATCTAAAGACGTGGGGAAAAAAAAGTGAGAAGTTAAGATTTATAGTTGCTGTAACATTCTGATTTTAACACCACTTTCCTCCTGCAAAATAAATATCTACAACTTTGTCTACCTATTACAGATGAAGCTGTATCACCAAGAACACACAAACCTTCCCACAGAATACACAACCTGCTCTCCGTGCCCCAAATCTCAGAGCCTGTTTGGCCCCATGTCTCACAGCCCATGTGTTCCCACTCACTTCCAGCTTCTGCCACCAAGCCCCCGCAACATGATCTGCAGCAGGAACAGCAGCGACACACAGAATAACTGCAGTGGAACGGTGGAAGGGATGGGTGCCTGTGCTTCAACTTATGGTATACATCATTTCAGCTAATGTAGTCTTTGATTATCTGAAATCTACCCTTCAAGGGCAATATGATAAAGTCTTTTTTGTGGTATATGTTTTAATTAAATTACCACCGAAATAGAAGTATACTGATGAAATCAGCAAGAGAGAGAAGTTAGGAAAAAGGAGATTGATCAGGACAGGTCAT
Organism: Patagioenas fasciata; assembly: GCF_037038585.1. Taxonomy (NCBI): domain Eukaryota; kingdom Metazoa; phylum Chordata; class Aves; order Columbiformes; family Columbidae; genus Patagioenas; species Patagioenas fasciata. Next base: position 18,292,504 of record NC_092528.1, read on the forward strand.
CATCTGCTTTTTCAGTTTAAGTAACAGAAATAGGATGAAACTTTAACAGTATGAATTACAAGTTGTATTTATGAAATAATAAACAGCTTTTCCTACAACCCTGAACATTCAACTGGAAACTTCTGGGGAACCAGAATACAGTTTCATTAGGTTTTTTATTGACATCCTATCAATTCCATGAAGCACCAATAAAAATAACAACCTAAAGAAGCATCAAAGGTGTTTCTATGAAGGTATAAACATATGAAAGTTGCTACCACAACTGTAATCACATGCATAATCACTCACATTAAAAAAAAAAAAAGAAAAACAAAATCTAAAAAGGTTTAGGCTAAGAGAAGAGCAAAAAAATGAAGAATATTGTCTTGTAAAGCTTTTAGTCTCTTTTTCAAGGTATAAATCTGCTAAACAGGAGTTGTAAACTCCTGCTTTTAATTACACCAACTTCATAGAAGACAAACATCCAGACACAGCCCAAGAAGTAAACAGGACCCAGCCATGAATAAGGAAAACTATAATTTGCAGAATCTTGTAGCTTTTCAGCAGCTGCCCAGGGTCAGTAACAGAGGCACAATAACTAATTCCTTTATAGAGCAACATTGCAAAAGAACGACCATGCAAATGAGAGAACTCTTACTGTTGCTTGTGTTCCAGTCTTAGATTTTTTTTTTATATAGACACTGCACTTCTGCTCTCTACTAGTTCAGAAAACTGCAGTTCTCAAATTCCATTTGTATCTTTTCTCTGAGCAAGAGTCACATTCCTATCAAGTGCTTACATTAATTTTTTAAGTTATACTTGCTCTTAATGCTGCTGATTGGAAGAAATAGCAGCAAAGTTGCAGAAGATGTTAAGTGACCTAGATATATAGGAGCAAAGCAGCCCAAGAGATACAAATTGCCTTTAAATCTATCTTTCACATTAGCGCTCTCAGTTGCAAATTTGTCTTGTAGCTGCATTAATATTAATATATCAATCAAGCAAAGATTTCCCACCCCTCCCCCCCCAACAGAGAGTACTTTGTCTATAAAAATAGGCAGTGGTTTAAGTTGATTCTATAGCTGCAATCCAGAGCAACCAAGCAGGAAGATTACTACATTATTTATGGGAAGGGGTTATTTCTGCAACTGTTTTCCAACAGAAATCTAGGGCACTGATTCTCAATTCTGCTACTGTTCTTTTAAGTCCCTGCCAGTGGAGGTGGTCATTTATTCATACTGTAGAACAACTTGTGTCAAAAAACACATTATTTCCTATACATCTTCTCCACTTCTCTACGAAGGACACTACAGACTTACTATTGAAAGATGTCAGAAACATATACACCACTTAATATGGGGATTAGTTTCTATTAATCATGAACTTGCTCCCAATCTGTAAAAAAGTTCCTAGGAACTTGGTGCTATATGATATCTACCTTTTTTTTTCTAACATTTATTTACAATTTTACTGTTCAGAATAGAAACATTAGGTATTTAGGAATGTAGGCAAGCAGTCTATGCACCCTGAATGCATTATGAATGAGTGCTTAACATTTAGTTTTTGAAGACAGAAACTCAGGCCCTACTAAATCTAACCTAAAGAAGTTAATTCTTCTGGTCTACTGCTATGTGTCAGCTCACAAAAATATTTCATTGTACAAACACACTTAAATGTCTACTGAAATTATATTAATCTGCAAATATGTTATAAGCATATGAGAAGTTCTAACACTTTCCTAATTCTTACAAGTAGCAAGTGGTAAAATACTAATTTTGAGTTACATTCCCTCTTAAAGCTAGATGTGGTTTTTTGATGTCTTAGTAATTTCCTCTTATATTAATTCCAATACATGTTACATCTCAATCTAAGTCACAGAAAACAAAATTATAGAAAAATAATTCAAGTCTGATATCACACAACAGTAAGAGAAACACAGATGGGAAACATTTCTAACTAGAGGGGAAGCATTAAAAGAAGAGCTGACTGACACTTAAAAATCAGGGACACCAAGTTTCAGGAAAGCCAAAATGACAAAAAGGGATGAATGGCAGGCAACGCAAAGTCATCCTGGAATTATGTTGGCTTACAAGTAAAACCACATTAAGTAGCCAAGTCAGCAATATGTTGGTTGACAACAAGAATAAAAGTCTATACAAAGCAAGTGACAGACCACCAGTTCTGAAAAGGAGGACTCAAGACACATAAAAAAGAAAATTATTTTTCTTAAAGTATTAGTAATATGAAAAGCTAAGCAGTAGTGACAGTCTTTTTTTCAGTACTCACTACAGTAGAAGCTGACCCAATACAAGCAGTTTGTCATGTATTTTTTCCCTCTTCTCATATTCTCCACTCAGTTTTGTTCTTTGAATGGGCTCATTCACAAGTAATGTGATACACCAGAAGCTAAAACTGCTCACTCTTAAAGCAAACAAGAAAACTATCCACCAAATATAAACTGAAACCCAAATCGACTTCACAAGGGAGTTCCAGGTTCATTAAAAACCACAACACAATAATTAAAAGAACAACCGAAGTGCAGAAGAAAACAAATTCTTACATCTCCTACGTTAAGTATATTTGATGGCAGTTCAAGAGCCTACATCAATTCTGTCTAGAGGATCTGCCTCTGAGGACAAGGATTCCAGCCAGCAATATGACACCATTCCTTCAGATAGATTTCTGCCCTGCTCCTCAGAAATCAGACAGAAGGCCTCTGCTTGCCATTTCTGCTGGTATGGGGAATGTCTGACTTCTGGCTCCACATTCAACAGAGAGGACACTTGTAATGAGCACAACATAAGTGCACGTTCTAAAAATCTCATTGTCAACCAAGCTTTCACATAAACCTTTCCTGCAGCAAAGAATATGTAATTTTAGTAACAGAATTACTCTTTGCATTCACTTATACATGAGCTTTTTGATAACTGTAACCTTGTGAGTCAAAGATGGGATACCTATAATCGCTTTTTTTTTTTTTTAAGAGAACAGTGTAACCCCATAAACGAGGAGTTGATACTGCTTGTAACAAGCCATAGGCCTCATGTTAAGCTACATAACAGGCCTCTGGACTTGTCTTGGCCTGCCTGGAGCTTTGTTTTAGCTTGTCCAACCCTACAGCAATTATCTAAACACAAGGTGACTTATCTAATTTGTATAGCTTTTACTGAGCTTCAGACAACAGTATGATGTAATACCTATTGTTATAAATATTTATTTATAAAATATACAGCACTTATAAATAAATAATATTTAAATACATAAAAATACTTATATCCAAGTTTATATATTTTCCATGTACGTTATATATAAATATATGTAAAACCAATAGGTATTACATCACCCAACTGTCCAAAACTCTGTAAAAACTATACATAAGCGCACACACACACAGACTGTATATACAAATAAGAGTGTGTGTATATTTCTGTAACTAATAGATACAACTAACAAGTAGTTTTTCTGTAGGGAATGAATTACCTAGGACCCCAGAAAAAAAGCAGCATAGAGGAACACAAGCACAGAACGACAGTAGAGGCCTTAAAAATAAAGGCACAGGACGATAACAGAGGCCTCGAGGCTATAAACAATTCACCAACTGCTAATTACAAGCCAAAGGAAACCAACCTTGAGAGCTGGGCAAAACCAGTTTCAGGGATAACAGAACAAAGAACAAGCATCCAGCATATATAAAACACCATATATACAAGAAATTCAAATGTGACATGGAACTGCAAAGTAATGAAGAAAGAATGAAGCAGAGAATGTGTTAGCAAACAAAAATAACCTCAAGAATACACAACAGTGAGGATGAAAATACCATCAACATGGTCCATGTCCATGGGGTGGATTCCCTGTACCACTCAGTCTCCCATTCCCTGTTCTTCCCTGTCCATATTTTAATATGCTTTGGTTTTCTAACAAGTATTAAGCAACACGCTGTAATTTTTTTATATAATGATGTTCTTTAAGTTTCTGATATTGGACCTTTAAAGTTACAGTATAGAAAGAATCACTACAACTTCATTGTCATTTACTACTCATTAAAAGTTTTTTGGTTTTTTGGTTTTTTGGGTTTTTTTTTAATAAAAGCTGTTCTTTGACCATCACACTAACCTACTGGTTTTAGGTTTTGCATTTTTATGCTTTAAACATCTTGATCATTTGTGAGTTATAGGTGGTTTTTCTGAAGTGCCAGGAAACTCCACACAAGCTTAACACTTGATGGACTAAATGCTGACACATTTACTACAACAGCCTGCACTGGACACTGTGCATGTAAAACAGTGAACTGTTGCCCTTACACCATACACTACACAGAGCTGTAAACTGCTACCATAGAGTATACATGACGTTCATATGCTGTATTAATTATACTGTCATTTGAAGATTTTCAGTTTTAATGTATTTAACAGGTTTGTACATGAGCAAGAGTTAATTTAGGAAGTTCATGTTTGTTTTCTGTTTGCTCAGTTTTTAAGTTCAAAATTAATATTTTGCATTCTAAAACGCAAAGGGTCACCTCCCTCAACCTGCTGGCAATACTTTGTCTAATGCAGCCCAGGACAGTATTTGCCGCCTTTGCCACTAGGGCACAGTGCTGGCTCATGTTCAACTTTTTGTCCACCAGGATCCCCCGGCCCTTTTCTGCAAGGCTGCTTTCCAGCGGGGTGGCATACAGCATTTATTGGTAGATGGAACTATTTCTCCCCTAGCACCAGCCTTTACACTTCTGCTTGTTGAGCTCCATGAGGTTCCTCTCAGCCCATTTCTCCAGCCTGTCAAGGTCCCTCTGCACAGCAGCATGACCAGGAGTTATGCGCTCCAGCTATGTAGTTAATTCTGCACTGACACCAATGAGGTACTCCTTTCTGATAGATGTTCAACAGCAGAACAAACCAATTTCAGCCAATGGCAAAGCCAGCAAGTCAGAAAACCACTAGATACAGACTTCACAGCACAAAGCATTTCAATACCAGCTTTGGTTTTGTATTGTTTTTTTCCAGCAGGCTTGCAAGAAACCAAGGAGCTTATGAATTCTTTTAGAAATTGACTTATTTCAGTTTAGTATTTCTTTTGAAGATCCATCCATGTGCGCCAATCCTTTGTCATTGCTCACAGGTCTGCCTCTTCTCAGACATTCGCTCATTCAAATATGGCACATGGAAATGCATGGGGTTTTTTCTTCAAATGCAGGTAACTTCATAAACAAACAGGTCTGTTAAGAATTTGACTACAGGTACATTGTCCAGGAAGAGGTCATCCCATTACAAATTAAGTACTTCTCTGATTTTAGGGGAGCTGAAGGGGTTGGGAAAGACATCTATCTTTTCTGGGGCTTCCTGTCAAAGCACCTGAAGCACTGAAAACTTAAGTCTTAAAACTACTAGAAAAGAAAACAGAGGTCAACATATTCAGGGCAACCTGAGATGTATGGCATCTGCCAAATTCTTAGCAGCCCTACATAATGAATGGATATACAAAATCTAAGTAAAGTCATGATCACTGTCAGAACAGGCAAAAGAGTCTGTCAATGCCACAAACTTTCACTCTTCAGTTGTAAAGCAACTCCTAAGGAAGTCTCAGTCCTGCATGCTTACTTCACCTGCTGCATCAAGCTCAGAATATCCATGTAACACAAGTAAACCAATACTTGAAAAGTACATGATTAGCGATCAACAAGCAAATGCAAACATGGAAAAAAGTTTCATATCCACTTAGAAAGCCAACAACTAGACTCAACTAAGTATTCTCTTTGTGCATCCGTTGGTTGTGTTGTCTCATGGTATGTGTGTCTGGTCAAAAATAAATGTTTGCATTCATACTACTAAAAGTGAAAAACAGGCTCATCACAACTCATGTAAAGTCCCTTTCAGAGTTCACTGGTCTCTTGCATGGTTGGGTTTTTGTGGGGATGAAAGTTGCAAGTTGCAATGCAACTTTCTCACCACACATGTTCTGTTCTACAAGACCCTTAGCTACAAGCTGCAGCATCCAACTACTCATCCTCACCCCTTCCACTTGTTTCAGTAATTGTGTCCTACCCTTTAAACTTCCATTCTTCACATACTCCTTTGCTTAACTCAAATTCCAGGAGAAGCTATTTTCCATTTCTAACACAATTGCTCCTTAATTTGCTCTCAACTGAAACCACCCTTAGATCTAGGTGTTTGCTTTTATTCCTCTAGCTGCTTTATACAGCCAAACATCAAACTCCTTGCCAGCATATCCACTTCTGCTTTCCAGACTGTTCACTCACATTTTCCTCTTTGTTTACTAATCACTTCTTCACCACATCTTCACATTGTCTCTTTCCAATTTATTTTCCTTCAAAAACCCACAGGGTTTTCTCCCCGTGATCAGAACTCAGGCAGGAAAAGCTTAAAAAAAAAAAAAAATTACAGTTGTAATCACACAGCCAAAAATGGACATAACTGCTTTCTGTTTTCCAAACTCTTTGCCTTTTAATACTACCACATGTGCCCCTCGTCACCAATCTAGTCCTAAAAACAAACAAACAATAACAAAAAAAACACAACACACCCCACCACTAGAAAATGAATGCCCAGTTATCCACCCTCTCCAAAAATCTCAACCCCAGTTACAAATCAGCAGCTGCTATAACAGTGCACTTTTTTTTCTTAAAAGGATGTATTTACTACTGTCTTCAGTGGTAACGAAAACCTGTCAGGACAAAGGAAGTGTTACTATTAAGTCTCATTTCTAGAAGGTCCCATAAATAGTGTCAGCGCAGGATTGAAGAGTTTACTCTCCAGACAAACGCATTAAAAAAAATCAAACTAGTTTTGCGATTAGTTCACTCAACACTCCAAGTTGAGTTTTCAGAAAGTTCATAGCTCTGCTTAAAGCAGACAGCACAAGCATTGGTTTCTTCTACCAAGAGTAAGCTTGTAGACTCCAAGATAATTATCTGACAGTGGTGGCAACACAAGAATGGCTGGTACCACACACCAGCACCTCCACCAGCAGAAACGCCTGTACAGCCAAGTTCTAGCACAAGTTTCTGAAAACAGGACTTAAATTTGCAATATTTTTACAGTTTGTCTACAGGTTTTCTTTAATGCATCTCTGTCTTAGGCTGACCTTTTGATTTCAAGCCAAAATAACACAGCTTTTTTGAGGACACGGCTGGAAAGATATTTGCACATGACAAGATTCCTAGAAAAGTTTTACCAAAGAGCTCTAGAGCCTCCCCTAATTTGGAGAAGGAACACAAAGCTAAGGAGGCTATTCTAATGTCAGCTGTACACCTTCTGCGGTCTCTTAACATTCTTGCAAATTCAGCCTAGTTATAACTCGGGAGCCATCTGTGCAAGGAGACTACCAGTCAGCTGCTGGAGTTCAGCTTCTTTGAGGATTCATTCCACCTGCATCAAAACAAGCACCGTCCCTCAAAACTCAGGCAACCAGACGCACAGGAGGCACCTGGCGTTCCAGCTGCAGCGCAGAACAAGATGTTCTGCCCTTGCTGCTGGTATTACCACAGAAGCAGGCCTGAGACTGAGACTAAATACCCTGCCTCGTGCTGTCCCCCTTCCTCTACACCAAGCACTGAAGCCACACAGCACCATGGGAGGAGACAGGCATCAGAGGTAGGGAACACAGCTGCAAGAACACCAGCAAGTGCAGAACAGCACAGAAGATAAACTTTCCCAGAACCTGGAAACTGTATCAATTATTCTCAAATTCGACTTTCTTTTTAGCCCCTATATGAACAGCAGATATATTAACGAAGTTTTCTTGTCAACAGCCCCTTTTAATGGTAACTCTGTGAAAAGAAAAATGCCATAATTGGTAACTGATACATTACTGAATACACAGTCAGTATAATGACGACAAGGATAATCTTTTGCCACAATACTATTTATCTGCATGCCAGTAGCTACTCAACTTACACTAGTCTTACTTGCTATTTTAGGCTACCAAAAGCAGCACCTAATCCCAAAAATTCAATACATTGCACTGTCACACACTTAATACAGCATAGAAAGCATTTAAGAAAGCAAGCACACAACAACCCCAAAACGTTTTACACTATGGAACTGCATTACATGCATACAAAACAATAAATAGTTATTTTAAAAGGGAGAGCAATAAGACTGTTTAACTCATTACTAGGTTCCTTAAAGAGGAAAAATTGAAGTTCTTCCAAAAACTGGGACACTCTGAAGTAATGACAAACTACATGGCAGAAGCATATTAATGACTGAGTTAGCACTCTAAATCATCAGGACACCGACTAAAATGTCCTATCTTCCCTCCATCTAAATAAATACACGAAAATAATCAAGTAACTAACAGCTTTTGAAGACACAAGTCCAGCTAAAACCTCTCTGAAACTGACCAACTCCTGCATCAGTGTGAGAAGGAGACCTCAGTAAGCACAGCTATAGGATATCCTTAGGCAACTTGTCCAAAAAGCACACTAATACCTCAAAGTTGCAAGAATGATATCCACGGGTGTTTCAGCTTCAAATACAAGCAAAGATGTTGTATTACAGAAGTTGCAATCTGGGGAAAAAGGTCACAAAAATGCAGCAAGGGTAAGTTTTCAATGTGAAAACACGCTATTCACCATCTACAACAATTTCAGCAGTATCCAATATAACAGAAGATCCAATTCTCGCTAAACTTTCCTCTAATTTAAAAAAAAAAAATAAATCACTGACTATCTAACCAGATCCCTGAGTTACCATCAAGAACTTCTGGATTCTTAATGTAAATATTGTTCAACTGATTTTGAAAGAACTTGTACAAGAGCCTCAGTAACATTTAGAAAATGCGAAGCAGTTCCACAGTAGCCTTCCTCAAACTAACTGAGGAGCAGTCTTATGCAATGACACATACCCACAACTAAAATTCTCTCTGAGGCCTGAGCTCATTTGAAAAGTTAACTGTGTCATCATGCCATATGCTCCATTAACTACATCACTGAAATAAAAGCTGATACTGAAGTTTCCCCAAGAGCAACTACTTTTGGTTTCAGTTATGAAGAAGAGCTTCTGCTTTATCTATGTTTTATTTTAATTTAGCTAGCAAGTACAGAAACTATTTCTACGCTGGATAATTGAGAAGGAGCTAAAGGAGCAAGAACGCCTGCAGAGATGCCACACGCAGCTCAGAGAGCTGAGGTCACACGCCATCTAGTAGGAACATGGTCGATCCACTTGGAAGGGTGCTCACTTGGAGGAGTGCTGACCCAGTCCAGCCTACTTCAGCCTAAAATCTAGGCGTGTTTCCCTAATTCAATTCAGAAAGCCAGTGGGGACAGAGCTGAGAAAGGTGCAGAGTAGATTTTATATTCCTAGAAGGTTCATCCCCGGTCAGACTGCTGATAAATCTAACAAAGAGTTTGCCTTAATACAACCATTAATTTTACAAAAACTTCAGACAGGACTTCTCTCTGGTGTACAAAAACATAGTAACAGCATTTTTAATATATTCTGTTCCATTCATAAAGCTCCTGAATCCAAACTACAGTTCAAAAACCTTAATGACTATCAGGGGTAAGTGTTCTTTGGTTCAGTGAGGATTATTGAAACCACTATATTTTTTTCTTCTTCAAAATTTCCCACACTGAGTATCTAGTGTTAGGAAAAGCCAGCGCATAAGTGCAGTTCTCAGAGCAGTTCTTCATGCAAAGAAACTCCAAGTGAAATAAATTAGACTGCTTACACGCATGAGATTCAACACCTTCAACCTCCCCTAGTCAAATTTGTCAGTTTATACCAAAAAGTCTTTATATGCGGAGCTATAATATTAAAAAAAAAAAATAAAAAATAAAACACACACACCTTAAAATGGACAAGTCAAGAAGGAAAGCAAGAAAGGCAGCACAGCCAACTCCACTGCCAGGAGACTCTTCTAGAATTTCCTTTTTCTGACACCTATGCAAATGGAGTTAGTATTGGCAAATGAATATTTTTAAAGTAGTAAGCTACTTTGTGTTTCTAGTTATAACTAGTAATAGCTTTAATTTTATCCTATTTTAATACGGTCAACTGCAGCACATACCCCATTAAGAACAAACTTTAATTACACAGATTCTGTGTATAAACGGAAGCCTGATTCACAAGTTTTTCCCTCAGAAGTGTTAGATTTATGTATGCAAGTGTTCCTCCTGTCTTTTCAAAAAGATAAATACATCATATATCTATACCTTTGCAAGAACCTGTACCTTCTCAAAAAGATTTTATAAGTGCCTAAATTAGAAGCAGAACTTATTTGCAGAATTATCATCTCACTATTTGAAGATAAATATCAAATTATTTGCCAAAGTGAAATTAAGTCTACTCCGTGCCTCTATATGCAGATATCTTACTGTGGTCAGTCTCTTAATAAACTGACTCATCATTCATCAGAATATCAATAACAACGTATTTTAACTACAACCAAGAAATCACAAGCTAGAAAAGATATCACACAATTCTGAGACTGTACAGTAAGATATATACTTAAAACTGACACTATTCTCAAGTTGATTTTAGTTACAGACCATTGGTATCCATTTAGAGTACTAGACATCATTCCACTTAGCCGATTGAAGCAATGGCAGTGGGAATTACTGCATTAGAGAAGTCCTAGAAAATGAAAAAACTGACCTTTTCCACAGACTGTTTTAAAGAGGTCATATTTGGTTACCCATTTTGTTACCAATCTGAAGTTCTTACAGTTATTTCGCTTAACACATAACACTGTTGTGATGTCAATTTCATAAAACCGGTTGTTCATGCTGGCCAGTTACTGCTCTAATTTGAATCACTGAAAGCCATAACTATACTTAAGATCCCAGTCAAGTTTGTAGATTGCTGAACTAAAGTTCTATTGACAGAATTCAATGGAGAAAATAATATAAAAAAAAGGCTCAAATGAGAAAATAACATTTGTTCTTCAGTATCCAAATGGAAAGCCACAAAAAACCCCTTTAATTCCTTCACATATGAAATATTCATAAAGTGTGTAGTTCTCATCAATATTTCCCCCATTACAAACCTAAAGATACATTTCTGTGCATAAAGTAATGTCTATTTTTTGCTTAAAAGAACAGCACTTCATTGCCAAGCTAAAAATTATACTAAAAAAGATACATAAAGTTGACAGCAGATCCTGACTGCAGCCTTCACAAACATTCTCACCTATCATGGACAGGTAGGTCTTGGATATAGTGCAGTAACTTGGCAGAAAACAAACTTATTTTTTTTCTTAGATTTAAAAAAAAAAAAAGAGAAACTGCAAGTAGCACGCTTACTGAAAGAAGTATCTGTATGAGAAATAACTTGCTAGTTGAGCTTGAAACTTTCTGTCAGAACAGCATTGGCTGCTGGGGACACATCATAACTCCTTTAAAAGACACACTTAAAAACCTGCTGTGGAGTAATGTGAACCAGCAGCAGAACTGAATACTTCATCCAGCCTGATCCCAAATCTTCATGGAAAGAGAACAGGGAGGAACAAACTCCAGGTCTTCCCAGGAGCTGCATCATCCTCCAGAGAGCATCTTTTCCAGGGAGTCCACTCACTCTTTACCCACATCACGCAGTAGTCACACCATAAAGAGATGTTCCTAGGAAAACAACAGCCAGGAGCAGCCTGCCACAAACACGAACTGCCCCAACGTATTTCCAAAGAAAGGAGCAGGTTAAAGGAGAAAGATTCAAGCTGACAAAATAAATTGTTTGGAAAGTACTAGCCTTCTGGGTTATCACCTTTCAAACAAACAGTTCACGAACATACACATATACTCCGTAAACAACAATCATACAGTGAACCAGTAAATGCAAAGTTGATGCAACATTCCCAAGAAGCAGGACATCTACTATGCACACACAGATGAATTAAACTCAACAAAAACTAGGGTCAGATGGTTGCAACATACACCTTCTTACAAGACCAGAAAACAGACCATGTAGCCCACCCAAGCAACAGCACATTCCTGTTTTCCGCTCTTGCAGAATAAAGCCAGAAGACAAGAGGTTGCCCACTGCTGCAACTTTACTATTACTAGGTGTAGAGTTATTAAAATAATGAAGATCCATATGTAGATATGAGAAGAAACTATGTCTTGCAGGCTAAAATACCAAATGCTAATAGATCAGTTAACTTATTCAATGAGGGGGAGAAAACAGAGTACTGCATGGATCTTCAAGACAGTTTAAAAAACATCCACACATACCCAGAACACGAAAAATGGTAGTCAACACTGAAAATTCACATGTGAAAATGAAACACAGAACTGCAGTACATTAAGCTTCTGATACAAAACTTCAACATTCTAATCCACCAATGAGTGAATCTTGTTCACACGTGTCCCAAAAACATTATGTCTATCTTTTCACCATGGAGTTGGTCAGCATCAACTGAGTACTGAAGAGAAATGCACAGAGTTCCTGTAAGTAAAAGATTTTTGTAACTGATCTATTTTCACAACTACCTGTCATGAACTTACATAATAAAAAAACACAGCAAGAATACTGCCTTCTGAAAACCTGCGTAAGAAGATGAAATAAATGCTCCAGAAGAAAACATTCCACATGCAACAATGTATGTTTATGTTTTGCTTGTCCCTTTGTTTCCTCCAGCACATGGGCTCAAAGCAGCTGTGGCACTATGAAGTAAGATGCACATCTGCATGACACTAACCATGCAGTACAGCCAAACAACAAATTTAGCTACACTGTTTGTTATTAGTACTATTCAGATGCCAGTTACTTTGTTAAAAGACAAGGATGAAGAACTTTACAAATTTTACTCTTGAAGGTAAAGTAACAAAATCCTTTCATTCATTAGCTGTCATTAAGATAGTAACAATCAATCAAGGAGAAACCACATCTGGCTGCTTCCATGCAGAAGTTTCCAAATAAAGTCAGGATTCTGCAAGTTGCATTTATGCTCTTCTATTTTCTGCAGACATGCAGGAAATTAAAAATTACATTTAAATAGTTCAACAAGACTTATGGGAACATTTTAAGTGAAGCACTACAAATACTTCAAGAACTAGTAGTGTTTTCACTACACTTTAATGTGCAACAAAGACAGAAAGATCACTATAGTATTCCCTGAAGCACTAGAGGTTTCTTCTCAGTTACTTTAAACTTTACGCTTCAGATATACACTTTGTGAAGTTTTTAGAGACTCTTTAACTGGAACATTTGCCTGAATCCCACCTTAGACTAAAAGCATTTCAAATCATTCATTAACCTGTTACATCTGGATTCACAAAAAAAAAAAAAGTCTAATTAGAAATTGTTTGGGTTAATAAGGACATGTGGAAAAACAGCCTACAAAGTAATCTAAAATAATATGTCACAGAAGAAAAACGTGCAGTACAGTTTCAAGCAATCTGGGTCAGTCAAAAGCCTCAAATAAACTAAGTGTATGAAACAAGTGAACTGTTGATCTGTAATAGCACGTGTATTACTATGCAAAACAAAAACACAATAACAAAAAACACATGGCTTCCAACGCAAGGGCAAAATACTGCTTAACACTGCAAGCAACAGCACAAGCAAGAACCAACCAGCTGGAGCACGAACGGAAAGAAGTCAGCGTTTACCTATGAGCGCCTGGAAGAGGTTGCTTTGGAAGATGCTGATGACCCGTTCGATGGAGTTCCTCAGCTGCCGGTCCTCCGCCTGGCTCAGCTTGGAGCGGTACTCCTGCAGGAGGCGCAGGGCGCGCTGCGTGTCTGCAAGCGGAGACCAGACACACGGTGACCGGCGTACGGGGCAGCGGGACCGGGGCCGCAATAGGCGCCCGAGACCGCCCCAGCCCCGCCACTTCTTTGTTCGCAGCCAGGGGAGGGCGGGCAGGACGGTACCCTCAGCGGGCTCCCACCGCCCGTTGCCCGGCGGCCGCCCCTCCTCGCCCGTCCCGCCGCTGTCACGCAGCGACTCCGGCAGCTGCCGGGTCCGCCGGCGCGCGGTGCTCACCTTGCTTCCTGACGGGCATGGCGCTCCGGGCCGCGGCCGCTCCGCCTCACAAACTTTGAGCCCGGCTCGGGGCGGCACGGCGGGGGCGGCGGCGCGGCTCCCCCTACCGGCCGGGCGCGGGGGGCGGCGGCGGCCGCCCCGCCTGACTGACCCACCGACCGAACCGTACACCCGCCGGCCGGCCAGCGAGCGAGCGAGCGAGCGAGCGAGCGGCTCCGCTGGGGGCTCCCGCCGGCACCCACCGCGGCACCTCCGCGAGAGCCAGGCCCAGCCCGGGCGGGCAGCGCGGTGCAGCAGCGGCCGGGCCGGCGCCGGGGCAGGCAGGGCTGTGCCACTCCCGCCGCCTCCCGCTCGCTCTGCTCGGAAATTCCAAACTTTCCAGCCAAAATGGCGGCCTGGAGGCTGTGGGGAGCGCGCCCCCCCACCACCACGTGACCGGGCCCGGCGGCCATCCAATCAGGGCCCGGCTCGGCGCTGGGCCGGTACCTAGGCGGCGGGCGGGGGAGGAGGCAAGGTGAGCGCTCGCCACCCGCCTGCGAGGGGCGGTCGCGCGGCGCCCTGGCCCCGCCCCGCCCCGCCCCAGTCCGCGCGAGGCGGGCGGCCCCGGCCCCGGCCCCGCGCTGCCCGCCCGGAGGCTCCGCTGGGACCGGGGACCCTGAGGCGGTGCCGGCCAGCGGGGCAGGCCGGGCTGGGGCAGCTACCCCCGCGGACCCGGCTCCCCGCCTCGTCCAGTCCCTCAGCGGCCGGCGGCACCGTGCTCTTTCGAGGCGAACGAGACGATCCCCGCGTCGAAACCCACCCTCCAGCGTTTCCGGTGCCCATCGCTGCCGTCCGGCTGCGGCGCGGCTCCTCTCCCGGGGCCGGTGTGTGCTCCGGGGCCGGGACAGCCACAGGTGTGCGAGCACAGCTCCTCGGCCGTACGGGGATCCCTGTCGCTTGGCAAACGTGCGCGCAGCTGGCGGGAGTTAATGGGCAAAAAATGACTGAATAACTTGTCACCGACACGGTGAGAGTCCCGGGCGTGAATCGGCTCCTGCGGTGCTGCCTGCTGTAAAAACACACACCTGGAGATGTGCCGTGCTCCAGGAAGCTGACAGACGAATTACACAAGGGGCTGTGGGACAGGCAGGGAAACACAGAATCACAGGAGAGTTTGGGTTGAAAGGAACCATTAAAAGTCACCCAGTCCAACCTCACAGACCTTACCGGGTCACACCATAAAGATACACGGAGTTCTGGCACCCACCTGTTGCTGGTCTTTTTCTTCAGTTATCCTGGCAAGGAACAGCATGAGAAGAAGAGGAAGGGCTTATTTGAAGGAGGATGAAGAAATAGCTTTGCTGTGGTTAGTGGGGTACATAAGGCTAACATAAGGACATCAAGGGAGAAAGCGTGAAGAGCCTTGCTTATTTGAAAATTTAGGAAATGGTCTGCACAGACTAACGTCATGGGCTGATCAGAATCATGAGAGTTACTTTCTCAAAACTGGCAGGGAAATGGTGATGAGGTGCCTTCAGGGGCGATACAAGCAGTTGGCAATTTTGCATGATAACAGAGAGGAGTCAGCGCAGAAATGGGTGAATAGGATAGAAGCATGCACAAGGTAAATGATCCTTGCAGCATACTCTGGATGCCCATTAAAGGGAAAATGTATGTTCAAACTGGTGAATTTAGAGGTAACTCAAATGCTTGTACTGAGGGGGAATGTTTCTTTTTTCTCGATCAGATCAATGATCGATCAGAACCTCAGATCTGAAACACTTCAAACACTGTGTGTGTGTGCATATGAGAGGAGGAGACTTAAAAGTTCAAAGCAAATCGTGCTGATGTGATTTTTTTTTGATCCAAGTTTGCATCTCCATTTCCACTTTTATAATTTGGACACAACTAAAAACGTACAAGAGCTTACTCCAGGTACCTAAAAAGAATATCCTGGGCAACTCTTGCAAATTTGAAATCTAAAAATCAGGACTAGATTTGGCTGTGGCAAAGTCCTAATCTTTAAAGAAAACTTATGTGGCAATAAGTCTAACCCAGATCTAGAAAAGGCCTCTCTCTTTTCTACCCCTCTCCCCAGTACTCCCCTGTTTTGTACTTAGATTTGCTCCAGGAGTTTCTCTGCACAATTGTGCACACACCTCATTGAAAAAAAAAACTGAATATATATGTAGTGCTGACACACATTTCCTATTTTCCTCCTTTCTAGCTGTATTTTTGTACTTTCAGAGTTTTGACACTGACTGGTCCCAGTTCATATATTTTTCAATGAAAGCATGCTAAGAAGGGACGTTGTCAGAAACCTCCATCATCTGGCCCCATCAGTTTTCACTGTTTACAACAGCAATAAATGTACACTAAAGGGGCCACAGTCCTCTTGATGTCAGATGAATATATGTACGTCAGGAGAAGAACAGCCTAAATTTAGTTAGCAGAAAAAAGACATCTGCAGCAGACAGGTTGGTTTTGCTGACTGACAAAAATGTATTATTAAAAAGCAAAAAAAAAAAAACAAACTTTTTTTTGCACTTAAAGTAACCACCATAAAGAAACTACTCTTTCATGAACAGGATTTGATGTTTCCAAGCCTTTTTTATTTTAAATAAGAGATAGTCTCATGGTCATTGTGCTGGGAATAGAGAAATAATCCCATATGTAACACCCTGAGACAGCATTTCTCACTTGTTACTAATGCTCCATGAAAAAAAAAAAAAAAACTAACATCAAAGAGGGGGTCGGGATGACAGATCAGCAAGCCAGGAAGCAATTAGGTGAGCCTTATTGTACCTCAGAGGGCAGTGTTGGTTCCCGGCACTTCTGTTTCAGCTCTAGGAGTGTATTTGTTGATTGAAAGTGGCTGATCCAGAAAACACGGTAGTAAACTTCAGTATATAAAGTGGGTTTGAAATTCCAGTGCATATAGAAAATATCCTATGAATGGGCAATGGCAATTTTACTAACAAATTGCAGTAAGAGTCAATGTTGCAAAACTGTCCTGTATTACACATTTTTTTGGGCTCCGGTTTTCAGGAAATTATTTAGTTCCCTTGAGGCAGGGGAAAACTGGGTATGAACCAGAGCATCATTTATGCCACAGCTTAAGCAGTATCATTTAAATCAAACCGTTATAAGCAGCATACAGAAAGGCTTGTACTTAAATTGTGACTGGTGTGGTCAGCGTACAAGCCAGCACTACGCTGTGCTCAACATGTCCTGGCTGCGTTCCACAATGACCCTTGGCGGAGGAACTACAGAACAATTATGCTGAGCAGCAGCCTGTTGCCATTGTAGCCTTCTTGTCCCCAGCAGAGGCTGAGGATGGTCCCCTCTCCTTGCCTTCAGATCTCACTATTAAAATCCCTTCTTCTGTGGCTGCTGCCAGCAGTCTGTGCGGGACCCTGTGATGGGGGCAGACGTTGCTACAAGGCACGTGTCACTGCGCCTGTAGAAGAACATGGTGCTCTGGGGGGTGGGGTATGAGAGCAGGCAGGTTTGGGCAGCAAGGAGATCAGCACAGCTCATGTTGCCCAGATGTGAAGAAACTCCTGTAACAGCCACCTGATCCTGGCCCATATCATTTGTGCACATGGGCAAAAGCAGGCTAATTCACCCAGTTTACAAACCCACAGTGAAACAGAGACAGTGCTTTCCCATCTTGAGAAACTGTGCCAGAGCTCGTTGGCAGCTGCCTGCTCTGAAGATGATTACAGCAGTGACCCTTGCCAAGATCTGTACCTGACCGTACACCAGCTCCCACCTCCTCAAGGCAGAGCAGCTGCCAGATGCCACTTTGAAAACAGCTTTTTCAGCTCTGGAAATGTCACCTGTAGAGCTGGAACCCTACCATAGGGAAAACAAATGCTGTCAGGCTTTACGTCTTGCAGCAGTCATGCTTTGGCCACAGACAGGGCAACATGACGTGGAGGGTCTGACTTCATGGCAGATACCTGCCTGGTGGACCCCTCAAGTCCCACTGGAACAAATTGTCGACCACGTGGACTGCTCAAAATGGCAACAGAAGCAGATGTGTCGCAGAGGGTACCCCACACGGGAACTGGAGAACAGGAGGCTTCAAGAAACACTCACTGGATCCACACGTAAAACAAACCAACAGTGCAGAAATCATTTGGGATTAAAAAAAAAAAAAAGAAAGAAAAAAGAAAAAAAGGACAGCAGACAGCACCACATCACAAGAGTTTAGATTTACCAGTCCGGCCAAGAAAATAAAAAAAGTAATGAGCTCAGACAAGCTCCGTTACAGCAGAAGGTGGGGGAGACTAACACAATGAATACTAGTATGTGTATTTTCAAGTTGGACACTAGTGTATAAGGTGGCATATTGCTAGAATTGATAATTTTACTTCAGCAAAAAGAATTGCTGCCTGTTGAAGAGGAGTGTGTAAAACTTGAGCATTTCTTATATTGGGGTTAGTAATAAAAGAAAACACAATAGAAAATTGATCCTTTTTATCTTATGTTTGTCACCTGCTTTATGCCCAAAGTCACCATGACAGGGCAGATGATTTCCCTTTTTCATGCAGAAGTGGAAATTGTTACTCATAAAAGGATCTCTGACAGCTGAAGAAAAGTTTTCACTTCACTTCCCCTGCAAATTCTATGCAATGCTTCACAGCTAACTGAGGAAGCAATGAAACTAATGAAGCCTAATTTCCTCTGACTGGTAAGGAATGAAGCCTGAGTGAAGTTAGCTTGTTCATTATGCCTCCACTCATCTGGATTCTTTGATGGCTGATAAGATTGGATCTTGTGCCACATCCTCACCTTTCAGGAGAGTGCCTTTTCTTTATCATCTGTAATTTTGTGGCTTGTAAGAGATATGGACAACTTCTTACAGAAGCGTTCTGCTTGAATGAAAGCATGGCATGGTAACAAATAGCTTCATGTAGTAGCTTTTGCAGAAAAAAAGACTATTTTTACAAAGCTACTAGAGATCAAAGTTACTTTTTTCATTATATTGTGCAGTTACTGTGTCTCACAATCCAATCAGTCGTGTGCCTGTCATATATATTGTATTCATTCAAAATACCATCTTCATTGTTGTGGATAAAGTAAGCTGCTGCATATCACACACAGAGAATGACCTAATGTTATTCCAGTTGTTAAAATTAAAGTCTTACTAAAAAATCACAGTTTAGCTTATTTAATTAAGCCTACTCAAGATAATTCTTCTGGTATCATCTTACACATCTCTAATTGTTAGATATTTGATCTGTGTTACACAGAGAAGACAGTTTTCCCAGTAATACAAGCTTCATATTTTTAATTTGTGAACTCTACATCCAGTGTTTGTCCTCATAACTGAAACTTGTCTTAGGTTAATTTGATCTGGATCAGAATACAAGGATGCCTTTATTCTTAGGGATAGAGAGTCCAGCTGAGTATGACTAGTAGATGAATATGTTCCTGTTTACAGCGTAAGAGAGAGCTGGTCTTTTTTTTTTTTTTTAATTCTAAAAACAATTTCTTTTTTGTTTGTTTGTTTGTTTGTTTCCTACCATTGTGCAAATTGTGTACTCTGAAATTGTTTGAGCTCTTGTTTAGTTAGGGATTGTATGCCATGTGTATAAAGTCAACTAATCATTCTTTTGCTCTTGTGGTAAGGGATATCTATGCAGTTGGGACAGTTCACAATCCTACAAAGGAAGTTCTTAGGAACTCGAGCATTATAGGAAATGATATGCGATTTCTATTTCATTATTTAGAATGTTTTATTTAAATATATTTACCTCGTGTGTAGAATACTGTAACGGGAATTTCTATAAACAATTAAAGTTCAGTGCCTGGCTGCTAATGCTCCAACACCTTCTGCAAGGCTGCAAAACATCAAAAACAAAAGCACACAAAACAACATTAATTGTAACTGTTAACAATTACTGCCAGTATGACACCCGTCAACCCAGATCATCTTCCTCCACACTTTCTATAATCAGAGCTGGGTTATATAATATCAGCTTAACAGCTTCTTAGTTGACTTCCTGATGTAAAGATAAACATCATTATATAACCTGCCTGTTTTAACTTTCTCAGTCAAATTAAGCAGAGAGGTTGGTGCATTGTATGGAAAGAGTTTGTGCGTATGAAAGCCTGACCCAAGAAGTAAACCCTCAAAGAGCAAGTTAAATGCGCTTGAGCAGCGTTTTGCTGTGAGTAGTGCAGCGCTTGCTTTGGGTTTTGCCTGATTGAATGCTAACAGGTGAGTTTAGAAAGTTAATTTGAGAATTCTTCTGTGGTCAAGTGTTCCCTAACTAAAACAAAATCTATTAAAAATAGATTTAACTCTTCATGTCATTTGAGCATATAAGCTTGCTGTTTTGAGGGGGATTTGTTATCTAATTCAGGCAAAACACAAGAAAGTGCTGTCAAACCTCACTGTGGGGTTCAGACAGGCTGTGCAAAATGGCACCTTCTCCCAGAAAGCACAGAAGCCACTTTAGTGCCCTTATTTCTGTGGCACAGCCCACAGTGCACCTCCAAGCAGAGCTGCCAGCCGTGGCTCCGTTTAGTCTCTGCTAATTTGCAGGCAGCTGCTCTCGGGAGGAGCCACCTCGGCCAGAGTCCTGGCACTGTCCTGCTGTCAGCTCAGACAGCCGTACAAGCCTGACCGGCTCTGGAGCACAGAAAGCGGGGTGCCTGAACCACGCGATCCAGTAACACACAGCAAAATGACATCACAGCATATCACATCAAGATACCTTTGTTTCCCAGATCCAAACAATGTAGTATTTGTAGCAGAGAGCACGGGATTGTGCCCAGCTTTATGCCTCTACACAAGGGTGAGAGCTACGTACGCCTGCTGCCACCACGTTGTCCATCACATGCACCTGAAGAAACAAATAGTCTTTGTGTTTTGGAATTAGACACATATAAACAGATTGGGTTAGTGAAAAAACTAGAAAAGGAGTTTTGCAGTGATTTTTATAGAATCAAAATCATACATGTCAGAAAGTACCTTATTTTGAAAGCTAAGAATCCCTCTCCAAATCAAATAGTTTTCTTGTAAGACATTCTCATTCACACCAAACACCGAGTATTTCCAAATGCTGCAGGAAAACACTGAGCATGTGGAGCTCTTATAGTAACCCCTCTCCCTCTCCTGGAATGACAGACATCTAATTTAAAATTCCCTCTTTCTATGCTAACACCTACCTTTTGAGCTCACCAGATATTTGGAGAAATTGTAAGCTGTTAGCAAGAGCACAGACAGCAGACTTCTAGTTTGCTCTTCACAAACCCTGGCTCCACCTGTAGCGCTCCACCTGCTGCTGGCTGCAGAACATGCTATGGGTACCCAAATCACAGGCCTTTCCTGCCCCTCCATACTCCCTGCTGCTCAAAATTGTGGAAGTTTTCTGCAGAGATCAGTTGAGAGGAGGAGTTACTGGAGCCAGCAGGCTCAGCTGGCCCTTAGGGCTACCACTCCTGGTGAGCAGGTAATTGAATTATCAGGCACACCTTCCCTTTAATGGGTATTCTTCCTCCTTGTTTGTGTAGAAGCTTTGGGAGGATAAAGGTGAGTATGTTCCACAGCTATGTGAACAAAAAGATCAGTGCTAAAAAGGAATGCAGCCAGAGAATTCGAGAAAAGTTTTGTCTTGTTTGAAATTTTATGAACAATTTGCATTGTAGAAGGGAGAGGCTGTCAGTGCTGGAAGCTGAGGGGTGAGTCCTCCAGTGTCCCAGTGAACAACTGCAGAACTGGAGCAACTCTGGATGGGCAGTAGGGAAACTTGGAAGACTATGTCCAGCTAAGCAGGGACCTATTGATGAAGAGGACCTAGGGGCTGCAAAAATTGTTCACAGTTAACACACCCTGCCCTTCACTGCAGGTGCAGTGGGCATTCAGTGGTGCTGAGCTCCAGATAATAGCAAGTACCCTGCAGTGCCCACACAGCTTTTCTGTTATATTTTGATATCTGTTTAGGTGCAGAAAGTCCTTGTAAACCTGCACTGTTTTCAAGGAAGGACTTTGAAGGCAGACCTCATGTGGGTTTTGTAAAAACACCCTTTAAATCCTACTGGTATTGTGTCTACTCTTACTGAATATAAAAGAGGTTGTCAGAGTCCAAAGGAACCTGTTACTGATTCACATGCAGATTGCAGTGTGTTCTTTCAGTAAACGTCTGTGATAGCTCATTTAAGCTTTGTAGCTTGCACATCACTTATCTTGCCCCAATTCCCTGGTCAAATACTATTGCAAGTTAAGGTCAATGGAAATTTTGACTGTTTCTGATGGTAAGTTCCCAAGGAGCTTATGGAGACTTTCTGAATCAGGACTACTTCTGAATGCACTGACCTAAGTGTTTAGTTGCCGTAATAATCAAACATGCACACTCAGAGACAACAAGTACTGTAACTGTTTACTGCTGATATTACAGTGCTTCTATTCCTTCCATTTGCTTTTTGTCCTCAAAATACAGCATTTCTGGAAATAATCTGTCAACCTTTCTTATTTTCAGAGTTTCATTACAGGGAAAAAAAATATCTTCTGCCAACTGTGACAGTGGTTTTGCAAGGTAAAAATTGGTATCACCAGAGGCCATACCAGATTCCTGCTCAAATCTAGATTGTTGCAACAGCAGAGCACATTGAGTAACCAGTTTGTTCAATATCAAGACTAACTCATAAGGACAAGAAAAGCTGGAAGACAGGTGTATGCTTGCAGGTCTTGTCCCATTTCCCTGATAGTTTAGAAATGTGGCAGAAGAAAACATTAACTTGGTGATCTGCAGGCTCCTCTTCTGCAATGGTTTACATTTATGTATTTGCTTAATGCTAAAAGCAGCAAAATTACTTTATTTTTGTTTGCAGAGACCATGTGGTCTGGGACTTAAAGGTAAAATATTTTCCCTTTTCTTTCATCAGTAAATACTTCGCACTCAGAAGAGACAGACATAGAAGAAGCATGGGGTGACATGAAGAACTACGGCAAAAGAAATGCTGTGAAGCTGAATAGAGATCAAAGTCACACCAGGTAGGAGGGAGAGGCAAGAAATGCGGGTATTCAACACAGCATGACTGTGAGCCCTTACTGAGATGTGACCATGAAAGGGGAAGATGATTGATGCGGGCTTCAGGAGAGAGATTTTCAGCAGGTAGGGTCATCCTGATGGCCCTGTGCAAAACACTAGTGAGACCCCACCTAGAGTAATATATAACTGTGGCCATCTGTGTTCACCAAAGGTGAATTTGCACTAGAGGAAGACAGAAGAAGGATTGTGGGATGATGACTGGAATGGAGAGCCTCAGAGGGTACCCCCGGGTCAGCAAGGCTATTGAGACAAAAGAACATTATTCCACAGAAAGCAGAAAGTTTCCTGGGGCAAGAGCAGCGAGGTTTAGAGCTGCTCCCTAATCAGAAGAGTGCAGACAAGTCACTGACCTGTTTTCAAGGTGGGACTTGATGAAACCACACATCATGGTAGACAATGCAGTAAGCTGCTGCTCCGCAAGTGCAGTGCATGGTGTGTCCTTTCAATTCCATGTCCTACAGGCTTGGTGCCTTTTACCTTGGATACTTAGAGACTGCACCATGTACTTTAAAAGAAAAGTAAATTTCACAGCCAGATTTTGTCTGCATCTGCACTGAAACTGCATTCACATAGTTTCACTTGTGCCTTCATTCTTGGCATTTCTGGGGCCCCCTGGTAGGTGGTCTGGGCAGTGTTGTAAGGTACAGCAGCTTTAAGATAGTGAGCTGCTGAAAGCCAGGAGTCCTGAGGACTATTCTGAGAGCTGAGAAGATCATAGTAAAGCACTAACTTCCCTAATCAGAAACAACTCCATATTTTCATAGATCTCCTGGCACCATGAAGATGTAGAGCATGCCTCACATTTCAGAAACTCACTAAGGATTTACTCAGTTATTAATTA
Organism: Patagioenas fasciata; assembly: GCF_037038585.1. Classification (NCBI taxonomy): domain Eukaryota; kingdom Metazoa; phylum Chordata; class Aves; order Columbiformes; family Columbidae; genus Patagioenas; species Patagioenas fasciata. Next base: position 18,316,320 of record NC_092528.1, read on the forward strand.
AATTCTCATTTTATTATGATTCTATCACATACTGGAGGAAGCATCCAGTTTCATTGCGAACAGTTAATTTAAGCTCTCTGAAGACATTCTGTTATTTAAAACAAAACCAGCAGTCCAAAGAAAGAAAAGTATGTCATTATTTATGGAATTACATTTCAATTCAGATGGGATTAACAAACTCTGTTTCTATTCTGCTTAACAATATAATATGATTAAACATGCTGACTGTGTTAATTATTGTTTGTTAAAGCTATTTATGCAGGGTAGATTATCTTTGTCTTAGTTCCACTGAATTTCTGATGCATCTTTGCCTCTGCAGATTTCTTTTTTCTCTGCTTTGGCTTAATGTAACTAAAAATGATGATTTTGTGGGTAGTCCCTGCACAATGAGCCACACACATATTTGTATCAGAAACAGTTCATACCTTCAAGGCATTAGCAACTGAAGTGCACTAATTTCTATCTGTGGCTGGAATTAGCTGCTAGATAACTGTTGTGTCCATTTTCTATACAGGGCCACAAAACTGCATGCGTCAAAGGGACATTGTATGAGAAAATAAAGCAGTTCCCTCAGATCTCACTTGCTTGATTCCTTATGTGGACTTCATTTGAGTTTCTGCAGTGAGGAAGGATTTGATTCTGCTGCTCCCCTGCCCCACGGTACACAGCACTGTGCTCTCCATGCCAGACCACGGCATCTTGCTGGCCACAGTTGTACCAGCAAGGGGACCCAAGGAGACCTGGCTGACTTGCAGCCCTTGTTGACTCATGGTACTTCAGACATTTCACTACCCATGCGGTGAGTGCTAGGGAGTAAACTATGTGGTCTAGCCCCAGTAAGTTTAAATTAACATTTCTACACAATCCAAACACTTGCTGCTTTTTATATCTTTTTGTGGCAAGTTATTTCTGTAAACTCTTTGGATGGATTGAAAGTGCTTTTGAAAATGTGCAAAACTTATAAAACTCCTCCAAATACCCTGCAGGTTTTAACAGCCCACACATGGACCAACTCCATTGTGTTGCTGGTGCCTGCAACGGAAAGTAGACTGCTGGCCCCAGCCAGCCAGAGTCCAGTCCCTCACAACAGCGTCAGTGTTAAAGCCAAGGAAATCACAGTCACCACCGTAAAAATGAAATAATCGGCCTCATACCACAACAGTTTCAGCAGTGTTTTATGCTGAAAGCAGAACATAGCTTTTCATTTTACAGACCTCTAAAAGCTTTTCAATGTCCACACAAACCTGGGGAATAACTTTTAGATTCATTAAACAATAGGCTTAATTTCTTCCTTAGAAGTAGCCCATCCTACAGAGATCCACAGACCATTGGAGGAAAACTACTCAGCTAGAAGATGAGGTGTTGTGTGGGAAGTGCAAAACAAGAGTCCCTGCTAGTTTGTGTGGATGGGGTAGCACCAGCCTGCAGAGATCTGGGGTGCCCAGCCTTATCACACATGTACAACACTTGCTGCTTCTGGTGACCTCTTCATGCTGGAAGGCTGCGAGGAGGACACCACCTTTGCCTATGAGCTATTGGGAGGCTCAGCTGGGGACCACATTCCCCTGATCAGCTGAGATCACCCAGGCTCTCTCAGCTTGAACCAGAGGCAGCCTCAGAGATTCCCTTCAGGAATGGGAACAGCCCTGGTGCCAGGAGACAGCTTCCCCCTGAGTGTGAGGGAAACTCTCTTAAAGAGAGCTGCCCCCAAGGCTGGCAGGGCAGCCAGGCACTCTGGGGACAGCCAGAAGGCTTCAGGGACACAGGGACTCTGTAAGCAATCACAGACTCTGCCAGAAAAAACCTGTAAACTTCATTCTTCCTGAAGAGCTGCATTACGTGGGCTCAGATCAGTTGCACCGATCCCTCCAGCAGCACTGGTGAAACAGCTCTTCCTAAAGCAACCGCCCTGCTAATTCCTGTTGCTTCTGCAAAAGCGTACATTCAGATTGGATGTTTCATCTCTACTTACACTTCAGCTTCTTACTCCTCTTCTTACTAGCCGGCACATTACAGCCAATATTTCAAGAAACTGTCTATTCAGTGGTGATGTGCCATTTGCAGGCAGAACCATTCCCCCAGCAGTGCTGTACCAGGGCTCAGCACACCAGCACCCCCTGAACCCTGTGTCAAAGCAGCTTTCAGCAAAGCTTTCTCTGGAAGCTCTTCTATCATTTCATGCACCCGTGATCCTTTAACTCTGCTCTCTACCCTCCTGTTTTATTTGTACATAGCATGCCTTGCAGCTTACTGAAATAATATTAAAACTGTTTTTTAAAATCAAGAAAAATGCCTTTAAAGTTTTTGAAGAGCTCACTTGGTAATCTCCCAGGACAGATGCTGTGCAGGAAGCCAAAGGAAAGCTTTCTTTGAGCTCTCTTACAAAGCACCTGAACATTGCTATGGAAGGATGCAAGCATTTCCTCAAGGGCTTCTCAGACAAGATTGCTGATAAGAAATACCAAAACTGCCTGCCCTGCTTACACCTGCCCTCTGGGAAATGGGCTGAAACAAAATTATTCCAGGGCAACCATCAGACTGTAAGTCCTTTCAGTCACTACCAATTATCAATATTGTTTGAATTCTATATAGCAAGTCATCCAGGTTTGCTAGCACACCCACATCTGTGGGTTTGTTGGTTTTGTTTTGATTCCACAAAGTGATTTTTTTGAAACAGTACCAGTCTGAATGGAAGGTGGGAGGGGGTCTAAATTAGCAATGTTTTTGTGTGCCCCTGTGTGGCTTTCCAGGTCAGACACACTTCACAAGAATACAGTGACACCAGGAAAATCCCTACCTCCACTGTGCAATGTTTTTGGGCAGATAAGTAAAGTAACATGTTCTCTCACAGTGGGGAACGCGGCTAGATTGTTTGCCGTAGTTAATATTCCTGGCAATTTCGCTACGCTAAATTACAGCAAGAAGTTCTCTACAATCTGATGTTGCTTCTTCCAGCTATATAAAACACTCACATGTGGCTTCTGACAATTTTTCTGGCTCTATAAGGCCACAGAATGATCATTACATTGGAGAACACTTATGAGGAGACATAGATGTTTTTAATGTAAACAGCCAAGTCACGTGCTCTGCAGCAGAACAGCGCATCTACCTGTTCCTTCCCCTTAGATCAGCGGTGAGACTTTTCTGCTTAACACCTAACAGTGCTAGCGTTTGGGGTACAGCTACAAAAATAACTCTGTTTCTGTCAGGCTCACTACATCATTCATAGCTGCTGCAGCAAACCTCAGGGCTGCTGTTCTTCATTTGGGCTCTAAGGCATCTCCAGTGCTGGCCCTCAGTAGGGGAAGACTTTCATCAGCAAAAAGCAACAGGCAAGATTTACGGGTTGCCTATGCTGTGCTGAGGAGGCAAAATTACCATGTAATGAGACTGAAAAAGGGCAGATAGACTTGTCTGAGGCTGGAGTCCATGCAGCTGAGGAGCTGATGGTATGAAGAGAGACATCTGCCCCTCTGGCCTGAGCCTCCTGGCCTGGGTCAGTCCCCAGGACATGATTGAGCAGTCCAAGTGTGCTCCATCCCTGCTGCAAAACAGCAGCAAAGGCTCTGGGGTGCTCACATTACCTTTGGACACAGAAACCTACCAAGCAAGGGGCATTCCAGAGCAGTGATAAAGTGCTAAAGTGACTGGAGTGGATCTGACCCTCTTAATGTGTGGGGTTTTTTTCTGTGTGTTGGACTTTCTGTTCCTAAAGCCCTCCCTACTTTCGAAAGCCTCTCCCTTTACCAGTTTGATCCCACAGCCTGAGACAGCTGCAGTCAGTGCTCCACAATCATCTAGATTTGATTTTCTTCAAAATAAGAAGTGCCATTGCATTTCAACCCATGAAACTAAAAGCAGAATAGGAAAATAAAACATATGCAAATGGTTATGCATAACTGTTTAAAGTTCTTAAGAGATTGCATGGAAAATAGACGTGGAACTTTCACAGATTTTTCAGCATGACTCAGGGGGCATCCAAACAGTAAATGTGAGTCACGGACTGCGTAGGCACATACAGGTATGTGGGTAGGCTTCTGGAAGCCATATGGTTTCCTGCAGGAGCTGAATATCAGCACAAGCGGTGGTGGTAGGGAGAAGAAGTGTGATGTTTTATCACATAACAAGCTACTTTAGCACTGCCTGTCCAAGAACTGCTAATGGAGCGGAGCCTGGCAAGGGCTGGTTTACATCAGCACTGCAGAACACCACTGCTCCTCTGAAGAATGGGATCTATTTACAGGAAACTCTTTGGAGCACAATGAAATTTAAGGGGGTGAGAGGCAATTATATTCCAAAATAATTTGGTTTTGTTGAAACTAATCTTTGAAAAACTTTCTATAGGAGGCCACAGTCTGGCAGAAAAAGGGACATCATGTGGCACCCTGGCAATATTTGGGATTTGTGAAAGCAGCTGGAAGCAATTTCGTCAGAACTCTAATAATGTTTAAAAATAAACAGCCAAACTTGGATCCAGAGCAAGATACCCACCCCACAGAGCCAAAGGAGTTGTACCTGTTTAGCCATAAATGTCTTATGAAATACTGTAACTAAACATTCACTTGAACTTCTCCAGTCGAGGAATGGCCAAGCTGCAGTTGTCAGTTCCTGGCACTGAACAGTGCCCGGACCTACCATCCATGGAGGACCAGGGAAGTCTGAAAAGCTGCTGTGACACCAGGGATTCCGATATCCTCTCCGTCTCAAAAGCCACAAGAATTTACAAGGTTGTTTTCCCTCAGGGAAAGAAACAAGGAGGTAAAACCGAGACACAGTTTTTGTGAGTTTACATGAGTAGCACGAGCCAGGGCAGACACTATCGATCAAAGGGGATCTACACATGACAAATACACATCGCCCCTTCTTACCTGACAGCTGCAGTCTGTCATTTATTTCCTGCAAAAAGAAAGTAAGTTCAAGGAAAATAATGGATGTTTATCCACCATTATTCTTCTTACAGCAAGTTATTCCCCCATTCCAAAGCCCATAAAGAAACTGAAGAGGTGGGGTTAAATAGCAGTTAAAGGTTAGAGAACTCAAACAGAATTTTTGAATAGTTAAAAGTCAGTATCCATGTAACATAGCATCTAGTGGACATGGTGCATTTGCTCCTGCAGCTTCAGTCTCAGGTCTGACACAAGCAGGAGACAGGTGGGGAAATCAGAATGGATTCACATTTCTTTTGCCAGCCAAAAATACTTAAGGACAGGAGCCTCGCATCTTGCTCTGGGTTTGGTTCTCATGGGTGCTGGGACTGGAGATGGGACTGAGCTGCTCCGAGCCATGCTTACAGCAAACCTGACCAGCTGCAGAGCTGGGGTGACGCTGCCTTTGCACAGCACAGGTGTCGCTTGGACTCCCTCTCCAAAGAAATTTTCTACCAAAAATCAGGACTGTTTTACCTGAAGGCATCAAAGTCCTGGAGAAAGCCTGTATGGTGGGATACTAATCTCCTTTTTAGATCCAGTTACAGACAATCACTCTGTTGGATTTGACCCGAGGCATGTCCTGTGGTCTGTGGCTTTCACAGTGATGGAAAAGCATGTTCTCCCCACGGTGGAGACACCCTCAGATGGCATAGATAGAGCTACTCTGCTTTTGGTGGTGAGATTTTTTGCTGATAAATACTATAGATGAGATAACACCCTTCTGTCAATGCTGCTTTTACATTATAACAGATTCAATGGAAGAAAGGAGACAGAGAACCATCTTGATCTAACAATACATGAGTAGAACTGGAATGACAGAAATAAAACAGCAGTCTCTGAGCTGTCAGAACATCTATGCTGATATGGGAATAGGCAAGAAGACAGCAGAGGGAGAGCAGGTCACAAAAGTAGCAATCAACCATGCAGGTTTACTTGTAAAAGCTGTTTGAAAAGTATGGACACTGAACAGCAAGCCTCATGTTTAGAAACTTATTAGGGTGCTCGTTCACTATCTCCGTTTGGCCTCTGCAGGAGCAACATTATCTGCTTTCAAACATACTGCTGGTATAATTTTAGCTAGAGTCTTAGGGTGCAGTGCTGCTCCATCTTTTAGTTAGTGGATGTACAGAATATGGATTAGAGTCTCTTTAATCTCCCTGGACAGCTATGACACCTCAACATCTTGAATCTCAGGACATTTAAGGTAAAAATGGAAATATGTTCTCACCTTCCAGAAATCTGCAAGATCTGCTTGGCTAAGAACTCTCTCCCAGTGGTGGGCAGAGACGGATGAAGGCAGTACTCACCTGCAGGAACACTGCTGATGGGGGAGACTCTGGAGCTCCCCCCACTTCCATGTGTGCAAGCACCACTTGTCATGGGTAGCAAAATGAGTGCCCTGCCCTAAAAAGAACTGCCTCCTGACTGCCCTTCTCAGGCACATCACAGGTGGCCTCAGTCATATGCCAGCTGAGCCAGTTTATATCCAGGACACTTCAGGCACACCAGCAAAAATGAAGGAGGCAATGTGTGAAGTGAGTACAAACTCCTGTGCAGGTGCTACATCCAGTTTGTTTGTGGTTGATGCTCTTCATGTTTCATTCTTGACTTAGAGATCAAGTCTTTACACATAAGAGAAGTGCTACTAAATAAACAAGCCCTGTCTTATGTAGCTTTTAGATGCTAATTTTTCCCCAGAATCAGTGATTTAATGAATTAATTTTAATTTAACATAATAAAGATGTCTCGGTAAGAGATTGAACATAACTGATCATGAAATAAACATAACTTCATTATATCTCACTGATATTGCAATTATCTGCACAAGCAGCTGGCTGGTCAGCTCAGTCCCTTCCGTCATTAGAGGGGCAGAGCACCAATGAATGGGATATTCCCTGAGCAACAGGCCTGACAAGCTCCTCTATCCCAGGAGGCAGAGACCTCCTTGATCCCGTGTGGAGCTGGTGGAGGGGTTTCACTACAGCAGCACGGCCCAGGAAAGGCAGGAGCAATGTCCAACCTTTTTAAAAGGAAACTCAGCACAAGCTTAGTAGGTCAGGAGACTCAGGTCCAGGGTGCATTTCTAGGTGCTGTTTCCATCATGATAAGTGAAAGCGCCATGTTAGGGTAGAAAGGCAATGGACATGCTGCAATCCTCCCTGTGGGACCTGCAGGGAGTTCGGCTTGCCTGCACCTCTCTGGTACCAGGAGCAGCCCCAGCAGCCACCCATCCTCTGACCAGCAAGGGGAGACTGGCCCCAGAGTGGTCGGAGCCAAGTCTACATGGAAAGGTTGCAGGGGACAGAGGGGGTTTCTCTTCTCCATTCTCAAGTGGTGATTTTGGCTCAGAGGGTGGAGCCCTCCAGACACCTCAAGCTATGGTTCTGTATATAATAGAAAAAAAAAAAAAAGCTGTGTGAGTGTGTCTGTGCAAGGCACTGGCAGCTGTGGCTTTCTGCACTGGGAAAAGGATCAGAAGAGCCTGTGATGTGGACTGAAGATTTCTCTTGCAACTCTGTGGCAAGTTAATTGTTGTTGGTTACGAAGTCAGTGTTACACTCCATCACCTCTGTTGCGGTGGCAGCCTGCTCTTGTGAAGATCAGGTCTCAGCTGTGCTAGACAACACAGGCAGAAGAATCACTGCACAATGCCTGGGCCTTGTGTTCTCTTTCCACTCTTGTTGGTACCTGCTGAGGAGCACACAGGGTCAGCTGAACCTCTGGGCTGTCTCACATCTGTACTGCAGGAGCAGTCCTGTCCCTGTATACTGGTAGGGAAAGGAGCAGATGAGAGGCGACCCGACAGGCAAAGGGAACTCACCAATATCCCCCAGCAGACAGAACAAGTGAAAAATGCAATTCTTCACTCAGAGCCTCTGATGGCTCTGCCAGAAGGAAAGTGGGATGAGGTCAAGCTCCACCAAAGAAAGAGGCAGGAGACATATCTTGTCTGTGCCTAGTACCCTGGACATATGCTCCGGCATGCTCCATGGGACACTTTTCACATCATGTCATGAATAATTTCCTGTTGTTAAGAGAACTACCACCTCTGTACATTATACTTTTTTTTATTATTATTATTCTAACACAGCTTTATACAACATATTCACAAGTGGTGTTTGTAGCAAATCTGTGTTTTACATTGGTTTATTTCGTTCAAATGTCACGATACTGCATGTAGAACTCCACAGCATGCCTGCCTTCTCACTAAGCTCATGCCGCCCCTTCCCAGAGGAATGGGAGGGAAAGCAGCTCTACTGAGCTGCAGATTTCTTTGTGGCTGTCCCTGATGGATGACAGTGACATAAGCTGGCTGTCTTGGGGATTTCACATAAGCTGAGGCTTGGAAGGCTGAGCTACATAGAAGAAGCGTCAAAGCACACCCAGGAGCCCAAAATAGGAAGGAGAAGGAGGCGCATGGACTGAAGTGGCTCAGAAGCACTAGATCTGGACAGCAGATTAAATATAAATTGCTGCGAATGTGGGGCTAGTCTAAACCAGCTCCAGCAAGACAGAGATGTCCTGCAGTGTACCACAGGTACAGCATGCTCATAAGTAAAAATTCTCCCTGCAACCAAAGCAAGAAATCCCAGATCAAAACCTAGTTTTGTTAAAAATTATCGGTACCAAAATACTTTTGGGCAAGTGGAAAAAATAAGTCTGAAGCAGCAAAAGGCAGCCAACAGAAAGGAAAGAACTAAGCACGCCGGGTGCCTATGCAGTCGGAAATCACTGTTTGCTACTTTCTGTGCTGGGACTCAAACATGCTACAGAGCACACTGCAGCCCTGGAGGGGCCTGAAGGGACATCCAGATCCAAACAAGGCTCACACAGACCATTTGGGAATTAAAGCCTCAGTCACACTCATACTAACATAACTGCAACTGGGAGCTGAGATTTGTGTCTGCAGAGCACCCTTTATGGAGAGATGGCAGCCTGTGCAGGGAGAGGCAGACATTTGCAAGTCTCTTCTTATACACCTTTGGCCACTTTCCCCTTTCATGTGGCCAGGTTACAATGCAACCAACCAGCCTACATCTTCTAGGTGACATTCAGAACAAAAAAACCAAAAAAACAAAACAAAAAACCCAAACAAACAAAACCAAACCAAACCAAACAAACAAAACCAACAAAAAACACCCCACAAAACCAAACCAAAACAACAAAAGAACCCTCAACAAACAACAGCACGGAGAAAAAGAAAAACACCTGTATATGAAAATTCATAGCTTTGACTTGTTAATATATCCTCACGTAGCGTGAAGCTAGGGCAACAGCATACAGGAGTGTTTTATGGATGCGTGTGAAGAGGGCAGAGATGCAATCACTGAACTGCTGTTGTCACGTTCAGGGATGCCAGGCAGGTTTCAGGAAGAGGAAGTGTTCCTCTTCCCTGACAAGCTGCATGAGAATAGAGATGAGAAATGCTGTCACTTCATTGCTAAATCCAAAACAACACATTCACCTTTAATCTACTGCATTTTAAAAAGCATTAGTCAGACTAGGCATGTGATGCTGGTTACCCCAGAAAGAACAGTAAGTAAAGCTTAGAGTTTCCTAAGCAGTTTATAGGCTATACGTTATGCTTGAGTGTCTCCTTTAAGTAAAGCAAAAACCTGCAAAATCCTTCATCTCCAACACCTTTGGGAGCAGCAGAACTGGCAACCAGCCACACAAAAAGCCGACACAAGTGGCAAGGTCAGCACCCAGCACAGAGGTACCACCTTGTCACAGCAGAGCAAGTGTCCCTGCAGGAGGATCCCGTCACAAGCACCTTAACATATTTGCTGCTTCTGTTTCTGCATCAGCCTGTGACGCCTCCCAGGCATCCAGAACTGTATGCCTGTCCCTACTCTGCGCACCACAGTCACTCTGGACTTCATGGTTCAGTGTCCCTGAGATCAAGGGAAATTGTATCTGGATGAAATCCTGTGTAACTAGGCAGTAATACATGGTCATGAAAGCATGATGGGGAAATTCTGTGAAATAATCTTAGTAGAAACTGGAGGAGCACTCCCAGCAAGGAACCAGTTCCTGCCTGGTGCCTCTGTTGAGGATGGCTGGACACAATTCGCTTTGCAGATCAATCATTATTCATATGTAAATCAAAAGCTGGTTCAAAGGCTTCTGTTGAATTCTTTATTCCCCCTGACTCCGGCTTTCAGTTTTCCCTCTTTATGCCAACAGCTTAGTCAGAAGTCTTTTAAATCACTGGAAACATCTCAATTATACAATTAGCCTGAATGCGAATATCTGCAAACTGCAACAAGGGAAGGCTTTGGCTGCCCAAGTTTGAGGGTATGGAAAAAGCTTGTGTGCTATTAACTTTTAGCTAAAGCTGAAAGATAGGAAACTAAAACCTGCTGTGGACCTCTGTGCCAGTCCCTCCAAGGGCATGGCAGCCATGAACATTGCACTCTTCCTACACGATCACCTGCACCCCATGGCTATGGGGAGGTTTAAGTCCCCTCTGTTAAGAGAAGGAATTGTGCAGGAGGTGATTTTTGCATCCTTAGAGGCAACTTGGCAAGCCCCAAAAATGCTTTGATCCCCACACCAGGCTTTGCAGTAGTGCCCCATCACCTGATCCGTGTGAATAGGTCTTTTCCTATTTAAGCTTCACTCTCAGCTGATGGACCATGAAAGGGCAGGGTGGATGGAGGCAGCAGAGAGAAGGAGCTAAGCAGTCACCAGCCAAGGGCAGTGAACAGGAGAGCAGGGATTTATCTGCCTCGGAAGTGGAGACAAAGATGAGGACAGTTATGGAAGCAGCATGAAGTGAATGGAAAGAAGTGCAGAGAGAGAAGATGGCAATGTCACGAGACATACTTAACCCTTGAGAGAAACACATGGTGAGTTTTGCTCCAGCATATAGTGCCAGTGATAGAACCTGTGAAAAGGTAATGGCTAAAAATAAATTATTATCAATTGAGCAGTTATTTATACCAAACCTCTGAGAAATGTAGGTCTGATTCCAAAAGGCAAATCAATCCGCTCTAGGAAACTAGAAATCAGACAGCCTGAGGAATTCAAGGACCAGAAGTCGAAGAAAAGCTCTTAAACTGCTCTGTGACTTGTATCTTATACAAAAGATCTAGAGCAGCACTGCAAGTTCCCACTCCACCACCTTGGAAGAATAGTTGGAGCAAACAGAGACTCCAAGTGGAATGGAGTAGGGAATAAAAACAAAGGTACCAATACATGACAGGTCAGAAACCTTTGGTTGTCATCTCTGGCAATCTTCAGACCAAATGACACCTCACAGTTGCTATTAAATAAACAGAAAAGTTTAGTCGGTTATATGAGGAAAAAGTAGATCAAAGAAAGGGGAAGGGAGGGTCTTTTTACAGAGAAAATGGGGTAAATGCTAACCTCAGGATGGCCTCAAGCTCAGTCAATACTTTGCCTTACTTTTCAATAATAAAAACAATGTTGGATATGAAGTAAAAGGTAAGATGGATAATATGATAAATGTAATAAATACTGTAACTGGCAATGTTTTTCAGCCCAGAGATGAGGAAATAAAGCACAGTCTCACATACTCAACTGGAGTGGACTCACACCTGAACAAAATAACAGTATTTGAGCACACCTGGAACGTTACCATATGGCTAGGGAAACGCAAAACAATACCTATGCTTAAGAAGGGAGAACTGATGAGGAAAGGTCGAGGCCCAGTAGTCTAACTGCAGTAGAAAGCTAGGTCTTAAAATGAGTTTTGAAATAGTACAAGATCATGAAAAGTACAATAACATTAAATGCAGACTTCGCAAAGAGAAATTTTGTCAGACTTTATTCTTTTTTTCCATTGAAAGCCAAAGGAAGCTCCTTAGAGCTCATCCCTTTGGACTTCAGAGAGGCAGCTGATGTGGCATCAAAGGGAGATTAGCAAACAGAAGATGCCTCTGCTAAAAGACAAGATACACAGTAGGAAGGAACTGTCTACAAGGGAAAAACAGCATTGACAGAGGCAGGATGAACCTGAAGAGGAATTATTACCACTGGTCCTTAAGGCTCTGCCATTGAGCTTGATATTTTTGTCCATGTCTCTGACACAAGAAGTGAAGTTTGCTCTTGTCACCTACATTTAAGAGAGCTGGATTAATTGCAACAGACATGAAAGAGGGTCCCACAAGGAAACCAGCCCTGCTTCAACAATGACTAAACAGTTGGATAGTTGAGGTTGCAAAAGGAAAACAGAGATCATCTCATTCCTCTCTAAAACACAGGCACAAGAGAGGAAACGGTTATTTCAGCCACCGGCAGCAGCTTGACAGGCTGGCTGGCGACACCCGCTGTGCATCAGCAGCCCCCTCACCACCAGGGCAGCAGGGGCAAAAGCCAAACTCATTTCCAGATCAAAAGGGATGAATCTGTAAATAGCAGCAGACAGGGCAGGGTAGTGGGTGCAGTTACGCAAAGACACCCACGCCAGCGAAGTCATCCCATTCCCTAGAAACGCACCACCCCTCTCTCTCTGCCTGCTTCTTTCCAGTCGTGTCTGGGAACAGTTTAACTTCAAACTGTGCCAAGGCACTTGCACAGCCACGGTACCTGCAGCATGGCCAGGACAAGGCTGGGAGCTGGCAGAGGGGCTCTGCTGCCTGGTGCTGCTGGGACAGACCCCTCAGTGACAGCTGGTGCCCTGGGAACAGCAGCTCCGAAGTAATTCAGGAGCATTTTTAGCAGCATTAGCCACTGCCCTTGTCCTGACACATTCTGGGCTGTCTAGTCAAGTTAATGAGACAGACGTTGTTCACGGTGGTCAAATCTCTTGGCTCATAAAACAGTAGCTTGAGTTTCCTGCCTTTCATAAAAGCCAGGAGCCCTTCAGTGTCCAGCTCATTCATGGAAGATAAAAATCTCTTGGCACAGGTTCCTTCCTCACTTGTAGGTTAATTGCATTGTTCAGGCTCTGCAGAGCACTTCATACATCCATCCCCCGGTAGTCTCCAGCAAAGTTTTTGACTGATGTGGCTGGGTATCAGCCAGGCACCACCACTTAAGGTGTAGGGGGGTGTTCTTTACCAGTATGTTCATTTTCTCTCATATCTCCTCAACCAGCAACACACTGTGGGATTGCACAAACCCAGCCAGTTGTTGCATCTCTAATCTGCCTCGTCCATCACTGAAGACACGTCCAGTGTCTTGCAGCACCGAGGAAGTTAGCGTCTTGTTCACTGGGGTGGCAGCAGCAATGGGACCCAAAGGCACAATAGCAGGAGATGGCAACAGCCACGTATCAGGGAAACACTCCCAGAAACAGCATGTACCTGTAAGCATGAGAAGTGTCTGGGCTGTCTGGTTTTCCTTCAGGACCGTGCACAGTAATGGTTAGAGCCAGCCAGCATCAGGTGTGTCCTTCTGTTCTGTGAGATAGTGGCACCACTCCAGTTCAAAGAAATTAAGCAGCACAATTTTAATTAAAATTACAAACTCATGAACCGGGTTCTCAAGGGGCATGGTAAAATATCTGTCGTTGAGCTTTCACAGCAAGACTAATTGCAGAGCCAGAAAATTAAGAGTCTTGGGTCTGGAACAAGCGTGGGAACTGGGCAGAGATCTCTGCATCTCCTTCAGAGACCAAACTTGCCAAGGTCTTTGCCCACCTAGTCCTCCCCTCACAGCTTGCTGTGGATGTTTGCCAGTCGCTTGGCATCATTATTTAATGTGGTCATACAGACTCTCCACTCCTTATGCAAAAGCTGTATCCCCTCTGTAACCATCTTATCTCCGTAAGACCGCAGAGCTCATTTAAGCGTTCTGCTGCCTGCTAGTGGTGCAGTGTTTTGTGTCAGGCTGATAACTGAAAAGTCTTTTACTATCATAATTTAGCCTCATGCAGAAGTGTAGTTAGTCATGGATGTGCATTTGCAATTCAGAATTACGGAACTGAGCCTAAAATGCACCATCTTACAGAGGACATCAGTATGTAGAAAGGGGTTTGATCTAAATGGGGCCATTTTGTGCCCTCATGTTGTCCTGCACCCAGCCTCACAGTGCCACAGCAATGGTGAGAACAGAAGCATCCCCTTTGGCTCTTGGTCCACCAGCACTAGTGCTTTTAGAGGCTGAATATTACAATGCAGTGCTAAATTATAACAACAATTTAAAAATCAGCGCTTCTGCCCTATTAGGCAGCTACAAGGACACCTAGCACTGCTCAACCAGTTTGGTTTTTGCCAAGGCAGCAGAGAGTTCTTGCACTGCCCCTGCAGCTAAGAGTGAGCAGTGTCCAGAGTTCAGCAACCTCTCTGCAAAGCCTTGTTAGTAATGCTGGCACCACTACCATGCTCAGGAAGGAGATCTGAGCTTTCCTCAGCCTCTCCTGGTGTTGCCCACAACAGGTTTCTTCAGGTCTTGGCGGCACACGGCAGAAATGGAGAGGCTGCATGCAGTTTACGGAGCTGACATTCCCCTCAGGATCTGAACAGCAGGTCATTCTGCTGCTGCAGTGGGGAGCTCACTGTGGGAAGCTCTGGTCACCAAGCTGTGTGTGCCTCTAGGATTGACCCTCAGCTGTTCCCTGCCTTCGAGCCCTTCAGTCCAAGCAATCTCAAGCTGTAACCCCCTAAACCCCCACATCTGCCAACACTGGCTATGCCTGCAATACCACACATACCTTTAGCTCTCCCAGGCAAAAAGAATGAATTTGCACTGAAATACATAGATCAGTTCTGCTCCCAGTTTATAAATGCAGCAATGTGGGACAAGTTTTTCCACCTGCTGAGCCCTGTCACTTCGTAATGCCCCAGTTCCTGCTGGTTTACAGTCTCCATTCCTCACGATCACAGTGAAACTGCCAAACAGCTGTGGAAACAACCATTTTGGAAAGGATGCAGCAGTGATCAGGACACGAGCTTCCACTGTGACACTGCATCCAGACTTGACAGAGTGCAAGCTGGACAGCAGAGAAGCAGCAGAGCAGAGACATCACTGTCCCCGCTGTTGCTGCAGAGCAGTCCTAGAGTGCAAAGACAGAGAGGAGCTCAAGAGTGACAAAAGGCTTTGTCAAGGAAAGATAACATAAGGAAAGTCAGCAGATATCACCTCTGCTTTTCTGCAATGTTCCTCTTGCAGCCCGTCATGGGACAGGGAATGGAGGGTCCCATCTGTTCTGGCTGTGCTCCCTGGGGGACAGGACATGTGGGGGAAGAGAAGCATCACTGCAGCAAGTGCCAGAAACCAAAGCAAGCTGCCCCTCTCCTCCCCAAACAGGCCTGAGCCTTTCCCACAGAAGGCTGGGCTAGGGGAAAAATAGAAATTGCAGCTTTGGTTCTAAATTAATGACAAGGTTTTGCTTAGAACAATTACATAAATGCTTCTTGGAAGAGAATAATTTTCTCCTTTTTCAGGAGCCAGCAAACAAATGCACGTGCAGCATTTGGGGCAGAGCAAGAGTTTGTGCACAGTGATCACGTCGTCCTGCAAACACCACAGCACTTTTCTGTTCTGCTGCCCATTAATTCCTTACATTGCTCGTCTTGCACTCAGCAGGAATGACCTTGGCAGAGGCCTTTGGAAACATCTGGGAAACAAACTGATGCGTGTTTGTCCTTTTTGGTAAAAGAACAATCTTGCAAAATAATACAAGCCTACTTTATAGGGACATATGGTTTTATATTTATGTCTCCTCCAGTAATTGTGTTCACAGAACTGCATATTTCATCAAGGCAACTTTGTTCTTTTATTTCCCTTCTTGTCCACTGATGCCAACAATGGTTATAACTCACTTCAGTGACAGCTGAATTAATACCAAAATATTTGTACGATGTCAGACTACTAAGTCTCTTGGAGAACCAGAAGAATATTCAGATAGGTGATTTTGACAAATGACCCATTTCTGCAGTGAGAAATTTTTATGTGGAAAGTTATTAAAAACAAGTTTTCATATGTAAATTCACATTAACAACTTCAAGTCCTAGCCCCAGTTCCACTAAATTTTTGTCTGAAGAAGCAATTCCTTGGCAAAAAAGAAAAAAAAATCAGTGTGACTTGACACTACTCTGTAGTACACATGAGAAGGTAACAGGTAGAGAAACAGCTGAGTTGAATCACCAAAAGCTCCCTGATTTACTTTTTCTACTAGAGACAAAAATAAGGACCTCATGAGTGCATGCAATAGTTTTTCTATCAGTTAACTTTAAAAAATAAAATAGGATCATACAGGTTCACAGTGCGATAAATATTGGAAGCAGCACCTTGAAAGTTTACTTCATTAAGTACATGGTAGTGATACCTGAAACTTGAGGCCCGGTGTCTCAGCCATAAATCAACAACAAAATAACCCAACCAAACAATACCACTGCATACAACAACCACCACCACAACCAACCAAAAACAAAGCCTAAAAACCTCACAGAGCCATTAAAGCTGACAGGAGCTGAGGGGTTAATCACCTCTGAAGAGGGATGCTTTAGAGATTGCCAAGCTGGTGTACAAAGCCAGCCTGGGACCCAGATCAGGAGACTGTGCAATTGGCACGGTCTCCAAACAGACAAATTTGAGGCAAGACCTGGCTCCACTGTATAGTCCAGTCTAACCTAGTCTTTTTTTCACATCAAAGCATCCTCTCATCCTCTCCCCCATCCAAACACAGTTCTCTGGGTCCAACAGCAACAGTACAGATTGTATACCTTGGTTGCTATAGCAAATATCATTTGTTGCCTGCTTCCCTCCTCAGTCCCCTTTCCACCTGACTTTCAGGTTAGAGGAGTTTCTTCTAAAGTCATAGCACCTGCAAACAAGGGTATCCTTTAGTGTAAATCCAGAAGCATCACACATCTTCTATGGAAGCAAAGAGGTAGTCACAGCTCTTCCAACAAAATGCCCTGGTGCAGGACCATCAGCATCCTGCTCCTGCAATTTGGCCTGACCATCCTGTATCTTGATAGTATTTTCCAGGTGACATGCATATTCTGAACAGCTGTACATAGTAAATAAAACAGGCTTACTCAGTTGTTCTGAGTGCAGAAAGTCTCTGCAGAACAATCTGCTAGAAATGTTTTCTCTGACATGGCTTTTTCGTGTAAAAAGCCTTTGTATAATACTCAATAAGGGCTTTTTCTGGTTGGCCCAAGCCATAGCCTTTAATATACCCCTCTGGCTGAAAAATAAGGTAATCAAAATCCACATATTCAAAAGTATATGAATCTTATTCACATCGGTATTTGTTCACTGCTGTGCCTGTGCATATTTGTAGAGATACCAAAACAGCTGATAAGGCTTTGTCCTGCTGGATGGACAGATCTTGCCAGCTGTCAGTGCCTGTGGCCATGCAGCAAGTCTGTACATCTGCTGGGTTACAGGCTGCTCTCCCCAGGTGCCCAGCACAGCAGAGCCGCTTCCATCAGCTGTGGCAGGAGACTGATGTCAGACAATATTTTGAGCCTGGCACCATGAATGGAGGTAATAACTAGTATCATCACGTAGGAGCTAGAAGTAGGTAGAAAGAGAAGCTTCGTGTGGGTGGTGAGAGAGAAAAAAGGCAGATTAAGGAGACAAGGATCAGAATCTGCAAATCACGCAAAACCAGTTCTGTGTCAGGCAGGGAATAATTAACTTGCTCTTTTTTTTGTTCCTAGACAAGCAGTACTGGTGTTGATTTAGAAACTCCTTTCTGACATCAGGTGAAAGTGGACACCCTTGAGGATGTTTTGCTTTGGATTTTCAGTGGGTTTAGTGCACAGTTTTGCCGTTCACTACATATTAATATGGCACTGCAGATGGATGAAAGGTGCTTCCTCCATTGCATATCCAAACCTGCCTGCAAAGACACAGGACCTTGGTGAGGATTAGTGCCTGGAGGAGCAGTTCAAGACAGTTCTAGTGACAGGCATCAGCCCAGTGACAGCCAGGGTTCTGCAAGTTTAGGACGAGACAGGGTTATTCCCTAGAAATTTTTTACTATCAAAATGTAGCAGAATTCCCATTGCTTCATTCATGCTTTGTTTTCTTCTGCAGAAAGCTTTTGCACTATTAAGTCTGTGCAACTTTGAAGACGGGGTTCAGGAATGAGACACAAGGGAAGGGGGATCAGGAGTAAATAGCTGGCATAGCAGAGCATGAACAAAACCAGCCTGTAGGCAGGTGAGCTTCCCTTTCAGAGATCAGTATGGGCCCGGTATTTCTGTGTTGCTGCCTGAGGTTTTTGCCTCATTGAAATTAGACATTTTCTGAAGCTGTGATTGTGTCCCACACAAGAAAATTGCCAGTGCAGTCTGGAGTGCTATGCAAACCATACCTGCTCCTCATGTGCTTGGTCACAATCAGGCTGCATT
Organism: Patagioenas fasciata; assembly: GCF_037038585.1. Classification (NCBI taxonomy): domain Eukaryota; kingdom Metazoa; phylum Chordata; class Aves; order Columbiformes; family Columbidae; genus Patagioenas; species Patagioenas fasciata. The sequence continues at coordinate 18,334,528 of NC_092528.1, forward strand.
CATCTATTTTCTGTTGGCTACAATACTGAGCATAGTTAGTTCTGTTCATCAAGTTGTAAAATGAAAGCTCAGTATTAGGAACCAGGAGTCCCTGACGTACACCTTAGAAGTATGCCACACATCACCAGCACCAGATCCGAACACCCACCACTTTGCTGCCATGTACAAACCCATCCTTCCCAGGCACTGTGCCTGTTCCCAGACCAACACCACGAGAAAGCAGCAGCTGTTTGCTCTTTATACCTGTGACACAAGAATCCCAATTTCTGCAGTGCTTCTTTTCAGGACACACGTGGGAAGTAGGTAAGTATCTCAGGCAGAAATAGAGTCACAAAAAGGATTAGAGGACTTGACTACCTGACCTCTGCAGAAGTCAACGTAGTCCTGTATGTTAAGGGCAGAGGTGGAAAGACTCATTACATGTCTGCACACAGAGAGGACAGAATCATCCTGCATTTAGGAAAAATGAAGACATTAAAAGTCTGCTGTTTTGAGAGAGAAATTTTTCCAACCAAGGGAAGAAAAGAGACAGGCAGCTATTATTCTGTCTGTACAGGATTTATTTAATAACCCAGTGTCTGCAAACTATAACTTGAAAATTTCGCCTGTCATGCAATGTGCCAGACCACAGCTACACAAAATAGAGAGAAGCCGTTATAAGTTACCAGAACCATTGGAAAACTGGAAATACTGCCTTGGGCTGCAGGACCCTTTCCTGTGGAAAGAATATTTTGCAATTCACAGAATCATAGACTATCCTGAACTGGAAGGAACCCACAAGGATCATCAAGTCCAACCCCATTCTTGTATAGGACAACCCCAAAATTCACACCATGTTTCTGAGGGAGTTGTCCCATTGCTTCTTGAACACCATCAGGCTTGGGGCCGTGACACCTCCCTGGGGAGCCTGTTCCAGTGCTCCACTACCCTCTGAGGGAGGAACCTTTTCCTAATATTCAACTTAAACCTCTCCGGCACATCTTTCTCTCATCTTTTATCTATTAATACTGTTCCTTTCCAACAACAAGCACTCGTACATTCTGGGTTTCATCAAAAAGGTTTACATATAGGCTGTTCAAAACTTTGAATGCAAATCGAGCAAATTTTCATCCTCATTATTCCAATTTATTCATGTCTTCCTCTTCTCTCTTACCTCACACAGACATTGAAGAGAATGAGAACCCAAAAGCATGGAAATAATGAATGTTCAGGAACAGGATGCCACATGGTACAGAGGCACCATCACTGGTTTCTGCCTGTAATGCAGAACATTTCTGCACTAGTATATGTAAGAAGCTGCTGGAGGAACACTTTAAAACAATTTTGTCATTATTACATCAATACCTACTATTGTTCTTTAAGCAAAGCAGTGTTCCACATAATCAGTTTCTTGCAATACCTTCTAAGACACCAAGTGAATGAGTAGAAAGCTGTGACGGTCTGAACATGAGAGCTGCAAAATTCCACAAAAATCTGCTAATTTTGAGTCTGTGTGCAGTGCCCCACTCCCTTAGGGCTCTAACTCAGCATCCCCTCCAGCGAAACCGCCCCCCCTTGCCTTGCTGCCCCATCTGTAAAGAATTTTCACTCCCCAGGTCTCTGCTCTGTTCATGCACTGATGTTCGCCAGCACACATCGCTTTAGAATGACAATAATCCAAGGCCTTAGAGCTGAATAATTCACACGCTGATTTTTACGATGAATTTTTCTGAATAACGTACAACTGCAAGCTAACAAATCTGCAGACATACAAAAGAAATTAAACCTGTGGTTCAGTGTAAACTCAAAGCCAGTAAAGAAGCCACTTGAAGATTTAATATAGACAAAGGTTCTTCTAAAATTTAAGGATATTGATTTGGGCCCCACCATAGATCCTTCGGAGAATACAAGCTGAGTTATCACGCCAACATCAGCCTTATCGTATGTTCTCACTTTTCCACGCAATTCCCCCCATGCGTCTTGACTGCAATCAGAATCAACATGGTTTTCTAATTGTGTTCCTAAGTTATAGAGCATGGAGGATATAAGAACCAATGGTTTTAAAGTGGAGGAAAAACTCTTTCTCAGGCAAGGCAGGATCTTGGCAAAACAACAGGAACATGGAAAAGTCAGAGTAACACACATGCAAGGAAACCTCTTACACAGCAGAATTGCCGGCGGCTTCAGACCGCAGGAACAGTTTGCAGCACCGCCAGCAGCTCTGTGCTGCGCAGCCCAGGGAAAACTGAACCCGAAACAGAGAGAAAAACAGACTTGCTGGTAGCAAAAGAAAAATCCACACACACTTCCAGCTCATGGGGGAGGGAACTATGCAAAGTTACACAGCCCAGGGCCAGACGGAGAGGTGGAGCAGTGAGCAATGTTGGGCTTGCAGCAAGAGTTAATCAGTAAATAACATCAGGATTTTTGGCCGTGCAAACAAATAAGAGCAAGGAAAGAGGCGAAGCTGTGGCACAATGACACTGGGGCAGCAGTAGAGGTCCACCGGATCCATAAGAAGAAAGCAGTTTTAATTACTTTTCTCTAGAACAACAATGGCGGGTGTGGGAAAAGGCATGGGCTGCTGGGAATGAACGTCTAAGTGAGGAAATAACCACATGTGAGGCAAAAGGAAAATTCTGACATTCAGCATGCTAGACCAGGGCAACAGTCATCCTGGAGAGATGGAAGCCAAAACATTGAATCACGAGTCTGACAACAAGGATTTCCAGCAGAGCCATGAACTCACGTTGTGTCAGATGGGGACTCAAACCCAGCCCTGGAGATGAGGGAGAGGAAAGACCTCCTAGGAGACCCAGAGGGCTTGTTTCAGAGCTTATTGCTGTGTCTTAGTAGACACTGAAATCTGCTGAAATACAAAGCAAATCTGCAGTTAAGTGCCTCGTATCACCCCCCAGGACACAGTAAGAGAAGGTAAATCAAATATCAAGGTCTAAAATCAATTTGCTCACACAGGAGAACTGTATTTGCACTGTTCAAAGGGCAGCCTTGCTTTGGCTACAGCAAAGCACTGTTTTAAGAGGCAGAAACCTTCTGCTGCCTCCAGGGAAGACAAAGATGGGGCAGTTCCACCTCCAGCTGTTGCAGAGCCCTCTCCCACCTTCCATGGTACTTACAGCACCACGGGATGCTGTGTCACTCCATCCGGCACTGACCTAGACAGCAAACTGATGATACAGACAAACCCCCACCAGCCTCACCCCTCCACTGGTGGAAACAAAGCTAAGAGGGGAGTTGGTTTTATACTAACAGGTGCCTGGGCAGCTGGGAGTGAGAGGATCTGTCTAGGCTGGTGTTGCCACAGGAATAAATGGATATCATATGGCCACAATTAAAACTTGGGCTGTGATACTTCTTTTTTGTAAAACAAGGTTTCTAACAAGCAGAACTGTGGGTGTCTGCAGCAGCATCCATATAGGAATAGTGCAGGCCAAGTCCTGATGTTTACGAAAGGGATTACATCATCCGGTTGTTTGAGATTATAAACAATCAGATCTGAGGATCCATGAAGTTCCTCCTGACCTATTTTCTGCCTTCTCCAAGGAGAGGGTGTTTTTGCCTTCACGTTCAGGGCTGGTTAATTTGGAGAACAGCTGCAAAGAGGCCAAAGCACCCTCCCCATCCGCAAAGGTGCTCATGCAGGCTCCGAGATTGTAGCAAGGGTGTTGTGCAAGAACGGTGGAGCAAGTTCTGAGCAGCACCTGGCAGGTGGCAGGTGCATGGGGAGAGCTCCAACCTTCCTATAGTTTCTGCACATGGAAACATAAAATCCCATGCTCAGCACAAGCCATTTATTTCTGGTTCTGCGAAGCCCTAGACAAAACAGATTATATAAGCTGGCAGGTCAACAAAACATCTGCTTGCACCCATGCAGCATGCAAAAATGGGGCTGCCATGTTCAAACGCCTTAATGGCGTGAAATTAAAGTAAAACCACATGGTGGGCAGTTAAATGCAGTTTTATTTTATGGAGAAATTAAAACTTATCTATGGCTTTTGTGTACAGGATTAATGTCTTTTTAAGTCACTAGTAATTGAAGAAAACACTCATGAATTTAAAATCCATGTTGGCTTTCATTTTGAGATTTTATTATTAGATTGCGGGCTTAATTGAGAGATAATGCTGGTCTTCTGTCACCCCTGCATTTCACCACACCTGTCAGATCTGAGGATGCTTTATTTCATGCTTACACAAAGATGAGGCCAACCCAGCTTGGGCTTTGGGGTGCTGCTGGCACTGGGCTGAACCAGAGTCCCCTTGTGGGATCTCGGCACTGCCCAAACCAGCTCACCTCTCCCCAGGCAGATACAGGGACTTCTGTCTCATAGTTACTTTGATACGATCAGGCAACAAATTACTTTTATTCTACCAAAATTAGTGTTCTTCAAAGCTGTTGCAGAGGTGGCTGTGACTGGGAAAGCTGCTGGTGCAGTCGTCAGTGGTTTGCATGACCCAGAATGGTGTAGACTAGAGAGAAGATGAAGAAGGTCCTGTAGCACCTCCTATGGTCTATTGTTCAGGACTTCAAAGAGCCCAGGGATCTGTAGCCACTGCTAATAGCTGTTATCTTCCGGCAACAGTAATTATGAACTGGAGAAGACTCAGAGACAGTGACTGTAAAGTGCCAATAAGGCTACACCTTTCCTGCTTCATTTACTTGATTGTCCCCTTTTTAAATGTATCCACCCCTCTAGGATGTGTCTTTTAATCCTCCAAGCTGATCTATCCCTATGAATATTCACTGTCAATAATACACTTATTACTGCTGTCTGAATATCCTGAAGCTACTATCAATCATGCATTAATCTTACATGTAGTTCCTAGCACTTCATCTAAAATGCAAATGCAAAATATGTAAAATGTAAAGAACCAGAAGAAGAAAACGCTAGAGTCAGTAAATTTAAGCTTTCCAAGTTCAGCTTCATATTAATTTTGCCATTCTGGATTTTGGAGCAGTGACTGATCAGGCAGCATTTGTTGAAAGTCCACATATTACTTTTGTGGAAACCTATAAATTTCACATGTACGTTGAGCAAAGGGATGTGGAAACAGTTGCAGCGAGTCAGACCAGTGGTGCATCACCCCAGTGTGTGCTAAGGGAAGAGTCAGTGTCCAGGGGAGCTTGCAAAAATGACTCCTGAATGTCTCCCTACATCTGCTGGAACTTGGTTCAGGCATTTCAGAGTCGGTTTGTATTTGAACCAGCGACCACCTGGGATTTTCTTCCATGAATTCAATGCATCATTTGTTAAATACTTGTAAAATTTTAGTAGCCTCTACGCCACACAGCAAAGAGTTTCTCAGCTTACCTACAAATTTTGTAAATGAGTATCTGCTCATTTGCTGAACAGGCTTCTGCTAGTTTCACCTGATGCCCCCAAAGCTCATGTGAGAAAGCCAGAGGTTAGCTATTCCCTATTTGTCCCAGCACTCAGTGTTCAGTAGACTTCTATAATATTCTCCCTAGGTCACGCATTTTTTGTCATCTACAGAATGCTCCTAACCCACGGAACCATCCCTTGTGTGGAAACCGTACAAAGCCCAGATCACCTTCACAGTGTGAGACTGTGCCAGATCCATAATGAACCACGTGGTTGAGGTCACGCTGGGTGACACACAGATGCAGGAACTTGCTGATGGGCTCTGTGAGAGCAGCTGTGTAGCCCAGCAGAGAGATCCTCTGTCTGCAGGCACTGAGCTCCCATCCCTCCTGGGCACTGAGCAGCTCCTGGAACTGGGAGTGCAAGAACAGCATCTCCAGGCAAAAGCGGGGCTGGCTGAGACAGCCTGAGGGTGTTCCCTGGAGCAAGGACATCACTCATCACTATTTTACACATCACTTTGTTCACAATTCTTCTTCTACAATGAAATGTCATCAGAGGAGCAAGAAGGCTTTTGTCATCAGCTGATGTGGAGAAACAATAGCTCTGCTGAGTCTGTCACCACCCTGCAGGGGCTGAATCACCATCACAAGGCGAATTATCTTCTTGCCTGTTGCTCAGCCCCTTCATCCCCATGACTCATCCTGGAAAAAGGACAGGAGAGAAAGCCGGATGTTACAACCCCCTCCTGTACCAAAACAAAACCAAACAGTGATCTGTAGTTGGGATCACCTGCAGGCAGCGGACAGCGGGCACAGCTGGTGAGGAGAGCCCAGGGACAGCAGTTAAAACCCCGGGGAGGCTTCAGGGCAGGAGGCAGGACTGGCACAGGGTGCAGGCAGCCTCTGCGCAGTGGCTCTGGGCAGGCAGTGGTTTTGCTGGTTTGGCAGCCTCCCTTGGGGGTTGGCTTTCTCATTATCTAACTCCACCAGCCTGGCACAATGCATAAAACTTCTCTTTCGTTGTTCAGCAGAGGTTTCCCATGAGCAGTAGTATTTATTCTGCCTTCTTTTGGTAAGGAAATGAAGACTGTTTGGTTTTCTGCACGTGGGACCAGCAGAAGACTGGCTGCTTTGTGGATATCATGGAGAGATTCTCCTCCCTGCAGGCAGGTTTAGATTTATATGGGCTGTTGGTGCTCACAGGGAGAAATAAACCCTGCCCTGGTCTAACACCGCTCTTGTGGCACATTCTGAAGGGCAGATATGCCAGTGAGCCCCTGAGATGGAGGTGAGGAAACCTGGGGGAGAAGCAGCTGTGGGGACTAGGAAGGCAAGTGGTGACACAGGAGAGACATGAATACAAAGAGTCAAAACACTACAAGTCCTTCTGCCACAGCAATCCCCCTCCATCCCAGGCTGAAGGCTTTCCTGAAGGGATCCAAGCCCTGCACATACCCTCAGGCTGTGGGCAGCCAGGCTGCACCCCAAGCTCAGCCTCACACTTCAGCCCCGGGTCACATCTGCCCTGTTACAGAGCCAGAGAGGTGGCATCTCGCCCAGCATGTGATGCGTTGTAAAACAAGTGATGGCGATTTCAGGTTAGAGAAGCTCAAAACAGCCTGACAGGGGAAAATGTCTACAGAAAAAGAGTACCATATGTGCCTGCCAAGCAGGGCTGCTCTCAGTGCTGCAGAGAGGCTTGTCTCATTACTCATCAGCAGTGAAACACACTGCCAGGCTGGTGGCGAAGAGGCATTGAGCTACCAAGATTAGACACAAGATTTATTTTACAGGAGGGATAAAACCAGTCTGAGGGTAATGAATTTTATGACATGCTGCATTTTGGAGCATGCCAGAGGGCAATTCCTCCTCCCCTTGGCTTTGCTGTTACCAAGGGAGCCCTGAGATGGAACTGCTGCAGGGCCTGTGTGAGCACCTGGTCACCATGGGAGTTTAGGTGATCAGGAGCATCTCTCACATCAGGGGGCAGGGAGGAGGGTACAATCACAGCCCTTAGCCGACCCATGTCCAGGGGCAGCAGCATCTCTGCTCCCTACCTGCCCCAAGGGCGCTCTGCCAGGGAAACCCTAAAAAACAGCCCACAGCACTTCTCTGCCAGCTGGGCATACCGCTGCAGCAGAAGGACTTGTGCTGGTTTAACTCTTCGTATTTATGTCTCTCCTGTGTCACCGCTTGCCTTCCTGGTCCCCACAGCCACTCCCCTCCCAGGGCTCCTCACCTCCACCACCACCCACGCTGCTGCTCCACTGTACGTGCTGGGCCTCGCAGAGGCTTGCAGTAGTGTGGCACAGCTGGCAAATGACCTTTCCTGAGCACACAGAGCTGAAGTAGGAGGCAGCAGGCACCAGAAGCTGCTATGGGATAAATTAATTGTCGATGCAAGAAGGTCGTTGCATTATCTCACTGCTAACAGAAAAGTTCAGGCAATTAAGCTTTAAGACACATTGGAGGTACTAGCAGTGATTACAACTGTCAGACAAATACTTCGTAGCAATAAATAACAAATGAGTATGGATGTTTACCAGACTTTTCAAGGCGGGGAAAAAGGCCTTTTCTTACAAACCTTCATTCTGCAAAGGCAGGCAGTAAATCCAGTGTACAAGCCTTTGCCGGGAAAGAGAATCTCTTCAGTTTGCAGCCCCAGTGTAAGCTCCTCTGTGTATCACCATACCTTTAATTGTGCCTATTGTGCTCAGAAATCACCTACAATTTCATACAAACCATATAATATAAGGCATGTGAGTTGCAGAGTGTTGCTGAGGAGCAGAGGGAGCTCTGCAGGCAGCATTTCCATCAGAAACCAACTACTCCATGGCCCGTGCCAGCTTGTGTTGCGCACATTGGACCAGCTGGTACAGAATATCCCTGTGCAGGCCCTGGTTGCTGAAGCCGGGGTGCTCCATGGCCTCAAATGCAGAGAGGAGCATCCCCAGGCGCTGCCCCAGCAGAGCCCAGCAGCCAGCACAGGGGCTGTGATGAGGCCAGTGCTGCCTTCAGGGGAGGGCTGGAGATACCTTCTTCATGAAGCCCAGCCATGATCTCTCCTGCAGGGAACCACAGAGGCTGTAGGAACTTCCTGAACACCTAAAAGGTGAGTGAATGTGCTGAGCTTCTCACCTGACTCTGAATGGGATGGCTGTTGCTGCAACAACAGTCTTTGTTCAGTGGCAAAGACCCCACCAGGCGAGCAAGAATTCTCCTTGCAGGGTAGCAGGTGTCTGAAAAAGCCCAAAGCATGGTCCAGCTCAAGCACCCAGCCCCCATGAGCTGCAGGGCAGCCCTGTGCCCTCTCAGAGTGCTTTCTGAGCTACCCAGAGAACGGGAGAACCTCCCTACAGCACCACTGCAAAGCTTGAGCAGGGAATAATATGTTCATGAGGCCACCTGCTCCCACTCCTGTGGGGATCGATGGCACTCACATGTGCTGGTGAATCATTATGCCCAGGAGAAATGGTTCTCCCGCAGTAATTGTCTTCCCTTGGCACAGTAATGTCTGCTAATTGTACTGACAGCCGTCACCTTTGGGAGGCTTACAGTGTCAGAATTAGAAAATGGATATTCATGTTCCTCCTCAGCCTGTGCAGACTTCAGCCTTTCTGGATAGCCAATTTTATCCCCATAAATAACAGGCTTGCTTAGAGATATTATAAATAGAATGATAAGCAAGCATAAATGACAGGGCTGCTATTAAACCAGTGGGTTACGTTGGCATTACAAACCAATGCTGAAGATATAGAAGTGGTGCTGGGGTTGGTAGGTTCCCAGGCAGGACATCAGTGGTGCCCATTGCCGTGGCTCACCCTGACATATTTCATATTGCTTCAGGATCTGTTTCTGTAGCTATTCATTGACAGCATTCCCAAGCTATTTTTAGGACAAACAAAATAAAATAATGTTTTACACAAAAGACAGATCCCACAGTTTACAACTGCTACAAGCCTCTTTAATACTAAGGGGTATTATCAGCATTTTTGAAGGCTGGAGGTCTTGGAGGATGTGCAAGCCTTGGTGACGGTGGCCAGAGTCTGAGCAGGGAGCTCGGCAGGGCCAGCTGAGCCCAAGGCGCCCGTCCCTGTTGGACTCTGGCCTGGGGATGGGGCTCACAGCAGGGTGATGGGCAGAGGGAAGAGAGAGAAGGTTACAAAACAAACTCCTGCACAGTTATTGCCTGCTGCAGAGCTGGAAGATGCTGCAAACACTATGGGGCCTGGGCATGGTGGTACCCAAGAAAACTGTGTGGGAGAGCCTGTCCAGTTTGCTTAATTAAAAACCTGCCTCTCCCTGCAAATCCGGTATGGCAGGAACTGCTGCTGGTGGAGGGGGGCAAGTTTGGTAGGTCCCTGCACTCCCTTGGACAGGCAAGTGGCTCTTGCCCACCTTGGGACTGGGAGAGGGAGCACGACAGGCACCATCCCTGGGTCCCCAGGATCAGATCCCACCCATATCAGGGGTCCCCAGGAAGCCCATCCTCCCTGCCACCCGCCTCTGGGTTCTCTTTACCCCCCAAAGATAAAAGGTCTTCAAATAACACTGGGGACTCTCACTTTTTCCCCCTGAGCTTGCTCAGGACACATCCAAACTTTTCTCCATGAGTACAAGGGCTGCAAATCTGCATCCTCCGGGCGAGGAGCCCGGTGCTGCCAGCCGACCGCTTCAGCCCTGAGAGCCTGGAGCTGCACAGAGAGAAAAGCCACCAAACCTTCCGTGACTCACACCGAAACCATGAGTCGTCTGCATTTCCAGCCAGGCCTGTAATGAGGCTGGAAAAGGGCTGATCCCGAAAGGGTGTGAGGGCATCAAGGATCCAGCTGTCAGAGGAGTCACAGCCCGAGCAAGGTGACCCACAGTTTGTCCCTAAGGACGCAGACCCCCCAGGCTGGGGGGAGCATCTCCGAGCAGCCGTACCTGCATTTCCCCCTGCCTGCTCAGGGGCTGCTGCTGCTGCAGAGGTTTCAGTAGGTTTTTCACACTGTCAGCACTCACACCACCTCCAAAATTAGGTCTTTTAAGGAATGTGATGTTTTAAAAGTTCTGCCTTGGGGGTGCAATTCACACTGATGCAGTTACAGCTTAAGACACATCCATCACCTGGTTACCAGCTGGCTAAAAATCCTGCCCTGCCTGTTTGCTGCCTTCGCTTACAGAAATCCTCCAGAACTGTTGTGATTGCTTTGGGAACACTGTTATCTCAAGATCTCCTGCCTGCCCACTGCTCCCTGCTGCAGCAGCTCCTGCGAGCTCCCCCGACACACTCGGGATCAAAGCCACCAGCTCAGCTCAAAGCACTGCTGAGAGGGGATCAGAAAGAGGGTTTCAGCAGAGTCCTAAAATAAACTCATCAGCTTTTGTCCTCGCTGTGATCTAGCAGACTTCTACAGATCCCTCGCTAATTCCTTGTGGATTCCCTTTCTCTCTGCTATATCAAACTGGGAGGAATCCTGTCAAAAAGCACCTTTCAAAGATCTCAGAAATCTCAGCGAACCTGTCCCTGCTGGCTGGGGGCTGGGTGGCTGGTAGAGGGGCAGCATCAGAGTCGTGTTTTCCAGGAGCAGGAGCTCAGCCTCATGGGCATCCCCCGGAGATGCTGAGGGGAAGGTCTGTGCTGCGTGCCCTGCCTCCTCCGAGACCTGGCTATCAGCTGGGCTGGGAGTTCGGCTGCATTTTTTCCGTCTGTGGGATAGAGTTAGCATGCCTGGATTTTTTTCCTAAAGAATTATAGAAAAGGGGAAACAGCAGTCAGAAGATGCAGTCCTCCAGGGCACCAACATTTCTCTGGAATGGGAAAGCAAAATGTCCAGTGTTATTCTCAGATACCAGGACATCTGCCTCGCTTCTGCTTCCGTGGTGTGATTCCCTGCACATGCCAGGCACAAAACACCACTGAGCCCAGCCTAGGACCACTTAAGGCCCTGTTTACTCACAAGTAACAGCATTAGCAGCCAGTCCTCCATCCCATGGGAGGCCAAACAGGGCAGCAAAACCCCAATGCAGGTGGGTAGAGCTGCAAGCAAGCATGTGCCCAGGGCCAGGTTAGCTCCTGGGCACAGATCTCAGGGCAATGTGAGCAGGTCTGTCACGGGTCTTTGTTAGAGAATGAAGTTGGTGAGCCTCAGTGCCACATGGGGTACGTGGAGATCGAATAGGATGCACGTCCTGGGAGAGCGTCACAACCCAGACACCAGCACACGAGGTCTTCTGCCCAGAACAGCTCGAGAGTGGCCACATCTAGAGCAAACCTAAAAAAACCCGCATGTTCCTGGTGCTCCAGTCTTCATTCTGATGGATCTTTGGGGGATTTCAGCACGGTTTTCAGCTACACTGCAAACCAGAGCACGACTGCATCTGGTCAGAAAGTCACAGAAGCACTCGTGCACAGGATCCTGCCCCAAGCAGGGACCAAATGCAGAGACAGGTGGTGCAGGGTCTGGCCGCAGCAGGGCCACAAAGAGCTTTTTGGAGTGGCCCGCGGTGGCTGGGGCTCAGCCTGGTGCTGTGGTACCAGCCCGTGCACGGCCGGCGGCACCAGAGTGCAGCTCAGCTCTGTCTGCCCTTTGTGCCAGCAGCTGAACGGCCTCTGGTGGATGCATCGCCCCTTGTTTTCATCTGTCAGGGCTGAAAGGGGCCTTTTCAGGGTCTGTGGACAGTTTCCCACCTCTGCCCAGCACTCAGGACACCCAGTATCTGTGGCACAACCTCCCCCACAGAGGAGGGCTGAGCAGATGCACAAGAGTGGTTTTGCTGCATGCTTATCCCAGGAACTGGGGATGCTCTGCAGCTCCCCTCTGCCTGCAGACAGCTGGTGGCTGGAAGGGTCCTGAGTGTCTGAATCCAGGACGAGCACCTTGGGGACAGCCTGTCTTCCCACCCACTGCCCCACAGCCATTCTGTGGTAGCCAGTGTGGGAAGGCTGCTCAGGTCACAGTGCTGTGTTATTTTCAGCAGCAGCTTAGAGCCAAGTGACTTCGGGCAGTGGTGGGATGGGAGGCTTTGGCATGAGCACTGTGTGGGGCCAGAACTTCCCAGGGCTGCTCTGGCCAGGGGGAAACACTGCAGATGGTGAAGCTGTTCTCAGCGTGAGCCTGCCCCCTGACACGCCTGGCAGGGCTGATTCAGATTTCCAAACCCTTTGGGAGAATGCAGCAACTCACTACTCAGCCACACACCGTCCAACCCATCCTGCAGCTGCCTATGCCCCTGTAGCCTCTGGAAGATGCCACGCTGTCCCTCATGGCACCCTTGCCACATTCTTGTGTGCCTGTGTCACCTCACAGCATCCCTGTGCTGTGTTGTCCCCACAGCACACCCACCCACACCTCCCATCAGCACTTGGCATAGCCAAGTCTGGAAGAGAAACTTGCTTTAAAGAACAACAGGGGAAGAAAAAAAAGTCTACCAACCTCTGGAGTTGTTCTTGATGTCCTTGCCAGCAGCTCAGCTTCCCCAGTGCAGGGGCCACAGTTCTAGCTTTGGTTTTGGTGCAGAGCACCTGTAGAGCTCAGCTAGGGGATGGTCACTATCCCTCCCAGGCAAAGAAATGATTTTGAACAGCAAACTACAGCTGAGCAAAATCTTTCAAAAGACCCTGTGTACCTGCCTGTGCATGTCTGTCTCCTCTTCAGCAACAAAATGCAAACTGGGCATCCCCAGAGCCACAGGACACTATAGAACACAGGGGCATCCCTGCAGCTGCAGTCAACCCCTGGGCCCCCAGATCCCCAGCCCTGAGCATGTCACTCCATGCAGAGGAGTTGGCATCTCCCCGTGCCTGCCAGGGCTCCACACACACCAGTCACCCGTGCACTGGCGAGCTCCATGGTGCAGAGGGACATTAGCATGGCCCAGCACAAAGCCACATGTACCATGACAAAAACAGAGCCACTGCTGAGAGGAGCCTGGGAGCTTCTTGCTGCTCTCCCTGGGACATTCACCCCTTCAAGCCCCCCACCATTAGTTCCAGAGCACAGCTGGAAGTGCATTGATCCAGCTGAGCAATTAACCCGAATGGTCTCCCAGGAGCCAAGAAACAAAGGAAGGATCAGAAGGAAGAAAGGGACAAGGAGGAGGAAGAGCTGCATCCCTGGGGGACGCTGCCTGGGCAGCAGCAGCACAAGCAGGGCTGGGCCATGCTGGAGGTTTGGTCCCTCTCTCCTGGGCAGAGCCCTGCTCTCTACGTGTACCAGTGGCATTGCTGGTGAGAGGTGCTGCTCCACTGTGGGTGAGCTGGTAGAACAGCACGTTGCTCCTTGCTGGGGGATTTGGTGCTACAAAACCTCCCAAGTAACACAGAGAAGCAGAACTGGCTCACAGCATCAGCAAAGGGAATGCAAATCCCCGGCTCGGTGGGGTGGAGGGGGATTCCCTCATCTGCAAAGGTCCCTGCCAAGCGTGGCTAATCCCTCAGAGCAGGCTGGGAGAGGCAGGGAGCACAGTGGCATCCAGAGGAGCTGCAGGGAAAGCGTTTGTAAGCGGGAGGAAAGCAGCTCCCTCCACTCCTGCAGATCCAGCACCCTCCGCCGAGTGCCGGCACCCAGCCAGAGGCACATGGACTGGCTACAGGGGACAGCAGGGACCTCTCAGCAGTGAGAAGTGACAGCAGGGTCAAGAAGCAGAGGTAGGACGAGGAGGAAGGGGGTGACCTCCTGCAGCGCCGAGACCATTCCCAAGCACAGTCAGTTGGGTGAGAGCAGTGTCAGGGCTGCCAGGAGCATCCCCATCAGAGCAGATCCATCCCTCTCCCAAGTGCTGCTCCTGCCCTGAGCAGGATCACAAGCTCTGACCACTGAGGGAGGGGTGGGCAGGGGTTGTAGGGGTCTGTCCTGCCAGTGGAGTTGGAGACCAGCACCCTCCATCCCCACTCCAGGCAGGATGAACAGCTGCAGCTGGGGCTGAAATGGGATCATGGGCCATGGGCAGGGCAGGGGATCCCAGCTGGGGCTGGTCAGGTCCTCATGATCCATCAGGGAATAAGATCTTTCTCAGTGGTTTTCAACTCACTGCAGAGCTAGAGGTGACACACCAACAATAACCCAAAGCTTCTGTTGAACCAATCTGTCATTTTTCATGGTCTCTCCTTCAGACTAGTTATACTCTCAGTCTCAGGACAAATATCCCAATTTCACCATGTTGTGGATTTGATCCTGGTAAGGTTTCCCACAATAGCTCCAAGATCTCATGATATGGGAAGCAGCAAATACTCAGCCTGTGTTCATGGACTCGACAGAAACATGCTGCTTTCTGCACAATGCCCAGCCCTGGGTGGGCTGGTTCAGACGTGTCAGCAACATTCAGACTCCTAAGGCCTGAAAAACTGGCTGGAAGTTTCTGTGTCACTATGTTATCTCACAAGATTTATGGTCCATGCTACTTCAGGCGAAGTCAGAAATACCACTGCAGTGATCGCTTTTGATATTACTGCATTTTTTATGCGGCTGTTCTGACACCCACAGCAGAGGGAGAAATGAGGATGGGAACTTTCACCCCTGGCTTCAGCAAGGAGCTTTCTGGGGGTTTGGGAAGGGGAGAGCAGGCTCCTGTTACTTTCCAACTTGCAACTCTGGCTGGAAAATAAAGTCAGATTGTGCTCAAGGATGAATACCTGTGCAAGCCTGGGGGGGGGATTTTTGTCTTCTCTGTACTCTTTTCCCTTGGGAAAGGCATGACCCCTTATCAGCACCGAGCCCTGTACGCTGAGGGAAAGGTGAGCAGTAACTGGAGCAAAAACTCCAGGGACCAGCACATTGAAGCTTGTCAGAAATGCAAAGGGAGGACGGGCCAAAGTCCCCGCTGAGGGCTGCATGTGACTGGGGTGGCTGTGGTGAGTCTGTGGTTCCCAGGGCACAGCTCCTTGGCATCGTAGTCAGATCCCAGCCGGTTTGCGGGTGGGACAACCCGTGTGCTGCACGGCTGTGAAACTGGAGCACCCCCGCTTTGGGAGAGCTCTGTTTTCCCAGGACTCATGTGGGAGGTGAGGACAGGTCTCCCAAGCTTATCTGCTAAAGATGCCCCACATCATACAAATAATTACACAGCCTGGTGCTCAGGAAGGGAGGGGAGAGGATGACTGGAGGAGCCTGCAGCCAAGTCCGGTCCCTCTTCCAGTTCTTATGGTGGTGGAGACCCAGAAAGACAGAGAGACCTCATTTGTGACTGGAGACAGATGCTGCCAAAAAGGCATTTTTGACTAACCACACTGAGTAGCAAACAAAACACTGTGTTAGCAAAAACTATTTTAAGATAGCAACCTACATCATAGCCAGACTCCTCATCCCTGTGCATCCCGCAGCCTGTAGAGGCTATGGAAGCAGAGCAGCCTCACCTGCGGTTTCCAGGCAGTCCTGTTGTCCTGGAGCCCTTTGGAAGGCAGGTGGCAGACTGCCTCTGGCTGTCCCTCACCACCTGCACAGCAGCCCTACACCACTGTTGGGAAAGAGGGAAGAGAAACGGGTACTGTGCTCCTGAGGTGGTGTCTTCAGATCTTCTGTGAGTTGTGCTTATGATTCCCCTGTTGTTCACTGGGAAGACACTTTCTTTTCAAAGCCATAGTCCATGAAGTGCGAGGAGCTGAACATACGCTTTGCAGCAAGGCCCTGGTGCTTCAGTCCAACCTCTGTACAGGCAGGGATTAGACTTTGTAGCTCAGCAACTGAGCCACTCATATATTTAATTGAGTATCTATTTAATTGTTTTATTTAATTAAATTGGAGAAGACACCCTGCACTCAGCTACTTAACACTGCCTGAACAGGAGTGGTCCTTCCCTGTTTCGTGACCCCAGAGCCGTCCTGTTTCCCAGCTGCCAGCCCAGGACCCTGGCTCTCAGCCGGACTCGCAGGGCTGAGACCTGGGAGGGAGCCTGGGCCAGACCTCTGTGGGATGTGGGAGCTGAGGCACAGGCGTGGGACCAGCTCCCTCAAAGCTGTGCAACTTCTGGCTGTGAAATGATTTTCTGTTTAGCTGGGAAATCCCCACATTTCATCCAGATAATGTGGCAGTAGGGGGTCACTTACTACTAGTCTTGAATGCAGCATTCCCCAGCCTCATCACTAGGAGCAAAATGTTCTGAAGTGGGTAGGACCTCATGATTTCCTCATTAAGGCTCAGAACAAGATGTAACAGCTGTAGTTAAAATTACCCCATCTCTGCTGCCTCCCACCACACAATGGAAAGTTATTTTTAACTCCAGGTTGCCCAAGGGATGCTGCACTGTGGTCTTTGCTTAGCAAGAAATTTGGGAAAAGAGAACCCTCCCTCCAGCCAGCTGGGATCAGACCAGAGCTCAGGGGTGGGCACCCCTGTGAACTGACCACTCCAGGCTCCCCAGCTCCTCTGAGGGGGCTGAAGAGCTTCCACTGAGGCAGCTCTGGGAACGCAGAGAACCAGGTGTTTGGCCAAGTCCTCTTTTGCTAAGCTTTTGTTCTTTATAATTTCAAATAAACTTGGTGGGCTGAAGCTACTCCAGGAATGGTGGTGGCATCGTGCAGGTAGGACCTAGAGAGCACGGAGTCACAAGGACAGCCACACAAAACCAGAGAGGATTAGCTTTTAATGCGCTTCCCAGGGCAAACCCTGAAATCAAGATGCCAGCAGGAAAAGTAGCTTGCTTGCTGCCCTCCTGACCACGAAGCAGCTACCAAACTCTCCCAGTGTCAGGAAAACTCGCACAGAACCCTAGGAACAGCTGTGGTGGTGCACAGGAGCACCCCAGCCATCACCTCCTCGTTATGTGTGCCCACACGGTCCTCTGTGGCAGTGGCACCGTCACATCTGCAGCCCCAGAGCGGTGGCACAGCTTCAGGGCTCCCTGTGGGCACCTCATGCAAGAGTTCAGAAGCCTCCAGAAGAGACATTGTGGAGACGTTAGCACAGTTATCTCTGTTTGGCTTTATCTTTCTGGCTGGGAATGACTGTGGTTCTGTTAAATGCCTGCTACATTTGCTCTCAGGGGTCTCTCAGATTGCTCTGTTGCATGCTCAGTCTTTTCCTTATCTGACTTCATTGACGTCTGTATTAAAACCCAGTAGCACGTGTAAAATTGGGAGCAAGCATTTTGTGCTACTTAGCATCTCGGGGCTAAATTTTTAGACTACAAGAACTTTCTTTGTAAAGGCTTTTCTCTTCTGTGTCATCTGCAGCAAACATTGTTATCCAGTTGTTTTGCTCTGCCTTGCAGGTTAGTCCCTGTGCCTGCTGTGTCTCTTGTGCTTTGTACTCTTATGTTCTGTCCCAAAGAGAAGTCCACATATTGGAAAATGAGGCAATACGCCCCACACCACAAGATGGGAAGCCAGCAAATCTCCCCCAGGGCTGTATTTGGGGTCTGTCAGTGACCTGCTATGTGCCCCAATCACTGCCGTCCTCCTTGCTCGTCAAAGCTCAGTTTCTCTTCCTTCTCCCTGGGAATAATACTTTGTAATACATGGGAGTGCTGTACAGACACAAGTTTAAGAGCTGTGAATACACAGTCCAGGGTTAGGTGCATTCACTGCAAAACACAGGATAAATCTGATACTCGTACAGAAGTCCTGCACTATCCAGCACAGGCATGTCAGACCCCAGATTGCACATCAGCCTCTGAATGCAGTGTGTATGTGTAACAGGCATGTACCTCACCAAATTCAAAAAAAAAAAAAAAAAACCACCACTAAAGAATATGAGCTTTTCACCTTAAATATTTAAAAAACAGAGAGCCTCTGGATTTTGTTACCATTTATGTATACATTTATTAAGCTGAAGGAGTTTGATCATGACATGGTATCTTACTAGAACATGTGAGATCTCTTTTTTTTAACTTCACTAACAATGGTTAATCACTTTTTATTTTTGGCTTTGAAGCTTAAAAAAATTACCTCTTTCCACATTCTCCATGAAAGGTTTTTCTACGCTTTTTTTTTTTTCGTTTTGTTTTCTTACAGTACAAAACAAGTGTTTCTCAAAGATGTAAACAACCATAATGGAAATGTAACTGCTCTTAACTTTACTGGTATGGACGTTAGGTTTATGTCATGTTAGATTTATTTCAGCTGAGTGACTCCTTCAACGAAAATTCTTATTGTTATCACCATCTGCACCACAATAGTGCCTGTAGGCCCTGGTCAGGGCTAAGGCCCCTCTGTGCAAGGTGCTGTACAAATACTTGGATGTAACTCTGAGGTCCCCAGCAAGAACAGCATTCACTGGTGTGACTATAATCCTCTCTGTCTCTCCCTGCCCAGTGGTGATCCTCACAAATGATAGGAGTTGGAGTGAAACTATTCTCCAAACTAAGTCTGGAGTTTATGTTCAATTACTGTTGAAGGGAAGTGTTACTGTGGGCCAATCCTGATGCCCGCAGTCCTGTGCGTAAAGCTGCTCACACTCATGGGAATGCTCATATGAGTAAGAAACTCCTGTGGGAGAGGTCTGCAGGATTGAGTCCCTGGATTGTTGAACTCCTTTGCAAGAAAGCATGCAAGAAATGCAGACTGGTTCCTTTTCTCTAAGGTTTCATCAATATAAGTCTAAGAGAGAAAGGGACAGGGTCAGTTGCTCAGTTTCAGCACCTCCAGCATTTTGAGTTCTGATCCCCAAATTAAAGAAGTCTCTGCCTTGCTGTAGGCTACTGCGATCAGGCCTGGAAAGGCCTGTTGGACGGTCTTTATCATCAGGAGGTGGTGATTTACCATTACAGCATGGAGGGCCTTTCTTTTATGGTATGAAGGCTGCATCCTAGGCAGGAATTGTGAAGATTGTGTTCAGCCATCAGCAGAAATCATCCTGAAAACACTTTAGAGCAATTGCAGTTTAAATTATTATAAATTGACACTTGGGGTGAAAAAAAAAAGAAAAAGGATTGCATAAAATAAATAGCAAGGAATCAATGTCCCTGCAGAGATGTAATGTACTCCTGCCTAGGAAGCATCCCTTTATGTTATGTCAGATGTTTAAATGAACCCTTTAGAGCTAAAATACAGTACTCTGAAATGAGGTTAGAAAAATTTTAAAAGGACTAATGGGAAATGTGTACATTGCTCTCTTTAAAACAAATTTCCCACCTGGGTAGCCCAGGAGTATGAGGCCTCAATAGACATAGAGCCGATCTGAGATGGCAGCAGGCATGTGTGTCATGATCTGCATCCGCAGCCACCAGTAGTAATCCATGGGGTGGTAGCGAGTGTACGGGGTCGTGGACATGAGCGCGTGGGCGACACTTTCGATGACTGGTGAGGTGTCTGTTGAGCCGCTGTTGCAGTACGTCTCCATCTTGCTGACTTGCTCATCGAAGTACTTCCTGCCATAGTCTTTGCGCACTATCTCGGGGAGCTCGTCCCACATTTTGTCGGCTATGGCTTTGATTCGCTCAGGACTGTACAGGTTGGTGGCAGCTATGAAGTTACCAGGCTCCACGATGCTGACCGTCACCCCCTGGGGCTGCATTTCATACCGCAGGCAGTCTGAGAAGGCTTCCACACCAAACTTGGTGATGCAGTAGGGTGACCGGGCAGGGCTGCCCATCCGGCCCATCATGCTACTGATGTTCACCACACGACCTAAGCAGAAGCCAAACAGAGACACAGCTGAGCTGCGGTACCTCATCCAAAGCTGACACCTGACACACACCATCCAGAGCCCTGAACATCCACTCCACAGCCATGAGGGCTGCCTGGCAGACCTGCCAGTGGCTCTAGCTGAGCATTGCTGTCCTACGCAACAGCCTTCAGGCAGGAGAACAAGCCCATCACTTGTGCCCCCAAAGCCCAGTGCTACAGGGAGCACAGAAGAGGCTGGACAGAGCCTGTACAGTGGGAAACAGGATTGCTCAGCAGCAATCAGGGCTGAGCACAGACAAGAGGAAGCAGCAGCAAAGAAGGCCTCCAGCACCAAGGCTGAGCTTGTTTATTCGTTAATCAAAGGTACAAAATCCAGGGGGCAATGGTGGCTTATAGCTTCTCCCTCTTAAAAGGGAATGGATTGATCCTGCACCACAAACAGGCAGAACAGTCTAAGTCTCTGCACCCTTTCCTGTGCGACAGATGGATTGTGGCTCCAGGAACAGAGCTGGGGCCTTTCTCCTCTCCAGAAGCCATGCATTTTGGCTGAGGAGAGTGGTGGTAGGGGACTGTGGATGCTGCAGTCTAATCCGAGGCTGCAGTTCTCTGCACCTCCTATCAGTGCTCATTGCTGAGTTGTGTTAAAAAGTTTGACCACAGAAGTGGATACCCTTCCATGGTGGAAGAAATGCTACCTGGGCCTCACACAGCCCAGATCTGCAACACAGGAAAACATTGTTAATATCTCCAGATACCTCAAGAGTAAAAAACATTCTCATTTAGTCAGGTAGTATGTAAAAGAAAGTATGATAGATTAGATCTTGCATGGGATGTTGCAGGAAAAGACAGCACAGATGGGAAAGAGTAAAAATAACTGTTTTTCAAGACTGTTGCTTTGCTGTTTAACTCAGACCAGTCAGTAAATCTGTCATTTTTGTTTACGCTGTGGGTCCCACTCTGTCTGTAAGAGTACAAAGGTGGCCCATGGTGCAGAGAGAAGTCTAACAGACCTTTCGGCCTCTAACACAGCAAGACATGGGGCAGGATGAGGGGCCTGCTCCAAAGAGTGCAGTCAGGAGTAGATCACTTACCCTTTGATCTCCGGATGAGTGGGAGGAAAGCCTTGGTGGTTCGTACAGTCCCCCACAGGTTCACTTCAGCTACCTCCATGTAGGTGTCCATGCTGGTGAACTCTACTTCCCCAAATGTGGAGATCCCAGCATTGTTAACCAGTCCCCAGAGCCCTAGAAGACAAAATCAAGCACAAAGCTTTCCCTCTGTGGGACTAGCGGGAGCAGCGTGGAAAAGGCCTTGCTGACAGATTACTGAACCATGTAACAGAGCTTTTCATTACAACTTGCAATGACGAAAGTCAGACAGAAGAGAATCCACAGCAAACTTCAGTCTCCTGAGCAAATCTAACTGGAATCAGGATGTGCCTGTACAGCTCAACACTGTAGCCACACTGTACCATGAATAAGGCTTCCCAGGATGTTCTGAGACAGCATAAGACTTCAGCCTTGACTAAGCTGTTCTCCTTGCCATTCTGTTTTTATCCATCATCATTTTTTAAAAGAAGCAAGATATAGTATCTAAATTCAAATAATAGTAGGAGAGACCTTGTGAGAAACAAAAAATTATTTCAAAATAAAATCCCTTGTGTCACCATAAGAACTAGAATGTCTGCTATGCTGGGAAGGGGGATGTGGGCATGAGCAGACATGGGTGGGAACACATGCCACAGCTTCTCCCTTTTATTCTGCTGCAACCAAGATGGGAACAACTGAAGCTATCAAGTCATTTGGCAATGAAAAGAAAGATTAAAAAGGAATTTGGAATAAAATAAACTCACTTTATATAATATTTTAATTTCACAGGAAACAGACTAAGAAAGGTCTGTGATGGCTTCTGTCTGCTGTTTAGAAAAACTCACTGTTATCTGTTGACTGTGTCCAGATCTGTGTTCTCAGAAGCAGCTCAGAAAAGGTAACTTCATCTCAGCCTGTGCTTGAGAACACAAGGCTAGAAAACTTAACTTATACAGAAGATCCATATATAAAAATTAAATACAAATAAAATAAACCAGTTCATGCAAAATCCAAACCAAAACTTTACTGGTTGTTCTGCTTTTAAACAATCTTTATGTGTTGAAGTGCGGATGTTCTTTGGGGAAAAATGCAGTTCATCAAAGGGTGGAAACGCTTCAGGAATGCTTGTACAACTGGAGATTTTCACAGTACTGGAGCAGAATTTGCTGTCATCACCTTCGCAGAATGAGGTAGGCAGGCTAAAAAAGTCAGTTACAGCCACCCCCTGAACTCTGAAATCCATAATATGGTATATGTAATATGTATATGGTAATATCTGCAATGGCATTAATGATACTCAGCTGGCTTCGTGGGAAATACTTCAGAAAATCTCTCCATTTCCTTTGCCTTTTGAAAGTTTTGGGGTGATGTTTCCATTGCTAATCCCCAATCTTTGGGCACTGGCCAGGTTTTACAACACAAAGGGAGTCACAGGAACTTCAGGTCACAGGAATAAAGCACTAACCCCAGGGCCTTGATTTCTGTTGACGTCTCTGTAGGAGCTAGTGGAGAAAAAAGCAGTTTTCTTTGTAGATGTTGTGTTAAGTGGGAAGCTGCTTTCTGATATGGCACATTTTAGCAAGACATTTGCTTTACACTGCCGCTCCTCAAAGCTTCGTGCCCTTCAATCACATGCTCAGCTTTTGAAATACGCTCTGAAAATGCTCTCAGAGTCCAGCTGAGGGAGCTCCTGCCACCTATGTGAACTCAAAGCCTGTTGCATGCACCTACCTTTCTCTGGGTCCTGCAGGGTTCTATTGACATGCTCCACTGCCCGGTCCACTTCTTTGCTGTCACAGACATTGAGCTGGAGAGTTCTCATTCGATCACTGTTCATGTTGTCCAAATCCTTGGACCCACCCTCTCCCTTGTCCTAGATGGGAAGAAAATGCTGGTTTGAATCTGGACAAAAAGCTTGTGTGGAACATCAAATGCATAGCAACCATGAAATCAAGCAAAAGAAAGTGCACAGGGCAGTCACAGAATAATCAGGATAGTCCTGCAGCTCTAAGAGGAAGGGGAACAGATGGGGTTGCTCCTGCAGAACACCATTCCTCAAGCATCTCCATCTGACCATGAGCCCTGCCACCGAGTCAGCTGGTACAAACTGCTTCGACCACCAAGGAAGCAACCAGATGCTGCAGGGGTGGGAATGTGGTGCTATCTTCACTCTGGCTTGCATATGGGGCACAGCAAGTAGCTTGGTGCGGGTAGGTTACAAAACAGCCACTGAGTGACTGCACGCATACATTGCACATGCTTCTCAGTCACGTTGCCAGCTCTGGGAGCAACAGTCCTAGAAGAGGGGCTGCCTGCCCACTGCTCTCTCCTTTCAGCTGATCTATGCACACCGCTCCCACTGCCTGGAGCTTCCCTACTGCCTTCAACAGACTGCTACAGAGTCCTATCAGCAAGTGCCTGGCCAGCTTGCCTGCTAGTAGTTCCAGCATCTTGCTCTCTGTCTCCCCCCATGAGCTTTTTCTCACTCCCATTTCCCATCTCCACTCCTTTCTTTCTCAGCTCAGACGACAGATTCCCCCATTATACACATATCCACCCACAGCTCCACCAATTAACGGCAGCCAGCCCCTGAGATACTTTTCACATGCAGCTAGCAACAAGGCTGCCATGCCCAGAGCCAGTCCTTTCGCAGCAGTGATCCTGGCTATGGTGCTTCCAGGACACAGGCATGGGATATTAATACAAGTTTGGGACTATCCCTGAATTGCTCCCATCGTTATAACCTACCAGACTGTGCTGGCCACTCCAGGGTACTTTTTAGAGGGTGGTGAGGTCTAGATCTGAAAATAATCACTTTTGGGAACATCTCTGTCTTCACTGTAGGAGACTCCCTCTGTCCCCTCAGTATCATCCCTCACTAGAAGTCTTTTACTCCCCATTAATAGGCTAGACACACAGCATGTCCCACAGAATCATCTGACAGCTCCCTAGCTCTCCTTCCCCCACCACTCCACCCTCCAGGTAGCCCTGCTCATTGCATCAGTCTCAGCAGGCAAGTATCAGAGTGCTCTTCACTCCTGACAGATGAGGCTTTTTTGGATAGGTAGGTTTTTTTTCTCCCCTCTGACCTGGAACAGGTCAGTTCTTCATATCAGGGCTGTTTTCTGACTGCTGATTGACATTAGATTGTTCTAAACATCTCAAGTCACAGGCACTCCCTGTCAGAGACTGCCAGCAGCCAGCTGTCAATGAGACGGTGCTCAGCCCTGTAGTGTGAACCCAGGCTTCCCATTTGCCCCAGGAGGAAAGTTCCTTCAGACAACACACTTTGAGTACCGCAAAAGGGAGGCCATACATTCCTCGTCTCTGTGGCACCTCTCTTCCAAAATACTTTCTCCTGACTTATCTAATTCCTGGACTTAGCCACTGTGCTCACGAACAATTCACTAAATTAAGTACCTGACATCTCCTCTGTCTTTCTCTACCCTTCCTTATTTCACCGCAGACTGTTAATACTGGTTAGCATTTGTCTTTAAGAGAAGGCATCTACCGCACTCTCTTCACATGGAAGCATACTGCATACAAAATGGAGCAGTTACAAGTCCCATGCACAGCTTACTGGTGTTTGTTTTTACAGCGACTAAAAATAGTTTTGTGCTAAGTTTGCTGCTCACTCAAAAGCACTGTCGTGCCGAAGCCAGTGTGTATGGCAGAGCATTGAAAACCATACAAGTGGCACATGTGGGAATGCCAACGGGGAATCAGCAAATGCAAGCATGCAAGTCCCTTGGAACAGCAGATACAGCTAAAGGAAAGAGGAAGAATAGCAAGGCTAAGGTGTTTATTTCCTCAATCCCAGGTCTGTGAGGTGCTACAAAACTCTCTAGGCCACAGCAACACACCAGCCTCAGAGGCCTTGTAAGGTCTACTGGGACTTTTACAGCATCCTCTTCTTCCTCCCTTACTGGGTTGGCTCAGCAAACCCTCACCTCTGCTGCCCTTTCATCCACTTGTAACTGGGTGCTTGGACAGGGACCCCTGGGGCTGGGATTCTGGCCAAGACTTGGACTCTGGGCATCTCCCCAGACCCACGTGGCCGTTCCCTTGGCTCTTCAGAAAGGGAAGATGGCTGGTGGTTAAGTCAGACACCCTGTGATTGAGCCACACTCTCCTGACAGGGATGCAGCCTGCCCACAACCCCTGGGCCCATACGCAGCAGTGGAAGGACCTTCTCACGCTATGCCAAGAGACCAGTATACCTCTGCTATCAGCACCAGAGTGCACTGTCCCAATGGCGAGAGGACCCAGCTCTTGCATACTGAGAAAGCACACCAGTGCCTCATCTTCCCCTTTCTATGGTCACTCTCTGGGGCCCACAGGCTTCACCTTCTATCTTTATCAGTGTCCTTGAAGTGGTATGTAACACCCTGTGGCTCTGAGCACTCTTGGTGAGCCCTACAGTAACTGGCCTGCATGCTGGCTTGCTCAGATAACCTCTGCCTTCTCATCCCCCTGCAAGCCCCAGCAGGCCTGAGCACACAAAGCAAAGCAAACAGGGATTCCACCACACTCCTGACAGCCATAACAAACATCACATATGTCCACTGGTAACAGATACTGATGGAAAAATACCTTCTTCATCTTGGGTCAGCTGGCTCCTCCAGCTATTAACCAAAGAGGAAAAAATAAGACAGCTGCAGTGTGATCATTCATTGGATCTAGTCTACCACTGTCTTTTGGCAATGAAGCATCAACACAACGCTTACATAAATATATTCACCAGTGAAACTGTTAGGAAGAAATTGTGTGTGAAATAGCACGTTGTTAGCACAGATCCATCCTTGGGCCCCTCAGTTGTGACTAAACATTTCTTTTAGGTTTCCTTCAGTAAAAATACATTGGGCGCTCAGGACCTGTCCACTCTAGGAAAGGTTTCCTGATGAAGAGTCAGCACTGCACACATTTTTAATCTGCAACAAGGGTGCAATGTTCCTCAGAACAATGCATACCCTGAGGACACGATGGCTTCCCAAACTGAAGTATGTTTCTGATGTGCAGATGTGCTGTGAAAAACAGTCCCATCAAAGTAACACTGAAGTTTCAGAGTCATTTCCTCTCTGTCAGGGCTAGGTCAAATATACCCAAGCAAAAGATGTTCCTTCTCATTTCTACCTCCACTTCTATGTAGCTTCTAAAAACACAACAGGCTTTTTCTGCCCTTAAAAACAGCACCAGCAATAATTACAGTCTGATCAGAATTCTGCTTATGGTTTTCCTAGTGAAAACCGTGGCAAAATGAGAAATCAACTCAGTCTCCTGGAGTTGCTTTAGTTGCACATAATGTATATGGCCTGAACACACAAAGGAGACCAGCCTGCTAACTAAGGAGCTTTGGCATTTTAGTGTTTTTCTGATGACAGCTGTTGTTACCAGTCTCACCATAGTCACACAGATTTTGGAACATGGGATGCGAGTCCAGCTAAAGAAGCAGTATTTAATTACGCAGTGACACAGCATAGCTTTCTGCTGATTTCTGGTAAGGAAATAAATATTGATCAAAGCCTAAAAGAGTTCTGGCATGCTGCTGCATGTCAGCTTATGCTAAAATTGTCAGAGGCCAAAATTTTTCACTAACATGCATTCAGTAGGAAGAGTACTGAAGACACCAAAATGGAAGGGAGGTTTCAGTGACAGTTAAAGACATGCTCACTGAAAAACGGGTCTTTCTGGCAGCTCAGACAGAGGAAGTGAAACCCCAAAGTAACTTTGCAGCTCTGAAATTTTTGGCTCCTGTCAACATAGAGGCAGGTTTTTTTAAGTCTGCAACATTCTTATATTCTCTAATATTGATCTTCAGTTACAAAAGTTGAATAGGAACATCTGCCAAAAGAAGTACTCATCTACCCTCTCTTTTCTTGACACCTTTTAAAAACCAGGAATTTATAAGTGTCATTTCCTGCTGCAAAGCCTGTAGAGGGAGCCCAGGTTAACACATAAACCCTTGACCCAAAGCTGAGACACCACAAGGTACAGAGCTATCAAAACACAAACTTCTCTTTTGAAAAAATGCAGCAGAAAGAAACTAGTAATTTAAGAAAAATTTAGTAATAATGGAAAAATTGACAGCAAAAACAGTATTAATAACATTTACAAAACACCTGGCAAATGATCTTTAAATAACGTAACTATTCAAGGTATGTTTATAGTGATGAGTGAGCTAAAAGATCAGGATCACACTAACAGACCCACCTCAAGATATCCCGAGGAGTTTGTTTCTGTGGGAAATGGCCATGCAACTAAAAAAGTGCAGTGCTTCATAAGGAGAGAGCAGGTAAAGCTCTCTCCTGTTCTGCATGACCAGGTATCTCTGACTGCCCTACAAAGCGCTCCTGAAGAGTGTATCACAACTGCATCACAAAGCTATTTGTGGCCTGATTCTGCTCTCATTTGCACTAGTAGAACTCTGTCACCTTCACAGCGATTTCAGGAGACCCTCAATACACACTGATGTATAACTGTACTCATGAACATAGAAAAACATGCTCATACCACATGCCATAAAATCACTGGTGGCACGGTCTATGTCACAATCAAAATAAACCCTGCGTAAATATGTATAGTCTGAGCACAGGGCCAAAGGTCTGGACTCAACCTGACCCAAAAATTTGCTTATAGATAAGCCTATAAAATTAGATTTGGGGTTCCAGTCCATCAGATATGGAACAGACTACAATGCTGTGACTCAAATAAGAACCTCCCTAGATACTGTTCAGTTCTATTCTGGTCTAGACCAGGTTATGCTCTATGAAATTCAAGCATCTGTGTCATTCCCTTTGGGCTACCAACCACCCTCCCTCTCCTTGGCAGAAAGCTGTGCAGAGTGGAGAGGGAAGACTGGATTTCCTATGTATCTGTGCATGTGCCACAGGTAAAGAATACAGTTTTTGTTTTCCCTACCTTTTGCAAGCAGCCAGCGTAAATAATGAAACCTTTGTCATGCAGGTGTTTGGCCAAGGCAAATCCAAATCCTGAGTCACAACCTGTTATAAGCACAGCTTTGGTGCCAATCTGCAAAACAAAACAGAACAAAACACACTGGAATTGAGTATTTTAAATCAGTGATTTGCGATGCACAGAACAAAACCATGTCCTTGGCCAGAAGCAGCCTGTTCCCCACACTCCTTGCCAGCTACTGCCACCCAGTGCCTCCTGAAGACAAGATATGAAGGTTTCGTACTGAGTTCACTCCGGTATGAACTATTCCTATATGTTCAAAACAGGGAGGAGTCCACTCTTCTGTGCCATACAGCCTGTAGGGCATGGCAAAGACAGCTTGACTGAAGAAAGGGTATGGGATAACCTTACTGATTGCTCACTCATCTTTCTCTCTCTAGCAAATAAACCCTCTAGTGCTGGGTTTCAAAAATTCAGCAGAATCAAGTGGGTTTAATATTTGAAATTAAGACTAGATGGTCAGTCTTTTTGTTTGGTTTTTGGTATTCTTATTTTTCAACTTACAATTTAAGTAGAAATATACCCCCTTCCTTCTCCAAACCCCTTCTTCTATCCCAAAGAGGGGCAGCAGTTAAGTGCCATGCTAAAAATTGTATGATGTATCAGACATTCCAGCAGCAAAATGTGCATATGCAGCAAGGTACTGCTGTGGGTAGGATTAAGTAATAATTGAAATTCATTCCAACTCATCTCTTGTAACAAAAGTGAAATTTTACTTTCCCCAGCATACCCAGGGACTGATCAGGGTCACACTGGAAGCCCAGAAGTGGTGCAAGGGCCATACCTGAATTCCTTTGGGACCCTATCCCAGGGTTATGGAACAAGATGTGCATGCTCCAGTGCTGTTACAGTGCCAAGTTCTGTGCCACAAGACAGGCAAGAAGGTAAATACTCACCCTCTCCCTTGCCTGGCACTGATCCTGACAAACCAGTACCTTCAGGGAGAGGGTGGTTAAAGACAATGGCCATGCTCCAGATCAAAAGCTGAGGACACAGCGATTTAGTTACGTCTCTTTACACAGCCACACTCCAGAAAGAGTGCTTTATTAAGAATTTGTCACGCAAATTCCCTCCACTCTAAGGTACAAAATTTCATCTGCTGACTGAGTTCCAAAAATAGAAAAACCCACCAGTCTGATTGTTTATTTCCAACCTTAGCAGCATGTACTGTGCTACGTCAATGGAAGCTCTGTGCTAGGAAAGAATGTGGAGCATGCTGGAGAGGTCCAGCTCAGAGACTTTCCGGCAAATCAGAAAGAAGAATTTGGTCACCAGGCTTCAGGGACTTTTAAAACCCCAGCTCAGCTGAACTAGTTGCTGGAAACCATCATCACACTCACCTGATCAACTTCACTTGCATAAGAGCGGCTGCCATGTGGGGACAAGAGAGGGAAACAAAATCTCTCCACAGGCCTGTTAAAAAACAAACAAACAAACACACACATCAGAACAATCAGGCATGGAATACCTTGTCCATACCCTGGTGCTGCACCATACACGTGAAAAGGAATATAGTGTTGCCTACATACATGACATAGATTGTCATTTGAGAAGACAATCCATTCTACATTTCTCCTTAGTCTGAGCCTGTGTGTTTCTTACAGTATGAAAAAATAATTTCTCCAAAGACCTTGATGCTATTTCCAGCTGCAGAAGCTGTCTGGATATTACCAAGAATCTTAAAATAGTTCCTTTTCTGCTGGCACAGAGCTGCTTCCACCCACAAAATGGGCATTACAGTCACACAGTATCACAGTATGTTTGGGATTGGAAGGGACCTCAAAAGATCATCTAGTCCAATCCCCCTGCTGGAGCAGGAACGCCTAGGTGAGGTCACACAGGAATGTGTCCAGGCGGGCTTTGAATGTCTCCAGGGAAGGAGACTCCACAACCTCCCTGGGTAGCCTGTTCCAGTGCTCTTTTACCCTCACTGAGAAGAAGTTCTTTCTCAAATTTAAGTGGAACCTCTTGTGTTCCAGCTTGATCCCATTGCCCCTTGTCCTATCATTGTTTGCCGCTGAGAAGAGCCTGACTCCATCCTCATGGCACTCACCCTTTATATATAACAGCAACAACACTCTCATTTAGATCTGCACAAAGCTGGGGTAGGGAAAGTTATTCATTTATCTGATTAAAGTATTCTGCATTTTCTCTGATCCCCTGCCCAAGGCTGAATTTGCTTGGACCTATCTCACTGTTTTTACACACAGCTCCACCCTTCTGTCACCTTAAATGACACTTGTTCCTTTGCAGCATCTAACTATTAGATACTCAGACTTCCTATTCCCTCTTTGCAACTGTTTAAGCTAAGAGATACTATGTCTTAGAGCAATACTTGGCATGCAGATCTGAAGCTCCTCTGCATAGCATGTCTGACTCGCAGGAAGACAAACCTTGTTCACAAAGACAGAGCAGAGCAAAGCAACAGGAACTGACATTCTATTTAGAAAAGCTATGCTACCAGTAGCATCACACTGTCTTAGGTCTTGCCATCATTCATCAAAACTGAGCCTAGACAACACGCCAGAGTGACACCAGCCTCTGCCCTTGCCAGCCCCCTCTCCGGACTGTATCAGCTTTTTTATTCTCACTTTGGGCACCGAGTGCCCTCCCAGAGCCTTCTGGCCTTCCCCTAGACTTGCTGTACTTCATCCACCCTCTGGCACCTCTAACGACACCTATGCTTCAGCAGAGCTTATCTTCCAGGCTGTTCTTCTGTCTTCTAAGTAAATTTGCATAATCATTCACAATTATCTCCTGCTCAGACATCACAGACGCTCCCAGGGTGACCTTGATCTGTGCTACACTGAACAGCAACCTGCAGACACTCTTGCCTCTGAGCTGCATCTTGGGAAAACAAGGCTGGAAAAAGGGTCTGCTAGGGCAGA
Source organism: Patagioenas fasciata (assembly GCF_037038585.1). Taxonomy (NCBI): domain Eukaryota; kingdom Metazoa; phylum Chordata; class Aves; order Columbiformes; family Columbidae; genus Patagioenas; species Patagioenas fasciata. The sequence goes on from NC_092528.1 coordinate 18,365,347, forward strand.
AGCTGTGAACCAGATGGAAAGGAGCCAATTTATATTCAGGCAGGGGTGCCCACTCACATTTCTGCAACAGTTTAGATATTTAGTCTAACTTTGAGTGTCACAGGCCCAATCAGCTCTTGAAATAGGTACAGTCAATTCAACTGCTGCAAAGGTCGGTACTCAAATGAAGTCTGTGTTAACATCACTGACCTGCAATCCTGGCTTGGAACTTTCATCTCAGCAATAAGCTTCTTGGTTTGTTTCAAAGCAAACAGAAATGTTAATACCTTCTGTTTTAGTTGCATGAACTTGATTTTTATTTTTCAGTGTCATGCCTGGGTCCTGTTACTTCACTGCAGAGCACTGATCTGCAGCACTCTGTGCACAGACACCTCCAGAGAATAACTGCTTGGCATTCTGCCCACCTTGACCAGAAGGCAAGGGCATAAAATAGATGTCGTCTGTTGATCAGCAGGAACGTCAGAGGAAACAGCTACGATATGTATGCGATGTCAGCCCCCTCACAGTACACTAATGTACCATGAGCCATTTTTGTCATTCTGCATGACTGAATTCTAGAGACCACAACTGAGACTTTCAAAATGCACAGATGGTCCTCCAACTGAATTTGTGCTTGTAACCATGCATTCACTTTTGTTCAGTTACACTAAAAAAGAAGGTCTTCAGCTTGAAGAGTCAAGTATATAAATGCTACCTGAAGGAATTAAGACATCCGTATAGGGACAACACTGTCTTTCAGATGAACAGCTGGATTTCAGGTTTAGTTGCTTGTATGTACTTCAAAAAACGCAACACATTTTTACCCTGAGTACAAAATGCACAAAGCACAAATATACAGTAAGCAAAACAAAGAAGAAGAAAATAATATGCTGAAAATTCTTTTCTCAAGTTAATAAAGCATTAATTTGTATTTTTAAGGCTACAGCAGATTCCTGCTGATGCAGCTTTGGTGTGTGTGGAGTAAATAGGAGATGAAAGGCCTACGTCTGTTTGCATAGGATCTCTAACAGCTTAGCTGTCTTGGGTCTCTACAAACTCCCTGTTACAGCAGCCATCCTTGACAGTGATGGTGCTGAACACCACTATCAACAGCAGTAGGACAACACTGGAGGTGGCAGTTCTTGCTTAGCAGGTCATGAGCCACTTTTAAATGGCTTATGTAGAATTAGTGGTACACAAACCATTGTTTGGAAACCCTGCTCTAAAGCAAAGCCAGTGAAAGCACTCAGCTTGGTCTGAATTTGGACTAGTAAGGTCCTTATCAATATAAAAGTGTTTGGTTTTTTTTTTTTCAGAGCATGGAAATAGAATTACGTAGGCATTTTTCTGTTCATGTTCAAAAAAACTCAGCTTCATAACTCAGCCCACCTTCATTTCTCACTAAAACTCTCCCTCTCAACCTTCTTATTTCATGTGATTCATTGTTGCTCTAACAAAGTCATAGAAATATGACTGTACCTGGCAAGGCCTACTTGCTGATATTCAGGAATAAATCCTTGCTTGACAATGAATTAAGGCTCTACTCAACACCCTTTTGAGTGCAGTTGATTGTCCAAGTGTAAAAAAAAACCAACAACATGTTGCCAGCCCCTCCTTGTATACAGAGTCATCTCCTCTGTGCTCAGCTCAAGGACTGAGCACTGGCACAGGCTGCCCAGGCAGATTGCAGTCTCCAAAAGCCACCTGGACATAGTCCTGGGCAACCAGCTCTAGGAGGCCCTGCTTGAGCAGCTGGTGGGACCAGATGATCCCCAGAGGTCCCTTCTAACCTGAACCATGGAGTGATTCTGTAATAAACTGTGTCACTGAAGTCAAATGAACCCTCAACGTGTGTTTTACTCAAGATCTCACTCTTCCTTCTTCTCTACCAAATTACTTACCTGAAGCCATTGCCTGGGTCCTTGAAATTCAGGGTTTTCACAGCGAAGTTCAGGAGGGGCCGGGACAGCTTAGTAGCCAACATGTTTTCAATTAACACACTCTACCAACAGCAAGACTGTTCTCCTGTAGCTCTGCAATACAAGATAGTACCTCTGTTTTAGTTGCTCAATTATTTTGTAAGTCGTGCTGACTCCATCTATTTCAACATGAAAAATAAAGTCCAAAGGAACTCATCTTTCCCCCTTGCAGTCCCTCACACTGAGACAAACAGCTCAACCTTCAACCACTTCAAAATGCTTTTAAATAAAGAAAAAGATTAGAAGCAAACTGACAAGCAGGGAGGTATTTAAAGTCAATTTCTCCTTTACTGAATCTTTACCTGTATTCTCTGAAACAGTTAAAAATTGAGGTACTTTCATTGAAAATATTATTTCAACTGAGCTATATGAAATAATTTTAAACCAAAATATAACTTCAAGTCACAGGTGATGTTATATGTTCCCAAAGCAATCCTTGGGCTTTACAGCCAGTACAGTCATGTGGTTAAAAATACATTTCTTTGTAATTATATAGCTGGTGATGCTGGACTATGCACAGGGAATTACCATTAAACTCACCACGGGGTGAAAGCAGCTCAAGAACAAGAGTTACGTACAGAAATTTAAATCATATTCATCTTGGATAAAACCAATCCAGCTCACAAAACACATCTCCCCAGCTTAATGCACAGCCTCTTTAACTAATGCAGAAAAGCAGTGTCTAATTGTTAGGGCTCATTTGCAGCTCTACCGAAGGCTGGGCTGCTGCTGCGGCAGCTTCAGGCCTGATGGGAAACAGGCCTCGAGTGAAAACGACTGAAATTACCACAAAAAGAGCAGTGCGGGGGCACCGAGCTCGGAAGAGAGAGGTCTGGGCTCAGAAGGACTGCCAGCCTCCGGTAATCCTCAGAAATTCAGCGGTTTGGATCCAATTCGAGAGCTCGGTGGCTGCCCACGCAGTTTTTTGCAAGGAATTTTGTCACGAGGGGACGGGCCTTCCCCGGGCAGGGTCTGCCGGCCCAGCCCCATGCAGGGGCGCGGCTCCCGTGGCCGGGAACGGGCTCCCGCGTTCGCCAAGGGCGCACGAGTGCGTGGCAGCCCCGCGGGGGCACGGAGAAGCCCGCGGCCCCCCGCGCGTGGGCGGCGTGGGGCGGGCTGAGGGCGGAGGAGGCGTAGAGGTTGTGCCAGCGCCCCTCGCTTCCCGCCCCGCCCGGATCGCCCCCTCCCCGCGGGCAGGCAAGGTCAGCGGGCGGCCCGCAGCCCGGGGTCCGGCGGGGCTGGGCCGCCACTGCCGCCCAAACCCCTCCCGACTCGCTTCCCCCCACACCTCCGGCGGAGGCCCCGAGGCGGCGGCAACAGGCCACCCCACGCTACCTGGAGCCGGCGGGACTGGCGGGCGCTGCTGCCGTTTGAATGAGGCTGGGCCGGTGCCCCCGGCTGCCGGGGCGCGGCGGGGGGCGGGCCGGGGGAAGGGCCGGGGCGGGCGCGGGTGGTGGCGGCGGCAGACGGCGGCGATAGGTTGTGGCGATGCGGGCCGCTGCCACGCTGCTGCTGGCGCTGGGCGCCGCGCTGCTGCTGGCGGGCGGCGGGCGGTGCCTGGGCCGCCGCCTCCTCCTTCTCCTGCCGCGGCGGGCCCGCCGCGCCCTGCCCGTGAGTACCGCGGCGAGGGGCTGGGGGGCTTCGGCCCCGTCTGGGGCTCGCCAGGGGGAGGCTCCCCAGGGGCCCAAAATGGTGCCGCGGCCTCAGCCCCGCTCGTGTAGCCGGCGGCAGTTGAACCGCGGCTCTCGCGCCTGTGGCGGGAGCGGTGAGAGCGCGCGGGCCGGGCGGCCGGAGACCGAACCGGCACTGCCCGGGACGAGAACGCCGGGCTGGCTGCGGTGCGGCCACCTGCTGCCTTGCAGAACCCGCTGTCGTCCGTGGGTTCGAGAAACAGCAGGGACGTGGGTTTTGTTCGGAAGCGAGTGTAAGAATAAAAGCCCTGTGAATGGATCAGAATCGCATAACTATTCTATATGTTTTTTAAATAACACTTAATGTTTGGGGCTCTTTTGCTGGATTGGAGTTAACTGAGCCCTTGCTCATGCTCCAGACAACCTTTGTACAGGCACCAGGAAGAACCTGCCAGATCTTGCACCAGGGCCTCCAGCTCAGCCGTGCCCTCTGAAACAGCCACATAAGCCAGTGTGCAGCCTCCTGCTTCACTCTTCCATCAGCTCTGCTCCTCTGGCATTCCCCATCCCTCTCCCACCTGAGAAAATACCTTCCCTTAGGTGAATATTTCAGTTCCCTTTCCTGGAATTGAAAACCTCAACTTCCTGACCCTGGAAATAAGGAACATGGAACGTTTACTGTTTAACTGCTCTCATCTTCAAATTAATCTGTTTGATAACAAGCAAATGGTCAGGGGAGGGTATCAAAGGGAACAGGATCCAGAAAGCAAGTGACACAGTGAAAGAGGATGAAGGCTAGGAAAGCATGGTGCGTTCCACACTGCAGAGGGACTGAGGCTGACAAAGCAACTTTGCTTTCCTTACCCTCCTTTGCAATAACTGTTCATAATTTTGAGATCACCTGCGTGAGTAAAATAAGTTCTACTATTTAACAAAGTGATTGTATACCTGTAGGAAAAGCTAGTGAGGTGTGTGCACCTGAGCTGGCTGCAGGTTAAAATCAGGCTGCCTCGCAGGGGCTGTTTGAGCTGTGTGGAACGTGTATTGCAGTGCTGTGGATCACACAGTGAGGACACAGACAGTCTTACCCTGCCCAGATGCCACAGCAGCTGCTCCAGCACAAGAAGTGACTGCACTCTGAGCAGCCCCGGGTGCCCTGGCAGCGCGGTACGCCGAGCGCTGTCTCCTGTGCAGTATCTCCTGAGGGCACGGCGTGATGGTCAGCAAGTGAGGCAGCTGAAGTTCCTCTAAACGCTGATCAAGGTCACTGTGGTGCCAGCAAGAGAGGTGAGAGCCAGTCCTGTCTGTCTGTCTCAGCATTCTGTAGAACTGTAAGCTGCAGACTGACCTTATCAAACTGCAGGCGTGGGGCCCATTAGGCCTTATCTTGGGACTCTCAGGAGATAAGGATGATCCGGCTTTTCTGTGTTGGGAGGACTTTTGGGGATAGGATATTTTTGGCTGGCAATGGGGTCGCTCCCTGCTCTCATTCTGGAAGCTCTATGACCATCAGACATGACACAAAGACAGGGGCAGCTACAGATGTGAGATCTGTTACATTGCTTGGGTTTTTGCACACTCATTAGTCCTGCTGGGGCCTCAGTCTGTTACAAATCATGCTGCTGTAGTCATGTTTTATTACCAGCAATTAGGGTAATAGCAAGTAATTAACAAATCAGAAGAACCTTTTCGTAGTGGAAGTTGTTCCTCACTTTTCTCCCATTACAGACAGCTGAGAGGATTTTTAAACCTTGTGTACATTTTGGTGGTTGGTTTGTTTGGTTTCTTTTTGTTTGTTTGTGGCTGGGTAGGTGTTTGTTGTTGTTAATTTCTTTTTTTTTTTTTAACCTGAGAAATAAAACCAGCTGCCTAGCCTGCCATTTGCTTTTAGCTCAGCTGTGTCCTTTTTAGACCAGCTGATGGAGAAAGTTAATGATAGCTGAGGATTGGGTATCATCTCTGTTTGCCTGTCCTGGGCTCTGGAAGTGATCACAATTCTTTATCTCCAGCTCATTTATGCCTATTCGGGGAGCTCTCTGTCTTCAGGATTCAGCAGCAAAGGGTCCAAGGAGCTAAGGCAGAGAAAAGAGTCACATCTGTTCTTCTCCAAGGGCCAGGTTGCTGAATTAATGTGGGAGGTAACCTTGGCAAATTCTGTGATCTGGTTCATACTTGATCCTCATCATTCATGGAGTTGTATCACTGTAAATTAGATTAAGAGTGAACACAGTATGTTTAATTCCCACTTATGGTATGTCCTTTAGCTGTAGCTAATTTCAGATCTTTACTAGAGCCAGCCTATAGCTGGGTGCTCTTTGCTGGTGTGTAGGCATCAGTGTTAGTGTGGGTGTTTGTATGATGAATGCAGGATAGACTTTTGGTCTGTTCTGATTTTGACTTCAGTCCATGACTCACCTTTGAAAACAATAGCTTCAGTCTGAAATCTGGAACGGGACAGGACAGGGTGTAGCTCCTTATTGCTGCCTGCATATCTTGAGCTTGTGCAGTAACGCTCTGATTGCTATCGCACTGCAATTATTTCTTATTGCTGCTTCTCTACCATGCATGTCAGCAGAATGAGATCAGAGAGCACTGGTGGTTGCCCCATTTCTGTTTGAAAAAGTGGCTGGACAAGACAGTGCGATTCATGTGTAAGTAGTATAAAATAAGAGTGTTCATATTGCAGCTGTGGTTAATACAGTAACAGGGAATGTTAGCTGCAGATGTGTCCCCAGAGATGGCGGTGACCTCACTTCCTTACAGCATTATCTAGATCTTTATTGCTTTATCACATTATTGCCTCAGGAACATGTTTTCAGTTCGGAGCAGCGTGCACGCTGCAGCTGGGTGCCTGGGAGTTGGGCTCAGCTCTGTGAGTTCATTGCTCCACAGCTGTGATGGGAAGAGCAGGGGAGAAATGCCTTTCAAGCAAAGAAAGAGGGTGAAGGTGCAGTGTTTCTGTACAGGATTCTCTTTGGGATTTGGGATTCTATTTTCAGATCTATCACAAGCCTGTTGTTGCATACCAGATGGAGTATCAAATCTTCTCTCTCAATATATCTGTCAGTCAAAAGATAATAATGTAGGAGAGAACTGTAGGATCTGATAATTTTTTCCTGTAAAAACTGCAGTGTTTCAGAGGAAATCCTAACCTGTAGTCACATTACTGCACGCCAAGACACAGCATGGAAAGTACTGCATAGAGTGGGAGTAGGTGGGAACAGAACATAGAAAGTCACTCTGCAGCTAAAAGAGCTGCTGTCCAGTCCATGCAGGTGACAATCTGTCGTTTGGATGTTTTCTGTGCTGCTCTTGTAATGCCCGTGAGCTGTTAGGTCACTGACTATTTTTGAAATATTTCTGTTCTGTTTTGGCCACTGATACTTGAGAGAAAGAGTGACTGTTCTAGCTTGGGTATCAAGGCAACACAAGTTGCTGCAGACTGGCAATGGAATAAATTTACGATTTCACAGTATTTGGGAGCTGGTTACATTGCTACACAGGAATCTTGTCATCTCATTTACGCTGGTTGACCCAGCAGAAGCTCCACTGAAACTGTTTGGTTTAGATTGCAGTCAGATTAGTGTGCAGACAGTTATGTGCCCACTGTGGTTTGCAGCTGGAATTGCACGTCCCAAGCATGGGCTGGCCCTGGCTGCAGGGCTGCAGGCTGCTCCCGTGCTGTGTCGCTGGGTGCTGGGGGTGCCTGCAGCACGGCAAGATCTGATGGGATTGTCACTCGCTTTCCCCACACAGGGTGAAGGGAAGGCGGTGCTGATAACAGGCTGTGACAAAGGTTTTGGACATGCCTTGGCAAAACAGCTCCACGCAAAGGGATTTACTGTTTTTGCTGGATGCTTGCTTGCGGTGAGTAGTAATATTGATCAAAATTCTTCTCTGCTTGTAGGAAAAATGCTTCTTAAGCAACATCATCTTAATCTGAAGCCTTCATTTACCCTAGTCCAAGACCTGGGGGAAGTGCAGAGAGCAGGGATCATGACAGCTTCCATTGCTTCATCTGCCTGTTGCATCCTGTCAGTCCTGTAATTCTGAGCTTCTTAGGGCACCCAGGCAGTCTGTCAGCTGCCTGGGTGCAGAGCAGCTTGCACAACAGTGTTCACTGCTGGAAGCCTCTCAGCAGCACTGCAACACACTCGCTGAATCTGATAGTCCAGATTGCTATGGCACTATGGCTTTCTGTCTTCTCTGGCAGTTCTGTTGCTGTCTTTCATTCTGACACTTTTCTTTAGGGACACTTTCCTTAAACTCATTTCCAAGCTGCCTCTCCTGTCTTGTCGAGGTTCTGTTTCCAAAGTGCCTTCCAACTGTGCTTCTACAGCTTCTGTAGAAGTTATTCAGTTTCTGGGTAGCTGAATAAACAAATTTCAGTACCTTTCTCATAGTAGGTCTCACCTTCTGCCACCTATGTTGGGCACACTTGTTTTAAGAAATCAGTTTAGGCACACTGAATCAGAAGTTGTTGCAGACCCAAGTCCCAGTCCAAGCTTTTGCAGGTAACCATGTTGTGTAATCCTCTTTATAAACTGGTCCGGCTCCGCTTCCATTTCATCTGGGCTTTTACCCTTACTATGCTTTTTTTTGCTGTTTTGATAGTCAAAACTCATATAATTGCTGACCTGAATTGTTCAAAATCAGTTCTTGTTTCTCCATTTGAAGATGGTCATTTTGGCACAGGTGCTCAGGGAGTGATGACCACAGATTCTTGAGTAGTGTGGACGGCAAGAACAAACAAAGAAAAGGTGACCCTTGTTGCCTATGTGATCTCAGCAGAAGTTATGTTCTTCACCAGAAGGGAAAGTTATTGTCAGCTGACGTATTGTGTAACTTGAGAACAAGAGAGTCCTGTTGGAAAATTGCCAGTATTTGGAAATTTCCATGTGGAGGCTCTGTAAATCCTTCAGTTATCATGTCATACACTGCTTTGGGATGCCTGTCTCTGTGGTGAAAGCAAGTCAGGCACTCACTTTGCTGAGCAGCAGGTGTAGGCAACAGAAAGGAAAGGGGAGATGGGGTGGTGTGGGAGGGCTGTTCAGACGGAAGCACCTTAGTGTGGAGCTGAGAGGGCCAAGCTCCAATTGAAGCCAGATGTAGAAAATAAATGCTCCTGAAGTGACCCCCTACTTGCTAGTTTTATTGACTGGAAAAAAAAATACTTGTTGGTCACAGATCATTGCCTGTGCCAGAATGGCTGGGCAGCTCTCAGCATCCCCTCTGATGTGGCCTGGCAGCTTCTTACTCTGAGCCGAAACTTTCGTGGTTCAGGACTTGTATTCTGTGTGGTAGTGGAAAATTCATCAGCAATCATAGTTGATTTGCAGGTGACTTTCAGGAGATTGACTGAGCACCCTGAAGGGGCAGAGTGTGAGAGAATGTGATTTTTCTTGTTTTGTGTGTTAATAAATTTTCAGGACACCTGGACTTAGTGTCCTAGGATTTAACTCATGGGTGGTTGTCTTTTTTTTTGGTTTTTCTTCCTCCACCCTGGATTGTCAGTGTTGTTTTGTCTGCTGTTAAGTGCATGTGAAGGTCTGGGTCTGGTGGTAACTTAGTTATCTGGGTAGCTCTTGCAAAACTAATACAGCCAAATGCTTTCTACAGTTCTTGGGACAGGCAGCATTCTCGTGGGACAGCCTTGTGTTGGTTGAGGGAGATCGTAGCCTAGGAATTTAAAAATTGATGTGCAGGAGCTTACTGAAAATCTAGTGGTAGATTGTGCTTGGGATGAAAATGGTTATGAATCTGGAGCTGACTGCTCTGAGAAAAGAAACACATAGTGGCTGCAGAAAAGGATGGTGGATCCAACAGCAGCAGGAACCATCAGTGAAGGCAGGGAGCTGTCGGGTCAGATCGCTTGTGGTTATTGCTGATAAGTGAAGGAGTGCACGTGATGTGGCTGGAAATGCAGCTGCCCTGTGGTAACTGGCCATGCACATGTAACTGCTGGTGACAATTGCAAGGAAAGTTCTCCTGCCATAAGAGAAGAGTGAGCTGCCTGGAGGTTCACTGCAGGGTCAGAGCAGGTATGGGGGCAGTTGTCATAGAGCAGGTTCCAGGGTATTAGTTCGCACTTAATTACTCCATCATCACTTACTTGTGTGCTTTTATCCTGGGAATTAAAGAATCCCTGATGCACTAGCCAGCACAGAAGGGTCTTACATTAAATACAAGATGGTACACTGCCAGGTGCATCAGGAGCTTTTTAATAATCAGACAGTCAAAAATGAAGCTATAGAAATAATGAGAGTACTGCAGGCAGCTGGTACAGAGCTGGACAGGATCAAGTGCAAAAGGGATTTCATTTAGCATGGTCGTTTAAGTCCATGGAGAAAGTTCCTGTTAATATATTCGTATTAAGATGGAAAAGCACACAGAAACCGATTACAAAATAACCTGAAAAGTAGAAAGTACACAAACAGTTGAAGTAATCATTGTCTTACTTTCTGTGATATTACTTAAAAAAAGAAAAATTGTTTTCAGATGCCTTCTGCAGCAGTTTTCATGAGGACTGCAGGCAAGAAAAGGAAAAGAGCAGGGCAAGTTTGCATAAATGGCTGTGCTTGAGTTCACCAGGCCTGACAAGACATAAGAACATTTAAGGATGAGCCATTGTGATTTCTGCCCCATGGGTGGTATTTTCAGGAGCACCTGAAGGCCAGGGGATTTCCAGAAGGCTGGGGGAGGATGGGTGCTGTACTTCCCAAAGGAGACAGACTCAGGAATTCCCAACCAGACAGCTCACCTTTGGTGTGCTGGATGAAGTTGCAACACAGTGAACTGTCAGTTTTACAAATGTCTAGATTATAGTGTGATACACATTGGATAAGTTTACCAGGAACAGACTTTGCCATGTCAGTGTAATCTCATTCTGTCTAAGCTGCAGCCTGGTTAAAGGGGAAGCAATAAATGTATCCTGAATAAGGGTTTTGACACAGTCTCTCATGATAGTCTCATGAGCAAACTTATGCTCTGAGCCTGTGATTGCGGTTCAGTCCCAGGGAAGTTTTCTTGGAAGTCCCCCCTGGAATAGAGAGTTCACTTGGAAATAGATGAGCGAAACAGAGAGGATTGCAGGTCCTTTGGGGAGTAGGGTTCAAAATTATACTGATAGGTGGGAGAGAGTCTGAAATCAATTTGGTGGAAACCAGTAATGACAAATACAAGGTGTTCTGCCTAGGAAACACAGGAAGGGAGCGGGTGGACAGGCAGCAGCGGGTGAGGGGGAACTGACGCAGATGGAGCGAGCTGGCCGGATCCGCGGGCGTTTAGCATTGTGTTTGTGGCTTCCTGATTCCCCTGACACCTCGCTGCAGGTGCCCAAGGGCTGGCCAGGACCTCATCCTGAATCCCACCAGCTTCCTGAGGAAAGTTCACGGTTCCGTGGGCTATGGGTGAGCCCTGTGTGATCTGCCTGTCCCTCAGCACCAGCTGCATTGGGATCCACCGAACCAGGAAAGGAGCGAGGCAGGGGAAGGGGAGGCAACCGAAAACTGGAGCAAGGCTCTCCTGCTGGGTGGAGAGGGCTCGTGTGGCTGTGGGGCTTCCTGGGCAGGCGGAGGGTGGGGTGGGAGCCAGAACCACGTGGGGCTGTGAGGGCAGGATAACCAGGGGAAATGAGGGACGTGGGAGGAGATGGCCAAGTCCCACTGAAGGTCTCTGTGGTGAGTGCTGGCTGCTCCCATGGGAACTGCTCCAGGTATCTTCCCAGCCAGCAAATCTGCCATTTAAAAAACAAGGAGAAAGTACTATGTGGGTATCTGGAAAGGGAATGTGCTTACAGCCCTTGCAGGCCATAGAGCATAAGATGATACTCAACTTCTTTCCATAAAAATACATGTCTGCTGCATTTGTGAAGAGGTTTTCTGGATAAGAGTTAAGCAATTCGTTTTACAGTTAAATAGTAGCTGAGGTGGTGTCTGTAACTATGAAAAGTGGCTCCAATTGATATTGCACATTTCAAAGGGAATATAATATTTTGGTGACAATGTTGTTAACTACTTGTAATGCCACTCTTAGGGATTCTTTTTGTGGCTGGATAAGAGGGCTAGACCCAGCATGTCACCGTGTTTGATGTGCATTAGAAAGCTTCAAGTCTTTATTTGCTGTTCTTGTGATACCTGGAAATACATCAGTTGTGAAATGCTATGCAGCCATAGGGCCAGAAACTCTTTCCTACTATTGTCATACCTCCAGTGTAACTACATATTGATTTTAAATAAAGCTACTCTGTCTTGCTCAAGGCCGAAATGGACATTTCAGCTCTTTTCTTTCATTACACATCATTACTCACTGGACTGAAGGTGGAGGCGAGATGTTGTAGACCACATTCATTAACCAGCCTGAGATATGTATAGAAAAAACTGAGTGGTTCCATGGTTTTACATTATCCTGGCTGCAGAGGCGGCTGAGCGGGTGACTGTGGGAGGGTTCCTCACCTCAGCTGCCCTTGCGCTGTGGGAGTTGGTATCAAGCGCTGAGGCAGAGCAGCAGCCAGGCGCCGTGACTCACCGATTCATAACTCCTGCCTCCCCAGCGCGGCAGAGCCCGTGACTCGGGGACTGGTTTGGTGAATTATGCCCCAAGCCTGCTGTGGAACTGCATGGCTAATCTGTGCTCTATTGACTTTTATTTGTTGTATACCACCCAAGCTAGGGTTAGACAGCAATCATATCTGGAAGTGGACAGGTAAAATTTGGGATTAGAGCTGTGTTTAGGCTTGACTAAAAAAAACCCACAATAGTAACAGAGGGAGGGAGGAAAGAAAGGGAAAAGATAGAAAAGAAAGCAGAGCCATTGTATTCTTATTACCTGTAATGTGTGTGTCGGAGTGGGGGGGAAGACAGACTTGTTCTTGCTTTCGCAGCCAGAATCTCTTCCTTTGATGCCTGGTGTCTGTCATCTTGTGGTGTGGCAGATCTCCACTGTGCATGTGTTCCTGTGCACCGTTCTGTTATGGAGTAAGAGCCAAGTGTAATTCTTATATATGTTCAGCTGTAAATGTTTCCTGCTGTGTCCTGTAGCGCCAGACTGTTTGTTATTAGGTATGTCAAAGGTGTCCCTGCTGTCTTGTTTTCAGAGTGCTCTGCCAATACTGTTTCATTAGAAGCCAGGCAATATTTTGGAGTGAGATGACTACGGTGCCTAATTAGCCTTTTGCTTTTAAACCTAGAAAAATCTGACTCTGATTTCTGTACAAGTGTTTGCACAGCATGGAGACTGAGGCAGTGGAGGGTCACCTATGGTTATCCCAGGCTGGTGCAGGATTTGACAGTGTGATGGGTGTGAAACCTGCTGTGTGAGGAGCCACAGCATGGGCTGTGTGGCCCTGCAGAGCAGTGGGTCACTGATGGAGATACAAGGCTGTGCTGGAGGGAAGAGGAAGATGGTGGTGGGTTGCATGCTGGTTCATGTGGCTTTTGTGCCTATTTGTGCATCAGGTTTACAGCTCTGTGTGCAATTTACATAGCTTCTGTTTCTTGTCCATGTTAACATGCCTGACCCTGAGCTGCATTGCTGTTCCTTGGCTGTCTTAGCAGGAAATCTGCCTTTTCTTCTGAGCAGGACAAGAATGGAGATGGAGCCAGGGAGCTGAAGACCATGAAGTCGGATCGCATGCAGGTGCTACAGATGGATGTCTGCAGTGACCAGGAGGTGGCTCAGGCTGTGGATTTCGTGAAGAGGACCCTGAAGCAGCCAGAGGGAGGTGTGTGGAGATATTCTTATTTCCAGCACAGCTGGCTATTTGCTGTGCTCATGGAATCCTTCCTACAGAGCAGGCCATGCACTGGCCAGGTCGTCACATCTCTGCGCCTCCAAAATAGAGTTAACAAGCCTGGCTAACTTGCAGCAGTGTGCGGCTGTCAGGCAGTGCCGTACCTGGGTCAGTGAGAAGAATTGTCTTGCCGTTGATGTGATGTCCACATGGGAAGAGACCAAGACCAGCAAGAGGGTGAGGCTTAACTCTACATCCTATAAAAAGCAATGAGTGGCAGCAAGCCCACTGGAGCCTGTGTCTCTCTCTTCAAGTGTCTGTGAAGGCATAGGGTGAGCAGAGCCTGATCCCCTCTTGGTGCTCCTGCCTGGCTCCCACAGACCTTTCTGTGGTGACCCTGCTAGTGAAGGGATGACAGGCCTTGGCTGCTTGCTGCTGTCCCCTCTGCTGTGCTGGTATAGCTTGTTTGTGTAACTGAGTGCTGAGCTGGAGCACAGAACTGAGCTGCCCATGAACCTGGATTGTTCCTCAGCCAGGTCAGTCCATGTTTTTGGCTTGCTATGCAACATCTCAAAGGAGATGTGCAACAGAATCTAGGATGGCCATAGACCACCTTAGTCCACACACCACCTAAAGTCCAACTCACAGGCCCCAGGAGCACGTGGAAGAAGGTAGGAGTCCCTTCTGTGTGCTTCCTTCCTTCTTGGAAACGTGCACGAGGCTGGGAAGGCAGGAGGGTGCTTGTTGCAGGACCAGTCCGTGACAGCACAGGCAGTTCAAGATGGTGCTGGTGCCAAGGTGCTCCATGTCTGCCCTTGAACTGACATCTGGACTTGAGTGGAGCAGAGCTACCCAGGGGAAGGGATGGCTGATTTCATCGCTGTGTGGCTTGGCTGCTGGTTTGGGTATCAAGCAGCTCCCCGTGTGAGTGGTTTGGCAATGGGATGGGAGCTGTTGGATGAAGCACGGTGTGACACTACCTCACCTCTTCGCATGTGGTGAGGCTGTGAGGCTTCTTGCCTGTAGCTTCTGTGCAAGCAGCAAGCTGGGCAGCAGCTGTAGACTCAGGCTGAGGCTGAAGTTTCACATCTGTGGCTCCAAGAGTTGTGGGTTGTGTAGCCAGAGGCTGGTTGCTCCTCTTGAAGCATGGATAAGATTGCCATGGGCCTGTCTTCATCACAGCAACTATAAAGCTAGTAAATAGCAGTAGCTCTAATCTTAATGCCAATTACCTGAGTGCACCCTTCCTGCTAAAACAAGCATATGAAATGTAACTGAGTTATGTACAAGCTCTGTTCCCACACATGTTCTCTCTGCGTGATTTTTCTTCCTACACAATCACCCAGCCCTTGTCACACATTTCACAGCTTCTCGAGCTTTTCCTGAAGAGCCCAGCAACAGCAGTGGTGGCACAGAGCCATCTCCCCCTGCGTGAAAGCTCATGAGAGAGCAGCTCTGTTGCTTCATAAATGCAGCAGTGTTTGCAAAACCTTGTGTGTAGCAGGGACAGAGGAGTCTTGCATTCTTGATTAGCAAGTTGGACCGGTTCCTCCTGCTCAAGAGCCTTATCCTGTAGTTGTTTGTAGCAGCAAAGGCTTCTTTTGCAGTGCAGCAGTGTGACTGAGGTTGTGGCTTGCAAATAAATAGTGCTCAATAAAAAGCACTGGAATGTAGAGACTGTTGGCACTGAGGTGCCTTGCACAGAGGTGCTTGTTGCACCCAAGCGTGGCCCCAGAGGAGCTGGTGCAGAGCAGTTCTTGTGCTGTACTTTTATACCTCTTCTCACTGTGCTGTTTACATAAGGCTAAACTCATTTCGGTGGGAGTGCCCGTGTGTGTTTTTCATCTTACGCCATTCCCACTGTTTTGTTGACACGAAAGAAATAAAAGTGATAAGGCCCTGCTTGATAAACACATTGCTGTCCAGCAAACAGCCCTGTGACCAGGTACCTATGAGTACAAACATAATGTGACCCGATCGGTGAGCAATGACATTCCAAGAATGAGCTATTGTAAGTGATGTTTTCATGAATGTCCCCCAAATCTAACCTCGTAACCCAAGAAACTGGAAATCGTTGTAGAGGAATTTAAAATAAGGAATGCTCTGCAGAGGTCAGTTTGGGACTGACAGTTTGTATTTTGTGGTCTTCACTAAATCCCTGCCAAATTTGCTCTGCATAGCTTTTGTTACTGGTGAAATTACACCATCAGATGCCCTGTTTCCATACTCCTCCTGCTAGCAATTAGAGCCTGCTTTGCAGCAGCACAGTGGACCCTCTTCAGGCTGAGATGCTCTGCTGGCTCCCAGATGAGTGTGATTTTCGGAATTATCTCGATCCATTAGAGCTGGCAGCTTCTGTAAGTGCAGGAGCAACAGGAAGGGGATCTTGGGCAGAGCAGGAATAAAACTGACTGCAGCATTTAGAAACTTGAATTAATAACAATGGAAGGATAGGTGAGCAAGATGTTTTCTTGGGTTTTGCTGGAGACCACAACTTAGCTGTTGTCCTAAACAGCTTTCCTGGTCCACTATACATGGCTGGTCAACAGCCTTCAGGGAAAATGAACTTGATTGGGAACAGGGCAGGGTTATGAGGGTTGGCATAAGATCAGGGAGCCAGTTTAGCAATGCATGCAGGTGTTTTTAAATGCACCAGGAAGATAAATTCCATTGGTATTTATTGGGCAATGGTGGAATATTGCAATTTGCTTAGAGGGCTGTATTTGATGCAATAAACAGTTACTATCTGACTGAATAAATAAAGGCTGGAAGTTACTAAAAGACTTTCATACATCAGGGCAGGGAAACTAAGGAGCACAGGCAGGGCAAACAGCTCAAACATTTTTGAGAGAGAGCTTGATAAGTTTTATCAACAGGGTGACATGATGTGGGTGCTTTTGATAGCAATGTCGGAGCTCCCCGGACGTGGAGACTCCTCCTTAGCCCTGTGTGTGTTCTTGGTGGTGAGAGGAAGGTCAGGGAGTAGAAAAGGGCCCAAACTCCAACTGGGTACTTACACAGTGAAAAATAACTATGGTGTATGGCAAGACATCTAATGAGGAACAACCCTATTATCTTGTTCCAGCTCTTCTGTTTGTTCCTCCTGCAGTTTATGGCTGTGTAGTCCTGTGCTTCAACAAATTCATGAAGCATGGACTCAGTCATACAAATATTTGCCACTGGGACTCCTGCAGTAATCTCTTCAAAGGGTCAAGTCCTCAGTGACCACCTAAGTGCTGGACATGTAAGGGGCTCAGTACAGAAGCTCTAGGTAAGTGCAGTCAGTTTCATTTTGACAGGGCTGCATGCACAAAAGATGTTCGTTATTAAGTTCAAGTTTTAAGTGTTGGTTGTAAGTTTGCTGTGTCCTTCTATAGTTAGGATTAAGGGAAACTAAATACCGGGACTAATACCAGGAACTGTTAATTGGGCCATGAACTTGCAGATCAATACCATGCACTCTCCAAAACAGTGAGGCAGAGCTGTGAAGGGGATTTGGAAATCAAATGTATTTGTTTCCTTTTTTTTTTTTTCTTTAAATTGAGGGAAAGTCCAGTGCCCCCTCCAAATTGCAAAAGCCATGATAGAGTCACTGAGTAAAGACAAACCTGGGACCAACAGGAGATATAAAAAAGGGTCGGACAGATCCAACCATACAAAACCCCAGGACAGAATTTGACCTTAGAGGGGAGACATGCTACCCCATCACTCTCCGTGGTGCTCTAAACATGCCCCACTGGCTTCACTTCTGATATATCGAGACTGTATTTCATCTCCTTGCTTTTTCTCTACAACTTTTCTTCTACAAAAGTGCCCTGTTCTGTGTCAAGGGGTTGGATTACTTTGGAAAACAAGAAAAGTCACTTCTCTGCGACCCTTCCTTGCTCTGCTCTTTAACTGTGTGTTTGTTGGCAGGTCTGTGGGGCCTGGTGAACAATGCTGGCATCTCAACCTTCGGAGAAGTGGAATTTACAACTTTAGACAACTACAAGAACGTGGCAGAGATCAACCTATGGGGCACCGTGAGGGTGACAAAGGCTTTCCTGCCCCTCATTCGCAGAGCTAAAGGTACGTGCTGGGCAATGTGGCAAGACTCAGAGAGAGCTTTTGCAGCACAGCAAAGAGATGTAGCTAAAAATCATGACTCAGACTGTGCTTCAAGGAATGTCTGTGCAGTCCAAGGAGGGTGTCTGAGGCATGCAAGCGAACTAGACAGCAGGGTTCAACATGCAGTCTAAGCATTTGGTAGTACAGACCACCCTTGGGGCAGTCCAGGTGCTATCTTAAACATCCTAGGATATCAGAGACCTTTGTGCAGTGCTGGCAGATATGACACAGGGTTCCAGACACCTTTAGAAAAAGTGACTGGAGACCAGACTAGATAATCCTGGACTACAGAGTCCACCACATGCTTATGTTTTGATAACTGAATATTCTCCTTTCATATTTGTCATTTGACAGGTGATTGCAGAGTGGCAGTGGTGGTATAAATGAGAGTCAACAACAGCGATTTAGATATTAATACTGCTGTCTTGTAAGATATTATCAAAACTCTTTGGTTTATATTAATAAAAAATACATATGAGCAGACTTCAGAAGAGCTTCTTTACTTTGCATGTGGGAGAATGCTGGCATAGCTGTGTGTTCTGTGAGGACAGAAAGGGGTTATATTGAAAAGATCTCTCAGATATTGTTTCCAGAAATTAAGTACCGACTAACCAAGCCCCATCTCACTACCAAAGGTAGCTTACCCATCAGATCAGCATGTGGTGCTTGCAGTCCCTTCAAGCTGCACTTAGGTCTGAAATGAGAGAGCAGAGCTACCCACTTGTTTCTCAGCTAAAATTGCAAGCTGCAGAAGGGTGTCATGCTCCATGGCTGTAAAAATAGCTGGTGAGATTTCAAGGGCCTGTTTCTAAGTGCATCTGAAACCAAAATTGCACACGTATTGTCTTGGGGAAGGACAGAGCCACCCACAGAGGAGTGACCATTGCTGTCACTGCCCCCAGGCAGTGCAGGATGTAGCACAAGCTGCCAGAGTTCTGCAGTCAGGCTGGCATGGGCCACTGGTGGCAGTTAGGACAATTGGTCTTTGCTGTCCCGTAGCAGCACATCAAGTCTCCTCTCAGTCCCAGTCATGTAGCACACTGGGCTTTCCCGGGTGAGCAGGCTCTGCTGCCCGTGCTGCTGGTTCAGAGAAACCTCCACTGGTTCTCTGCCATCCAGCTCAGGTCTGGAAGCATGGAGCTGTGTTAGGTGGAGTGGCTGCAGATGGGCTGTTGTGCTTACAGAAAGAACCAGAATGCTTCTGTGGCATCATGCTGTGTTGCGTGTTTTCCAGCTCCTAATGCTGCTAGCTGGGAGCTTGAACATGTCTCTAGCAAGATGCAGGAGCAGAGCACACAGCTAGTAGCCTCAGAAGATCTGGGTACTTCCCTACTTGGAAATTGGGAAGGAAATGTTTTATATGCTTTGTAAAGCAGAGGCAGGCATATGTACCATCTACAGAGGAGGTCGGAGCAGGGACTAGCCTTGCTTGAGTTAGGAGAGAAGGGCTCCTTGACAGGGGATTTGGATACCTCTTCAAGATTCAGATTTGACAAATCAGCATCATCCAATGAAGCAACTTTTTACTAGAATGTTCTGGCTGCTGCTTCCGCAGCCCATCATCTCTCCCTCCTCTTTTCTCTCTAGGCCGTGTGGTGAATATCACGAGCATGTTGGGACGGATGGTGAGTCCATCTCGCTCCTGCTATTGCATTTCCAAGTTTGGGGTGGCAGCCTTCTCCGACTGCCTCCGGCAGGAGATGTACCGCTGGGGTGTCAGAGTCATCCTCATCGAGCCCAGTAACTTTGTGGCAGCAACTGGCATCCTGACAGCAGATGGCATTGACAAGCAGGCTGAGGCACTGTGGAGCGGAGCCAGCGACACCGTGCAGGAGGACTACGGGAGGGAGTATTTCACTCGCCACGTGGCCCTGATGAAGTCCTTCATCAACAGTGGCCTGAAGGACATGTCTCTGGTATTGAATGACATCACCGATGCGCTCACTTCCACACACCCAAACAACCGTTATAACCCCATGGAGACCTACTGGTGGGTGAGGCTGCAAGTCATGACTCACCTGCCCACTGCCATTGCCGACTGGCTTTATGTCCCAGGAGCCACCCTGTGAATGGCCATCCCTCAGGCACCCTGCCAGTGCTCGTACATAGGCACAGCTCAGAGCTGACCTAGGACTGTCTGCACCCAGTGCTCATGCACCTTCCCTGTAGATACATGTGCTTTCACTTTGGGTTATGGCTTCAAGTCTTGCATCGTGGGATGACATTTTTGTTTGTTTTTTGTTTTTCTAATTCTTGCTCTTTGTATTCCTTGCTGTCCTGATTAAAGTTGAAAGGTGTTTACCTTTGAACTGTGGAGGACACAGCTGAAGGTTAACATAATGGGTCAAATATGTGGCTAGTGTAATTAGGTCAGCAGAGTTCCCCCAGTGATAAATTTGTCTCATTAATGGGCTCTGCTCTTGCTTTTCCCAACAAGGACAGGCTGCTAATAGCAGAGCAAAGCTGTTGCTATGAGATGTCTCGAAGGGAGAAACTAAAATGGGAAACAAAAGCAGCATTTTCCATTTGATTGAAAATAGGTCAGTCACAGCCTTACGTTGTTTTCCTGGTACAGCTAGAAAGCTCTGCTGCACTGTGTCTTTTTCCAGGAAAACAGCACCACTGCCTCCAAACAGCCTCATTACCTAGCTTGGGGGTTCAGATCCCTGCCAAGAAGGGTTCTTCCCTCCCAGCACTGTGGCCAGGAGCTGCCAGAGCCAGCAGCTGCAGACTGGCTGGGCAAGGAAAAGCCCTTCTAATGGGGAGTGAAGTCTGAGCCATCCCTTGATCAGTCCCCGTGGGCGCTGGGAGTTGCAGCCTCTCCACCCACTACCGAGGAGCTTTGCAGGACGGGCTTGAATCTGATGTAGCAAACAAATTGGCTCCTCTGATTTCTGCCTTAAATACCTGTGCCTAAACTACCCAGCTGTGGCGCAGACACTGCCCAGCTGTCCTTCTGCTTCCCCCATGTCACTGCTCCATGCTCGGCTCCCTCTTGCCAAGCTGCTCTCGCATTCCTGAATCAGATATTTGGTTTCATCTCCTCTGCACTTGCACAGTAACAGGAGCATTGTGCAGCCAGTGTGGACTGACTATGAGCTCTGGAAGGGTGCTTTAAGTGACACATTTCCTTTTTTTAATATTGCACAATGAAAGTTCCATGTCACATGTGATTGTCTCCTCAGAGAACTTCCTGATAACTGGTATGAGCTACTTTTGCACAGTATCCCCAAGGGTCTCTCCTGTTGGCCATATATAGGGTTTTTAATCATTTTTCCAAGTCCTGGGGCTACTTGGCTGCACACACATTCCCTCTGTCCCAGTGGTGGCCGCAAGCAGAGCAGCCAGCGGCTGCGGGAGCTGCTGGCCGGGCTGGGACCCTTCCTCTCGCTCAAGGGACCAGCTTCCCTTCTACTGCTAAACTTCCTTCTGCTTTGTCCTATGGGACATTAAGTGACTATGAAAAGAGCTTATGGTTTGGGCTTTTGTCACCTGTCCCTGCCAGGTCTGACTTGGAAACTGTGCCATAAACTTTTTATATGCTGCTGGCTGTAAATACTTGGGGTCTGCATGCAGCCGTGAATGCTGTGATGCCTGAGGAAGAAAACTGGCTTCCCTTGGAGATGCTGTGGAGGTAGTTTGTATCACAATTAACAACTGCTGGAAATGTTGGCCGTGCAGTTCTTTTCTATTCCAGATCATCAGCACGTGGAGATTTCCTGGGATCCAGGACTTGGAACGATCCCACTGAACTGCAGCTGAAGCAGTGTTGTAATCGCTTCTGCCCCTTGCACTGTGAAATGTGAGTAATGTTAAATAGCACTGATTTGCACAAAGAGAAGAATAAACTGTGAGATTTGTAAAGCACGTCTGTGTCTCCAGTGCTCCTTTCTACATTGTTTTTCCCACTCCCTTTGCATCTGAGGTTGGGATTTAATTGGGCTCAGTAATCAAGGAGGTGGTGGTGGTTCAGCAGGTAGTGGGACTGTGGAGGCTCAGTGAGAACTGCCTGGAGCAGAACAGGCAGCATGACCCATTTCACCAGCAGAAGCAGCTAGAGAGGCCTCTCTGCAAACACACACACTGTCAGTATTTGTATTTTATGTGGTTTTCCTCAAATTACAGTGTTGAGAGAGTGGTGCTGCACATTATCCATTGCCTCAGCACTCTACATGTAACTAATCCAAATGCTGCAGCTGACTGGTCATAAGGATTCACTCTTCTCACAGACAGAAAGAAGATTTGCAAGCCAAGAAGTATCTGGGGCCATGCAAGGACTCATGCTTGAGTCTGGGTTAGGATTTCACAGCATTTGAGCTCCAGTCCCTTCCTCTGTCCCCTGAAAAGTGCTCAGGTGAGCTGCCAGTGCCCGGCCTGGGTTCTGCCTGATGGGGACCTCTGGGTGGCGATCTGGTTCAGAAATCTGTTCCTTGAGACAACCAGACCTTTGTTTTTCACTGTAGTCTTGCATTAGTGCAGGCATTGAGGGCAGATAATTGTCTTGCTGGTGAGTAACAGAGGGAAGAAATCTCAATTCCATTTGACAGTGACTTTCAAAGCCAGAGGATGGAGGAGACAGAGGAAGCTGGAAGTCCATGCTTGTTGCTCCTGTAGTTTCCTACAAGGTGTTAGGCTGCTGAAGGTGCCTGTGGGTTTCCCTCCAAGGGCCAGCTGCCGAGGCCATGGCAGTGTCATACTTTTTCCTGAGTGTTTCTCCCAGTGCTTTGGAAGACACTGATCGTGCAGCTCCTTGGTGTTCCCTTTAGCCTTTTTAAAGCATTTCTCTTTACCCTTTCAGTTCAGCATGGTTCTCTACAATGACAATTGGGACCAAGAGGTGGTCCTCTGCATTTCATGTTTCCTCTGGTTCAGCTTAACACAGGAGGGGGCCTCCTGGGGTCTCCCAAGCAAACACTGTGAGTCTGTATACACCAGGTAGCTCCAGGTTCTTTCTGCCTTCACCAAAAAACAAGTCCCAAAGCAGTGGCAAGTCCCAGCGTGTATCCCAGACCACATGGCATCTGTGGTTCCTGGTTTAGCCCCAACATGAAACCTCCACTAGCAGCACAGGAAGAGCTTCGAAGACAAAAAATTTATTGTGGGTGAAGTGAAAAAAGATCATCTCTAAAAGCCAAGAGAAACCAGAAGTCTCTTCTGAGTGGCAAGAGCTGCAGAGGAAGTGGTTTGTGTCAGGCAGAGGCGAGCAGCAGCAAGTTGCTATGGAGATCCCTCATTGATAGTCCTGTATGTGTTTAACTCTACAGTGAGCTACACAAAGGATGGGAATGTATGCTTATTTCTCTGGGCTGCAAAAGCCTTTACTGCCATCACGAGTGGCTGATGCCTCAGGATTGCTGTTCTGATGTGGCTGAAGAGCTCAAACAGTTGCTGAGCTGGCCAGAAGATGTGCTGTACTGAATGGGAGCTCATTGGTGGTACCGGGAACCATGCTTGAAACTGCTGGGCTGGCAGGCAAAGACCCAGCATTTGTAGGAATGTCTGTAGGCAGTGGGATGTGATTTCTCTTAGATAATGTTGACCATCAGGATGTGTGCCACTTTTCTCCCAAGGGCTGGCTGTGTAGGTGCTGGCTGGTTCCTGAGCACTGCGAAAGGGAAAAAAGTGCAAGGGATGGCAGAGTGTTAGCAAAGCAGCTGCTCTCCTCTGCCTGGTGGGCCCAGCTCATGGATACTCCTCTGTCTGGCCAGATGATACATATGACTGACTCAGGGCATGTTGGCACTGTCTGCTATGTAACCTGTTGCTTTGACACCCGAGATAGAGTCAGTAGGGGAAAGTTGAGGATTTGAGAAGCACTTCTTGCATGTCTGGCTTTGAACCTGCAGCTGAGGAACTGTGCACTGCCAGAAATTTACTGGGTGAAGAAGGCCAGCGATGGCAGCCCTCTCACACACAGCAACGGCCCTGAAAACAGCACAGGAAAGTGCCCACGGCAGCTCTCCTCTGCCCTCGGTCAAGGCTTCGCCTCTGCTGCCCCCGTGGTGCTTTCCCTGCTGCCAAAGGTCTCTGCGTGGGTACTCAGTGCCTCCCTGGGTCTCGTCTTCTTTAAGAAGAAATCAAAGAAAAACATCAATCACTATCATCAGTTGGGGGGAAAAAAAAAGTTCTAAACATGTCACACGAAGATTGGGAGGCTGAGGTCCCGCCCTGCGCAGGGGTGCTGGCCCAGCGCTTTGCGGCAGCGCGCAGGCACAGGAGCCTTCCAGGCTTGTGGCTTCTGCAGGGAGCTCTGCAACAGTGCCACCCAGCGCACCCTGAACAGCAGCCTTGCTTTGCATCTTAGAAACTTTCAGACCTAGGAAACCCAGGATGGGGTTGTTTTTTCTAGCTTGGAGACACTGCCTGAATGTGATGGTGCTGTGTAAAAAGCAGCACCTGTCCTTCTGGTTGGGTTTTCAAACATGAGGTTTAAGGTTCTTTTACAACTACAATGCTGAGAAATGCCTTAGAAACAAACCAAAACTAATACCAGCAGGTTTCTGAGCCAGCCCTGGGGATAGAAGAGATATTGTGAATAGCATGAGAATTTGTAATGAAGCCAGCTCTGCCTCTGGGGCCTGATCTGGAGCCAGATATAATTAATTCATTCTCAGCAGTGCTGGAAGGACCGCATGCATGCTACTGATGATACAGCTGGATCGTCCTCTCCCCTGGCACACCGAGGGGCAGCAAGGCTGCCCGGCAGCATCTCCTCGCTGCTGCAAAGGGAGCTCTGGGCACAGCACTCGGCTGAGCCGGCGCTCAGGTGTGGTTATTGTGCACGTGCTACAGTGGACACACAGCAATTCACTGCCCTCAGGCTGCTTTAATTTGGTTCCCTGAGGGTGGTTTGCCTCACAGCACGTTTTGCCAACAGAGCAGTAGCAGAGTGTGTCTCTGCTCACCCTGTTACCTGCTGATTTGCAGTATCCCTTTCCTCTGTCCCTAACAGAGAAACTGTTTGTATTTTGATCCCACAGGTATGGTTATGGACGCATTTTTCTGGTGGATTTTTTTTTCTGATAAAACACATCATTATCAGATTATCATTAATGAAGGAACCCTTGCCACCAAGCAGCTTCCAGACCTGAGGAACTGACATGGAGAGCCTGAAGTTTTCTGGCTCTTTGGGAAAACACCTGTGCTTCTCAGAGTGAGGGTTTCTCAGACTCAATGGTACTGCTATGTCATTGCCAGCTTTGCAGCTTCATAGCCTTCGCATCATGAAATTGGCCCAGACACCCTGAGTTTTATGGGTTTGCTTTGAAGGGCACGTTGACAGTTGATCTGCCTGATCATTCCTCACTCTTGCTTTCCCCTGTGCCTGCCTGTCCCCAGGCAGCACGGCACAAGATTGTCCACCTCCAATCATGTCACATCAGTTGTTTGAATCCCTTGTATGAAGTTCTTTCTCATACAGGACCTGGCAGATGATGTTGTGAAGAGCAGTGAAGTTTCCCAGCTTTCGTCAGCTCCAGCACAGAACCAGAGTTTTGTCAAGACATCAATAAAAGTAGAAACAGATAAAAAGAAAGAATTTCTGCTTTGATTGTAGAGAGCACTCAGTGGAGTAACTAGGTAAGAGCTGGTCTGTTCTAATGGTGCAATGGAAAGACCTCTGTGTAGGACTGAGATCCTGCAGTTCTTGTCCTGGCCCTGCCACTGGCTCACTAAGTGTCCTGAACAAGCCACCCTGCCTGCACCAACCTCCCTGACCACCCGGGCCATCTTTGCCACCACCTGCCCATGCTGGAAAGTGGAAAACCAAAAACTGCAATAGAACGCTGTGCTGTTTGACTCATTTTGTTATTTTAAGTGATGCCAGAATAGGTGTTATCCCCCTTTCCATAGGCTGAGTTACTTTTAATGGCAGAATAAAAAATGTGGTGCCTGCAGTCTTCCGCATGAAAGCTGCTACAAGTGGCTTATAAATTCCTCTGAACTTTTATAGCCTTGGGAAGGAAGGTGCCAGGGTTAAGGGCATACATTAACCCTGTTGAGTTGCTTTTAAACAGGCACCGAGGTTAACCATCACCCCACAGGCACCTTGCCCAGAGTCCTTGCATTGCAGCCTGGGGGAAAGCTCTACATCGTCTTTTAGTGCATAACTCCAGGGCCTCCCTGCCAGAGCGATCGTGATCCCAAGGGAGCTGGTGGTACCTCTCACCTTGTGAGGTCAAGTGCTGTAGGAGAAGTTGTTTTTCTGGTGGCACTTTAACCAGGGTTACTGTGATAATCAGTCAGCACCTGCCAGCACCGCGTGTCCTTGTGTCCCCTTCCTGGTTTCTGCCTGCTCGGGGGTGTTGAAGCACCACTAATGATGTGTAACTGTTCTCCAGGAAGGACAACTAACAGGAATGCACCCTGATGAGCCCCCACGGCTCCATCACCTACTGCAGGGAGGGACATGGCAGTCCCTGTGTCCCACTGGAGACATCCAGTGGGTGTCTGTAGTATGGCCACATGGCTCCTTTTCCTACAGAAAGCAGTGCACAAACGCTTGTGCTTGTGCAGGTACCCCAGCAGTCCTCCAGAGGAGATGAGAGGGAGTCCAATGCTCCAAATACAGCTGAGGTGCACCTTGATATTGGGAAAGTGCCATCAGAAAATCTGCCCGAGCAGTCAGGAAAGGCTTCGAGGTGGCAATGGCCATTTCAAAGAGGACAAGGTAGTGCGATGGCCTGGGTCTGTGGCACAAGGTGGCTCAGATGAGGTGCAGGATGGAGTCATTCTATGGCTGCAGTGATCTGTCTGTCCCAGCCAGTGACTCCAGCACTGACTGCTCTTGGGGCTGTGTAAGAGTCGGTCTGAAGATGGAGCAGTATTTACCTGACCATCACCATCAGGAACTGCGAGAACTGAGGCCCTGACAGAAAGAACGCATGGACAACGACTTGGAGAGAGGCCCGAGGCGAAGCATTGTGTTGCACTGGTTTCTCCGATTCAGAGGGGCTGCTGCTTACAATGGCTGCTGTACAGACTTTGCCTGGTGCTTTGCCTCCTAAAAGGGATTGTTATGAGGGTCTCTTTGACCCAGAAACAATAGCTGCCGTCCAGAAGATGTGTTCTCACCTGCAGCCTCAGTCACACCTGTTCCCCACCTGCTCCCCCAAACAATGGCCAATGAAAAGGAGCATGCCCAGAAGCTCGTCAAGAGTTCTGAGGTCTCCCAATGGACCAGAGAGAGACCCTTGAATGCTGGCCACGTAAGTGCTGGCAAAAGAAGCGTGGATCTTTTGAGCCTGCGCAGTACAAGCCTGGGTTGCGAAATCAAGGTGGAGACTGGCCTCAAACAATGGGAGTGGGGTGGGGTGAAGAAGCATAAGGCTCCTGAATGGACACTGTTAAGATCTTCCCACCAGAGGATCCCGAACCACGACGGAGGACTGGCAGGACTCTATGGGACCGGAGACCAGAGGGACGCCTTTGGACTCGTCAGGTGGTAAAGCAATCCTCGTTCCCACTTTTTTTTTCCTTTCCTTGTCTCTTTTCCCTTTTCCTTTTTCTTACTCTTTCTCTCTCACTATCGCATGCCGCTTTACAGGCAAAGTAATAAAGTAACACTGTTTGATTGAATTCTAACCCCTTGGCATTTTGGTTGCCTTAATTTTGCGCTCTGAGATCAAGGTAAATGAACCATCATGAGTCCATCACTGAGTGGACTGTGACAGGCCAGCAATGATGTGGGGATGATGCTGGTGCTTTTACCGGGAGCTGCTGTCACACCACATGCACATGCAGGAAGCGTCTCTTCTCCCCGTCTTCCTCACAGACCCTCAGTCCCCCACTCAAATTCCACACCTCATTCCCTCCCCACCTCCTGTGAGAATCGGTCCAAAGATGGAGCAGTATTTGCCTGAACATCGCTATCAAGAACTTAGAGAACTGAGGCTGAGACTGAAAGAACCCATGGACAATGACTTGGAAAGAGGCCCGAGGAGAAGCACTGTGTTGCACTGTTTCTCCGATACGGGGTGGCTCCTGCTAACAATGGCTGTTGTGTGGACTTTGCCTGCTTCTCCAGCCAAACCAGCCCCTGCCTCCTGAAAGCTATTGTTATGAGGGTCTCTTTGACCCAGAAACAATAGCTGCCATCCAGAAGAATGTGTTCTCACCTGCAGCCTCAGTTACACGTGTCCCTCGCCTGTTCCCTCAAACAATGGCCAACGAAAAGGAGCATGCCCAGAAGCTCACCAAAGGTCCTGAGGTCACCCAATGGACCAGAGAAAGACCCCTGAATGCTGGACACGTAAGTGCTGGCAAAAGAAAGCGTGAATCTTTCGAGCCTGCGCAGTACGAGCCTGGGTTGCGAGACTGGCCTAAAACAATGGGAGCAAGAGGGGGGTGAAGAAGCATAAAAGGTGACTCCAGAATGGACACCGTTGAAGATCTTCCCACCAGAGGATCCTGAACCACGACGGAGGACTGGCAGGACTTCACGGGACCTGGAGACCAGAGGGACGCTTCTGGAACTCGACTGGTGATAAACACAACCTCATTTCTCATCTTTACCTTTACTTTTCCCCATTTCTTTCCCCTTTCTCTTTCGTACTCTCTCTCTCTATCGCGTGCCACTTTACGGGCAAATTAATAAAGTAACACTGCTTGATTGAATCATAACTCCTTTACATTTTGGTTGCCTTAATTTCGCACTCCGAGATCAAGGTAAAAGAACCATCACGAGTCCATCGCCGAACGGACCGTGACACCCCCCCACACATTTTGCTGCTCGTCCTCAGCAACAAGCGAGTCCCTGAGGCTCTGTGACACCTAAAGCACATCTGGATCCTCTTTTCTCACCACTGGCACTTCTTCATTGACTGAACTGCTTATGAGCTGCCTGGTTCCCTCAAGCTTTGGGGACACCCGTACCCAGTGGCCTCTGCCCACCTGCAACAGAACCAGGCGCAGGAAGGCCCAGCTCACCAGGGCCAGGCTCGGCACTGGGCTCAGCTCCTGGGCCAGGCTGCTCTCCTGCCTATGGGCAGGGGCCAGGAGCCTCCAGCTGTGCCTGCACACAGGCACTTGCAGGCTCAAAACCAGTCCCAGGTTGTTCCATTGCATTCCAAGGAAGTTCCTACACTCCCGTGTATCTGTCTTGGTGTGGGAAGCTTTTGCTCTATTCCACAGGTAACAACCATTTTGCAAGAATAATGATGGCTGGGAATGTAAAGTATGACATCTGTTTTCAAAAAAAATCAAGTTAATTGGATTAAGCATGCATTGCCTCAGCCCAAGTCTCTTCACATTGAAATACGTGCCTGGCTAGTATCTCTGGGGTGCAGCACAGATAAAAGCGTGTTTAATACTATCTAAACTAATCATTCCTAAAATCTCCTAACTTGTTTGAATGAATTTGCTATGAATGGTATCTCTGTGCCATTTCAGACTGTAACTATTTATTGAAACAAAGTCAGAGCATTGACCACGGAATCTGCATTATTTATTTTCTGTGTAATGTAAACTCCAGTCCAGCAAAGACTTAGGCTTGTGTTCCAACGCAAGGCATGTGTGCTTGGGCTCGGTAGCCTCAGTGCAGCTATTCAGGGCCAAAGCAAAACACATATGCCAGTGTCTTTGCACTCTGCAGATTGACTGGAGGGACATGACTTGCTCTTTCAGAAAACGGATTCTTAAAATTCTCCACTAACCTGGGGTGTGAGATTGGCGGACTCAGAGATGGGGGCTGGAAACACTGTGCTGGCTGTTGGAGAAGTCCACCAGGGCCAAAGTGCCACCCTCAGCTCCAGATTTTCCTGGCATATATAGGAAACATATAAAACAGTCTCACGGAGAAGGAACAGGGGATACCTGAGGGTCTGAGGCCACCACCAGACTCTGTGCAAGATTCCTGAATGGCTGGTAGCTGGTACGAGTTGGTTACTTGGAGCCAGCTCCAAATTACTCCTGCAGCAGGAGACCCTGTGCCCCTGCTGAAGGGCTCTCTGCTTGGCTGGCAGGACATTTCTTAATTGCATTTCTTAATGCACTAGAGTCTGTTCTCTCTTTCCATGAGCAGAGCTGTGGTCACCCACACATTATGAATCTATGTTGCAAGGAAGATGTGGGTTGTATATAGGTCATAGAAAATATAATTGTGTAACTGCATTAACGCATTCCTGAGATAACGTGCTGAAATACAGTTTAGCTGCAGAAAATAGGGCTGTGGGCTTTAAATAGCTTTACTTGGGCATCTCTTGGACAGATCTGGCAATGCAGTGAGCAGATCACTGTGCCCCCTTCAGGAGAACAGAAAGCCCCTTTGCAGAATGTGCTTTCTAAGTATGTTTACTGACCTTTTTTAAAGCATTTAAAATATGTTTCATTATGCTGGGAGCCACTTAAGAAGCCCAGAAAAAAAGCCTCATGAGTCCATGGGAGAATGTGGGAGCTACCCTCTGAGAAAGGGGGTGCAGAGGATGGCAGCAGGCACCAGGGTGCCCACTGAGGCTCGGTGGGGTGCAGAGGCACCCGTGTGAGGGGGGAGCAGCACGCTGAGGCCAAGCTGTGGCAGTCAGGGCCCCCAGTGCCCCTGGCACTTCAATCGGAGCAGCACCCTGAGGCCGAGCTGCAGCAGCCAGGGCCCCCAGAGCCCCTGGTACTTCAATCTGAGCAGGCACTCACAGCCAGGGGCCCACGGGAGCCTGGTATCGGATCGGGCACCCACGGGAGAAGTCCTGCTCTGCTCGTTCTGCTGCGCTTTTCCTGCTCTTCTCCATCAAAACACATCTGGCTGAACACCATCCCTGCCCGGTACCTTGTGTGTGCTGTGATGACCCTGCAGGAAAATAAAAAGAAAAAAAATTTACCTTATTTAGCAATGTAAGGCTGACCCTGATGCAGGGCATTTTTGGGACATACTGAAAAGCTGGGATTAAGTGCAGTGCTTGGACTCTGGTATTCATGGTGGGCACATCTGCAGGGGTTAAATGCCTTTGGGCCAGAGCTTTATTGCTGGTCCAGCTCTGGCTCTGCAATGCAATTCTGTCTGTAGAGGCTTACCTGCTGTCTCTTTGGTACCTCTTTGGCCTTGTTTTTCTTTGCTCTTTTTGTTTTCTTCTCTTTCCCTCAGAAGGGATCCCTCTGGCTCCTCTTCCAGGGACCCGGACCTCAGCAGCAGTGCCAAGCAGGTCAGAGAGCCTTCCTGGGAGCCCAGCCAGAACCACTGCTGGTTCTGCACAACAAGGTTTGTCCCTTAAATAATAATATCTTCTTTAGTTTTCCAGCTTCTTAAATCTATCTCTTTGGTTTCTTGTGTTTTGAATAGATAATTAAATGATTTCCAGGATGGAGAGCTACTCACTAATTGCATATATGTGAATCACAACACCTTTTGTGCACTTGCCTTAGGTTGAGTTCCCACATCCCAGAGGCCAGTTCACGATTCCAGAGTCTGTTTACTTCCTTCGGTGTCATAACTATAATTTGAAATTTTACACCATTTTGCATGAACAGATTTCAAAGCACTTTCTGACACTCCTAGAAACAGGGGAAAATTCCCATCTGCCTTCCCTTTCTCTTTCTTGTCTTCTGCAAGTTCATTTTTGTTTCTATACTCATGTGGCAACCTGTCTGGCCAGCCCAAAGCCCTGTTTCCTTTAGAGGAGAAAAACAACAAAAATTAAGTTGCAGGAGACAAGACAGAGAAAGGAGAGAAGGCACCTCCTGAGGCAGGAAGAGCTGCCCATGCGAACAACAGTGTCTCCATGGTGGGACTCTGAGGACTCCCAGGATAACCTGGGTCCCAGGATATGACACCTTGACACTGCAGGTCCCGCAGGGAGGCCCCAGCATTGGGGCTCCAAAAGCAGCAGGTGTGAAGGCAGGATCTGTTCATGCAAAATTATGCAAAATGGCCATGACTGAGGCAGCTCTCCAGCCCCCTGTGTTTGGACTGCTCGGCCACCACCTGGAGATGAAGGCTTCCTCAGAGGAGCAGGCTGGGAGCCCTGGGCTAGTGGCTCCCAGGGTTGGAGCTGGTGGTGTCCCACAAGCAAAAGGAGTTCTCAGAGCTCCTGGTCCCTGCAGTGTCTCTGCTGGAGGATTTTCCCATTGGTGAGAGCTTGAGCAGTTTCTAGGCTGTCCTAAGTAATGTTGAGGCCTGGACTAGATCTCATCACAGGGTTGAGGTGATGGTGTCACTCCAGCTGCTCTCCCATCTCATGGCAGATCCAAAGCTGCTGGGTGCTTCTCTGCAGCTCCTGAATTCCCAGCTGGGGGATGCAGCATGATAAGAGAGCCTTTCCCTGGGGTGCCAGGAGGTCATTTCAGAGTGGCCTGATGTGTGCAATGGGACCGTCTCACTTGTGCAGTAAGCCAGGTGACATGCAAGTAGAGTTTCAGAAGTGGTGTTGCACTGCACTGTCCCAGTCCTCAGCTGGCTGGATTTAATCTGCAGCTCCAGCTTACTCTAACAAGGGTGTTTCTTTGCTAGCAGCACTCAGTGCTGTTGCCTCCTCTCCCTAGGGCCAGCTGAGCCTTGTCTCTGAAACAGGCAGTTGGGTAACATGAGAAAATCCTGGCCCACCTGTATGTGCCCTAAACACGGTGCTGTCTCACACCACGCACAGTGCATGCCCAGCACGACCTCACCCCATGCATACCCTGCACGTGCCCCACACACAGGGCTGCCTCCCCTGCCCACTCCTGATGTGCTGTGCAGCTTGTGTCATCTCACCCCATGTACAGTTTGCACCCACATCTGCCTCCCCGTGAGTGCACGCTGCTTGTACACCCTATCTGCATCCGCATCCGCCTCGCACGCAGTGCTGCCTTGTCCTCCAGCCCTGCAGCCTTACACCTTCCACATGCTGTGCACGCACCCTGTGCGCCTGCCCTGCAGCTGCCTCACCACCCAGAAATGTGGGGGAGGCTTAATTCTTGCGTGAAGCATCCAGAGTGTGTCTGGTGCTTTGCCCTGGTTTCCCCCCCAGCTCCCCTCCTTCCTGCCCTCCCACCCCTGCTCCAGCTTCCTGCCCTTTGATGTGGCTCCCCTCCTCTGCTCCAGGGTTCAAACTGATCACCAGGTGGAGATGACTTCTCCCCACCCTGCAATTAGGTGCAATTATAAGGTTATGCTTTTCCCTGAACCCTTGCTCTGTTGTGCACTGAAGGTGGATGGGCTCATCAGCGCGGTCCTGCTCCAGGCTAACAGGCAGGACATGGAGCAGGGTCCTGGTCTGTGTGGGCAAGTGGTGCTGGTGGGTGTTGGAGGTGGCATGACAGGAGAGTTCTGGTGGTGCTGGGGATGGGGTGGCTGCTGAACATGTCCTGGCCTGGTGGCCTGAGCAGGGACTCAGCTGCAGGAGTCCAGTCCTGCTCCATTCAACATGGGAGCAGCAGATACCTGGATGCCTCCTGCTATGGTCAGGCAGAGCCCAGAAATGTGCCCCTGGGGAAGGCACAGCCAGCGCTCGCGCGGAGACAGGTCCCAGCAAGTGAGCTCAGCTGTCAGCTCTCATCTGTGCTTCCAGGCGTGCGGTGCCTTGGCACCCATGGAGTGCCTCTTGTTGGGGATACCTTCTGAAGGTGCTGCCTTTGGCTGCAGGTGAGATCCCCGTGCCTCCTGTTAAGACATAGGTTTGCTTCCACTGCTGTTGGTGCTGGCTGCAAGGGAGCAGATGACTACAGCAAAGCCCACCCCACATGTCATCTCCGCTCTCAGTGGGGCTCAGGAACTGTCAGCTCTTGGTGGCTCCTGGCTCCTTGTTTCCCCGTGGCCATGTCCCAGGTGAATACACATTCCTGCAGCAGGTTTCGCGGAGCACACTTGGGTGAATGTCTTGCTGCTCAAGTGTGACCTTGGCCACAGGGTACCAGGAACCAAAGCTGCAGTGCCTGGCCACCTGGGTACAGCGCTGGTAAGGACATCACTACAGGGCAACCCTCGGGCGCTGAGCAGTGTCTGGAGGTCAGAGTACGAGCTCCTGCTGCCAGATAAGGGAGAAATGCTCCGTCTAAGGGCAAACGGATGCTACCACTGACAGGGATGCTACCACTCACTCCCTCTGGCAGCAGAGTGCTCCATGCACAGATGTGGATGCACACACTGACACACCTTTGTCCTCATGCACACAGGGCAAATGCTCTGCTGTGGCCTTGGCTGCTGTTTTGCAGTGCTTTCCTCCCTGGTTGCTCTGCAGGATGCAGGCAATCACACTCAGGAGAAAAGCTGAGCTCGTGGGTCTGCTGTGTGTGGGAATCCCTCCTTCACAGTGCACCATGGTGTGGCAGTGATTGTACCATTCAGGTCAGGGCTTTTCTGATTTCCAACCTGCTTGTATCACAAGAAGTGCAAGGTGAATGTGGGGCTTGCAGAGGGTCTGCAGGACACCTCTGACTTTGATATGGGCAGTCAGAGCAACTCCATCAGGATCATGCACACAGTGCCTGTCAAAGCGCTGAGGAAGAGGGGTGCAGGCAGGGAGAGCCCCCACCTGCTCCCCTGCCCCACACCAAGCACTGCTGGCAGGGCCATGGAGTGGGTGCTCCCCTTGAGCTCTTCAACCCCAACAGTGCTGCAAGGTCTGCGTGGGATGAGCCGTGCTCAGCTGCAATGGCCATCGAGGTCCTTGGAACACCTTGGCTGTGGCCGTGTTTCAGGGCACACCTTGGCAGCACAGCCCTGGTAAGGGACAGGACAGAGCTATTTGGGGCTCTTGGAGTGGCATTTGGGCAGCCAGGGGCTTTACAGCATGTGTGTACATGTGTAAAGCAGGCAGTGCAGCGTGTAAAAACACACCTAGAGAGAAAGTCTCAACAGAGATTAGATTAAAAGAAAATGTAATTAAACACAGAACATCCTGTCTATTACTCAGCTTTCCTTGCATAACTCTTGGGATTTGCTGCTTTCACAGATGGCTGCTCTGCTGTCAAAGTCATTTGCTGGGCACCTGTTCGAAAAACTGTCAGGTCAGCACAGAACTAATTGCACAACCATCTTTCCTTGTAGTGAGACTTAAAAGTCAAAAGGAAAAATTGCTGAGAGGTCTTGCAGCTACCCAGACCAGCCTGTGATGCCTCCCACTACTTAATCCTCCCCATGTACTCCTATGAGTGACTGTTATGGGGACGAGGATGTTGTGGTGGCCTGAGGGATCTCCAGGGCTTGAGCAGCTCCTGGCAGAGTAGATTGCATGTCCCTCCTGGGAGCACAGTGATGGCTGCTGCTGGGTCAGAGGGAACAGGATGGGAGCTGCTGCTGTCCTCAGCCCCTCTCAAAGGCTGCAGCACTTCTGCCCTTGCCCTGCTGTTTGCACCCAGGTCCAAGGCTCTCGTGGATGGCTGGACCGAAGAGAGCTCTGCAGCTGGGGAGTGACACCCAGACACGTGGGGTGCCTTTGTCTGCCTGGGTGAGCAGCCAAGTTGCAGCCCATCTCCAGCTTTGTACCAGCTGCAGATCTAAGGCAGCTGACCAGCCTGCCGAAAAAACAAGCCATATCAAGGACCAGGGAGTGGCTTGTGCTAGTGCTGAATAATGATGATTCCAGCACGCTTATAAAACAAGGCGGAGAGCTCACCACCAACCTGTTCCTGGCAGCCCTGGTCCTCCACAGAGCATCACTCCACCTCATCAGCCAAGGTACGTCTCTGAATTAAGAGATTCAAAATGGGACCTGTGCTTGTGTCTGCAGTGGGGCCCATGCCCTGCGGCTGGAGGCAGGCTGAGCTTTTCTTTTAAACTTGGGGAAAATGTTACTGCTGCTCTTACAGAGGAGTTTCTGGCCGGGGAACCAGAGCAGTTCCATGCTGTGGGCACTGTAAGTGCCAGCCTGCCGTGAGCAGAGCCCAAAGCATGTGGGCAACATCCCGTCCCCAGGGGCTGCTCAGGGGGAGCAGCACAGCTCCCACCTCTGCTCTGCTGCTGGTGGGCATACAGCAGAAGGATGCTGGATCGTGCCTGGGGCGCAGGGCTGTTAGGACCTGCCGCAGGAAAATGTGTCCTTTCCCTTTTTGAAGCACACCTTTGGGAGGTCAATTAATATTTTATTTGGTGCTGATTTGAGTCTTGACCAACTTCCCCACCCTGCAGTGCTGTGTGCGTCCCAGCACATCAAGACATACGTTGTTTTCCCCCAAAGGCAGTTGTGCTGTCCATCCCACCACCTTGCAGGACCAGGCAGCCCTGGTAGACATGGAGATGTCTTACTCACGATGCAGGCTCCTGCTGTGGTGTACACACTCACTTCCATGTCCCAGGGACCCAGCTTTGCCCCAGCTCTGGAGCATGTTCCTTCTGCTCCAACATTTTATAGCGAATGTCTCTGCATTTTCTCTTGTCTCAGCTTTGCACAATTGATGATGCTCCTGAGCGTCCCTGGGTGTTTGTCACCCCTGCATCTTCCTAGGTGTCAGGTGCAGGTGACAGGTACAAGTGCCCTCCCCAGGCACTGCCTTGCTTACGTCAGAGATGCTGGGCATAGCCT
Source organism: Patagioenas fasciata (assembly GCF_037038585.1). Taxonomy (NCBI): domain Eukaryota; kingdom Metazoa; phylum Chordata; class Aves; order Columbiformes; family Columbidae; genus Patagioenas; species Patagioenas fasciata. The sequence goes on from NC_092528.1 coordinate 18,401,198, forward strand.
GAGCACAGGCAGGGCTTGAGGCCGTTTTGGGCTAGGGACTTATTTGGCACTGTGCCTTCATGTTCTTCTCATGATCCTTTTCTCATTGGTGTGCCCCTGAGGTGCCCCGTTGCAGGCATCCTGTTGTTCTTGCCATATTTCACACAAATTTCTGCTCCAGGCAGGCCCCAGCTCAGCTGTTTTCCTCCTCCCCAGGTTCGTTTCCCACTCGCCTGCCGGTGCAGCCATGCTGACCACGGCAGTGCAGCTCTCGGTCCTGCTCGGCCTCCTTGGCTTTGGGAAAGGCCAGATGTTTCACATGGGACCATGCCCAGATCCACCAGTCCAAGAAGACTTTGACATCAACAAGGTGTGAAAAGCTTTCTAAAAGTCTCATGGCAGCTAGTGAGTTAAGCTAAGGGGGCATGGGAGCAACAGCAAACTGTCTGGGTGAGGACAAGGGGTTGGTGGGTTCAGTCATGAGACCTTGTGTCGGAGCTGCCAGCGTGGGTCTGGGGCCCCACCAACCCCCACTCCAGCCTCCTGTGCCATGGAGGGGGATGCTCAAACGAACTGAGCAGGTGAAACTGTGCCAGCAAATGAGCTGGCTGCTCTGCCTCAGCTTTCCTGCGCTGAAAGCTTCTCTCTGGACTTTCTTTTATCAGTATTTGGGGAAATGGTACGAGATAGAGAAGCTGCCCTCAAGTTTCGAGAAAGGAAGCTGCATCCAGGCGAATTACTCACTGAAGGAGAATGGGAAGTTCAAGGTGATCAACAAGGAAGTGATGTAAGTGTCCTCACCACAGCCATGGCACTCTTGTCACCTCTCCTACCATTCTGGGTGATGATTTTTCTCCAAATTGCCTGTTTCTGGGTCTGAGGGTGTTGGGGGGGACACCCTGTGGTTGCAGTAGCTCAGCTGGGAGAACAGGCTTGGCTGCGGTTACAGCAGAGATGGGGGTCTCTGGTTTCTGCTGGTGCTTCACTGGTCTCTGTCTCATTGTCCAAGGTGAACTGTGAGAAAATAGATCAAATGCACGTGGCGACTCCAGTGTGAAATAGTCTGTGTCTCCCCCTGGCTGGTTTGTGATCCCCAGTGATGGTTGAGAAGCCAGATGCCCCAGGTCCTGTCTTGGGGGCTACGAGGATGGTTACGGGATGGCAGCCATCACCTTGTGCCCCTGTGTGCTGCGGGGTGCCTGTGCCCTGGGCTCCTCTCTGCTTTGGAGTAAAGGGACCTGATGAAAATGGGCAGGGAAGGTGAAGCACATGGGTCATTTTTACTTAAGCAAGAATTTGACACCCTTTTTCTGGAGCATTTACCTTGCTCTCGTAGTAACTGCTGTGTAAAGGGATCAGAAATCATTGCCAGTTTCAATCAGTGAGCAAAGCAAATGCGCCGATTATTCCCTTTATTATACTTGATAGTCTGCAATTATCCTGACCCCTCTTGGCTTTTTGTAAGGACTGATGCAGATATTAATTCATCTGTTTCCACCACCAGCCCCAGCTGCTGTGGGGAGCTGCTGTAAGTGGCTGAATGAATGAGTGGGAGTGAGCGGCGAACGCAGCGCTGTCCCCTGTGCTCCCTGGCATGACATGGGGACTTTGTTCTGGCTCACAATAACAACAACGCAGCAACACATCCCTTGTGTCTGGCAGAGAGCAGTGTCCATGCTGCTTGGTGACCGCACAGCACTGTCTCTGCAGCTCCATTGCTAGGGCAGCACCTGGCAAACAGCTGCCTGTTTATTTGCGCCTGCACTGATCCGCGGGAAACTAAATCTGACCGCTGGTGTCACCACTGCAGCAGCTCAGGACCCTGAAATGTCACGAAAATTTGGGGTCAGGTGTGCACTGGTGCATGGCTCCAGCATCAGCCCCTCAACCTCTGCTGCTGGCAGCATTAGCTTCTGCCTGCTTGTGTGTTGCTGCTTCACAGGGAAGCATGAAGCTTTCCTGCCCCATGGGCAGCATCCAGGTCTTGAGGCATCCCAGGAAAAATGCAACTGTAAGATGGGCAGCCCAAGTCTTAGGGCTTGCTTGCCAAGTCTTAGGACAGTGCTCTGAACCAGCCAAGCAGGGACAGGTCATTTGTGTGCAGAGGAATGTGTTGGAACCTGGAAAAAACACAGGTGATTGAACAGACATGAACAGATACCTTCTGCAACTAGCAGGAGTTGAGCTGCATCCTGGCACATCTGACATCAGTGCTGGGATCATCCCACTCGCAGAGAAGGGTCTTCCTTGCTCTCTTCTCTGTCACTGTCTCTATGGCACTGAAGAGCAGCCCGCTGGCTGGGGCACCCTGGGGTGCTGGGGTGGTTTAACTGGGGACAGCATTTGCCCCACTGCACCTGGCCCAGGACCTGGTGTGCCCTGGGCGCTGCTGAAACTGTGTTCAGGGGCGGGCTATTCCCACAGGAATGCCATGGTTACCTGGTATGTGCTGCAGCCACTTGTTGGCAGGTGGATGGATCAGGAAGGATTATTTAGTGGGATCAAAAAAAGGTTATTTCAAACTCACTTGGTTTTATTTCTCACCTTGCCATTCCCTCCTCAGTTCCAGTGGCAAAATAAACGAAGTCGAAGGAGAAATGATGCACATGGATGTAAAGGAGCCGGCCAAGCTGGGCGTCCGCTTTAACTGGTGTAAGTGTGTGTCTGGGGGCTGGCAGCCCTCCCTGCACTGCGACGTGGCCCAGGCAGGGCGGGAGGGCAGCGCCTGCACGAAGCCAGCACCGCTGCTGGGTCACCAGGGGTGCACAGGCAGCACAGCAAGGGGCAAAGCTCCCCTGGCGACTTCAGCGCAGCACAACAGGGTGATGGCAAAGGGTCAGGACAGACATTGTGACTAACAAACAGTGGTTTGGTGATATTTATACATCATCTACAGCTAGAGGCCCTGCCGTGGTGGAGCACTCTTCACCCGCTGACCTCAAAGCAAGACAGATCTGCAGCATTGCGGTCCCTCCAGGTCATTCACAGATGGGGCTGGGAGGGGGAGGCAGCCCCACAGCTGCTGCAAGGGCCAGGAATAGGCTTTTCTGAACACAGCGGTACAGCTACTAGCCCACCCTACCTCTACTTACAAGTGCTGTTTAATAACCATTAATAATAGGTTTTTGTTTGCTTTTTGTTCCCTTGCCAATGTAACACACGATAGGGGACTGCTGAGGTGCAGCGCATTTTATTCATGTTGTGCCACACTTTCCTCTGTCCGCACCAACACTAGGAAAGTGAGCAGAAGTCTCCCCTTGGCTCCCTTTTCATTCTGCTCCCTCACACCTTTTCCCTGGCTACTTCATAGCTCTCACATAGACAGGTTATTTGTAGAAATGAGTAGAGCAGGGGTACTTGCAAAGGAGATACAATCGTTGTTCATTGGCACAGCCGGACTGAATTCTGCACTGCTGAGGCATCACCCACAGAGTGTGTAACCTCAACTCAGACAACAGCACGTGGCACTCCTGCATGCATCAGAAATAAATTCCAGGGCACTTACACCTGCCCGTTGGACTCACCTCTGCTTTCTGCCTGACAGTTTGAAGCTGGAGTGACCAAGCTGCTCAGGCCATAGTGTTTATTTTCCATCAAGTCCTTCCTAACTGGGGCTTTGTGGCTTTACCGAGTTCCTCTGGGCAGCAGAAAGAGTCCTGATAGGCTTTTATAAATTATAGCTCCCTGTACTGATCACAGTTACGTGGTTCAGGAGCAACAAAAGTGGGAACAGCACCAGAAGCCATGGCTGGAGTGCTGCAGTTGGTCTCACACCACATTCACAGTGCTCTTCTCTCTCCTAGTCATGCCTTCTGCCCCTTACTGGGTTGTCTCCACCGACTATGAAAACTACTCACTGGTTTACTCCTGCACTAACATCCTCTGGCTTTTTCACATCGACTATGCCTGGATTCTATCAAGAGCTCCTGACATGCACCCAGAAACCGTGGAGCAGCTGAAGGGCATTCTCCAGTCCCACAAGATCGACACCGAGAAAATGATGCCCACGGATCAACTTAACTGCCCTCCCGAGATGTAACTCCTGGCATGCAGTGACACAGCACCAGACCAGCAATGAACTTTGTTGCTTTCTTTATTATCCATTAGAATGTCTCTATGTAACAGAGAAATGTAATAATCCTCTTGCTAACAGTAGTTTGCCAGCCCTGAGTTACTCCTTGCTTTTGTTCCCTCTATTGTTCTCCCCCCTTTTTTGCCTTGCTCTGACATTTGCAGAGTAACTGTGATTCAAAGCTAAGGAGTGGAGAAGTGCTGAGGTGCAGATGTGAAACTCTGCTGTTGCTGAGAGTCCTCCTGTATGTGGATAGGAAAGGGTATGAGATGTGACAGTCAAGTATTAGTCCTGGGGAAAAACCTTTCATGACACAACACCAGGTTTGTTTCCCATGTTTGTCCTGACACTCTGAGTCTGCAAGGAGTCCACAGTGTCTGAGCTACACCGCAGGCACTGCCTTCCCAGCGGCAATGCCCAGACAACGGGGGTCGGTCCTGCAGCCTGGGAACTGAGACTGGGGGTCTTGAATGTTTTCTGGTGCAGGGCTGCAGGCATTTGTTGCTACCAAGTCAGAAGACCTCCCCACTAGAAATCAGATCTGTTCCTTTGTCTAAAAATGTACAGATATTTAGCACCACTGCATCTCAGGTGCTTGTATGTGTCCTCTCTTGCCTCTAGTGAGGCTGGTCCTGCACTCCCAAGGGTCAGCTCTGAGAGTACCCGTAAGCAGACAGAGATGTGGCTGCTCCCTTGTCCTCTTGAGGCTTTTCCCTGCACACCAAGAGATGGCAGGTTCTGCCCAACATCCCGCTCCCTGCTTCTATAGGTGCCGAGCGCCTGCTGGCACTGCACCTGCCCTGGCAGGTGCTTGCCAGGCACCATGACAACTCTGCTTGAATAGCATTGATGCAGCTCATTAAAAATGAAATTAAAATATCTACTTTGTGGCTTTTGTACCTTCCCAGCTGCATTACTTTTTCGAGCAGGCCAGGGTGCTCAGTGTGGGGGCATCTGCCCTCCTCTGACACCACAGCACCCCCAGAGCCGGAATGCAATGCAACAGAAGCAACCACGTCTTGAAGTTAAATGGTTTGCTCAAGGAGCCTGGAAATCATCTCAGGTCTGGTGGAATCAGACATTCGGGCTTCCCCCATCATCTGAACCAGCAAACCCGTGTTGTGGCTTTGGCTGGCAGTGACCCCCAGCTCTTTTTGCTGCTCTTATTGACGCAAAGAAATGACGCTGTGGATGTAGAACACTGTAAATCTGAAGGAATGCCCTGCACTCACTACGGTGGGACCCTGACGGGGCGGGTGTGCAGCAAGGGGCTCTGCTGTCCTGGGAGGGCCACAGGAACTTGGCAGGGAACCAACATCTCACTCTTCTTCACTAGTCGGAGGCAGGGAGACAGCAGGGAGGCCTCGCACGGATCAGAAACAACTGCCGTGTTTAAGCCATTAACCCTTAAAACTTTTAGATCCGAATGCCGTAGTTCCTGTGACACACAAATCAAGCACTCCACCCGCGTCCTCAGGCTGTGAGGATGACGCAGGACACGCCAGGCGCTGCCAGCAGTGCGGTGACCCCAGCTGTGCCGTCTCTCCGGGGTGCAGGACGCGGCCATGTCTGAGCCTCTGCCCCCCGCGCTGCCCATTGGTCCGTGTCACCGACATCCGGCGCACCGGGAGCTCGTGCCGCACACGCGGGGCGCCGCACGCGGGGGCAAGGGGCAGCGGCCGCTCCTGCGCAACACGCGCGCACAAACCTCGCGCGGCCCCCGCCACACCACACGCGTGCAACACGCCACGCGCGTGCGCACGAGCGCCCCGCGTGCACAAGCCTCGCTCATGCCCAAGCGCCCGCAGAAGACCCGGAGGTGTGCGCGAGCCGCCCCCGCGCGTGAGCACAAGTCCTGCGTACACGGCGCCAGCAGCCGAGCCAGAGCCGACAGCGGGCGCGCAGGCGCACAACAGCCAAGAGTTTGGCGGTCCGCCGGCCGCCAGGGGGCGCGGCCCCGGCGGGCGGTGGGGCGGGGCCCTCTTCCTCTCCTTCTCTCCCAGCGCCGGCGGTTGTGACGCGCAGCAGGGCGGGGCCGGCTTGAGGCGGCGGCGATGGAGGCGGCCTCGGTGCCGGCCGCCTCGACGGGACGCGGGCCCATCAAGGGCATCCTCAAGAAAGGCGGCAGCAAGCAGTCGGCGGGGGGCGCGGCTACTGGGGCGCGGCGGGCCAGTCCGGATCATGATGAGGACGAGCATGGGTGAGAGGGCCGCGCCGAGCCGAGCCCCGCCGGGTCCCAGCAGGGCCTCCCGTGGACCGGCCTCTGCCAGGCGGCGGCCTCAGCCGGGTCTCTCTGGGCTCTCCCGTGTGTGACATTAAGCGGGCGGAGCAGTAACGGGATGAGCGGGTCGCTCCGTGCGCTCCCGTTGCGATGGTCCTGGGCCGGGCAGGCGGCGGGAGCGCCCAGCGGGGCCGCAACACCACCGGGGACACGGGCTGTGCGGGGAGCTGGGGGCGCCGGGCGGGGGGAGCCTGGATACTGCAGGGGTGGCTCTTCCCGGCAGCGCCGTGTGACAGCTGAAGGGCTGATGTGGTTCCTTGTTGCTTATGACACATTATCAGGAGCTATATTACCTTTAATGCTCGTTCAGAAAGACAAACAGAAAGGCTTTACAGTTGCTACAAAATATTCTTTGCTATATGAGATTTATTCTCAGTTTTCTCAAAGGTGGCCTATTTCTCTGTGATCAGAAGTGTGTCCCTGGGGAGAGGACTTTGCTGGTTGAAACATAAGTAAGAAAGATGTATTATTGCTTGTTCAAGATTCATCTGTGAAGATCTCGTACTTGAGATTACGCACTGGCCATGTGGTTTGTGTTTTGAATGACAAGAAGGTCTTGGTTTAATTGTAACATGCTGAGTTAGTCCAGATACACAAGAAGTGGGTTTTATCCATCCAGCAGCTGCCCTTGACCAGTAAGAATTGTTGCACTTTTCCTGATGTTAGCACCCAGCATGCACTTACTAATGTTTCTCTGAGACTCGCATCAGATGATCAGGGTTTTACATGAACTCTATATTTCCAAAATTGTTTTTGATAGTTTTCTTCATCTGGGACCTTGCCCGGTATTGCAGAGAGAGAAATAATGATAAAATAAAACGGACATGCAATTATTTTTTTGTGTTATAGTAGTATTCCTTTCCTCTTCGCCTGGTTAAGTCATGAATATTTTCTCAAGTCAGCAAGCTGGGAACAAAGAGGTTTTGGGTTGCTCTGTTTCCTGTGTTAGCTACTCCTGCTTTTCAGGGAGAAATTGTTGCAGCTGAAGGAATGAGATGATGTTTTTGAAGGAGGTGAATGTAATGTAGCAATATGCTACAGAAAAGCTGTGGTTTTGTTTGTTTCCCTCCCCCCCCCCTCCCCCCCCATTCTCTAGTTTTAACATAATGTAGCAGAAGGTGTTTGCTGCTGCATTAGACATGAAGTACAACTGACTATTGGTAACCTCTATTTAATATTGGTAGCCTCTATTTCATTTTCTGCAGTGTCTTTTGTACCATCCTTAAGAATGATCAGAAATTAGAGTTTAAAGTGATGGGCTGAATGTGTGGTATATTGGTTATAGGACACAGTAATTTCTTATGAAACAGTTAAGTGGGCAGCAGTCCAGCTTCTATTTCTTGCTTACCCATATGAGTCAGTAAAGTCAATTAGATTAATTCTGAAATTGTCTTGAAAGTTAAAGGATATTGGCTAACCCTGGCAGGTTGCATTGGAAGATTTCCTGGAAAGATCAGTATAGTGTATTTAAAGCTGGCTTCTGTACAGGTGTTTTGTTTGGTTGACAACACTTCATTAAATCAGTATTATTTCTGACTAAATCTGAGCTAATAATTTTGAACTTCAAAGAATGATAAATAGTACAGCTGTGATTTTCCTTTAAGATTAAAAATTAGTTTATAAGTTAAAGTATTTGTTCTCTTTGTGCATCTCTATCAGCAACCCCTGGATTTATTTCTAATATTGAAATTCAGATCTGAATACCTTTAAAAATAGCTGCAGATGAAAGAGCTCAATTGTGTCAGCTGTCATCTTTTAAAGCACTATGTTCAGTAGAGCTTGCATGTATTTGCATCATTATTGACTTTGCGCTGTTGTTAGGATGGTAAAATTCTCTGGAAATGAAATCCTTGATGAAATATGGTGAAAGAAGCAGCTTGTGAAATTGGGACACCTCTGGAACTGCATCCTAAGAGCTGAGATCGTGGTTTAATGGTAGATACATGCTTGGCATTCCTAGTATACAGTATTTTTTTCGGCTCCTGTAAGAGCCTGTGAACCATCTGATCTGGCATTTCACAAAGTAACTAAGCAAGTGTGTGTGTGCCAACAGCTGGGTTGGAACAGATGAGAAGAGTCTGCTATGGCAGGAGCCAGTGAGGTGTTCCTGTGAGCAATACTGCTGCAGAAACTTCGCACCTATCAAGGTGTGATCTCAAAACAAATGATTATATATATCTGAAGATGTGAGAGAATACAAATGAGCACTTCTGAGATTTTTTTCAAAGCTGATTTTCCTAAGGTAAATTACATTTCCTAGTTCTGTATCTGAAGGGGTGTCAGGAAGCATTTTCCTCTGATGGTCCTAAGCTCTATCATTACTGTAATGCTGCTCAGACATGCCTAAGCATGCTAAATTAGAGATAGTCAAGGGAGGTATGTGTTTTTAGAGCACTTAGTCACTCTCCTGTGATGGCTTTTTACGTGGAGAGGTAAAATGACAGGCTTGTCTGTTTGCCACTAATGACAATTTTTCTCCTAGCTGAATTTTAAGTTGTACTTTGGGACAAGTTCCACAGCAAAGGCTTTTAGAGTTGGAATCTGAGTTTAAAGAAAGGAGTGTGCAAAATTAAACCACTAAAACCTTTCTCAGTCTTTGTATTTCAAAGTTACTGATCTGCTAGCTGTAGGCTGTCTAATTTGGAGAGCAGTGCATGCTAAAGAGATTCTTCTAAGGTTGCCAATATTGTTGTTATATATTGAATTGTGAGCCCAGGCAATAAACCTGGATGCACTCTGGGCAAGCGTGATGAACACAAAGCATGTGGTGGGAATTTCTCCTGTATGTCGTGAGTCCTGTTCAACTCAACTCTGTCATTTTTAGAGGGGCTGTTGACCATTATCCAACTACAGCTGGCAAAAATTATTCCGTGCTCACTGTGAAACTGTATGATCATCTTCTGTTAGTCATAGATGAACTTTAAGCAGGTGTTTAGCTGATGTTTGACTGCTGATTTTTCGACTCCTAAATAGATAAGTTTGAATAACTGGAATTCATGGACCATAGCTCTTGCTTTGTCATCAGGATGCTCATGACTCTCCACCCTGCCAGAGCGGGCAATCTGACTCACGTGGTGACTGCTTAGGTTGCAATCCTTGTGTTGCAGTTCACACAAAATGATTAAATAGATCTGCAATATCAAACATGACAGTTCGGCATTGGTTACTGTATGCTAAGGGGATTAAACTCGCTTGATTTGTATTAATTTCTGGAGTATAAGTTTGTGGTGTGTAGGATTCGGCATCAACTCCCGCATCTGTTTTTTTTTAATCCCTTTAGTTTTTGTTTGTTTTTTTCCCCCATTGTTTTACACAGTGCTCTCTGTATTTGTACTTGGAATTTTGCTTTATTGGTTTTGTTTTACAGATAACACAACCACTCTTGAGCAGAATGCTATCAAGATTGAATATATTTTTTGAATTTGGTATTGGAACAGTCTCTGTTTATATAAGAGTAGATAAGGTAGTAGTCTACCCTACTTCCCCCACACAAAAAAAAAAGCTCTGTAACATTTCTTTCCTAAAATAATAATAATAATAATTTGCAACAGTTCAGGAATATGTTAATGCATAAGGTAATATTAAATAGCGGAATTATTTTACTATTCTAAAGTTAAATTTCTTGGTTTAGTCTAAGGGAAAGACCACTTTGTATGAAGCCTGCAATAACGTTTTTAGATAGAATGTGGAACCTGGCAGGTTCTGTTGATTAAAACATTTCTGTGGCTTTTAAATCAGTGGAGGGATGACTCTTAATCTGGACACAAGGCAGTTGCTCTTCTTGTGGCTTATATATTTTGTCAGTCTGGGTGGGTTTTTGTTTCTGTGAATATACATAAAATGGCATGTTCTCTGATTAATTGAGGAAATTCTAAGTAATGTAACATCACTGATGCCTGTATGTGTAAAATGTGAAACTCCCTCTGCTTAATTACAGCAACGAATCAGTTCTGTCTTGTTCACACAGCTTTTGTCCTTCTAAAGTGTACTCATCAGCAGCTTGTTTAGTGCTGCTTATTTTGCTGCAGGAAGTTGTTGGTTGGTATTGTTTATGCAACAGTTTCACTAATAATCATAGCAGCTCACTGAACAGAGGTGAAGTGGAAGTAATTTGGTTTTGTTGAGGTGTTGTGTTTGTAATAAGAGGAAGAATGATTTTACGGTGACTTGTAAAAAGAGCAGACAGTTAATGGGACAGTGAACAAGAATGGTAGCCTCTTGAGAAGATATCTGTATGTATATGAATAAGAATCCATTTATAGATCACTGAGAATATTTAGCTGTTGTGAATTGTTAGGGAAATTAAGTTGCACTGATAATTTGTCATGACTTAACTAAAGTCTGCATAGAGCAGTGTTTAATAGCCATACTTTGAACATGCTTGTGTGTTGTAACAATATTCTTTGTGCATAGTGTGTAATAGAGGTCAAAAGACATTCCAAATATTCCTTTTCTGTGGCCAAACAGAGCTAATTGTTTTTAGAATATAAGAAAATTTGTTTTCTTATTTCAGTAAAAAATCCCAGACGTGGGATGAAATGAACATCATGGCTACGTACCACCCAGCAGGGAAAGATTATGGTTTGATGAAAATAGATGAACCAAGTACTCCTTATCACAGGTAGGCTTGCAAAACTGGTAGGAAATGATAGTAGTTTTACAGCAAAATTGACTTTGTGGATGATGTAGTATTTACTGTAGCTGATTGCCTGACAGACTGTGCAGGCCTATTGGATATATGCAACATATTCAGATTTACAAAGCTTCTAAATAAAGGCTTACAGCTATTGAGGAGAACTGTCAAAAAGGACAAAGTCAATTTTTATAAGCTCTGTGTTTAGCAAGCTTCAGGCTTTGAATGCAATAAGTGTTTGACTTGTACTGATTTTATTTTTTTCAGTTAATATCTGTATACTAGAACATAAAGTTCTCATTCACATCAATATTTAAATTAGATTTTGAAAGTTTTTAAAGTGTTAAAGGAATCTTTAATTGAGCCTTGTAAGGTTTAGACTGTTTTATCAAGCAAATTTTAAGCAGCAAATTATTGATAAATGCTACTTTTTGTTTCCCTTCCAAGCATGGTAGGAGAAGATGATGAGGATGCAGTGAGTGATTCAGAATCGAACGAGCCCTTGAAAGCTGATGTGTTGAGTAAAAAGTAAGTATTGTCATAGAAATTTGACTAAACATTAAGATAATCCTCTTTTCTGGAGTAGTTTTCTCTTTGGAAAGGTGTCACGGTTTTCTCTAGAAGTCAGATTTTTACTGTTGTCAAATTAAGTGTTTTTTTGTGTTTGATAGTGCCACTTGTACTTAAAACTTTGTACAGGTTGTTAGTATGCATAAATATGGCAAAAATAATGAACAAAGCGGTTGGTATGAGTGTTCTGAAATGTCATGTATTTTAAATACTGAAGAAATTGCTGCTTCAACGTTTTGTATTGCGTGTTTTATGTAGACTGGCAGCTGCAGCTGATGCTAGACCCAAGATTATAGCAAAGCAAGAGGAAAGCAGTGAGGAGGAGGAAGAGGACGAAGAATTAACACCTGAAGAACAAGGTAGGCATAACTTGGTGTTTTGTGGTGGTGGTTTGGGATGGGTTTTTACCCCATTTTTGTGTGGTTTTTTTGTTTTGGTTTTTTTCCTATAAATAGTTTCAGTTTTTCAGTAAGAAATATTTGGGAAGAAAAAGTACTATTTAACAGTAAGATGTTGTCATTTGAAAATGGAGATATACGGTCTTTAAAGGGTAAGAAAGAGATGGGACAAGTATGCTGTTTGTTTCAAATCAGGACTGTTTTGTTTGGGATCTACATATAAAGGGGAGTTTGCTCTGGTTGGCTGCCCCCTTGTGTAGAAGCTTACCATGTTGAAATTCCTCTTAAGAAACCTAGACATCTCAAATAAGCAGCTCTTCTGGTTTTGGGGTGAGGGAGCACTTCTTTCTCTGAACATATTTCAGGTAGATTTAAGAATTCAATGAGTACCGCTGTAATTAAGATGTTACTAACAGCTTACAAACATACTGATGACATTTCTGTTGTTTTCAAAACAACTGGTAGATGGCTGCAGCAGGAAACCCACATTTATTCCTAAGAAAATTGCCTCATGCATCTTCAACAGATGTTTTGTGTTAATTTGGGCTAGAACATTTTGAGGAAACAGTCAAACAATAATACTTCGAAGTGTTCAAGCTTGCATTATCAAGTTGCTTCTCATCTTTCCTGGCCCCAGCTTACTTGTAACTTTACTATTCTAAAGGAAGAAAAAAAACAGTGTTGGGGCTGCCAGTAAGCAAAGTTTGATTGTAATGTGTTACTGCTAGACCTGCTAATGCTCAATATATGGAGCAAAGTTAAGCTTCAGGCCATGTGGAAAGTGGAAAATATTTTCTTCTACATGTGGTAAATATGTCTCTCATAACTGGCCTTTGGTAGCTAGCCAGGAGTCAAGTTGGACATCTGCAAAACTTCAATCCTACCAATGCAGTTCAACTTGTCCTTAAGTTTACTTAGGAAATAGGCTTGCAAAACTTTGGAGTTTCTTACGCTGTTCCTAGATGCTTCTCTTAGGTCAGATGTGCTCTTACTTGCAGACAGGTTCTTTTAGAAGTGCTACAACCTTTCCAGTCCATTAATTACTTGCCTTTTTGTAAGTCAGACTCATTTAAATAAGAACACACTGCTGCTTGAAGAAAATAATTTGAATTCAGTTATTGCTTGATCATATAAACAATGGACTTTCAAGGTAGTAATAAAATCGACCTGGGAAGCAGCTGGTGCCTCTCTGAAGAGGAAATAAGTTGATGTTTGGTTGGTTGGTTGGTTGTTGTTTTGGTTTTTTTTGTTGCTGTTTTTGTTTTGTTTTTTTATTTTAAAGGGAAGAAATAAATATTTGCATTTGTTTGTCCACAGAGAAGAAGAAACAGTTTGAAATGAAGAGAAAAATGCACTACAATGAAGGACGTAACATCAAACTGGCACGACAACTCATGGCAAAGGAACTACATAGTGAAGAAGAGGATGATGATGAGGATGAAGAGATGCGTGACGCTGCAGATATAGAAACGATGAATACAGAAGCTACTGAACATGGTGAGCTACTTACTGCTTAATAAAAAAACATGTTTAAGTACTGGTGGTCCTTTCAGCTGTTGGGGAAACAAATATGCTGTGTGAGAAGGAATAGAAAGGGAGCTGTATGTATGTAACGCTAAATATGCAATAGTGTCTTTTGTCTTGATAGGTGGATTTGTAGCATGGTACCAAACCCACCAGTGTTGCTAAATAACATGTGGGCTTTTGTTTGTTGTGGCACAGCAAGAAAGCAAACACCTCTGCCTTATACTATTTCTCCAGCATAACTGACTCTTGGTAGCGAAGTTGCCAGCATCCTTTTTAAAAGAAGGTTTGTCCTGTACAAGATACTTAAAGCTGTGGCCATGTGGGAGAGCCTGGCCATATGTTGTAGTTCATTCCCCGTTCTGCTCCCAAACCATCCTGTAGCCAGCAGTGGGAAACTAGAATGAATGTGTTCTCCCTGCTGAGAGAGGCATATCTAACTTCATAGGAAAGAACTTCTCTCTGTCTTGCTGTAATGTAAAACTGCTCTCAGGATTTCAGTACACACTTGTCCTTAAGCAGTAATGTTAATTTCTGTAGTATGGAGTAAGACCCACAGCTTTGCTTTTAGTGCAGCTATTGGAAGAAAGTCTGAGACTTTTAGCTGGAAGTTTTTTCTAAAACCAGCTTCAGCTGTCTCTTGATAGGAAACTCGTAAAACTGTAGAGGCTGGCACCTCTTTAAGCTTCTTCCTGGGTGAGGAGGGTAGGCTATATCATAGAAGTGTTTGATTTTTGTGGTGTTCTTCTGGTGAATAATTACAGCTGTTCACTACCCACCTCTGTGTGTAACAGCACTTCAAACAAGTTTTTGTCATTAAAAAATAGACATCTGTTGCTCATGAGACCAGTGGCAATGAAGTCTGTAAGCCTTATCCATCTGTTGCTTGGCAAAGCTATGAGACATCAGTACAGTCTGCAGACTTGGGAAGATGCTGCATGTGTTTAACTTGTTTCACATTTGGTTTTCACAACCATGTGAACTAGAAACTCTTCTAAAACTAGTTTGAATTCCACACAATAAAAAGGTGATCTGCAAATTTGTGTTTTTAAGTTCTGCAGACTCCCCATATTAGTCCTCCTGTAACAAATAATAGGGCTAAAGCCTTCATAATTGCTCTGAAAGGGTCATTTTGTATGTCCGAGACCCGCTAACGGATGGACTTGATCTGGTAACTTACCCTATGCCTTATAATGGCTGTTTACTAGAGCTTCACTCCCCAGGGGAAAGGAAGGCTCCAATAAGCAACCTTATGAGCCTTCTCTGTGGCTGGAAGCCACCATGTCTCTGCTCTCTGCTGTAAAACAGAGGCAACTCCACTCCCCAGCTGCATTCACCAGTGGAAAAAAGGCAGATCTTTGCAGCATTTTCCATCTGTATTGTTGAAATGCATTCCACCTTGCTTCATAACCAGCTTCAGAACCACAACTGGTAGATATCAATTTTAGACTGCTCATGGCCAATAGATTTTACAAATATATCTGTTTGCCTGTTTATCGACCCATTAACTAACTGGTTCACCTCAGCGCTGTGGCATATAGAAATAGCTTCAATTAACTTGATGTAGTTCTAAATTCTTCATTTTTGTGTTGTATCATTCTGCTTAACAAACCTTGACGTCTCATTATCGCCTAATCTCTGCATTAACTACCAGAGCTTTTGGTCTCTGTATTTGACCAGTTCTTCTGAGGTTAAGTACTGGTCTTACTTTTGTAATGGCTGGTGAATTGAAGCCCTCAGACCAATCACATGAGATTCTTTGTGGCAGGGTTGGTTGAAGGACGATAGAGTATGGTCAAAACTGTTAGTAAACATCTCTGTCTTCTGCCACTACCTATGCTTTAAGAAATTCCTCTGAGATGATAAATATTCAGTGACGTTGCCGTGTTTAAAGTAATGTCGAAGTTTTAGTGAAATAACCTTTTTGTGATGACATCTCTTTATCGCTCTGTCATCTGTATTCTGAAGGCACAAAAGAATCTACTTACTCATAAAGTTAGATGTTGGAGCTACAGAATGTTTCTTGAATAGCTGGTTTTAACACTTGCTACTTGGATTCTTTGCTAGCCTATGCTTTGGGTAATGCCGTGCTTTTGATTATGTTAGGCAATTGGGTATTTAAAATAGTATTTCAGTTTGGTTGTTTCCTTCATGGAAGTGGATCAAAATGCTATTAATATTCTTGTTCCTGAGAACCCACTATTAGGACTTTGTGTGGAGAGATTATTCATCTGGATAGCTTTCAAAGAGCTCTTCAACTTCAAATCATTGTATTTTAAAGTGCTTTCTCACAGAGCAGAAAAGGAGGGATTTCTTTATTCATTGTATTGATTGATGCAGGAGCTGATTTTCTTTTTTTGTGATGGCTTATTTTGGCTTCACACTGTTAAACTAACAGCTCTGATGCTTGCTTTTAACTGCAGAGGAAATGTCTTTTCTGCATGCTGTATTGTAGCTACGTTTTGATAATTTCTTCCATTTTACTTCAGTTCATCTAAAGTTATGGAGTTCATCTGGTGATGACATATACATGAGGCTCTCAGGGACATGGTTTGGTGCTAGATTTAGGTCATGGTTGGACTCAATCTTAAGGGTCTTTTCCAACCAAAATGATTCTATGTGGCTACCACCTGCCTGTTATGTCTGAGATTGTCAATGTAAGTGAGAGCTGGCATGCAGTGTCTTTGTATTCCAGCAGAATAACATGACTTCTGTAGTACTGTGATTGTTCCAGGCAAAGATGTGACATAAGAGGCATTTCTTAGTGGTCTGTTGTGACTCTAGGGCTCCACTGGCTGCTGGGTGGTTTTTCAAGCAATTTGAGACCATCTTCTCACTTTGAATATTTTTGTCTACTAAGATTCCTAAAAGGTTCTGTGCTTCTCTTATTTGATGCTCCTTTCTACCGTCTAATCCTGTTTGTTTTGTATTTGAGTAAAACTAACAGTACTCTCTTAATCTCTACACTCTCCTTTTGAAGAAGGGGCTAAAGACTTAGGACAGGTTTTTAAGAAGACTTCTGTCAGATACCACCAGCTCTGCTAATATGAGTTGCTCTTCTTGGTTACAGACTGAGATTTCTTGCCGGTTGAAATGAAGATGGCCAGTCCAGTCAGTGATGGTGAGAACTGTTTGTGTATTTTTGCCCGTCTTTGTCATGGGCTACCAAGTGTTTTTAAGTGGATGGGTCATTCCTTTCTTGCCTCAAGTAGCTGTAACTTATGCCATGCATAGGATTCTAGCGGCCAAGGTTTTGGGTGGAAATGAAAGTTCAAGTTGTACTAGACTGCATTAGAATTTCTTGCTTCAGCATTTTAGATTCACTGGAATTTCTCTGGCTACTCCCTATTTATTACTCCATGAACAACGTCAATAGACTCTGCCAGCAAAATCGTGACCTTTGTTCTTCTCCACAACACTTTTCCTTTACAAATTCTCTTGGAAATCACTGAAGGAGAGATTCCTGATGCGAGTAGATTTAAGCTTGATGATTTCAATGCGGAGCTGTCTTTCCTTTTGCTAAACAAAAGTATTGCATACAAGGGTGTGATCTATAGCAGTTCAATTGATGATGGTAAAACAATTGTTTTCTCCCTATGGTTCATTTAGCATTCATTGCTCTGATAACCCTGCTCAGATACTGTTGATCAGCTTAGCTGTCAGCTGACTGGGTGTGCTCATCTGGCCTTCCATAGATACAGGATATGTTGTGTTTTCTTAACCAGGGTGAGCACCACCCTGAAGATGATGTGGATGAGAAGGCTGGGAGCATACACAGATTAGTTCTACTTGTCAGCTGTGCACTGCATTTGTTACCAAGTCTAGCTCCTGCTGAAGCCTGACTGGCCATTTTAAAAAGATTATCGTCTGGATGTGGTTTTCTCTGTCTTTGGTTTATGCTGTTGAATTTTCAGGTGCATATGTATATTTACATATCTATACATATAAATATATATAGGGCTTTTTCATATTAAAAGGACTGATGAGAAGAAGCTTCCTCTGATTTGTTACTGTTCTTTGGCTCAAAACCATGAGTTTAATGACTTCCTGAGAAACACAACAGACTGTGCTCTTTCATTGAAGAGCTTGTTTTGTTTTGAAGTGTTTGATGTGGAAGTGAGATTTGACCTGGAAAGTACTATGCTTGCTTGTGTTTCAGGAACCTCATATGTTCTGCAAATCTATCTCTCTCGTAACTCCCGGGTTCAATCCTTCCAGTTCCAGGGATTGTGAGCATGCAGTACTTGGTGTGCTGAACAAGGGTGTTCACCATTTCTTCGGAACATGAGGATGATATAACTATTTTGGAAGTTTCTGAACTCTCAAACTAAAAGCTTGTAGGTTGCTAAAATGGATTGGCAAACATTACTATTGGAGAAGGAAAGGTGATTTCAGGAGGGTATTTGTGTGTGTTTTGAAAACATTAAACAAGTGTGAAGAATTATCTATTTTTTGTAATCTTTCTTATGCAGGACATGCTACTCGTGACCAGCTGGAAAGTAAAGCACACAGCATAGAAGAAATCTGTCCAGAACTGTAACTGCTTGTCAAAGACACAAATATAAACATTGCTTCATGATTTTTGCAATTAAAGCTCTTAAATATTGAGAAGCATATCAGTTACAATGTTGTATTGCCAAGAATATTAATTTTAGACTTGTCCATTAGGCAGAAAAACCTGTCTAATTGATTTATTTTTGTGCCTAGTATTTCATGGAGGATACTGCTTCATAATCTGTTCAACCAGAATGGCATTCCCCGTATGTGTAATGCTGATTATATTCTGTAATGTACTGTTATTCTTCATGCTTCAAAACAGACAGTATCTGTTGGTTTTTCACTATTTATTTGACAGTGTTCTGGATTTGGTAATTCTTATTGAAAGGTTTGGGATTCAAGAACCGAATGGTACAGCGTCTATCAGATTGACATGCAAGCTATTTATCAGATGTGTTAAGCAGTTTAAAAAGGGATTATTTAAGTCTTACAACCTCTTTGTACAATGTTGACCTGTTAATCTAGATATCAAGATGATGTTACCTGTACTTTCCCAGTCTTTAGAAAAGGAGTTGTATTCTTTTTTGAGAGTCAGTTGTTAGATTCTGACTAAGGCAGTACTAACGTTTGGTGGAGGGAATGTTTTTACACTGGAAATGTGCTAACTTGAACTTTGCGTTTAACTGTCGTTATCTCGTCCATCAGGACTGTGTGTTTTGTGGAGCTCTCTTTGGCTTATCATGAGAACATGGAAGTTCCCTCCAACCTTTCTCTTAAAACCACATCCACTGTCACCCTTCTGGCTCTTGTTTTGAACTTTTGGTCCTTTCTAGTTGCATGAACAGTGCTTGTGCTCCTAGCACCTGAGGAAAAACACCCAACCACAATCAAATCCACATCAGGCCTGTGAAGATGAGCTGAGTTTAGGTTCTGGCTGTTCTTTATATAAAGATAACTGCTGCTGATCTTCTACTCGGTGTTGGTAACCTGCATACTGAAAACCACTGGTCTAAATCTTTCTCTATCCATTGCACCTTACAGCAGCTGCTCTTGGGAAATGAATGCTGTTTGGAAGAATAGAAGGAAAACTGCCTAATTCAAATACTCGTTTGCAGTGTGGTTGTATAGCCCCTGTAAAGAGGGATTGTGAACTGCCAAATTGCTGTAAACAACTTCCCACTCAATGGAATTTGACTGGTGAATGTTCTAGTAGTTCCTGGGTTTTATTACACAAATGAAGTATACAGTTAAAGCTTTAGCTTGGTTATGAGATACAATGTGTATCTTAATTTTGATCTGAATTTGATATGTTGCAAAAATCCATATAATTATATGGATCTATTTTAAAATGTATTTTTGTCCACTGTATATGTGAAGTTTGAATAAAGGAATGAAAGTTATTTTACAGTTATACGCATTCTCTAGTGTGAGCTTTCATGATACACCAGAGAGACTGAGAGTCATTGAGAGGCAATAGGATGCTGTCCTTTGGAAGATTTACACAAGAATAATTCCCTAGAATGGATGTGTTGCCAAAGATATCTGTGAGTCATGCTAACCAGGTGTTGCAGTGTGCCTTTCCCAACAATCTCCTCTCCTCAGGAGGTAACAGGCTTGTTAGTTGTGGGATGTTTCATTTTCTAAGGGCCTGAATCAGGATTAATACTGTCTTTTCACAAGGAGTTGAACTCTTGATTCAGTCCAGTGTGGTGATGCTAATTTTTCAATATAGAGAATACTATTTCTTCTTGTATCAAACACAGTCACTTCTACAGAATAAACAGGGCAAAGAGTAAGCATTTAGGTACTTCTGACTCAGTAAGTCACTTACTGGAGCTTTAATTTTGGCTTCCAAGAGCAGAATTTCAACACTTAGTTTGCAGCCTTTATGTACCAGCCTGCTGCATTCACTGTTGGAATGTCTGCACCGACCTGGATTTCAAACTGGCCCGGTCTAGGGCAGCTCCATCCTACCGAGCATGGCAGCACCCAGCAAAGCTGTGTGGTGCTCAGGAACATGAGCGGGTCAGGGCTGGACCCATGGGTATGAGTAACACAGGTGTCTTCTGCCATGCCGTAAACAGATTAGTGGTACTTTGTGGTAAGTACAGGTGGGCACTTGGTACCTACAACTAAAGCAGAATGCATCAGAGCAGCTCTTACATGAGCTGATGTCCTGCTGTCCTTCCCCCTAAACTTTCAGTGTCCAAGATTTCATTTTGGTGATCAGCAGGGGTACTTTGTACCCCACACTGTTGGCAAAGCATTTTGTTTAACAAAAAATACCCAACTTTGCTAACTTCCAGTAAAGACCTTTCCTGTAATGGGGACAAGAGAAAAAATGCCTTTTCTCTTTTTTCATTTGATGGGGACTTAGCTTGCATGCAGGTCTTAATCTTGGGGTGTGTATGGTAAAGGCTTATTCGAACAGTGAAGTGGTGTAAAGAGGAAACAAAAGACATGGAGCCCTGACTAATGTGGACATTGAGCTCCACACCACTGTAATTGTGAAGCTTCTTGCACACGGTTAAGTCCTCAAGCTGCATCCTGTTTAGAGAAAATATTTTCTATATGCTTCCAATAGAAAATCACTTGCAAATGAGAACTTTAACTCTGTCTTTATTTTCTGTCCTTGAAAGTTTTTTTCCGCACTGAGTTGATTATAGTTCATGGAAACCCAAGTATTTTTCCACAGCTTGCTCTCGCCTGTTGAACTTGTCTCTCTTACCAGAACTTTGTTTCTGTACCATGTGTTTTGTGGTGTTTATTATGATACCACCTCACAAATGTAATTATTCTGTTTGAAACCAGTGTTAAGTGTACAATGTAAATAAAACAGTTGTTTTCGTTACTGCCTTAGGGCACTAATACTAGATACATTGTTTTGACTTCTTGTAGCTTTTTAGAAGAAACTGGCAGCTACTGTATAGTTTGTAGGTGTCTTCATAGATGAATACTTAAACCAATACTGCACTTTCCTCATCGCTGCAAATGGGGAAGTACTCTTTAGCGCGGCTTTGATTATACATCAGTTTGTACACACTTTCAAATTTTGTGGTGGCTTGGCTACCTGGACATGAGGGTTCATCTGGAAACCCGAATTGTGAATTTAAGACAGCAGCACCACAGAAAAGGTTGCCTTTTCCAAGGTAGTTTTCTTTGTGTGTTGTAGGATTAAAGCACATCTGGCATGTCTCTTTGTGGTCAGCATTGAGTAATCACTCACTAGCATTGAGTAATGGAAAATGACTAACACCAACTATTCCTTAGGAAGAAAAAAATGCATTTCAAAAAAGAGAGTTGGGCTTTATATTCAATTGCACACTTTAGTTGAAAAGTGGATTTCACAACATAAATGCAGCCTAAGTGATACAAACATTTCTTAACTTGCTGCTTTTTCATAACTCTTAGTTTGGATCTGACGTTTTTTTAAAAAAAAAACAAAAAACAAACAACAAACCAAAAAACAAACAAAACTCCACACAACTGATTGAATAAAAAAGCTTCCCTTCAGTGAAAGGACACCTTAAGAGAGGGAGGAGCAATAAGGATACAGCAGGTGTTCAACTTGGAAAGGAAAGAAGTCTATGTTCCTCTCCATCCTGCCATGTTCAGTGTTTCTCCTGAGACCAAAAGGAAGTCAGGGGAGAGAACAGGTAGGGTGAGAAAAAAAACAGAGGTGAAGTTTGGTGCAGGTAATGGGGCAGGGATGGAGGGGGTGAAGGCTGCAGGGGGTGAGTTCAGAGCAGGTACCATGGCTCATCAAACTCCAAATGGCATCAACTCATGTCGGCTTCCCAGCGCCGTGTCCCTGTGACTCGGGGTGACGTGCTTCATCTCTGCCGAGTTTACCTGGAAGAGAACAGTAACTTGTACTCCTCTGTCACTGCCTTTGAGGATGAGTGGGAATGGCTGATGTTCAGTTGCCTTTGTCATTTTCACATCTGAGAATGCTGAACTTCTTAAAGCTCTGGTTCTGTTTTGTCTTAAAGGATCAGAAACCTACAGCATTCTGCCATCCTTCACCATGGAGTGGGAGAGGACCGACATGGCCCTTCTCACTCTGATACAGCCATTCTGCTCTCAGAAAAGCCTCCAAAAAGCATTCTCAGGCAAATGCTCCGTTCAAAACCACACACTTGATGGTCTTTGTACCGCTGTCCGTGTTTCTCCTTTAGAGACAGCTCTGAGTCTCCCCCGCTAACATATCTACAGCTGTTTGCAGGATCTAGCACGGAAACACGCTCCCGAGCACCCGGAGCCCCAGCTTCTCCCCGGCGCTCAGAAGCTGCTGCCGCACCCTCAGCAGACGCCATCGGGAGCGGGGCCTGCGGGAGCTCCCGCCCCAGCGCTCTCCAGCCGGCTGCTCCGGACGGGCCGGGGCAGCTCCCGACCGGGCCTCACCTGCTCAGGTGGGCGCCGGTTGTCCCCGCGCGTGTCGGATCCCTGAGGGAGGGGTTCCGCCGCTTAGTTAATGGGGTTAATGTAAAAAATTAAGCGGTTACAAACGCGGAGCCGGGCAGAGCCTGGCGAGTCCGCAGGAGCCCGGAAGGCGCGACACGACGCGCCAAAGCGATCCCTACCGTCGCGCCCCGCCCCCGGGAACGTCATCCGCTGAGAGCGACGGGAGAATCAGCCTATCACAGAGTTGGAGCGGCCCCATCAATGCTTATGAGCGCTGGGATTGGTCTTGCGGGCAGCCGTGGCAATGTCGCTTGCCAATTGATGGGAGGCCAACGGCTTTTCCCGTTGGTTTACGAGGCTGTCACTCTTTAGGATTCCCGAAGAGGAAGTACCCACTGCGGCACCTGGCCGTTGGCTGCCTCACCGGCGTGGCCCACTCATTGGGCGGTCTTTCTGTTAGGTCGTCCCTTGTCGCCTTGTGATTGGCCAGAGCGCTTCCCTGCTGCTGCGACTGGATGGGCTGCCTGCCCTTCCCCGGGCTTACACCGATCTGGGGGAAGCACCACCTGCACCGGCCCCTTGTTGGCTGTTTCTGCTGTGGGCTGTCGGCTATTGGTTGACCGAGCCGTCAGTTGCGACCGGGCGCGGGAGGCGGGTAGAGGGGCTGCTCAGCACCGTGTTCCCGCAGCAGCCGCCCCGCCGCCCCTCTATGAGCGCCGCCCCCGCCTAGCCCCGCCCGGCGGCCGGTCTCCGGCCTCGGCTCGCCCCGCCACCAGCAGCAGTAGCAGCACCAGCGCCGGCAGCGGCGCGCCCCGCGGCAGGAGAGGATGAAGGTGACCGTGGACTTCGAGGAGTGCCTGAAGGACTCGCCGCGCTTCAGGTGCCGCCGGGAAAGGGCCAGGCCGGGGCGGTGCGGGGGGACAGGCCGCGGGGGAGCTGCAGCGTGTTGGGGGCCGCGCAAGGGGCGGGAAGCGGGGCTGTCGGTCTGCAGGGTGACAGGCCGCGCAGTCGGGCCGGGGCTGTGGGGACAGGGCTTGTGCGGGCCCCAGAGGGTGGCAGGCTGCGGGCAGCCGACTCTGAGGAGAGTGGCGGGCTGGGGCTGTTGTGGGGGGCGATTACGTGGGCCGGGTGGGGAACAGGGTTTGGGGAACGCAGGGGGTGGCTGCGAGGGCCGTGTGTGAGAAGGGGCCGTTGTGGGGCTCTGTTGGGCTGTGGAGGTTCACGGGACGGGGCTGGTCTGTGCGGTCCGTCGGCCGGCGGGCAGTGCGCGGGGTCCGGGCTATGCGGGGGCAGCGCGGTGCGGGGAGCGCTGCTGGGTCACCCGCCTCCCAGCAGACGCGGGGTGCAGGGGCAGCTGGTGCAGGCAGCGCTCGGCAGCCACAGCAATGCTTGCTTGGTCTCCAGAATGTGAACTCCCCAGTGGTACATCTCCGGTTCTTCAGAGTCGTGTTGACCCTTCAGCTCCGTGTGTCTCCTGCCCGTATTTTCTGCATGTGTCCATACTCACTCTGCCCACTATTGAGATGCCAATACTAAACTAAGCTCCCTATAATCTTACTTCCCGTTGTCATATCAAAGCTCATTTGTGTTTCCGCACTCGAGCGACCGCTCGTCTGTCATTGCTGTAGGCTTACTTCTGCTGATGTTGAGCAACTTTCCCCTTCATCTTTCCCTATGCTTTTATCCATTTCATATATCTTTTTTTGTACCCTTGTATCTACTCAACATAATTCTGCCTCTCTGTTGTATTTATGGCTGGTCTGCCCACGTAGACCCATTTTCCATGCCTGGGATCACCCTGCTAGCTGATGGAGAGGCAAACAGCTCCATGACCTGATGTGACGTGTCACTGCTGTACCTCTCCTGTCCTGTGCTGAGACCATGTTTGAAGTGCCTGTGGCTCTGTGGTTGGCACAGGCTGGGTGAGCTGTGGCTGTTGATGGGAACAGTCTTGTTCTTCCTCTGGTCTCTGGCTATGTGGTCACAGCTCCCCTTCATGTCAGCTTTAGCAATTGCGTGGTTCTGGGATGTGGAGGAAGTTGGAAAAGAAGGTTTGAATGGCTCACCCTGGCAGAAGTTGGAGTTCCTGCTCTTCCCTCCTTTGCTTCTGTCTCAGCTGCCAGCTTGTCCCTGGCTGCTCCTGCCATGCATTTTTCTGGTGACTGTGACTTGTATTGTTGGATCCTTCGATGAGCTAGCTGCCCTGGCAGAGGAGAGTGGATGGTTTTCGGCTCAGTTAGTGAGTTGAGTCAGCATTGCAAGGGGTGTGAAATCTACTAAAGCTTATGGGCAAGAGGAAGAGGAAACTTCACTGCCAGAAGCAAGACAAGAGTAAGGCAGTGGGGAGTGACACCTCCCACATTGGCTTAGCTGTTCCACAAAACTTTGCCTCTAGTTGAACATGTGGGCATATGTACTTTCTGACACAGCTATGTTTTATGTGAGTCCGTCCTATCTGGTGACAATGCAGTTAGATTGGCTTAACTTAACCATAAAACTATACCATGAAATACAATTTTTGTGTGTGTTTGGTTTTGTGTGTTGTGTTTGGTTTTCTTTCTTTGTTTGTTTTTTAATTAATGTTTCCTTCTGGAGCATAGAATAGAATCATAGAATAGTTTGAGTTGGAAGGGACCTTCAAAGGTCAGCTAGTCCACCACCTCTGCAATGAATACACTTGAGAAAGCAAGAAATTATGGCTAAAATTTGTGAGCGCAAGTGTGCTTCTGTCTCTTCAAGTTAAGACATACTATGTCATTTGAACTCACTTTGTATAATTCTTCTTTTGCCCTTATTGATTCCTTTTCTCCAGGGAGAGAAACTGTGAAAACCCCTTTGTCAGCATCTTTTAGTATGTGATGGTCTTTCTGATGGTTTCTGATACTACTACCTTTGAAGAAATTGCAGAAAGTTCTATGGTGTAATCATTTGATGCTACCAAAATATTCTCCAAACCTTTAACTGATGATAGGAAGTGGTTAAGTTTGTGAAGTAAAAATCCTGTAGTATGTCTGAAACAAGTTCTTATCTTTCATTTTTAGTCATTAGTATTTGCTGTTATAAATTGGGTCATTCTGAGCGTTCATATGCATTACCTAAACAAAATACTAGAAACCTTCTAAATGAAGTTTAGTATGGTAGCTTTATGAAGGGCTGGTAGAGATGCTGGTGTAGAGCAAGGTCATTACGAGTCCTGCCGTTCTTGCAGGGAGCAGTGTGATCATAAAGCACCTTCCTGTGCCATGTTCCTTATCTTATAGCAAAGCAGAGCTGCAGTTTTCTCCTGACCTTGCTGAGCCAGTGGGTGTAGTCTGTCCTTCCCATCAGTGCACCTGTTGGAGCAGTTAAATAAACCTGTTGGGAGGCATATAGTGTATAGAAATGTCATAGTTTACTTTCTTATAGTCATGGGGAAAACTGGGAGGACATGGGTGAATCAGAGTTCATGAATCACCAAACCCCTGTTTTCACAGGGAGGTATTTAAGTCTTTTGAAACATGCTGCTACATACACCTTCAGACACATGGCTTTCTTGCTTATCTCTCTCAGAAGTTCATGTTGATCTCTTTTGGCTTTGAGATGTAATGGCGAATCTCATAGTTACCCAAGTCAAAGAAATAGAGGTTTGCTTGCTTGAAACACATATGAAGGAAGCATGGGCTGTTGCTGTTGAGTTGCTGATATGTGATTAGATAATAATGATTAGATTATATTAGATTAGATAATAAAGATTCACTTCCAAAGTATGGTGGGTTATTTTATATTAAGACAAGCCATCCCACCCCCCCAACCCCCCAATAGATAAATAAATATTTGAATTATAAAACTTGAAGCATATGATCTGATACACCGTACCAGATCAGTTTGGGCTTGGAATCATGAGATTTAGAAGCTGATTTTCAAAAGGGTAATGGAAAAGGCTGTGAATTAAGGCACATTTTTACCTATTTGCAATAATGTCTTTTCAAAACCTACTTTGAAAATAATCTCCCTGAAATCACATGCTCTTCTTTCATGACTCCCTCGCTTAAAGCCTGGATGGACCAAAGATGTAGCAAGGAAATGCAGCTGCATTTCTCCTGCAGTGTGTTGATGACTTCCTATCAAATGAAGAAGTTGCCTGGGGAGGGGCCTTGGAGAAGTTCTTGAGTAGTAACAAAGGAACTGTGCTGGCAAGTTCTAGGTATATAATCAGGAATTCCTGGAGTGGTTTTTTGATATGCAAATAGTATTATGAAATAATATTTTCTCCTTATCTTTAAACAATGAGAATTTCAGTTTCAGAATTTAATGGAAGAGGCTTTTATATTGATGTTTCATTTTCATTTTTTCATCTTGTAACTAAAGCACATTTTATCCTAATGAGTGAGGTATGCACTGTAGCAGCCACATGGATCACTCTGAACCTAAATCTGTAGAAAGAAGCAACTTGAAGTGATGTGGAAATACATCTGCTGTAAGTAACAGTCAACAGTCTTGATAAACAACAAATAATAGAAAAAGCAAAGTTCTGTTGCTTGCAATGTGTGCAATTGTAAGAACTCTGGAAAAAAACTCTAGTCTGTTCCAATCTTTAAAAAAAGAAAGTAAAAAGCTGTGTATTTTTGAGATCAGTTCTTTGTTCTTATCTGTTGCTCTTGCTGAAGTATTTTTTGTATTCTATTTTATCTTCACCTCCTGAGACCCCAGCTGCAGAACAGATGATGGATGAATGAGACAGATGAAAGATAATAAATGAAACTGTTGCCAGTTACTGTTTTTAGTAAAAGTATATAATGGATAGTTTCTGGGTAGAACTGGTGGTTATAGTGTATTCCCTTCAAAGGGACTTGTCTGAGGAGTCTTCTGTGTAGACTGAGCTGAAACTGCTGTGTGCAGCAGGCGGGCAGAGCCAGCCTGGCTTCTCCTGGCCATTGCCTCCTGTGGGTGTTTGGTTTCTTCTCCTGTGACTTTGACCCTGGTCTATCTAAACAGGCCCAGCTGAGGTGTGCTTATGCTTGTGTAGGGGATGCAAGCTGAATAGGGCACTCATGACATTTCATGGCTTTCTAGCTTTATGGATTTTTTTTCCTCTTTTTTTCAGTATCGTGTGACCAAAGTTTAGTCACTAAGCATCTGTTTCCCAGGTAACAGGAAGTGTTTTGTCGCTTGAAAATAAGAGTAATATGAGAAAGTGACTAATTTAACCAGTCAGGAATAGGTTCTGTTCAGCAGTCAGAGAAATTAGCTTATTTGCCTAACCCATATACTTTGGTCTGCTTATTACTTTCTGAAGAAACCGTAGAAATCAGAGCATCACTGACCTTGTCCCTCTGTGTGTGACTGCCTGCATGTCCAGTGCTGCAGGGCAGCTGAGCCCTGACCTGCGGGTTCAGCAGCTAAACCCCTCTCGTTCAGCCTGAACTTAATCTGTGTCTGGTTTTAGTACCCTTGAAATCACTGAGACAGCTCATGAGTAAACACAACCACTTTTAAGGTGTTAAGGGGTTCATCACCAAGAACTGTCTATATACAAAAATCTGTTTGCTTTGCTTAGAGTTACCCCGCTGTAGTAGGAAGAATTTCCGAAGAAATGTTTGGTCTGAGCTTTCTGCCCTTGGTGTTTGAGACTGAAAAGCAAGTTTGTAACTTACTTGGCAAGACAGGGTGGAAAGTATTGCAGAAGAACAGAAAAAGATACTGTAAGTCAAAGGAGAAAGCTGCCAAACATTTGTTGTAAGTTTGCGTTTACCATTTTTCATACTTAGGTGGTTGTGTTTATAATTTGCAGTATGTGATTACACATCAGCCATGAAAATTGCTGTTCTGCAGAGTTGTGGAGGACAATCAGAGTGGGACAACGGCGAGTTACACGTGTACATCTCAGCCCGTACTGCTAGGGGTCTGATGGAAGTAGTTAAGCTGAGTGCTTCTAGATTTCTAATTCTTTGCTTTTGTGGATATTACAGTGAACATGCTGTTCTACTCAGTCTGTAGTCAATGGTTTATTTATTTTTATGTCTGTGACTACATCTTTCAAATGGACCTTAAGAAAATAATTGACCTAAGGAAAGGGGAATGTATTGGAAGATAGGACTTGGTGTTAAAGCATTGTCTTCTAGGGTAATCATATTAAATAGTTTTTATTGAAGATCCCTCTGAAATACATTTCATCAAAATATCTCTCACTGAAATCTTTTAAAGCCTTCTCAAATTTAATAGTGAGTTGTTACAATCCTTCCTAATGGAGATTGGAGAAATGTTTCCTGAAATCAGGTTGTCTTGATTAGATTAGTGCACCTAAATTGTTTTAATTAAAAAAAAAAATAGTTGGCTGTCATAATTATGTCTTAGAGAGATTAATGGTGATTCTGACTCTTTGATTATGATTTATGTTAAGTTACAGCAAACAAAAATCTTAACTGTATTTCAGATTGCTAATGGGAATTTAAAATGTTAACTTCCTTGGTTTTGGTCTTTTAAAGTTTTTATCTGAGAATGTTCAAACTACAGCCCCTGAGAAGAGAGCTTACAGTGGAAGTAGTAACAAAATCTGCTACCTATCATAATGTTGCTGTAGCACAGCAGCAGATCGATTGCTGAAGAAATGATATTAAAAAAACCTGTGCAACTGACCTTTAATGAGTACTTACAGGATTAGATGGACAGGTTATTTATTCATGTGTTTGTGCACAATGTAACTAATAATACAAGCTCTTAGAGTCATTCAGGTTTTAAATATAGATTTGGAGAGGTTTGGTTCTTTAGCCTGGAGTGTCTCATTTATGTTGGTTAAGCACATCACATGTCATTACATTAAGAACTAAAGTTATGGAGATGATAGCTTTATATTTTTCATGGGGGGTGGGGGGATATCAGTGTTAAAATCTCTGGAAAGCAGAGTTTGTTAATAGAGTATTCATTAGGAAGGTGGCAACTAGAAAAACAGAAATCCTGTCCATCTTGGGCTCGATGGGCTTGAATAGCTTTGTTTTTTCCTGTATGCATCTGTGAAATTGTTGGCCACTGAACAGCAAATGTGCTGATTTAGCTACATTAGCAGCGTTCTGTGATCTTTTTTCTGGCTTAGCTTCTTGACAACCTTGTACTCAGAATTGTGTTATTTAGAGTCAGAGTTTTTCCTGTTCTTACTTCATGTGGTAAACTATATCACTTAAATCATTGGTGGATTTTTACTATAGTAAAAAGACCCCAAGCAAACTCCATCCTGATAAACTGCTTTTGGAGAAAAAAGGAAAAGATCTGATTTTCATTAATGATTACATAAATGTTCCTACTGAAATTATGGTTTACAGAGTCAAGAACCCTTTGCTGTGGTCTTGATGCAGGCCTCTCTGGCTGAATCAATTAGCTTAGGATTTCAAGGAGATGCAAATGCAGAATTGTCTTGAGGGAGTAAAAACAAACAAAACACACAAGCAAACAACAAAAAAATGAAAACAAAACCAAAAACAACATCAAACAAAAAAAAGCTCAACCCTTTGTTTACTAAATGTTATATCTTACAGTGCCTTATGTTTACGTGGACAGGAAATATAAGAATAAATTCTGACTAGTTTTCTTTATTCCTTGTATATGCAGAATTCAGTTTAAAAACATGTATAGAGGTTTAAACTGTGTAAATGTATTTGTGATCTTTCTGAGCAGATTCTGTGCTATTTGTTCGGAAACTCGGATATCCCTGTGAGTTTAGGTAATAACTCAGGTGGTTGGCTTTTTGATAGTGGCAGATTTGTAACAAAAATAATGGCAAAAGAAGCTGTCTGCAGAGGAAGACCATTATGAAGAAATACAGATTAACATGTGGACTGTAACATTATTTTAATATCTGCAGGAGTTTTCTATACTTCTCTCTATGACAATATAGAGCCTAGTTTTGTTGCCACTCTTTCATATGAGTAAATGATTAGATCAAGAATGCGACAAATAGTAGATATTGTTATTATGATCAGAAACTAAACTATTTTAAGCAGTTCACTGAAGGCTAAAACATTGTTTTGTCTTCCTGATGATCTCTTCAAGAAGAGTCCTTGCATATTTGGCAAAATAATTACTTTATAGTTAACATGTACATTGTGAATATTAAAAGCAGTCAGGTCTCAGACCTGGAATAAATCAGTTGTTTTGTTTTGATGCACTGTAAATAATTTATACCTGTGTAGAAGAAAAATCTAACTTATGGGATGATGTCCTGTATAGATTTTCAAACTGACATGACACAAGAATAGACTAGGAAAATAATTTGCTGCAAAACAGTCCTTTCAAGTGTTTTATGACAATTTTGTATGAATAAACATAAGGTAGAGCTAGGGATCAGTTCACTCAATGTGATTTTGAAGTTTCTAAGCTTCCAAAATGTATTTTTGTATTCTAAGCTGGATAGAATATGAAGAGAAATTGGAGAAGCTGTATGTAGTGAAATGTGTTCCATCTGACAAAAAGGAAAAAAAAATATGTGGAAGAGAATTCCAGATTTCTATCTTTCTGGGTGCCAGATGTTACTTTAAGTAGAAACACACGTATATCAAACACACTCAACATTTCTGTGCATTTTAAATATTCCAGTCTTCAGTTATTTCTGATGCTGTAATTATTTTTGAAAGTATGTATAACTTTTGTAATGCTATAGGTCATGTAGCAGGTTTTCGTGTAGTGATTAGAGTGATGTTCTGTGATCGCCGTGTGCATGGAGTTCAGTCTCTTCGCCCAGGCATTATTACACGTGGCATTATTACAATATCATTGGCTTTATGTAGTGTGCTGTTGCTAATATACTTTAGGTTTTCTTCTAAGCCAGATTTTAGGCTTAGGCTTCTTCAAATCTTAATGAAGATTAGCAGTTGTATCCCAGGTGCCTCTCGATTTGTTTCAGCCATATGTGTCAGGAAATGGTGTGTTTCTCTTCTGTCGTTTCCAAAGGTGATGTAGGTGACATACTTGGATAATCTATGTGTAGGTGTCAGTATTTGATCAGACATGCTACAAAAACAGAAGGAAAGTATTGACTTTGCTGGCCAGGGTTGCTATTGAGGATAAAAACTGTTTAAGATGACTGAGGAATCTCTTTTCATTGAGGATACATTTTCTGGCTGAATTTCTGTGTTGCTAAATTAGATTCTGTTTCAAAACTACGTGTGTGTGGACATCTCTTTACAGGTTTCTTCTCAAGAAGAATCTCCAATATAAGGTGTAAGATTTTAAAGTTACTCCTAAGTTCCTGGAGTTCTTTCTTTTTTCAAGTATTTGAGTTTGAAGATTACATATACCTCTGTATTTCATCCTACTTGATTTATCCCAAAACTAATGATGAAAAATGGCAAGAGGAAATGTTACATGTGCCTACTATTACAAAATATCCACTTTATTGTAATTATCGATTTTGCAAGATTTTGTTTGAAAATCTTGGTGTTTAATTTGAGATGAGAAACCGTTAATATGTAATTAAATGTGAGCTTCTGTTTGGTTGAGAAGTAGCTTACCTGCAATTAGCATTGGTAGATGAATGAAAGCCCAGGGTCTTTAAAATCTCCTTATGGCTAAAAATAGTGGGAGAATAGATACTGAATGTACCCAAAGAGTATCTAAACCTTTACCAGGGCTGTGGGTGTACCATATGCATTTTTTAGTTTTTATTTTGTACTATTCAAAATGCTTATTTTTTAATAGATTGCACATTATCATTTGGGAGGGATGAAGAGGAAAGGAGACTGGCTTTTTCAAATGTGAAAACAGTAAATTTGAGGAAAACAGTACACTGTATTTCTTCTAACTGTAATAGGTTTAAGTTAGAAACCAAGGAAATTATGAAAAGGGACAGAAGTTGCCTTATTTTTCTGAAATCAAAGCAAACGCAAGACTCATATTGAGATTATATGATATCTGTAAATAATTTTCTTTGGTTAATTACAGGGTACTCTGTTCCTCAGTTGCCTCTACTTTGTAGGAGGTTTTCTGAACAGGTGTTTAATTCTTGTGGTATCAGTTCTGAACATATTGATACTGAGAATCCTGTACTGGGGGGATCTAGTGATATTTGCTGTGTTCTTCAAGCCCTGCCACTCTGTCTTCTATATTGGCTGCATTTGAGGTACATAAGGGGTGTCTTTCCAAATCAGGAATTCATTTCTTCATTCTTCCCCAGGTTGTTATAACTTTTAAAAGAAAGGTTGACATGACTCCTTAGCATCTAACTAGGAACTCCGGATCTTGAAGTAAATAGGGCATAGCATTTAGATGGAGGGATGTCCTGTCTTGTATCCTTTGCAGTTGGTTGGTCATGGTTATATTTATGGTTCTACTTCCTGGCTTTAAGACATATTTGAGTTTTCAAGCATTAAAGTCCTTCATTCCTTCTGCTGCTTCTTTGTTCAAGCTCCTGGGCAGTTGCTGAGTTTAAAAAGATTAAAGAAGTCCTATTATATTTGCAAGTCTTCAGCAATTAGTTTCTTGAGCTTGCCTCTGCTGCCCTTCTTTTTGTTGCATCATCTCGATACTATAGTCGTATGGAATTATCTGATAGTAAGGACTCATAAAAAGTTTGACTCATTCTTGAGTTGTGCAGGATAGGTATTGTGATGTGTTGCGTTCTTATCCAAGTTTACACTTAGCAATGTAGTCAGCTTCTTGCCTGTGAAGCTTTGATGGTCACCATTGTGTCCCAGTCTCGTTAACAGCTGTCTCATAATGAACAAAACATTGAAGTTGAAAGATGAAGAAAATCCTGCTTATCAGAATCTTCGTGGAAAAAAAGAGCTGCTAATTTCCTATTTAGGCGTACTAATTGTTGGGCCCTCCTGGGCTAAAAAAAGCTTAGGGAAAAAATATTAGGCAAAACTATTGGGAAAAGAACACTGTTGGACATTTCTGGCAACTTACTGCAAAAGAGGAGTGAGAGAAAAAGCTTGAGAATTCAGTGCCAGCAGGTAGCACAGATGTCCTTACAGACTGCGTATGATACATTAAATGCTGCCACAAGTTCAGTGGTAATCAGTTTGACTTTCAGCCATGTATCTTGAATGCAAAAGAACTTGTTCCTTTTTGAAGACTGATTTATTTATAATGTTCATTATCTTTTGAGCCATGTCTTGCAGTAAAGAACAAATCAAGTGAAGCATGCATCTTAAAGGGATTTGTCCTGTTTCTTTGCTTATTATGTCAAAGACCAAATGCATTACTAAGGTAGAAATAAACTTGGTAGATGAAGACCTTAACTGGTACCTACAAGCATGGGTTTTCTTTTTTTAATGATTGAGTTCTATAAATACTCCTGTCTTATTTCATGTGCTTATTTTGTAAGAGGGCAAGTCTGACCTGTGAGGAATAGAAGAATGGTTCTTCTGATATTGGAGACTCTATTCTTGTCTCTTCTCTACAAATACAGTTATTGCTTGTTGTGGGCCTCAGAAAACTTGGTTTATTCATCAGCACAATAATCTTCAGTTCAGGAAGTTCATTTCCGTATTTCAATCCACCACGTTCATACAAAATCTCTAGGATTTTGGGGTGGAGGTGAAGTGAATGTCACACTTCTGATTCAGAGTCCTACTGTTCAGGTTGTGCAGCTTTTCCAAGCTATTGATAAACTGTTTTGTGGCAGTGACTGAAGAATGAATAATGTGAGGGGTGCAAGCATGACTGAGGAAGTTCATCTTGGCATGTCAGGGAGCATTCATCATCTGTTCCTCAGCATGGACGGGCTCTCTGCCAGCAGGGAAAAATCTCTGCAGTGCCAAACCAGGACTTGAATGGGCTCTGTGACAGGCTGCAACAGCGTTCTTGCTTCCAACCATATTCATGGTTATGACACATAAGTTATAAAACTCTTTTTGTATGTGTCTGTGCTGCTATCTGAGGTTATTAGGCCACATTGTTCAGTATATGACCTCTTTGTCCCTCAATGTGTCATGTTTCTTTTTTAATCTGTGGTTGTTTGATACCATTGTACAGGTACCAAATGTACTCGGTGTTAGCTTGTTGGTTAAGATGCCTCTAGATACCTTTTTATATCTAACTATAGAAGAAAGAAATCAAATGAAGTACATGGAGATTGGAAGGAGCAGTTGATGTGCTGGAGGGCAGATCTGCCATTCAGAAGGGCCTCAGCAAGGTGGAGGAAAGCACTGGTAGAAACCTCATGAAGTTAAACCCAGACAAATGTGAAGACTTCTTCTGAAACGGAACAGCCCCATGCAGCTGTCCTGGTAAATGGGGACCTTTGGGGACCTTTGTGTCCTGGTGAACAGCAAATGACCATCTGTCCTGTGCAGTGGTGAAAACTGGCAGTGTAATGGGCTGCATTAGCAAGAGCGTAGCTGGCAAGTTGAGGGAAGAGGTGATTATCCTGTATTTAGCAGTCATGAGGCTAAGTCTGGAGTGCTGTGACCAATTTGGGGCCCTGCCAGTACAAGAAAGATATTACCAAAATGAAGCATGTGCAGCTAAAGGCAATTGGAATGGAGTATGTGGAATTCAAGGAGAGAATAAGGACAGTGGACTTCTTCAGGCTAAGGGGCTCATGGGTCTAACTGATGTCTTCAGTTCCTCGGTAGGAGGCTACAGAGTTCAGGCAATAGGTGTAAGTGTGAGGTTTTGGTTTTAGGTGCATAGTAGTAAGAGATTATGATCAAACGTTGTAGCAACACAGATGACATGCACTGAGGGTTAAGTATGGACAGGTTGCCCAGAAAGGCTATGTTTCTTTTGTCCTCCATTTTCATACAAAGTGGAGAGCATCAGGAGTTTTGGTTATAAAGTAATTACAACTTGTTTTGGGTAGAACAGCATCATCAAATGATTCCCTTTTTAGTCTTTTTGCCATAGCTGCATTATGTTACAGTCTCTTGTAGGTGAAACGTGTTGATTCTTCAGGCTTTTGTAGCAAAGGGGGACAGACAGGGTATGGAGGTT
The DNA here is from genome assembly GCF_037038585.1 of Patagioenas fasciata. NCBI lineage: Eukaryota > Metazoa > Chordata > Aves > Columbiformes > Columbidae > Patagioenas > Patagioenas fasciata. The sequence goes on from NC_092528.1 coordinate 18,436,462, forward strand.
TGAAGCATTTCTCCAGTAGAACTGTTTACTTCTTAGTTGATGGTATTGCTATTTTGTCTGTTCTGTGACCTTCACAATAGTTTTCTATTTAGAGGACCTTGCTGTCAACATTGTATTTCTCTGTACAGTGGTATTCCTCGTGGTGGTGTGTGTGTTCCCCCGGCCTGACTTTACCCTCAGCAGTTAGCCTGTGGCTGTTTCTAAACTAACCTGCGAGCAGTTTCTCAGAATCTGAAGTGTGTTACCAAGGTGCAGCTGCTGTTGAGGTGTGTGTGTGAATATGTATAGATATATCTCAGGCCAATTAGGTGAGCAAATATAGCGTCCTGTATGGTATACCTGGAGTTTAATTTGTCTTTGCATCATAATTACAGCTTGTAGTCCATCCTGAGATTAACATCTACTGTTTTGTTTGGTTTTTTTTCTGTCTGGCACCTTATGTGCTCTTTCAGAGAGGAGATGACATTTCTGTAAATCAACAGGTTCATATCCTTATCTTGCACTTCTGAACCACATCCTATTTCCAGTTTTTCACATTTAGTTGCATTTTTTTTTCAAGTTGTTTTTAAGGTATTTTGAAGTTATCTTGCTTTGAAGTATCACATATCATAATAAGAAACTCATTTACTACTATTTCCCTCTGTCACTGAGGCTGCTGAATGCAGTTGCTGTCAGGTGTGGTCCATAAGCAACTCCACTACTTGATTTTGTTTGTCAGATAATTGGCATCAAAAGGATTAGGAGTCACTATCTTGCTAATCTTTTAATCTGAATCTGGACAGCATTTTCCCATGAAATACGGGGAAAATACTTTATTATTGGCCTTTAATATTATGAATATTTTTTTTATATAAGGACATGCAAATTCTACAATTAACAATAATTAGTTGTCAGTTATCCACAGCACCTTTGACTTCTCTAATTTGTTGTTTGTCAGCATCTAATTCATAACAACTACTGATTCCAGCCTCCTTGCTTTCAGGAATGCAGTCAAAAAATCCAAGCTATACCATGGCAATGAGTGAAAGACCAAAGGCAGGATGTGACTTCGATGGCAGTTAGATACCGTTTGAAGAATATCTGGCTTTAAAAACATTGACTATTACCACCTTTTACACTGTAGGAGTAACCAGGCCAAGCAGACACATGACTGCGGCCGCAGCGTGCTCAGCATTGCGGTCAGCAGTGTGTAGTGGTTTAGTCCAGACTATTTCCTTAACATATGTCTGCAGCTCATGGCCCAGGAGTGACTGATTGCCTTTCTAGAGGAGAGTTTAGCTGTCATCTTTGATGGGTTCCTGGGATTCCTGGAGTCTCATAGCACCTAAACCTGGAAGCACGTTTTTCGCTGGTTGCTTAAGGTGCGCTCTGTGATGGACACCAGGGAGTTCAGCTTTCCATCGTCATATGCTGGGCTGGGTAGCCGGTGACGTTATCCTCCTATTAAAAGGCTGCTAAGTCAGGCCTTGAGTTTTCTTCCATCATCTCCTATATTCCTTCTGCATTGTAACTGCGGCTGTGCAGGGAGCTGTATCTGGCGAACTGAACTGTGTTTTAGGAGTGGGGTGGAGAAGAGGAGGAACAGCAGAGGAGAGAAACATTCCCGAGAGTCCTCGTTACGCAGCATGAAGAGTAGGGGAGACTGCTCATTTATAAAAGTTGTCCTCCACCCGTAAGCAGCTGTTCTGATTTTGTGTGTTGCCATGTAGTGTTTGAACATCTCGTGAAGCCACAGATGTTTGACTTTAATTTGTATACTGAGTCAGAGTTGGTCCTTTTTCCTAGTGCCAGAGCCTTCTGGCGCAGATTGCCTTGATGCAAACTCTGCTTCCAGCTCCCACTGCACTAAGGAGCAACATTTTTGGTCCATGTCAGGTCTGGCACTTGGTCCTCAGTTTCTTTTTGATCACTTCCTGTGTTTATAGCTGGAGATTAAGTCTTGGCTGTGGACATGAGATTTACTCAGAATTATTACAATTTTCTGTGAATATTAAGTAATTCCTGATGCAGATGTTTTAGAGAGAGAAATGCACCTTTGTATTCTGTGGCTTCAAAAAGTATTAAATTAAGAAAAACAAGGATAGTATTAACATAGCACAGCTCAGATAAGCTATTCTTCGTGTGTTCCCTAACCCAGTATGAAAAACAATTTTTGTGACTAGAAGGATACCTTCATGTTAATACATTATTAGATATATGTATCTGTATTCTGATAGTCTGAGGGCATCCTCTCATTTCGTGTGCTTGTAATCCAGTGTTGGTCTGATACTGTGAACATGTTTGCATGAAAATCATGTTTCGACTCTTTTTTTTTTTTAATGATGGAAACAGAGCAAGTAGCCAGTTGAAGTAGGAGTTGAAATGGGGTTTGGCTGGAACCCAACAGCCATTTGATCCATATCCAGCTGTTGAGCCCAAATGTGCCTTCTCTCCATCCTGGAGTGGTGGGAAATGGCCCCGAGAACCAGCCGGTGCTTCAGGGCCTGTGGTCGCTCATGGCTGATCTGCCGTCAGTTGGGTGCTGTGTGTCTCCCTTCTCCCATGGTATCTCTTTCTGCTTTGCTTTATACTTCTTTCTTGACCTGCCCCCTATCTTTTCAGTCTTTCGATGTTTTGTTGTTACTTTTCTTTCATTTGAGCTTATTATCTCTTAAAATTCCGCCCCCTCCCCCGGAATACAGCTTTAATTACTGAGCAGATGTGTTTTCTTTGTTCTGCCTGCTCTAACTGCCTTTATCTCCCATTCTTCATCTTGGATCTTAGACTTTTTAGCTCATTAAGTCCTGTGGAGCTAGAACTCTTTGCTAGTTAAAGACAGTAAAAAAAAAAGTTCTTATCAGATCTTGCTGCAGTTCTGTAAACAAGCTACTTAATCATGCTTTTATGTTAATGCCAAAGAAACAAATAAAAATTGGTTGCACTGTGATTATAAACAAGTGAATACCAAATTGCAGTCTAGATATGGAGATACTTTTCCTTCCTTTCTGTGTTTATTTTTTGTGTGTGTGTTTTTATTTGGTGTTTTGTTTGTTTTTAGTTCTCTCTGAAACAAGATTTAACTCTAGAGACTTAAATGAAAGTTTATAATTTATGGAAGAAAATAAAGAAAGTAAAAGAAAGTTTGATATTGCCTGAAAGCCTTCATGGTCTGAAGCTAGAGAAGAGGCAGAAGCTGAAATGTAATTCTGCAGGAATGTGCTTAGATATAAAACCTAGGATGTAACTGTGGGAATGCATTTAGATACAAAAACTGGAATGCAACTATGTGTTAGTGAAATCTGCAAAATCTGGGAATGTCATGCTCAGTGTTTGAGAACTTCAGGCAATTGGCAGTGCTTGTCAGAACTATTCTTGTAAAAACTGCCTTTCCAGAGTTCAGAGCCTGATCCAGTCTTTCTTTGTGTTTTTGTTCTTGGCTTGAACTCACGTGAACTAAACAGAATTAGCAAGGGACAGTAAAGCTGTGGTTCTGTGACCTCTCCCTTCAGCAGTAAAGCTGGCTCAAGAAATTCCTGCTCCAAATCGTATTTCCCTGCCTGTCTCACTTTTGCCAGGAAGAGCGTTTTGCAGGAGTGAAATCTATCAGATCCAATATTCAAAAAAAGCGTTACAGAACACTTCCTATTAGTTCTGTGTTTCCCAGGACGGTGTGCTACTGGTGAGCAGTGTGGGTCTGTGACCAGTCCTGCTGGAATGACTGGAGGAATGAGGTGCCCTGTGCTGGGAGCAGGGGATGGGAATACAGCTGTTCCTCCCGACCGCGGTGTCATGTGAAATCCCGGCCTCGCTGAGCAAATTTGTGCCGTGTAGCACTGGTTGCCAGAAATCAGTACATTCAAGCTGTCCGGGCATTAGTCTGAAACAACAATGTTCATGAACTCTCTGAACAAAGTGTCATCCTTTCTTAGTCTGCTGTTTCTTAAGGTAGCAATAGGCAAGGAAGGAAGCATCAAAGGAAACACCAGCTCTCTAGCCTAAAATGTATGCTTCAGAAACACATTATGAAAGCAACTTTTACTGCCATGTAAAATTTGACTGGCCTGAAAAGGTGGAACCAATCCAGACTGGAGACAAAGCATATGAACAAGTGTGCCATCTGAACTTACTGCTAAGTCAATTGGCTCATGACAAATGCAATATTTTTCGTAATCCCATTGCAGTGTGGTTCATTTAATAGCTGTGGGTGTGCTGGTTTGAGTCATGAGAGTCACTAAAAGAATTACTTATGAAATTTTGTTTCAGACTTTCAGTTTCTTTCCTTTGTTATTACCTTCAAATATACAGACTATTTGCTATACGGCAATAGAGGAAACCTGTTTCAACGGAACAAATGTTAAGATTAACAAAATTTCCTTTCAGATCTTTATTACTAAGCTATATATTTTATCAGTATTTGTCTGATGATATAGTTTTTCCTCTTGCTGTCAAACTTGCTGTAATTCGTGTAGGTCTGTGCTGGTTTGTAGTTTAAATTTAAATGAAAATGATGGCAATAAATGGGTTACATTAATGTGTCACTGCCCCTTCTCCCCAGTCCCAAAGTATTTTTATAAAGTTTTACAGGAAAACATTTTTTAACCATGCAGGGCAGCTTTAGAAGAAGTAGAAGGAGATGTGACAGAACTGGAACTGAAACTTGACAAGGTAAGCTTTTTTAATCCAACAGTGCCAGTTGTGGAAAATATAAAAAGATGTGTTTAGGTTCTGTTTCAGAGTTCGCAGCTGGGAAGCAGCCATGGCCGAGCAAACGAGTCTGGGTCAAGTGCACAGCAGGACCCCAGGGGCCCAGCCTCAGCAGCAGTGTCCGTGTGAACTGAGCTGATTTCCCCAGCTGGGGGTTTGGGTTGTGCAAGGCCCTCCTGCCCCTCTGGCCCCTCACCCTCATGTGATCACCCTGCAGTGGGAGCCACATGTGAACTCATTCAGCTTTCATGTGATTTAATAGTCAGGGGTTGGCTATCCCTGCACTTAGAGCTTGTGTTCTACGACAGCTGCGTACTGTGAGCACATCTGGATACTCAGTTTTTAGGGATTTTCAAGTCAATGCTTTCTGTCTTAGGTAGTTTGTGGCACAGTCGCAGCAGGGTAGGGGGTGGTGTGTATGTATATATATATGTACACACTTCCTTCTGGAGGACTTAAATACTGTAAAATTCATGCTGCTTTTTTATGCTTTGTGCATGTGTATAAATTGGTTTATGTAGCATTTTTATGTAGCATTTTATTGGTTTCCTAGCCAGTAGTGTTTGGAGGCTTTTGTTATTTCTTTGATAGTATTTTGGGGGTGACTTATTTTTATTTTACATGTGTAGAAAGTCTCCTTTCCTTAGCTTTTTATGCTAAACATTCAGAATTATTTTTTGTCTGCATTCTGATGTGGTGAGCAGATGTCATTTGTTCACCTCCTTAGCTACTTTTTGAATACAAAGCTTTGTTCCTGCAGCTGTGAGCTGGCTGCAGAAAGATAAAGACGAATAAAGTCAGTGTTAAGTCTGAAGGCTTTTTGTTATTTCTTGTAATAATATTTCTAGCTTTTGCTGTTAATAATGTAACCACTTGCTCTATCAAAATAAGTTTATGATACTTAATTTTGATTTGGTCTGAATTTTGGTGAGACTACTGGCTGTAGGGGTGGTAAACCTGTTTTGGTAGTTTAAACCATATAATTATTTAAAGGATATGCAAAATCTGTCTTAGAAGTTTGTGTTTTCCACCAGTCGAAAACAATCATTTTTGGGGACTTCACAAATTCCTAAGGGACATCATTCAGGGCCTTACCCCCCAGGCTCTTGCAGGTGGCTAGTGCCAAATTTACCATTCTGTCATGTAAAAGCTATAACTGTAGTATTACTCTTTGCCCTGACGCAGTATACTAGTACTCTTAAAAACATTCAAACCCACTTGCTGCCCTGACAAGCAAGCAAGTACACTAGGTAAGTATTTAAGCAGTTTAATTCTAATGTCCAGTGTAAGTCATCTAATATAGTGCTTAAGTTAAAAGTCAAGCTTTTTGTGTGAGCTGAAGTAACTGTGGCCTGAGGATAATGATGTGTCTAGACCTGGCTGACAACTTTTTTTGCTCAGTTATTCATACTCAACTTAGTTTTATAGTCCCACAGTTGTGACTTTGAGCTACATTATCTGCATTTTTTCCCCTCTGGAAGAAAGGACACTGGGCCACTGGCTGCAGGGTTGTGAACCGTAACGAGAAGTGAAGGAACAAAAGCATCATGTTCGTAGTGACTTTTTTTTTTCTGTCCATTGTTCAAACAACCTGATCATTCATCAGAATGAGGGACATGATGCTCACATTTCTTTTTTTTCCTAAGAGGATCTCAGTCAACATAAAAATTACTGGGCAAATAAGGCAAGAAGGTCACTTGGGTGGTTTCTTGCCCCAGCACAGGAAGAAGTACTTCTGTGTTGTTCTAAAATAAAATGTATCTGACATCCTTGAAAAATCCTTCAGAGAAGAAGATTCAATCTTCTGATTTTATTTTTGGTTTGGTTTAGGGTGGGGAACTCAATTATAATTTGCATTCTCTCAAGTGAGCATCTTGATGATCACACTAATAATTGTCTTTCATTAATGGCACAGTGCAGAAATGGTTTAAAACCTGGGAAAATATCCATCATGAGACAGTGGTGGCCTTCAGTCAGAATGCAGCACATGAGAGCTGAGGTGCTGAGTGAAGCAGGGAGCAGTAGGGGTGGAAACCCATCAGAGGGAGCCTGGTCTGCCTTGTGAGGGAAAAAATGATGGATTTCACTTGCTGAGATATAACCATCTCTCTTCAGTTGTGTTTGTGCAGACAGTCTATTGCTTTCCTGTGGCTGCATTGTGAGTGTTGCAGGATGAAACAACGGGTATGGGTTTCTTTTGGGGTTTTTTTGGCCTGGAAACCACAAAACACTTATAATTTGCTTGGGTTCTAACCAGGTATGTTTTAGTTGCAGCACTTTTTACCCTCGTATGGTCACTTTTTACCCTCGTATGGCCCTCTCTCTGGAAATATGTGTAAAACCTCAGTTAAAAAAAATAAAAAGCAGGAACCTTCTCAATGGCGTATCAGTTGACCTAGAGTAGTATTTTTATACCTATCACTATATGATAGAAAGCTTTTCATAGAGCATGGGGCTCTAAATTTAGAAATTAACTTTGAAAATCTTGGTTTCCTAGACTTAAACACGAAACACACTGAGCTTATTTATATGATGCTATAAAAAAAAAAAGTAAACAAACTGTTCACTTTGACATCTTTTTTATATTTTTAGTTGGTGAAGCTTTGTATTGCAATGATTGATACTGGGAAAGCATTCTGTACAGCCAACAAGCAGTTCATGAATGGAATTCGAGACCTTGCACAATATTCCTGTAAAGATGCATTGGTTGAGGTAAGTTCTTTAGGAGATGAAAATGGAAGGAGAAAAGTATAACTTAAAAAGGATGAAATATAACAGTTGGCAACAGAAGTGTAGTTGAAGTTCGCACTATTATTTGCCTTGTCTTTAGAGTGAGCTTTTTTGACTACGAGGCACTGCAAGTGTCTGTGCTCTTTAGTTTCAGCTTTAACCTGCAATGGTAAGGGTTTTCCAAATTCCAGAAAATACCTATTAGGTTAGGAATAGTCATCTTGGGAGGTGTAGAGAAAGTCAGGCTGAATCTGTGAACAGCTGCCTTGTTTACTTTGCTAGATAAAGGGCTTCTAGTTGTGAGATCCTAAGAGCCACTTCTCTAAAATCCCTGAATTGATCTCTTGACTCCTGGAACTGGCACTCTCGAATACACAGACATTAAATTTTTTAAATGCACAGAACCCACTTTGATGGTATAACCTCAGACTGATGTCTTGTTAGACTAATTTGGAACACCTAATATTTCCTGTGTATGTTAAATTTGAAATCAGGTATGTGCCTTTGAATCTGTTGTTGTCTAGAAATGTACTTGCTAAAAATTCATTGCAGTGACTAACTAGTAAAACGGACATTAATTGATTGCAAGAAGGTTTTTGTTACACTTGTGTAAGCAATAAGCAGTTACCCCTAGATGCTAGGGGTTGTTGTTATCTGTCTGTGTTTGAGACATTAATTCTACAGATTGGTGTTGCTAAGTGTATCAGCTGCGAGGTGGTAGTTCCTACAATAAATGTGTGTGTACCAATGATTACAACATGTTAGCCGTTTAGTTTAATACTTGTGCTAGGGAAAATAAGTTCTTTTCAGTAAAGCTGTAAACTGCTGAAACATTGCTTGAATGCTGTGTATTTGATGGGGTTTAAATCACTTTTTTTCTCTTTACAGACCAGCTTGACAAAGTTCTCTGACACATTACAGGAAATGATCAATTATCACAATGTAAGTATTTCTAGCTGAAACATGACACCGATGGCTTATCTCCAGTTATATTTGATAACAAAGTTATGCTAAAGCTTTTCATGTTGATAGTATTTGAAAGGTCATGGTTTAAGTGGCATTAAATACCTCTTGTTTTAGACTTGTGAATAGTTTATTTATAGCTTGTTAATGACCTATTTATAAACATCCTGTTTTCTGAAGATTTTTATCTCACTTTATTTTTTTTGTTTGGAATTTGTAAGCTTTGCTAAAACCCAGTGCTGTAAGAGAGTAAATACTAGATGGTTTAATCTTTTAAAATCAAACTAATGGGCAGCAGTGACAAATTATTAGCATTTTTCTTTGCTGGACTGAAATAATGATTACTTTCTTAATAATTTCTGGATTTTTTTTCCTCATCCTTTATAATGCACAAAATGGAGCACCTCTAATTTCTGTGCAGTTTTCTTTTTGGAAGTATGACAGATTTAGACAAGTGTAGAGAAAGGAGAAAATGCTGGAATTGGAGAATTATATTTTTAGCGTGTCAGACTCCATCAGTTTTACCTGAATTGAAAACTGATTTTTTTCCTCTTCTGAAGAGTTTATTCTTGTATCCTGGCAGCCAAAGGAGTGTGTTCATTCTTGATTTTCTTCTTCCCTTGGCCCCTCCTGCTTTTCTGTGATTTTCCAGCAAATTGCAGGAAAGCAACTGAAGCATCTCCAAAGTGCTGAAAATATGCAGGGCACTTGCAGTTTTTGTTTTATACCACTAGGAGTTTAAAATCTAATGGGATACACAGAATGCCATTCAAACAGCGTTGGCTGAAATTAAGCTTGTTAGCTTTAACTTAGCTTCCTAAAACTGTCTGATTAGGCATTTTTCTGAAAATGCATGTTTTTGGAAGGGAAACAGAGGGCAACAGGTTGGCACTGTGGAGTTGGTTTTCCTTTCCGTTATGCGGTGTACACAGCTATACCAACGGTGATACTGGGAGGGCAAAGAGAAGCTGGTGCAAAGGTGTAGAGCAGCAGCTGTGGGAGAATGTGTTACTTTCACGTCCCTGATTCTGCAGGTTAGATTGAGCACATGAATCCAGTTGGCTGTCCCTGATTTACATTCTTCATCACACTTCTTGCTGCTGGTTACCCTCTTAGTCATGGCTTTGCTGTATGGTGTGCTCTTCTTGACACATCTGACCTGAGTACTGTATTTCTGCTGCTGTTATTATTCTACATGATTGTGGGTTGCAGTGCTTTGGGCAGTTTGAAGGTAGAAAGCAAAGAACAAGCCATATTAAAACAAGATTTCTTTGCTGATCTAAGTAGGACTACTCTGAGTTTTCTATCTTTCCGCTTCCTTGCTGTGCTCAAGCATAGTGAGTACAATAGTGGCTTTTACCAAAAGGCACAAATGTAAGAAGTGAGGCATGTTATGGGGTCCTGATGTAGAGCTTTGCCAGATGTGCTGTGGTCCTGTGTTGCTTTTTGTGAATCTGCTTAGTTCAGCAGGACTCACTAGCTCAGGATCGGCTCTACTCTTGACCAAGTTGACAGAAGAGCCACCGTGAGTCAGAAGAAGCCAGAAGAAGAAAGAGAAGAGACAAGGATTCTCCAGAGGAAGGAGGGAAAGGACAGGAGATGGTCCCACTGAGATCTGTATGACTGTCAGTTTTCTTATGTGAAGCTTTGCTACAAAAAGGTCTAAGAACCAGATTAATGCAGCACCTTCACTGGTTCAGCGGTGGGGGAGTAGCATTGACAAATAGCAGCTTGCTTAGACTCGGTTTGGAGTGTGTGGAAGGTAGTGTGTTGGAACGGCTGTAAATCCAGTCAGATCATGGTCTGGACACATTTTCCTGTTCTTTTGGGGAGGAAATGTGTATGCATTTTTTTGCCTAGCACTTTTTTCCCTCTTCATTACTGTAAGTAGAAAGGCAAGGCTCATGTTTCTGGGAGTCCACTAATCAGCTGAGTTCCCATCTGGTTATACTCTTTCTGTATTGATCCTGATTGGTGCACTCCTCAGGCACTGGCAAGCTTAAATGTCAGCAGTGGGAGTAGTCCCAGCATGACTTCCCAGCTTGTCAAGAAGTTCTTTATCTGTTCTAGTTGTCTGTTTTTCTGAAGTGGGAATACAAACAGGATCTTCCATGTGTTACCGTCAGATGTAGGACAATTCAGGTTGGAAGGGGCCTCAGGAGATGTCTGGTTCAGCTGCCTGCCTAAAGCAGGGTCAGCTCTGAGGCTGGAGCAGGTTTATCCCATTTGGCTTTGAAAACCTCCAAAAATGGAGGCTGTCTGGAAGATATAGTACCACTGTTAATAGGTGACTTAAACTCAGTCATGTTTGCCTTCCTTCAGTGCTTCTAGAAGAGAGAAACAAGCCAGTAAGGGTTTTGCTGTCAGTACTTGGCATTGCATGGAGTTTTGTTCCCAAACTTTGAAAATGGGCAGACTAAGACTGAGAACATTTAAAGAAAATATTGTTTGACCTGAAACTTGGAGTTCGTGACTTGCTCTTTCAATCAAATTGTGTAATACTTAATACTTAAAGATCTTTGCCTTTTGGAAGAGATTCTGTTCAGAGGGCCAATTACTACTTCCTTAAATTCTTCCAGTTCTTTTACTTTTTGCGATCATGCTGGTGTATTTCTGTAATACAGCATAGAGGTGTGGGGGGGGGTGGAAATGAAGGCGTTATTCGTGATCTGCACAGTGAGAAGTGGCAAAGGATTTGCCCCATAGCCACTGACTTGTTCCATTCTGTTCTAAAACTCAGAGGACACATGTGAGGCTGAAAAAAATGTGCATTTTCATTCCTCAGTTAGAATTTCTGGGGTCATAAGAGAAAATACAAGTTGTCTAACATGCAGGTGTGCTTTGGCCTTGGAAACTTAACAAGTTTCTCAAGATTTACAATTTGAATGAGTAGATTATGTTCTGCCCTACCCAGCCTCCCCACATCATAACAAATCAGAGAAGCATGGCTTAGAACACTTAATCTTAGAAAAAGCAGCAGCCATTCTTCTTAGCAGTTTGTCAGTGGGTGTTTATTTACAAATGTGTTATGTAAAGGAGATGGTACTAATTACTCATGTATGTTACATTCTCAGCATTAATTTTAGTCTGTTTTTTTGGTTTTTTGTTTTTTCTTTCCCCAGAAGTTGAGAGCATGTTCTTTCTATGGTTTCATTTGTCTTTTAATTGTTGGTTATATTGTGAAAGTCCATAAGAATCAGAAGGAGTTGTTATTTAACATTGAAGTTGTTTCTTCAAGGCTGTCTGGACAGAAATTTTCTCGACTGTTTAATAAACATGTTCTATGAAAGTGGGCATGTCCTACATTGTCAGGATGAGATAAGATGCCAGGAACTCTTGTCTCTCATTATAAACACAGTCTTTAAGAAAAAAACACTAAAAGGTTTTGAGTTTGTGTTATTTTCCTTATTTTATTTCTCATTTAATTTTTTTAATTTGAAAACTACTTTGAAGGGTTTTATATTTTTATATTAGAGACAATTTGGTTTAATAATAATTCTCATCTAATTCTGCACAATAACTGTATGTATGTCTAAAATGAAAAGTTATTATCACTTCTAAGTTATTGACTTAAATAATAATAATGCTTTTCTTTCAGATCCTGTTTGACCAAACCCAAAGATCAATTAAAGCACAGCTTCAGACTTTTGTTAAAGAGTAAGTTTATTTGCACTTGTAATGGGAAAACTATAGGTAAAATGGAATTTAAAAACATCTGATTTGAGTGTGTTAATGAAACATCTTTCCTGAACATCACCAGCCATAATTGAGAAGTGCAGATTAAAGCTTGTCAAAAATCACCCCAAATCAGTGAGGCGAGAAATGTTGAAATAGTGTTAGTTACTGGTCTTAATTATATGTTGCCATTGTCTAAGCTTAGGGGGGAAAAAAGTGCTTACCAAAGCTTTTCCTTAATTAGCATGAGATGCATTTATTTAAATTTAAATTTTGCCCTGTCCTCAGCAGAGAGAGGTTTCTATCTCATGCTTTGTTTGATTTCCGTTTGATCCAAGCATTTCTTGAAGAATATGAAAACCAAGAAAATGGCTGTAACAGTCAAAAGCATGGTCTGTCTAGTGTATATTCAAACACTCTTTTCATGCTTTTGTTTCGTTTGTTATGTCCCTTTCCTTTTTCTTTAGAGATATTAGGAAATTTAAAGATGCAAAGAAACAGTTTGAAAAAGTTAGTGAAGAAAAAGAAAATGCACTGGTAAAAAATGCCCAAGTTCAAAGAAATAAGCAACACGAAGTAGAGGAAGCAACCAATATTTTGACAGCAACACGGAAATGTTTTCGACACATAGCTCTGGATTATGTTCTTCAGGTAAGTACAGCAATTAATGTTATTCTTCAAAACCATCTGTTATATCTAGTTAGAGATCTGTCCTTTCGAAGTTTTTAATGTAAGCTTTTCAGAAGCTGGAGATTCAGTGAAAAAGGAATAACTTTGTCAGCAAGTAATTTATTTTTGTAATGAAATCTGAGCAAAATTAATTCACCTGGTGCATTCTTATTGGTTAATGCTTTGGTATTCAGTGCTGTTACTGTAATGACACAGTTTAGTTTTCAATTTGAACATTAATTTTTAAAAAAACCAGTATTTGCCTGGTACTTAAATGTATTTTGTGAGTTGGCTATGCTGTAGTTCCTTGTATATTTGAAGTAAAAATTGTAACCTAGCCTGAGAAATATGAATTACCTGAATAATTTCGATATAGGATGTTTGCTACTACTACAATTTCAGCTCTTTGCTTTGGGTTGTATTTAGCAAATCCTACTTGTGTAGAATCCTTCGAGTTTGGCATTGTGCCATAGGGGAAATCAAGACTATAAGAACTCTTTTGCATTTTAGTGCTGATCTCCTATAGAGTGTTGAGAGGTGTTCTTTGTCCAGCTACTTTGAATCCTGTGAAATAGTAACATATTTTCTTTTGATACTTAGAATTCATCTGTTTCATAGTTACCCACAGCTACAGCAAAACAAGATTAGCGCAACCCAGATGGTATGAGGGGTTGGACGCTCCTAAATGGGTCTGGGGTTCTTCTGTAATCAAACACAGAACAATCCTTTACAATGATGTTGGTTTTATATTAGATGTTGTCATCTTGATTTGTGGCAGCCCAGTCAGTTATTTAAAGCTTTGGTGACTGTTCTTTACATTGCACGTATTACCTGTCAGGTGAAGTGGGTTGATCTGGTCAGCCTGGGTGTGTGTATAGATACAGTGGTCAGTGGTTGATACTGAACTTTTGAACACTAAGCACGAAGTTAATTTTGAAGTTTTAAAAGTCAAGTGAGTTATGTACCACTTAGTTATTGCGCTAACACCAAGTAGTAGCGGGGGAGCACTGGCAGTTACTACATTGAACTGTGGATCGTTTGCCTCCTGGAATTAGTGTGTTCAAAATATGAGCAGTTCCTGTGATAAGGATGCATTTAAAATAAGTGAAAAATTTCAGCATCTCTTAATTAACGTGAGCAAAAATGAATTCAACTTTAGAAATTCTTTCTACTTGGGTGACTCTTCTGGAAAAGTGGCTTCACAACAATGTTCTCTTTGTACCTATATTGGCTTTAAACTGTATTTCAAAACCTTCCCTTTCCTTTTATATTTTTTTTGCCTCACAAGTTGAGGGTTTGTTCTGTACAAACAAATCTTAATTATTTTTGCTGCAGAAGGTTTTCCAAAATACTGACCATTTAAGTATAGAATTACGATCTGGTTTTGATTATAGCTTCAGTAGGTTTATTTCTTTTGCTGGAACTTTAAACTGACATAGAGGTGTTAAATTACAAAATCATGTATGTTTCTGCTAAATGGGACTTTTGAAGTAAAATCTGTAGTTCTGGTTGGCAGCCATAAAGATTAAGGGACAAAGAGGATAGAGAACTTAGGTGAATGTGAAAAATCAGTTATTTTTACTATAGGATGTGAAATTCTTCAAGTTCTAGGGCGCAGCTTCTTTCAGGAGTTGTGGGGCTGGGTTAGTTTATACTATCAGAAAGAATTGGAACATGTTGAATTGAGTCTCTTGGAAATGAATACCAGTTTTTCTTTCTTGAAAGGTGTATTATATTACTTCCAGCTACATGGTGTCGTGTATTTTTCCTTCCTAATGTAAGAAAGTTGTGACCATCACTGTGAAATTCTAGCTTCACAAGCGTTTTCTGATTGTATCACTTTAATGTCACGACAAAACTAGCATGCATCAAGTGTTTTGTGAAGTCTGATATTGAGTGATGTTCTTCCAGTGTTTTAAGCTTTGATGTGATTATTTGGAAGTAATTTGAAGTTTACTTGTGTCAGGAAAATTTGCAAGTAGAGTATAACAAGGTACTTGTTTGTTGGTGTTTTTTTTTTTTTCCAGATCAATGTTCTTCAGTCTAAAAGGAGATCAGAAATCTTAAAATCGGTAAGACGTGCTTTATTTTCTGTATAGAAAATACTTAAATACATCTGAAATTAAAAATGTAGCTGCAGAAGTGTGTTAGTTTTTATTTCTTTTTCCCCCATGAAAACATAACCGGGTACATTTGGCACTTCAGCGGCAGCCACTTGGCCCTTTACTGTAACTGGACATAGATGCTATTGATGATCCTTTTGGTTCAGATTTGAACACCTTAAGGTTTTCACTGCTGTTGACTCTTTATGGTTTCATGGTTAAAATCAAGCTTTGCCAAGAATTCTGCTGCTGAGGTCTGGTGTATTCGTTTATAAACAATAAGTACTTATAATCTAAGATAGATTCAGCTCTTTCTATAAAAAGTTATTTTTAACGTAAATAGCGTACTGCAATAGCAAATATACAAAATGCTTTA
The DNA here is from genome assembly GCF_037038585.1 of Patagioenas fasciata. Taxonomy (NCBI): domain Eukaryota; kingdom Metazoa; phylum Chordata; class Aves; order Columbiformes; family Columbidae; genus Patagioenas; species Patagioenas fasciata. Next base: position 18,451,660 of record NC_092528.1, read on the forward strand.
GTGTGGTACTTACTAAATAAATATACAGTTATATCTGCATGCTAGTTTGCTTCTGATAGCATTCCCTTTTCTGCTTTGTATTATCTCTGTAAAAAGTTTACTGAGGTAGAAAATGCCAAATTAAGCGGTGCCCTCTTTGCAAGGTTTGCAGTTGTACTCCCGCAATTTCCTTTCTTCCTTTAAATAACAAACACTTGAGTTGCATCACAGCTTTATAGCTGCTTGCTCTTCTGCTCTGTGTCTTCCCAACTTGTTTTCTTTTTTAGGACTGGACAGTCTTCTCAGCTATGTTCATAAAGGTTATGGTTTTGAATCATTAGTAAATGTATTTTGTAGTCCCTCTCTGTTTTATGTGTCCTAATTCGACAAGAGATAACGAAAGTTTGGGTGATATGGATTAGAAGTAATTTTCTGCCCTTAAGCAGGTGGTGGTTGTTAATGGGTTTAATCCTGTTAACTAATTTCTGAGATTTTTGGCTTAGTTCTTTTCTGCTTTAACTTTGCATATTTATTTACAACATTAGAAGCTGTATGAGATATTGATGTAAAATTGCCAGAACACAAGAGAGCAGAAATTAACCCCAGAATTATTTTGCTTTATTTTGTGTTCATGTGGATTACTTCAGGGATATATTTGTGATATCTAATAAATATTTATCCTTTTAAAAAAGATACTGTTTTTCCTTCTAGATGTTATCATTTATGTATGCCCATCTGGCTTTTTTCCATCAAGGCTACGATCTTTTCAGTGAACTTGGGCCCTATATGAAAGATCTTGGTGCACAGGTAATAAATTACTTTAAAAATTCATAATTATATGCTGGTATTTATGAAAACTTCATATATGTGTACTTGTCAGGTGCGTTGTAGATTTATGCAACAAAAAGAGAACTGTAATGTGATAAAGGCAAAGCATAAAAACACCTTTTAAGTGGTTTGAATGAAAACAGAAACTACAAGTTGCCTGTTTACTAAAATTAATACTTCCTTTAGGATTTATGTACTTAAACATAGCTATGTAGTGCCATTTGAGGTTTGCTGGTATTCTGGACACTGGATTGTTTTCTTTCAAGAATTTTTGTGTATGACCTGTGTTATGAGTATATTTAACAATAAAAAGTGGGATTTCTTTTTTCTATTTGTATCCGTTAATTACTGTATAAATTATGCAGCATGCCAGAAATAAAATTGTTGTTAGCAACCTAGACCATAAAACAGAAATCTGATTTTAACTGGTGCAGAACTGAGTTCATACATTAAATCCTTCTTGCCCCGTTTTGTTGTTTAAGAATGCATAATTGCTCATAATTGGCCTCAGGGACTGATGAAACTGTTAGATGGACCACAGCCAACTGCATATGAGAGAGACTGAAAATGGTTGTGCAAAATAGATTAAGGATGTGGAACATTCAACTGAGGATGCTTCTGTGGTGCAAGAAGACTCAGCAGGGTTCTGACTTGGTTTTGGGTGGAGCTGAATGGGCCTGGAAATACTTGTACAACAGTTTTTTGCCTCTGTCACAGGACTTGCAACAGCTGCACTGATGCAAAACCCTCTATTGCTGCTTCCCAACCTGATCCACAAAACCAGGTCAACCCAAATTCTGTCTATCCAGATATAAAAGCAAATAAATGATAGCAGAAGCTTATTTGCATTCATCTCCAGTAGATATGTCATTGAAATGACACAGTTCTGAGCTGGTTATTCCTGCCACAGCACTGTTGTCATCTGTGCGCTTCAGCCTGCTTCAGTGTCTGTGCAGTGAAGCAGATTGGGAACTGTAGAAAATAACTCCAACAATCAAATGTCTAAACAATTATTTTTCTGCTCGAGTAGTCCCTAATCAGGTTACTGTGGGTCTTAATTACTTGTACAAACACACATCAGGGAGGTGTGTGCTTGTGTGTGGCGAGCAAGTGATGGAGAAGAAGAGCTGGGCTGCTCGGGCTGGTGCTGCCATGGGGCAGGGAAGGGGCTGCACAGCTCCAGCCTCTGTGTTTGCTGTAACAGTGGCACCTGAAAGGTGCAGGTGCACATGACTCTGTCCTTTGTTGTGACTGTTATTCTTTCACATCTGTCCATTTTGAGTTGTAACTGTGTATAACTGTAGTGTTTTGATAGTACAGAATGTGTTCTGTACCTTTCCAAAAGGGAGGATGAAGGAAGGAGACAAAGACTATGGAGCTGGTAGTGGTTTCTACTAACACCTAGGCTTCAATGTTTCCATTTAATTGGGAATATTTGAGCAAGGAACACAAGATTATTTTTGAATGGCTGGTCAGCCTTTTGCTTGATCTGGTAAGGAGCATTGTGTAACGTGCATTTTGGTGCTGGTATCATAGCAACTGAATGAGTTAAACTTAGAAAATCCAATGCTAAGAATGCTTGAGTTGTACAACTTCCTGAAATATTATTTTGTGGCAGACCTTGGCATTTAAGTAATGGATATTTTTCATGACAGAGACAGACTTGTAAATAGCTTATGAAAGTTGAACAGTTAATGGCTTTGCCATTTGTGTTGGTTGATGCTTCTGCCTTTAACAGGTCAGAGAGGAGGTATGTTGTGGCATAACAAAACAAAGACTTACTAGATTTTTCTGAAAATACTGGCAGATTCTTTCTGCTGGTGAGTTTTCATTCACAGATAAATTTTGTGTGTGATCTTGATTACAAGGTTAAGCAACACCTAAAGATTTAAAATTTAAGTGGTCTTAAATAGTAGAGTTATAATTTTTAATTATTTAATTTTGCATTTTTAAAATAACTGGTTTACATAATGGAATAGGATTGAGTGATTTTGTTTGTGGACATTTTAGGTCAGGGTAGGATTACTTGTGAATCAGATCATTGTAGGGGAATCCTCAGTGGCACACAAGTGTCATATAAGCTTTTGCATGGAAGTTATGGTATTTGGCACTTTTCATGTTTAATGTAGTATTAATTTAAAAAGAAAACCTACTTGAATTGTAATTTTGGGCTGTACCGCTGTGTTCGGTATTGTGTCTGCATCGTTGTTTAGTGAGATGCTGTGAGTGGGATTACTGGCAGTCTCGTGTTACAGGCTGGAGGAAGGGGGAGTTCATCAGATTCCATGGCTTGTCACATAACTACCAAGCTAACTGGTCTTTCAGGCAGCATCTGCTTCTCCACCGTATTTCTTATTTAAACATCAAAGTCCGTGCAAAAAAAAAACCTTACTCTTAAAGGATATCTTTAATTTCCTGCCTTTTTTTTTCCCCTTCTGGTTTTAAAAGAAAAAAGTTGATATGGTAGTGCTCTAGACAGGCTTGCAGCAAGTTTTATCACAGACGTTCTAAGGATGCTAACTTAAATCTTCTCTACTGTGACAGTCTCTTCTTTGCAAAACTGTATTGTTTTTATTTCTGAAACTAGAAACAGTTTGAATGGTTCTACCTAAGATTTCAAGGAATTTTGCTTAAATACTGCTGATGACCTGATCAAAACTATCAATAAAAAAGCCTAGTAGAGGCAGTTTTTCCCCCTTTGTGGAGGGGAAGAATCTGTAGCGTTCTCTCCTTCTGGTGTTTGCTGCTTGTGCCAGCGCTGCTGCACAGGCCAGCCAGCCAGAGCCGCTGGAGCCTGAGTCATGCTCTTCGGAGACTGAGCACCAATGCGGTACAGAGTCGCATATGCTTGGCACCATGCTGTTCCTTGAAACAGTTCTTCTAAGGCTTACAAGAAATGACCACCTTTCGTAGAGGTTAATTCAGGATGGTAGTGCAGTGCTTCAAACGAGGCTTCTGTGGTTATTCAAGGTAAACACTTTGCAACCAGAGAAGTAATTATACTATGCAAATAAAACAAAAGTCATGCAATGTTTAGACATAATGTGTTCTTTTTTTTTTTTTTTTCCAGCATTATGGAATCTACCGATCCAAATTTATCTTGAAATCTAAAGATCCCATTTTCTGTTTCTCTTTACAGCTGGATCAGTTGGCTGTAGATGCTGCAAAGGAGAAGAGAGATATGGAGCAAAAGCACTCCACTATTCAGCAAAAGGTACTTGAGGGAATGTAAAAGGCAGACTGCACACACATTTTAATTCTGGCATCTCTCCCCAGCAGCGCATCTCTGCATTGGAACTGTGAGGGATGGCATTTTTAGTGAAATAGACTTGCACAGCATTAAGCACAGGGTTAGATTGCAGATATTCATTTTGTATTGCAGAACAAGGTACTATGTTTAGTTTTGAATGAAACATAAATAAAACAGTAGAATTTGAATGCTGGGACTCTAACATTTCATTAGAACTCTTAATTCTGATTACATCTTGCATTCAAAATAGTTGTAGAAGATTGCTGTCTTTTCCTCCTGTGTCTGTAGAAGAGCTGTATGTGCTGCACAGTCATACGTGTCACTTTCTGTCTGAGCTTTCTGCCAAATACGGGTGCAGCACTTTGAGGCAGAGTGTGGCAGCTGCTATTGCATATGAAAAACAAAAGTAAACATCTGTAAAGGTTGTCTATTGTATGGTGTTCAACTGTACACAAAAATGAAAGTGAAAACATAAAATTGCTCTTTTGGGAAGATTTGTATGTGCAATAATTCATATTTTTGCTTGTTGAGAAAAATATTGAAAGTTCATGTTGTGGGGGGAATGACTTCTGTTGTTTGGATGTATCAGAAGCTCTAGATCAGTGTTGGTTTTGCAGGTAAAATGCGAGAAGTTAAAAATATTTCCACTTAACTCTCCAGTAGCGAGCTAATACTGCAGGTACTTTTGAAAGGGATTAGATACCAGTTTAAAGGTACAATGCAACACTTCTTACTCTCATTCACATACATTCTGTATCTGTTCAGGTGGCATAAATTTAAAAAAAAAAGACACACACACACACACAAGACGAAAACAAAAACCAACCAAACAAAAAACCTTATGTAAATGAAATCTGATTAGTAAATAAATTTGGGAATGAAAACATATGAAAATTATAATTTAGCTAGTCTGCATAGGAGTCAATACTAGTGGGAAAAGGTGAATTTTTTTTGGTTGCTGAATGTTTTTGTCACTCCATCCCATCATCCCTACAGGAGTCGGTGGGCAGTATCGGGGTTGTTGTAAAGGTGACACGCAGCAGAGACGCTGATGGGTGGTAGGGCAGTGCTGAGGTGCGGTGTTTGGAGGCAGACAGGAGATGAGTACAGGCAGGGAAGGGGAAGAAAGGAGAAATGGGACAGAGATGGAACTGAGGATTAACAGCGATGTTCAAATTTGAATTTGTTTAGGGTCAGTAGGTCTAGTTTCAGAAGTGGACGGTAGTTGTGTGTTTTATTCTTAGAGAACAGCAGTCATTGGTGAAGGATGAAAGTTATGGGCAATTATCTTTTAATTGGCCATAGAAAAAAAACAAGTTGTTACGGTGAATTATGATCATTGCTGTTGCCAATGGTGTTTACAGTCTTTGTTTTTTCTTCAAATGCTGCTTAAGGCTGCTTTACAGGTAAACCATTTTTAATAGCATCCATGGTTATTGAAACTTTCAAGCTTCATGAAACTTGATAAGCTATATCTATGTGTAATATAAATATTCTTGGTTTAAAGTACAAATGACAATTATAATGAGGTTATTCATATATTGTTCCTTATTTTAATTGAATTACAATTTTATGCTGTCTCTAAAACATGAGCAGGGCGGTCAGATTGTATTGTATGTTGTCCTATGAAGTTCTGTGTATCAAATTCTTTGTCCCCTGTGCTTATCAGTGAAGTCGTTGATACATTTTTGTGATGATAATGCTTAGATTAATGCATCTAGGCTTTGTAGGGCATGCTTTATTGAAAATTCCTCTTATAGCTTTTCAAGTAATTTTCGTGGTTTCTTACTCAAGTCATGTTGTCTGCTGGTGTTTTGTCTCCTCCTACTTGCTTTTTCCAACCTTCCCACCAAGTTTGCTTCTAGCTCATCAGGATTTCAGAATCTTGAACTGCCTTAGACCTTGGATCTGATTCTTCATATCATTATTTGTCATCTAGTCAATCTGGCCGGGATAGCAGCCTTGTTCTCTGTTCTCATGGCTTGTCATGCTGCTTTCCACTGGGCTGCCCATTAGGCATATGTACCCAAATCTTCCTGTGCCAAATTGTTCCATGGTTTGTAACTACTGAAACTTCTTGTGTTGAATATTCCATGAGGTACATATGCATTTAATATACTGAAGCTTCAGTGCTTCAGAATGATGCTTTTTTTCTTCACTGTGTGGATAAAGAACACTTCCTTTTCTGAAATGTACAGGCAAGTGCACATGTGCACACACCTACCCACCCACCCACTACCTGTGTTTGCATATATATGCATATGCATGCAGAATAATTGTACTAATTAAATAACTCATCTCCCTTTTCTTTGTCATCATCATCCTGTTTAATTAGGCTGTTGTCTGAGAGGCTAATGTACAAGTCATGGAAGGACATGGCCACCACTATAGCTTGATTTCTCTTTTAGGAGAACTGATGTCTGATTTGTTTGTTTGTTTTTAACTTTTGTGTTCTATTTACTCAGCAAATATGTAGGAAACAATTGTATTTTCTTTTAGTGTAAGAATTTTTTTTTCTCTGTTAATCTGGAGCAACACATACTATGAATTAATGATCCTGGGAACTCTTTGCAATATACTTTTATGGGGAAAGATTAATATCAAAAGAGTGGTGTCACAATATCAGTATCACTTAAGACTTATAACTTACTGCTCTTGTTTTCTGAGCAGTTTGCAGTCTATTGCTGTGGTAATATGTTGAATTAGATAATTTAAAAATCAGTTGGGCCTGTAAACAGCATTATGGCTTTTTGGTTTTTGTGACAGAACAAATAGTTTATTCCAAAATGAGGGAAATTATACAGGAAAAATGTTTGCATTGAACTTCAAATAGTTTTTGAGGCAGGGATTAGTTTGCATTACTTCTCAACAACAGCTCTGCCTTATGCCTGTGGTAGCATCTGGTTTCCTATCACCTTGTTTACTCAAGGTACTAAAAATCGTTCTCACTCCAGCTGTTTCCTGAGCAGTCCTTTGGATGCAGGGCTTTTTTTTTTATGAAAAAGGGATTTGAATACAACAAAAACAAAGATGTACCAGTATTTCATGTGACTCGTATGCTCAAATGACATTTCACCTTCTTTCACTTTGTCTTGGACTGTAAACCTTGTTACTGGGTTTTTTTTGTTGTTGTTTTAAGTGCTTCCTCAAGGGAATTTCAACTTAAGCAGGACAAACGTCTCTTCTGCTGATGGGATGGAAATGGGGAGCTGCACAGTTAGTGTCCTGTTTAGTTTATGCTGGGGTAGCTTTTCAGATCAGTGTTGTCTTTGGTACTTATGCTCTGCCATTTACTTCCTTTTAAAAAACTCTAACAGTTCTGCTTCTCTAAAGTAAAAAACATATTGAATACATATTCAATGTTGAAATGCTGATGTGTGTCGTAAAATGGACTGTTAAAATGGCTTGAATAGCTTTTGTGACCTGCTAGCAATCTTTATATTAAAAGCAAATAGCAAACTCTGCTGCTGAAGAATATAGATGTTTATGTTTTGGTAACAAGAGAAACAGAAAAATTACAAGCTATGAAATTAATCCAGTAAGTGTGATAAATTAATAAGTTTGTATGAAAATGCATTCACTGAAACGCTGTCAAGAATAGTAAGTACTCTGTGACCCACCAGATTGGTATTAATTGTGGAAATGAAAGCTGTTTTTCCATTGCCAGCTGGTTTCCTATCTCTCATGGACATTTAAAGAAATCGTAAAAAGGCCTGAAGGCAGGCTGTGTGCTTCACCTATGGAACCCACTTCTAGATGATTCTCCTCCAGTAACTGGCCAACCTGGAAAAATGTGTGTCAGAGCAGAAGCCGTAGATGTTCCTTCCTTCGAATCTGAGTGAAATGTGTGACACAGCACTTCAGTTTAATTTGCCTAATACTGACTTAATTGTCTTAGTTTGATTAGGTGAAATGTACTTTAGTCCTGACATCTGAATTTTAAACATCATTTGTTTACTAATTAGTCTTTATCAGCTGCATGTTTGCTTAGGCAATCCAAAATTCTGAATCACATGAAGTGACTGGCTTTATTAACATGTGATTCTCTATGCAGGACACTGGAAAGATATGGATGTATTTCTCTCCACCCCCTGGTTATTTTTTATGATTCACTAAAATTTTCCATGCACCAAGATAAAAATAAACTGTGTGACTGCTTTTCTCCTATTCTGTAATAAGCAGTGTCTGATCTTATAGTCTCTGCTATCTAGTTGCTTTTTCTACTTTTATCCTATTAGTTGAAATGAAGTGTGAGGGGTTTTTTGTTCATCTTTTTCCTGACCACAACTTTATCAATGAAGTTTTATGAATAAAACATAGGGAAGCCTCACTCCCTCCCCTGAGTTGGGAGTCTGCTATGTATAGTTAGGAAAATATGAAACATTTTTCTGTGTATTCTTGTGTGTTTATCTTGTCTGTAGAGGTGGAAGTCAATCAGGGAAGCCATTAAAAATGATCCTAAGTGCACTTCATCAGGAAGGCTCAGTATTTTAGGCAACGTGGACTGAGAGTGTAGCGTGATAAATGATCCAAAGGAGTTTTCCTGTCATGCTTGTATGTGTATTCAAAGTGTAAGTCTAGATTCATTGGAAAAGACAGTTGCATTTTCTGCAGCAGTTCTCCAAACCTGGAGGAAAATGTGACTACACAGTAGTTTGGACAGAAAAGACTGAGGGAATGTGTGTTGTCTTTCACTAGACAAGGAGTTGCAGGCATCACTGAGGCAGGAAGATGCAAATCTTTAGCAGGTTTCATTATGTTTGGGAGCTGGTAAGTTAGAGTAATTTATCATTTTTTTGGGAGGGAGGGAATGTGACATCAGCATTTCTAAGTCTGTGCCTATAGGGGTTTTGTCCTTTTTTTCTTTTTTTCCTTTGAAGAGATAAGGAAGAAAAAAAGACTTTTAACACTTGAAGAATGTTTTTTGTATGTCATAAATTGTGAAATACTAAGTTAAAATTGTACTGTGATATTTGGTGTTTGTGCTTATGTTAAATCTTTAATGTTCAGCATGTTCTGAGCTAGAAAGCAGGCAGAAAATCAAAGTTATTAAATACTGAATAATGCATGAATTTGTGATTTTGGAGGAGCTTTTATTTGCAACCCATATGTTTATTCAGATCAGTATATGGTAGTTATACGATAGTTCCATTTTCTTCTGGAACTCTTACTTTTGCTTTGGTAATCTGACGGTGAATTAACAAAAATCTAGATCTAACATTTCAAATTTAGTTAATCTATTCACACTGGTAATAGCTGGAAACACTGAGTAACTTTATGGAATTTGCTGTGATACTGGCCTGGGGGTATAAAGGACTCATTTTGATATTCGTAACCACTTCACTGTCTCGTTTCATTAACCTTGGATTAGACCAAATCATCTGCATGCATCAAGTGTGGAAAAAAGTTGTGTGCAGGCTGGAATGTAACATAGGGCTAGTGGTCTTGGTTGTGAAGCTATTTTTATATATATATATATATATAGCCTCTTTTTCTCTATGTATAGATAAATTACTAAAGAGTAAAATACACAACAGATTTACAGACATACTTTTCACACAAAGCTGATGTTTGCAGTTTATAAAAAGTACCTGGTGAAGCTATGGGAGAGTGACATTATGAAATGTCCTGCATCTTTGGTATTTAACCTGCTTGTTTGGTTCTGAAACTTAATTTTCAGTGATGTCTCTTCTGCCCTAGTTAAGGGGAAGAAATCTTTTCTAATGATACATTTTACTAGCAGTGAAATTAAATAATAGCATGTATATTATTTTGATCTCTAGACATAGCTTATGATAAATGATGTCATCCCATGTGTGCTTTTGCAAGCAGCCCAATAGCTGGAGCCTCCCACCTGCCCTGAGCTCTGTGGCTTTCAGATGAGATATGAAAGCAAAAATAATTGCCACATGTATTATTGCATAGTCTGCCCTACCTTTGCTGGCACTGTGAAGCAGTTAACCTTTCTAAAATTTGTAAAGCTGTTATTAACTGTTATTACCTGTTATTATTTGTTATTAGATCGATTAAAATATATATTCTCTTGTGCTACTTGTAGCTTCATATTCTTGTCAGAGATCAGGAAGGAAAAAGTTACTGCTTAGCTCTTGTCATCACTGCCAGCACCCTGAGCGTTTTAATTTAGGGAAAAGTGGTGGCATCATCTTTATTTGGTTACTTGTCTCATAAGTTCTGATCCAGCTCCCTTGTCAAGATGACAGAGTTGAAAAAAATGCTGAAGCGTGACTGGCTCTGTACAGGTGTCTGCAGCAGCCTGCAATTGCTTTTCAGTTTTGACTCCAAACTCCTGTTGCCCCTTTACCTTACTCCTGCCTTTCTTCGCGATGTATATGAGGCCATTTGAGCAGACAGGTGAAGCATCAGATGCTCCATCAGTAATGTTTGCCCTCTACTTGGCCATAGAGGTCACCAATGCCTGAGCAAGAAGTTCTCTTTGTATTGCAGTTAAAGTAAAAGTCTTCAGCATTCTGATGTGTTGAAAATGTTTTTTAAAAGAGTGTCAGGGGCTAAGAGTCATGCTGTGACCAGTAAATGTTGCAAGCAAAACTTCTTTTTTTCTTCTTTTTTACATTAGTGTTTCCTGTATTTGACATGTCTTTTGAAACTGCAATGTCTTTTTCTTGTTCCTTTGTACCAGGATTATTCCAGTGATGATACTAAACTAGAATACAATGTAGATGCAGCCAATGGTATTGTTATGGAGGGTTATCTATTTAAGCGAGCCAGCAATGCCTTCAAGACTTGGAACAGGTAATTATTCAGAACCTCTGTTTACTAACTTGTTAAGATACTGCTTGTTAAGCTGAATTCTGATCTAACTCATAACCTTTGCAACTCGCTGATTCCACAATTTGGACAGAGCACTTGGACAGCTTTGTTAATTAATGTAGAGATGACACTTCAAAGCCATTTTTCCTTTTTTCCTGTCCTAGTTGTTTGTAAACCTTTTTCTAAGTGTGTATCTTAAAGTCTGGAGAAGTTCTATGGATGGAAAGCTTGTTTGGCTGTGTGCACTCTGTCTCTGTAATTGCATTTTAGCCTTACTTTGGGGTTGAACAGAGCAATCCTTATGGTTGTATGCAATAAACTATGTAAATGCATATGCTGGGAAGATAAGTGTTAGAGGTCAAAGTAAGCTGGAAGTTGTCTGACTGTTGGAAACAGGGAAACGCGATGGAGGACTCAAGGACTTGAGGTATTTTTCCTGAAAGATAAGTGTGTAATTGTTATCCTTTACAACTCCTGTCTTGTGCAGTGACTTCTGCATAGTAGTTTTGATGGTCCTGCTTGGAATTCAAAATATATTTTTAGTCCTGTCTCTTTAACATATATTTTACTATTGTTTAAATATTTTTCTCACTGAACAGGATTTCTTTTGCAGTTCCAAGGATGTACACTTTTTTCTATGAAATATTATACTGGAACATTTACAGTACTGTTGGATACAGTTCTTGAATTGTAAAGATAATTTCTTTTAATACAGAGCTCTTTTTACTGTCTTATGCTCTGATTTTTGAAGCTGTGCTTGTTAAACTATTTGCTCTCTTTCAAAGGCCAGAATGTGTGTGGTCGCTTCCAACCTTAATTATTCCATAATTCTTGAAGCATTGTGGAACATCACAAGTCTGTAACAAACTGAGATTGCTTTGCTTAAATCTGTAGTGTAGGCTGATGCAAGGGCTGCTGGTGGCAATAAGACTTATCTATTAGCAAGCTACAGGCAACTAGAGAGATTTTGCTTTAGACTCATTCTAGTTTGGTCCTGTGGTCAGATTATCCATCTGTAATTGTAAAGTACCTTCTGGGTTAGTTTCATCCAAGCAGAATTTGGAGTTTTCCAAGACACATCTGTGAGGCATAAAAGGACGGTGAAGGGAGAAAACTGGGAGATAACACTTCAAAAGCATGTTCCTGGTCTGGAGTAAAATCATTGTGTAAGCACACTGAGAAAAACCCACAGCAGCAAGGCAGGAGATCATCCTTTATTGACTTCTCAACAGACTGAGAGGGTCCTTTTTGCAAGGTGGTGTTCAAGTCGGTCTGCAGCCTCTTGCTAAGTGACCAAAGGCAAAACTCTGACTCCCTCTCTGGGTTCTTCTGTCGAACGGCACAAAGGCTTTGCTGGCTGGGGTGGCAACGGGGAGCAGGACAGGACTGCTGGCATGTCGCTGAAAAAGATTCTTTTCCACATGGCTTCATACCTATTAATACTGTACATGTATTTTAACTCAAGATGCTCAAGGAGTAGGTTTCAATTAAAACTAATTTCTATGTCTTGGAAATTTAAATGGATACAAAATAAATATGGGGAATTCATAATTAAATCAAGATACTCAATGATGTTGTTTTAGGTCAAGTTACAGGTTTGAACATATGTAATAAACATATCCAAACAATAGGTTATTTAAGAGAGACAAACAGCTCAGTGAGTCAGAACTAGCTACATTTACTATATAATTTCTATTTGCTATATATAAACCCTGTATTTTATATTTACATATAGTTTTTTTCTTCTGTTTGTCACAGGACTTGTAAATAAAGCTAAACATGTAACCTTTTTTAATCTTAGATTCTTGATTATGTATCTCACTGTGATAGGCTAGTTTGATGTTTTGGAATTAGGCAGACAATAGCATTGGCTGTCCCCTCTATAGACACTGTTTAGAAATTGCATCAATCATTTTAATTTGTACTTCACATATTCACAAACCATTACTAACTGTTGTGAAACTAGTACTACTATTATCATACATAAAATATGGGACCTTAAGATAACTGTTGTTTTTTGAATCTAGTAAAATTTCTCATGTTTTAATAAAACCAAGTATTTTTATTTCTGACAACATTTTAATTGCTTGCAATGTTGTAGGGACTGAAGTGGTCATTGCCGCTTGCCACTGCCTCTTCCCACTGACAGAATGATTTACTTATGCAGTATTGTAGCTTCGACTTCAGGGAGATAACAATTAGAGTTTACCATATATTAGAGGTGTTCTTCCAGTCACTAGAGTACAAGAAAGGACTGTGTCATTGCATTAAATTGTTTTGTGTGTAAAAATGTACGATGAAATACCAAAGGGGAAAACATTTAGAGAATTATGTATTTTATATGAGGGAATTCTAGCTGAAGTCGAGACCTCAGGACAGACAAGATACTGTTGGAGTGATTACCAGACAGGCAGGTTGCTGCTCCACTATTTGTCCATCTTTGGGGGAGGTGAGTGGAACATCAGCTGAAAAAAAAAACAGAAGAATTTCCCTAGAAAGGAATACTGGAGTTTCCTGATGTTCTGAACCAAGGGCAAGGGCACTGGTATTCCTTATTACAACTGACAGTGCACTCAGCAGTTAACATGTATTTAAAACTGTAGCTTCTCTTTTTCCCTCAGTTGGTATCAGTTGGTATTTTGATGGTTCTGGGCCTTCTAAAGTACTCCTTTATGACTGAATTAAAGGCATCAAAAATCATTGCAATTACTGCTATTAGTGTGTACTTGCCAGCATTAAGAACATAAAAGAAAATAGTACATGGATTTTTCTGGGTTTGAGACACATCAGCGTGATCCTAGCTGACAAATTAGATAATTGGGGTGCTTCTGTGTGCATGTCTTGGTCCATGAATCCATGGACATCAGAGCGGATTATCCTGGGAAAAGTCTGTTTGCTGAGGGAGAAACTGTGTAAATGCAGCGCTTTGAACAGGGGCAAATCTCTTCACTTGTTTCCAAACCAAAATAATTTCTTGTTAGGATGAGGTAGTTTCTTCCTGGGGCTGCTGGTAGCTTGGGTTTAATTATTCAAAGTCTTCTGTTATTTGGGCTTTTGTGTGAAGTTTCCTGCTCTTGGGGTAGTTCTGGATGACACTGTGTTTGAGCAGGATTTGAAGCAAACCGCAAGAGCTGTTTGCAATTCAGCATTGCTGTGTTTTGGTAGCGCTGGAGATCTTGTAATCTTCTCTTCTTGTGACTAAATGTGTACCCTGTAATGTACACAAGTATACTGGATAATATACTGTAGTGGAATCAAAATAATATCTCTACACTAGAAAGTTTTACAGTAACAGGCATGGAGACCTACTTTTTGAATGTATGTCTGTCTGTTTGTAAATTAAGTATCTTACTGTATGCAACTTTTCTTCAAGGCATCAGGAGGTGAAGAGAGGTGCACTTATTACTGTGGAGCAGTAGGTGTAAAGCTGTTTTGGTTCCTAGAAATTATAATGAAAAATAAATCCATGTCACAAAGATAGATATCCATGAAAAAAATACATGTAGGGAGACAAGCCATTATCAAACAATAGTTTTTAGGTTGGATGCATTAAATGTTTTCCTTTTTACTTCTGCTGTATTTTCAGATCATGCTAATTCTTTGCTTATTTTGCTCATTTTGCATTTTTCATTCCTCCTTCTCCTTTCCCTTATGTTTTAATCCTACCCCATTTTTTCACATGACAGGAAAAAGCCAGATCACATCAGGTACCAAACAGCTTCTTTTATACCTTCCTAATGTTTCTTTGGCACGCAAAAAGCTCTTCATTAACCCTGCATTTAATTTTGATTACTTGCAATGGATGGATAAGCAGCTCAGTCTAAGAAAATAACAGAAGGATTCTGCCTGGGATGCCAATATACCTGATGCCTTTAAAAGAATTAGAAAAATTGAGCTAGTTTTAGCAAAAAAGGAATTAAGGCAAAGTTTCTGCACTCAAACTTCTGACTGTACAATATCAGTGTTTTGACTTTTTCCAGTTGAAGTTGGTGAGATTTTTCTCACCAACTGCATTGAAAATAGAGATGTAGCTTTTAAATGTTGTGCATTCTTAATCATTCTGTTTTATTTGCATGCTGACAGCAACTAGTGAAAAAACTGTTTCCTTTTGAAAATCAATTAAGCATGATTAAAATTTTCATGTAAAACTCGATTTTATTGCTTCTCTCAGTTCTCAGGAATTTGAAATGTTTTTCCATGAATTTTGTATTGTTTCCTATTTAACAAATACTTTTGGAATTGCATAGGTATAAATGATTGAAAACATTCAGTTTTGAAGCCCAAACAGCTACATTTAATCAGTAGCCAGTGGAGCAGTGCAAATTACTGTTAAGATTTTCCCGAGTGTGTTTTCTCCTTCAGCACGTTGCTCTCCTGTTTCTGACAGAAGAACACATTCAAAGCAACTCTGGTAACACTTAGTACTTACTGCAAACGTTGCCCAAAGGTTTATGAACATGAATTCTTAGAACAGGATAGATATGGAGTATCCTATAATAGCACCTTCAGTACATATATTGTACCTCAGTTTCCTGGCTGTCACAGCTGTAAATCCCCAGTAGTCTGTTTCTTACAGTAACAAGTAGAATTTATTAATGATACTTCATTAATTTTAAATAATTGATAAAGCTTTTGTCCAGAATAAAGCTGCTGTGGTGTGTCATTAGAGAGGCTGCCACTTTTGTTTTTTTTTTTAAGCATACAATGTGTATTAACTTTATTTTCCATCGACATCTACTTCAAAAGTGTGATCTACAAGTTGTACTAAATTTTAAATTATCAATTTTGTTCAATAAAAGTTTCTTTAAAAAAAAAAATCAAACTCCACACTTTTTGCTGGACTGGAAGGTTCTCTTAAACAGATTTAATTTCTCTGCTAGGAAAAAAACAAAGTGGCTGGAATACTTTGAAAACTTCTAGACTAGACTTGAAAGATAACATGAATGTGTTGTACAATTTGTGCAAACTTCTATCCAGTTGATCAGATTCAAGCTTATTTACTTTAGTAACCCACTAAATATTTAGCCGTAGAACAAATGAAGTGTTGTATTAGTGAAGTTAATCACGCTACCTAAGGCCATTCTTAGGATTTGCTCCATTGCATGTTATCTTGGGGCAGTGCTGCATTTTTATTCCTTCACCACATAGGCAGTGCTTTTCATGTGTTTCTATTGGTGTTATGTTCAAAAACAGCACATTAAAAAGCCTGAGTTTATTTTCCTTTTCTAGTCTGCTTTTTTGTTGGGTTGCCTATTTAAATATTAGCAATAACCTGCCTAATGCTTGTATTTGAGATTTAGTTACTGCATCCGTGTTGTTTTTTTTTTTAAATAGGTGGTAGAAGTGATACCTTTTAAAAAGCAGTGACCAGAACTACTGCTGTTAATAAACCGAAAAAGCACAACTATTTGCATTATTGTGTTCAGTTATCTTAACCCAAAAAGATGACTGTTACTGTGTTGGAAATCCAATATTAAAAGGAGATCCTGTTGTTGCTTTTAAAATTAAATATATCTGCACAACATTTGAAAAGATTAATTGTTAAAAAGGTAGAATCTCATCTGTCTACGAAGTACTAACTTTTCTAACAAATACTAAATTTTCTGATTTGAATCTAACTTCTTTTTATATCTTATTTTTTCTTAACAATCTTTGTGTGCTTCTTTTCATGAATGGCTTGTGATGGTTGAATAAATCTATGGAACCTTCTTGTTACTAATTATAGTAAACTGTAGCTTGAAGTTCGACAGCCTGTGGAGAATAACAAGATACGTTGCAATACAATATTTTTTGTTCTGTTACCATTATAAACTAATTGGTAGGAAAAAAGTGATGTGTTGTGTAAGTGGGGTGTTTGAGGTAATGGAGGAAATGTGCTACAATAAATGCAGGTTCTCATTATAAGCCTGAACAGGAAAAAAGAAGTGTAAATTTCACTGCAGGACTGAATTTTTTTTACATTCCATTTATTTTTGTCAGCTCAAAACCAATGATGGTTGGTTGGCTTTTATTGTGTGCATCCCCAGAAGAGCTAGAAAGGGATGGTTATATTTACTGGTTTGTTTTTTAATATTCAGTGTTTTGATAAAATGCAATTGTTGGAGATTTGAGACTCCCGTATTTTTTCCAAAATACAAGTGATCATTCCACTCTCTGTGAATTGTGTCCTGTCTGACAGTGAGTTTGACAAGGAAGGATGCAATTCAGAGGACGCCCTCATTAAATATTTTATTTGATATTTTTTTCTACAAAGCTGAGGCTTAAGATTCTACTTAAGAGGTTTTCCTTGGTTTTGCTTTGGTTTTGTATGCAATCTTTTAATTTCAGCATCTAAAAGTTTAGGAAATGCCAAATATAGAAAGACGTTAGACCTACATGGGGTAGCAACGCTGTAGTATTTTTTATGCCTTAGTAAATTATTTCTTAGTTTTACTCTCAACAGTATTTCAGGAGTGAGTTGCTTAAATAGTATTTTTGTTATTCAAACTATTCGAATTTGTGTTATCAAACAATTACTTAATTTTAGCTTGCTGCTAAAATACCGAAAGAAATGTTTTTTTGCAATGAAAATGTTTTGTGTGGTAGCTTAACTAATGTTGCATAACATGAATGTGTTTGTTTAGGACTCAAATTATTTGAACCTTGCTTTCTCTTTCGTTTTGTCTCTGCTTTCCCTTTTTTCATTATTCTCACGAACCCCTTGCCACAACTGACCGCAGCATTACTTTTGTGAATTCTGTCACGCAGCCCCTCTGTGGGCTGTGTGTCAGTACACTTGGCTCACACAAGCACTGTAAAATCAGTTACCTGTTCTGTGAATGTCTCTTTGTTTGAATAGGCGCTGGTTCTCAATACAAAATAACCAACTTGTGTACCAGAAGAAGTTTAAGGTGGGTGCCAAAAACTCTTGTTGGGGTAGTTTGGGGTGTGGGTGACGGTTTTCCTGATCGATTGGGGCAGGAGAAGCAACACTGTCATTGGCATCCTGGCTGCTCCTGAACAACCTTTTCTAAATTCGTTTCTCCCTTTGTAAACTGAGACTGAGAGCTGCGCTTACAGATTTTGAGATTCCTGCACTGTGACATATAAGCACACGCTTAATTTGCTGTGGGTTTTGTTACCTTTTTGCAGGGAACATTTATGAAGAGCCCTGAAAGTTGTTGGTCCTAAAGGCTGCACAGACTTGCTGGCAGGGAACTAATCCCTGTGCTGTTCTGGTCTGTGAGCGTTTGTGCTTAACTCTGTCAGCCAATAGAATTAAATGATCAATAATTTGGGATTATTAGCAACTTTATTATCTTTCCTTTATGTCACTTGTTTTGTTAATTTTTGTCTCTCAGGATAATCCCACGGTAGTTGTTGAAGATTTGCGGCTTTGTACAGTTAAACACTGTGAAGACATAGAAAGACGTTTCTGTTTTGAGGTGGTTTCTCCAACAAAGTAAGAAGTGATGGAGCATGTTTATTTAAAATTAAAACATTCAGTTGTCTTGAAATGCAAGATTAACTTTTCTCTTGGGATAGAGCAAAACAGGAAAAGTATCTGAACAATTCTGTTCTCTGAAATTTTGGCCAAGAGCAAGTGATGCTGTGAGAAGTATTCCTAGTATTTAGTTAACTTCTGGCATTAAAGCAAACATGCATTCTTGTGCTTTATGCATAAAGGGCTTGTGGTAGTGGAGCTGTTGTGGCTTAGTAGCTGATACCATCAAGCTGCTTAGTAACGCAGAAAATAGATCTCAGTCTCTCCAGATTTCTGATTGGTGTAATGAGAGAGAAACATTAATAAGCTGTCATCTCAGTAGTGTTAAATTACACTTTAGAATGCCCAAAATGAAACTCCCAAATAAAAATGTTTTTCAGCTCTAGCAATGCCGTGTGTTGGTTGTATTTGGAGAAGTATGGCAGTCCTGCCGCAGGATGTGGATTTCTTGTTAATGTTTTTGAGATGTGACCATATTTAAATTTTTGACGTAAGGTCAACCTACGTTTAGGTTTGGATGTTATCTATACTCCCCACTCCTACTTATGGTTCTCTTCTTAACAGATTGCTGTCCTAATGTTTGCATCCTCGGTTGTGGTTCAGTTTTAACATGCATTTTGCTTCGGCTTGCCTATGCTCTTTCAGCCTATAAGTATTGGAGCAGTTTTATACTTCAGGACCTTTGACTGTTGCTGTGAAAAATAGTTAATTCTTTGTCAGAGATCTTTAAAATAATTTCCTCTTGATCTCAGTGAATTAAATTATGTTTTCAAGGACTGATACTAGTATCTTGTGTAATTAGTCATGGAGGTAAATTGCATGTGAGGATATAAAAATGAAAGATTTGGAAAAAGAGAAGAAAGAAAATAGGAAGCGAAGCTATTCTGAGTTATTTGAAGAGTCATAGCTATATGTTTTAGCATTACCTGCAGATAGTTTTGAAACGAAGAGTTTGCATTTCGTAAAGGGTCAGCTGATTTGTTATCTCAAAATGAAAGGGTTTGTAAGATGCCTACTAAACAATACACTTCCAGTGATGGTAAGAAGCTTTCTCAAGGGTCTGTATTTCATTGAGCAACGTGTCGTTTGATGTTAGCTCCTTGGTGATTCTCTCGATCTGAGTACACATGTGGTTTGTCACAGAAGCTGCATGCTTCAGGCCGACTCGGAAAAGCTGCGACAGGCGTGGATTAAGGCTGTTCAGACCAGTATTGCTACAGCATATAGAGAGAAAGGGGATGAATCTGAGGTGAGTTTGAAAACCAAACAAACACCAAACCTCCCTTTAGATCCTGAAAATTAAAAATAAAGAAACCCTCTTTTTATGAAAGGGGAAGGGGAAAACAATCTCTTGTTTGTCTTCTGGTGGAATTGCAATGAAATTTTGAAAGTTATTATTTATATCCAATCTATTAATATCTGTCCCTCTGTCTTATTGATGTTACTTTGGCCTATATGTTTTGATGAGATTTTTCTGTAGTGTGATTAAAATTCGTAGAATTATTGGCTACTGCTATATTCAGATCTGTTATTTCTTCTATGAAGCTAAACGTTTTTGCAGTTCTATGGCTTTCCTTGCCCTTAAATGCAGAAGTTACTTTCCTAGGGTTCTAGTGCACAGTCAGTATCTGTAGAACTTTTGTTTCTTTAATTTATTGTGTGTCTTGTTTGTTTTTTTTCCTCTGTTAGAAACAGGAAAAGAAATCATCCCCTTCTACTGGAAGCCTAGAATCTGGCAGTGAGACAAAAGAGAAGTTGTTAAAGGGAGAAAGTGCTCTGCAGCGAGTTCAGTGTATTCCTGGTAATGCTGCCTGCTGTGACTGTGGGCTGGCAGATCCTCGCTGGGCCAGTATCAACCTGGGAATCACCCTGTGCATCGAGTGCTCTGGGATACACAGGTTGGGGAACTCTTCTGAACCATATTGGATTTGTGCATTGACTTAATAAAGGGTGGTGTTAACATCTTCAAATGTATATTGAAGCAAGATCAGAGACCCCTGTTTGTAAAACTCAATGGTAGAGCTGTCTGAGGTAAGACAACATGCAGTTACAGGTTAAACTTTTTTTTTTTTTTCATGCTGTTTAGGAGCTTGGGAGTCCACTTCTCAAAAGTAAGATCTTTAACGCTGGATTCATGGGAACCTGAACTTCTGAAGGTATTTTTGAAACAAGTTTCTATTTGGTACTTAAACTGTTTTTCTAAAGTCTCTGCACCAGAAAGTTCAGTGCAGAAACACTTGCATTAGTACTGAGTGCATGTCTTGCAGTTTTAAGTAGAACATGTTTATAGTTGTATGTTGAGGCTTTTTAATTCACGCTTTCTTATAATACATGCAGTAGCAGCAGTCATTCTTGGTACAGACTTGTCAGAACAACTTATGATGCTTTCAGGTTCACAAATGCGCTTTGAGTAGTAAGTGTCATCTCATACTTTCAACATATGAAAAGGGAATTCTGTTTACAGACCGATAATATAATGGGCTGAAAAAATCGGGAAGTGAACATACTTTGGAATCATGATCATACTTCAGAATTCAATTGCCAGCTCTAATGGTGAGATCTTGGTTTCATACTCCTGCTGGCTTACAGGAGAGCATTCATGCATTCATGCAGTTGCTCATGTGCTATTTTTGTGCCAGAATTCTATCTTGAACCATGGTTATGAAAATCACGTGATATTGAAATACCAAAACAGGAACTCGCGCATGATGCATGTGTGCAACTGAGTAACCGATGCAAAGCGTTTGTTTCTAGCTGTGATGTTCTGGTGCTTAGGTGTTGCTTCTCTGTTCTGAACAACCAAAAGACAATGTGAGCCAGGGTGTTTGCTTGTCATTTAACCTTCAATAGTTTCAATATCAATGTATTCATGCTGAGGAAACAAAAAACCCTAAAAATTACACCCCTTGTCCTGTTTGTGTAAATGCCAGAGCTGAATATTCTACCTGGTGTTAGAAGTTCATTTATTGCCATCAGTAAGTTGGACTTCATGGGCCAGATTCTCCTTAAAGTAGTATCTGCAGGCTGGTTTTACTCTTTGATCTTTTTCTGTAGACATAACAGACTATGGTTTAGAAAAAATGTCTCTTGGAAAAGATGGAATAGGATTGATTGACTTGTCTCTTGTTGATTAAGAATAGCTACCAGCAAAGCTGCTGGAAAAGAGTTCCTTTGTTCATGAGGCTCACAGATGTCATTCTGATAGCACAAAAACGTTATTGAATGACAGGTGGTCATTTTTGCAGTCCTTCAGGAGGGAATGGCACTTTAAAAGAGTGACTGTATTTTTTTTTTTTTTTTTTTTTTGCTATCTTACTTGGAATTCAGTCTCTCTATACACTGTTTTTTTCATTATCGTGATATAAACCCATGCTTATTTCTGTAAGTGTCCTTTTTTACCAAGTTGTAAAAATAGACTGAGGGTAGAAACAACTAATTAAGTAGGTAAAGCCTTTTGCAACTGTATTTGAATTTATTTATTTTGCTTCATAGCTTATGTGTGAATTGGGAAATGATGTTATAAATAGAATATATGAAGCGAAGTTGGAAAAAGTGGGAGCAAAGAAGCCACAACCTGGAAGCCAAAGGTAGTCATTTACTAGCAGTGCCTCTTCCTTTTCTGTTGCCTTCGTCAGCCTCCAGCTGTTAAAGATGCTGCTGCTTGACTCTGTAATATTCCTTTGATTTACTCTTTGTTTCCCCTACAGCAGTATGTTTTGCTCTCCCCCATTTCTCACTCACTGTCTTTATTTGGGTATTCCTGCTGTTGGTCCCTCTTGGCTTCACTTGTTCTTTTTCTGATCTCACTCCCTCCTTTGCTGATTCCTCTAGAGCATCTTGCTTTCTCATCACCATGGACATGTTGATTTTGTTCCCTGTCTGCTTTGGACCACCTCAGCTGTTGTTGGTTCATGAGTGCTCTGGGCAGGAGTCTGGGGCTCTGCCTTTTGTTTACAGTGACTTTATTCTCCAGTTTGACTTTTGTTCCCTGATCCCCAGAATGCTCTTTTCTTTCTGCCTACGTTGTACATGAGCTCTGCTGCTTTACAGCAACCGTCTGATGACTGTTCTGCTCTCTTCCATTTCTCTGATGCTCTGATGCTCTCTGCCTTTGAAGGTAGTTTCCTAATGTTTAGTTCTGCTGTATAAGATGTCTTTTAATTTTTTTTTTTTTTTTACCAGCTTTCCAGTTATGTGCTGCTTGCTGTCAAGCAGTTTTACAGTATAGAAAACAGTACTTTATAAAGTGTTGGCAGCATGGAGACAATTATAATAGCATAAACAATATAGATTTGCTAGATATTCCTTCTAGTGGTAACTGCTTTTTAGCAGTTTCAATACTAATATGTTTATAGCCCCTTCCAGTTAGTTATAACTGCTGTGTGTGTATCTTAAGATGAAAACCTAAGGTTACAAGAAAAAATATTATGCATTATGGAACTGGTGGCTGTGCCTGAGGCTTATTTTTGTTATGGGTCTCTTGTGCAATCCTGATGCTTTTTGAATCAATGTTGTGATTTCTATTTCCCTAAGAAACTAAATATATGCTATATTAATTGGTTACTGACAATCCAAAACATGTATAAACAAATAATATTAACACTAAGAAGTGGCAGTGGGACTAGATGGTTGTTGTAGGTTCCTTTCTGACTAAAATAGTCTATTCTAAGTAACATGCAGTAGCTAATGCTTATTTCCTCCATGTCTATTTTCTAAAGTCTCTGCCTGAAAGAAAATATACGTATATGAACCCAACAAAATTACTGTCTTTTGAGACTTATGCAAAATTTAATAAAAAATCCAGAAATAGTGTACTCTTCATCTTTCTGAAAATGTGCCATAAGTGTCTGTTATGTGCAGTGCCAAACTACAATTTTGGTTACTGCCTTTACTATGAAATGGATGTTCTGTAGTAAATTAGAATATTACAATATTAGCTTACTAACTCGAGGGATTTTGTATCTGACAGGCAGGAGAAGGAGGCATACATCAGAGCAAAATATGTGGAAAGGAAGTTTGTAGAGAAGCAGCCTGCCTCAGCATCTCCGCTTGAATCTGGAACAAAAGTTTTGCCTCCAAGTCAAGAAGAGAAAAGGCACAGTGTCCCTGAAAAATCCCTTCTGGCAGGGGAACAAGGTGCAGCATCCCAAAAAGGTATTTACACACTTCTCTCCTTAGCTATATTACACATGTTCTTTTTAAAGTAACATATTTTTGTATTAATTGATTTTGTGCCTCATGCAGAGAAATTGTAATCTGTCTTTTAATGGGTCATAACCTAGTTGAAAAGTACAGAGGAGCAAAGACTTGTTCAGAGAAGTGCATTTTTAGGTGGGGAAGAATTTGGAGTGGGGGTGCTTATCATTCAGAAACATTATTAACCACCTTCTTTCCTCCGTATTTTCATCCTTCTTAATTTTTCCGATAACGTTCTTTCCTGCCCTATCCTTTCCTTACTGCCTGCTTTGTGCTTTGCTAACTTGCATGTCCCAGCGGTTGCTGTAAGTAGCGACGAGGCGAGGCGGGAGTCTCTGTTCTGTCCTGATGAACTAGATTCACTCTTCTCCTACTTTGATACCTCTTCAAAACTACGTAGTAGTAAGTACTACAGCTATGGCATGTTGAGTATTTGCATAGTGATCCATTGTGTGTTGTGGCCATTTCCCTGCATTTAATCCATTGTCTCCAGGCTACTGCATCGCTTAGTATTTTCATGAAATAAATTAAGCTTTTTTACTTATCCTGATCTTTCCCTTTCTAATATTTGACATTTAGGATTATAAATGTTATGGTTGCAATATGTGACTTCATCTTTTTCTATGGATACGTTAAGAATATTGAATACTTATTAGTCATTAAAAAAAATGTATTCAGGACCAAGTATAAGAGCTTGCTTTATTATCATGGTATTTGTGAAGAGTAGGCAACTTAACAGTCTGCATAGTAATTACAGTTTCTCCCCAAAACAGTACGAAGCAGTGACAGTGGGATCCAGCAGAGTGCTGATGACAGCAGAGAACACCTTGTCTCTACTATATCAGCAAACAGCTTGTATGAACCAGGTGCGTTAGGCTTGCTCTTGTAAAAGGGATTAGTACTTGGTGATACAATTAATGTCTCTTCTGTCCTGCTGGGCTGAAACATTTTTAACGAGGGTAATAATTGCTTGAGTGACCTTTTTCTCTTCCAGGCATGTTAGCAAGAATTACATTGAATCCTTCTAAGTGAATGCAGAGAACTATGTTTTTTCCAGTCAGGTGATACAGTGCCAGAACTTTGGGGTTTGTTGTGTTTTTTTTTCAGATAAAGCAATGCTGCATTTTGATACAGACAAGCCTCCATCGATAGGCATAATCCTTTTATAAATAGTTAAATCCTTGCGGATGGTATTCCTGTTAAGTTACAGATAGTAGGCTTTTACGTATTACTTGAGCATGCTTGCTTAACTTTTCTGTTTTCTACTCGAGTGGAATTGATCATGTCTTTAAACATTACCCCCTCTTTACTCAAAGTTTTATAAATTGATTGATGGGGAATACCTTCCTATCTAATACTAGCATCCTGGTCGGACAGATGTAATGAGTATGGCTTGTCAAAACATCCAAAACATGTGTTTATAAAGCAAACCTATTCTTGTCCATCAATGCACTCTTCTGAAGTATGTTTTAAATTCAGTAGTTCGCAGCTGTGATGTGTAGGCAAGCAGCACATGGCTTGGGTCCTTTCTTTGTCTTATGAAGTTGTAACTCTTGAAAGCTTGTATATAAGTGTCTTTATCTCCTGGACTTCATTCTGTGTAACTTATTGAGATGAAAAGAAAGATTATGCTTTAGTCTGAAAGATTATAGCCACAGCTAGTAATTGGTAAAAGACAATGGTATCTTTCAATGAAAATTAGGTCAGGTGTATCAAGCTGTTGCAGATAATGTTGTATTTGTATGACTACATCTCTGCAGGAAATCAGTTTTATTCTTGTCTTACAGTATAGGCTAAAACACACATCTAACCTAAAATAATTTCTTAAAAATTCCATGCGATATGTAAATTGAAGGATATTCATGTGTGCCAGTAGTGTGGTGAGAATGTTTTCTGGGCAGTAATAATTCTGTGAAATGGCCACGTGTGAATGCTGGAACAAGCCAAAGGCATCTGTGACGTCTGGCAGAACAGCAGCAATGCACAGCATTCTGCAAAACCTGAGCTATCTTGTGCCAGAGAAATGACATTTTTGGCCAGAATTCCAGGAGGTACCTTATAAGAACAGGGATTAGATTAACTTTTTTTTTTTCTTTTTGGAAGGAGAGAAGCAAGACTCTTCTGTGTTCTGTGACTCCAAACAGCCTAGTCCAGGATGGCAACTGTATCGGGCTGCCTTTGAGAAAAATCTTCCTGATATGGCAGAAGCGTTGGCCCATGGAGCTGAAGTGAATTGGGTCAATGTGGAAGAAAACAACGCAACGCCCCTCATTCAGGCAGTGCGAGGGGTATGAGATACACATGTGATGTGGGAGGAGGGGAAGGGGAATAATAGGGATATTTCTGTGTCACTGTTCCTTTTCAACTGCTTGCTTTGCTAATGAATGATCATGTGATGCTGAAGTTGTCTGTACAATGTGCAATTTTCTTTTTCCTGTTGATGCTTTGGAATTATATAACCTGGTAGTGTTTAAATTTGATATGGAAGCAAATTCCTTTTGTTGCCTTTCCCACATGACTTGGTGCTGAGAAGGCAGAACAGGTTTGGCTCTAATTCTGGAGATCTGGTGCTGAATTTTTTCTTTACTTTGATTCTGTAGGGGTCGTTGGTTACTTGTGAATTCTTGCTGCAGAACGGGGCCAATGTCAACATCAGGGACATGGAAGGAAGAGGACCCCTGCACCATGCCACGGTTCTGGGACACACTGGGTAACTCCAGAACTTGTCAACAGCCACCCTTTACTATAGTTGTTAATGAGAAGTTTATTAATTTCCCCAAATATTCTGTCATTTTAATATATTTCGGGTGATCTAGGTTTTTCTTAAAACCATGTGGTAAGAGACAAACCAACATTTTGAATTAGCATTTTCATCCACTAGCAAAACACACACCTATAGAAACACCTTGGTCCATTTTGTAAAAACATGTATTTAATAATGCTTTGAAATAGCATGAACTTTTGATGAAGACTCATGAGATTTTCCTGGTTTTCTTAAGTCGTATGATACAAATAGGAGAGATGGTATGTGAGGGCTAAGACTTTTTCTGACTCATCCCACTTGTGTTGCACTGAGAATGTACCTCATTTCAAAATGTACTGTGTTACATCTTGAGTTTTGGAACCGTGGCTTCTGACTGAAACCCTGTACCAGCTCAGTTCAAATGAGTACACAGTAATCTGGTCATGCCCAAGCTCTTTGCATGCATGAATTCTAAATTCATGCATGCCCAAGTTGACATCCTGGGACAGTTCAAGACTTAAGCTTGGTCAGTATGCCCTGTTCATAAAGATGAAGAATTAAAATAGCAGAGCAAAATGAGATCAGTTTCTCTTGGGTTAATTAGGCACATATGAACTGTATTCGTTACTGTATTGACTTATCTTGCTTAGTGATTCTTGTCTGTTGTGGTGAAAGGGATGAGGTTTTTTGGGTCTGCAGCCTAAGATGATACAGGAAGGCAGATTCTCACTTCTAAAGGGTCCAACTCCTTTTTGCACTGCTGTGGTTTGACTTAAAATATCTTTCTAATGTGGATTAAATAGTTAAATGTTTTGCTTACTCCTACATTAACATCTTAGTTGTTCTAGATCAGTAGCACTCTTCTAGTATGTTCAAGAGTTTTGACAATTTAAGCCAAATATATTGCATCCAGCTTGAATTTATTTGCCTCTTTCTTTTATTGTTCTGAAAATAATTTTTAAATACTTTTTCTGAACAGACAAGTATGTTTATTCCTAAAACGAGGAGCAAACCAGCATGCCACTGATGAAGATGGGAAAGATCCATTGAGTATAGCAGTAGAAGCTGCAAATGCAGATATTGTAACATTGTAAGTTGTGTGTTCTGTTTTTAACTAGGTAACTAGATTTTTTCCTATTCTTTTTCAAGTTAAAAGTATAAGAAATGTCAAAATGACTTTACATAAATCAGTGAGAGCAAAAGGAAAATCAAAAAGAGTGCACTATCTATAGATGGTCTCAGTGGTGGTGTGGTTCAGGAGTGCATTGTAGGTCTTGAATTGCAGTATTTTTTTAGTGCTTTAAATATGACATTGGTCTTTTTGTTTCCTAAATCATAGGTTGCGTTTAGCACGGATGAACGAAGAAATGCGTGAATCAGAAGGACTCTATGGACAGCCAGGTCAATACTCCACTAATAACCATACTGAAATGCAGTATAAGAAGTGTATTCAGGAATTTATCAGTTTACAATTAGATTCTTAGGATCTGTGAGAAATTTAGGATAGCTCCGTATAATAACATTTTTTATAAACTACTGACACGTGTTAAAGCTTCATTGACATTCACTGGTGTGACTTCATCAGAGTATTTAGGGAACCTAAAAGGAGAGTGTTTAAAGTACATTATTATAGTAGTGTATGGTAATACAGCCATTACCAACCCATTTTGCTGGTATTTGTCCACAGTTTTCTCCTATTGGTGTTCTCTTGAAATTCATGTAATGTTAGGGTTTACCTGGTGTTATTTAATAGCAACCTTCTGACCCAAGCTGATCAGATACAGTTGAGGAGTTCATCTTCTTGCAGGATACCATTCTCCTTCCTGTGGAATGGTCCTTTTTTTTAAGAAAATGATGCTTGCAAACCAATGTAAAAATGTACATTGAATATTTCAAAAGAAGTCCAAACAGAGATAGGAAATTATTATTTCCTCTGATCTTATTTTTAAATATTTTTATTTGTTAAGATAGAAATAAGAAACTAAGCAGTCATTCCGAAGTATGTATTTTTGTATACATAATATCTTACCATTTGATTAAAAAACAAATCAATAGACATTTGAGCCCCCTGGTACAGGAAAGTAACAAATTATATTTCATGAATATGTACAACTTTATCCTCAGGCACGCAGTCCCAATTTAGACTATGTTCTGATGTGATATTTATGCAAACCATTTATTCTATTATGGTATGCTTCCCTAGGGACCTGATTTATTCCTGTGCAAATATCAATAATGAAGGCACACTTGATTGTCAAGCTAGACAGCTAAAAACACGTTGCCATACCTGGCAGTAGCGAAAGGCAAACCTTATTTTTAAGGTTTAGAGCTGAGTACTCTTGGCTCACTCCTATAAAACCCTGATGTATTTTGCACTGAGTTGTAAGGATTGTATGTGCTTGTCTTTTACCAGATTGGGGCTGGAATATACTCAAGGGGTGACATTGAGTCTCATGTCAATATCCCAGATGAACTCTATTAAATAAACCAAATTTATTTATTTCATTAAATTTCTCCTTAAGAATAGAAGTTTTTCAAATTCATTTTTAAACAAATCTTCTAGGAAATTCAAATTAGAACAGTAAAAGACTGTGGACACTCAGACATTCAAATGCTTCCTTTGGCAAAGCAACAGATAACTTAGAAGTGTATACTTGATTATGAGCTTAAATGAGGAAGAATTCCCCACTCAAAGTGCAGCAGGCTACATAGGTGCAAAAAGTCTATTGCCAGTTTGGCTATACTGAATGTAAAGCGGTTTTCTGATATAACGCACACTACTTTGCTGATGGGCTGAAGGTGACAAATACTCAAGTAGTTTTGAGTCTCCTTTTTTTTATTTTAAGAGGTGAAAATAATAACTACCAGTTTCAAATAGTAAAATGCTTTGTTCTAAGGGAGGTAGGTATTTTGATTCAGCAGCTCTATGATCAATCATAAATGAATATTTTTAGATCATTTAACTGACCTGTCGCAAATCCAAAATTCTTATATAAACTATAGAAACATCTTTTCATATATATAAAAAGCCTCTGTCAGTTACTAAACGTTATGAATGTTTAGTAAAATGTTTCATTCATAACAAATACAGGCACTGTTTACATGAAATTATGAATGTGTTTAAACTGAAGATAAGGGAGACTATTTTCCCTGACATCTTGTTTAGAGTATTTTTTAGACAGATTCTTCAATTAGGAGATGAAGTAAAAAGCTGGCTAAGTTGTTAACAGAAAATAGCTTGACCTTTTTATCAGTTTTTATTATGGTAGAATCTAGAGACTGCAGCTGATAGAATCAGATCCAAATATTTTACAGATAGTATCCAATTCTTGTAAACAGGTGAGATTAACAATGGTAAGTGGAGCTGCCAGAAGGGACAGAGCTTGCCCAAAATCAGGGAGAGGTATCATTAGAGTCACTTTTGAAATTCGGGCCACAGGCTATAGCACAGTGTCCCGTCGGGAGATCTTCTGTACCTGTGGGCAGCACAGCTCTGCTCTCCTCCCTTTTTGACTTGCTGAAGTAAATATTTGAGTATTTATAATGTTAGTGGCTGCCAGCCTGCCAGAAGGGTTGTGTGGATGTGCAGACACAGAACCTGTCTCTGCTGCTGCGCGGTGCGGTACCCCGACGTGCTGAGAACGGAGCCAGGTCTCCTTCACTGCTTAGGCACCTTAAAGTAAGGGCAGCACACATAATTTAGAGCTCCTCTTTTCCAAAACCCCGATTCTAGAAGAAAATAAGGATTTTCAAGGTAATTGTAAGTTTACTGGGAGCTATGTGAGGGTAAATATCGATGTATGAGTTTGCTGTCACCAGAGTGAAACCAACTGCATATTTCTCTGCGTTAGTAATATGGTTGATAAATAATTACTACTGTAGCTAATGGCGTCAACATTTCAAATTTAAATATACCTGGCTGGTTTGAGCTACTGAGAGAATGTATATATTGCTTTGCCAAGGTACAGTTGGTCTTCCAAAATATTGCTAGAATGGGAATGGGCTTGAAACCAGCTTGTTCCACAAAAAGTTCATTTCTGGTGGTAGAAGCCATATACACCATTGTACTGTTTCTTGTATAATACTTGAGTGCTCATCTTCTGGTGCTACAGTAGGTCTGCTAACTATTTGATATTAGTATTGCTACTTTTTCTTCCTATCTTTTCTTGAATGTATGATGTGTGCCTTTTGAGTTACTCTGGTGTTAAATGGTAAAGCGGTGTTATAGTATTTTTGTACATAAAATCTGCACTTTAGGGAAAACATTGTTTGGAACGGGAATTTCAAGAATTCAATTTTAAAGCAGGATTTTGAAATAATTATAAGGTTTACAGTATTAAATATTTTATCGCAGCATACAAACTAAAGGGGCACTTTATTTTAGTCTATTTTTGTATATAGTATTTTTGTTATGTAATAGAGCCAAAAAGAAGAGCCACAATGTATCTTGCAAAACTAGCTTTTGTTTTTTCTTTCAAGTTAATTTGAAAGAACCAAATGTGGCAACTTGAACTACAGTACTAGTTCACCAGTGGAACTCACTTCTCCATTAAAAGCGTAATGGCTTTTATCATACAAGCTTGATTCCGATTTGTGCTCCTCATAGCTGTTCTTGTGATGAATGTTACAACTCTCTTCATTCTGTGCTTTTCTCCTGGTGCAAGCAGTTGTCAGAAACTCTTACAATGAGGTGTCCTGTGCCTGCTTCATCTCTAGAACAGACTTGAAACTAAATCTGAAAACCAAAAGGGTATTTCACTAGAACTTTTACCAGTAGAGCAGTATTGAATGTATTTATCTTTTAGAGTTTTGGAAGAATCATGTCATTACATTTTTATATAAACCCACATGCCGTGCATGTTAAATATTTCTGGAAAGTCAGTTGTCATTTCTGAAAGTGTTTTCAAATGAATGCAGTCTCATCTCTGAAAGAATAATACTTCTGTTATAATGTTGGAGATGTACATCAAAAGATGGAAAAACAAAACAGTGTAACTTTTCACTGTAGTGCCAACTTTTATACACACAAAAAAATCCTTTTAAAACTGCCCTTTGGAAAAAAAAAAAGTGGTGGTATAATACTGCCCCAATCAGATTGGAGAAAAAAGTTTTTGTGTTCAGCATACACGATGAAAGAGGTTTTGGGGTTGATTTCTTTGTCATGCTACCAATCAAGCTACCGGCGAGTAGTGCTGGGATCTTGTGTCCTGTGTGGGAAGGCAGTAAAATTTGGATGGCTGCATAGTTCCTGACCAGACCAAATGTTTTATGCGTTTAATTCCATTTGAAGGCGGTAGGGTATGATTAATGTTTTAAAGTGAAACCTGAACTCAAGGCCCAAAATGCTGCAGCAGATGAAAGAATGTGAAAATGACCATTTAAAAGTGGCAGAAGAATAACTTGGCAAGGACTCAAAAAGAAGTCATCACAGGATGTGTTTTCCTGTATGGACAGGGAGGGGGATGGAGACAGGCCTGGTGGAAACTGCTGCCATCCCTCACTTTGGAATATGTGCCAGTAGTTAGGTTGTGTTTAAGCACAAAGGGTAAAGATAAAAATAACCAAATGAAAGATGTTTAAGGAAAGTATCATCACTCTTATAGATAGAACTAAAAGATGTAATAAATGTTCAGTAATGCATGTAAAAATTTATATTTGCTAAAGTAATAGAACAAAAGGATTTATGAACAATAATTTCTCTACTTAGGATTGGGGTTTTTTTATACTCTTGCTTGCTGATTGTTTCTTTCATGGAGAGTTCTGTCTGGCTGTAAGACTTCTGACCTCTGTTTCCAAGTAAATCTTTATTTATGCCATAATTCTACTTTTCTGAAGAGAATCTTGGTTAGCACTTCCTTGCGAAAACAAGGATTTTATTCTTTAATGGCTAATAAACGTTTTTTCTTTTTACATTGCTTTAAAATGCTTTCATTTTTCCTTTCTAACTCTGAACTTTCCTCTGCGTGGCTGCCTGTGAGGTACTATTTCAGGTATAGTTTGGCTTTGTTTAATTTGCTTCTACAGAATGTGCATGCAAGTAAACAGTCCCAAAGAGTTCACATCAGCATCATTCCATCTATAAGCAATATTTATATGTGAACAAGTGTTGTGCAGTAACCGGTAGCACAGTAGGACATTCGTGCAATGGTGGGTGATGTTAACTGTCACAAATGATTAAAACTGTTTCCCTTTTCTTTTCTATCCAGGAGATGAAATTTATCAGGACATTTTTCGTGACTTTTCTCAAATGGCATCAAATAATCCAGAGAAGCTAAACCGTTTCCAGCAGTCAGATTCCCAGAAGTCTTGAGTGTCAAGAAGAAGAACCTGATCCTTGTAGTGCAAGTCTTTTTTTACTTTAACAGAATGAATTATATGCATTTTGTTAGATAGTTTGGATAAAATGACCACTTTAATGTAGCTTTAGATTGTGATAGCTGGGGAAATGTATGAGTTGGTTTATGTTCTACAGTACATATACCTCAGCAGCTAAAGAAAATCTTTAAAAAGAAAAGGAATACCTGCTAGCTCAGTATAAAAATAGTACCTGTTAGCAAGTACGAAGTTTGTCTGCAGTTTGTACACGAAGTTAGCAGGGGCATAGCTGTGTGCATTGCAGACTCTGGATAGCAGAATGATCAGACCAGCTTTACTATTTCATATCCCTGACTGTCACCTGTCTCCCTGTTGCCATGAGGAATGTGCCTCTGACAAGAAGGTCTGGGTTGCATTTTCTGGGACTGTTTGGAAGGGAAATCAGGTAATGACTTACTGAGTTGTCCTGTTTGTGAGCCTATAACTTAACAGATTCTCTTGTTCCTGTGCTGACTCTAATGAGAGGTAGGTTGTTAATAACAAGACATGGTAACTCCTGCTCTTTTGCAAGCTCTTTCACAGTGGAAGCTTTAACACCAGGCTGGCCTTTATGCTGGTGACTGCAGGTCAGTCACAATAGGTATATATCCTGGAGGACCAAACTTCTAAGAGCAGTCTATTTTCCTTCTCTTAAGTTAAACTTTCTGTGCAGCAGATATTCTTTTAAATGAGCATGTGGAACCTTTCATGAAAAATAAACTTAATCCTTTTGGACATGATGTGGGGTTTGTTTGTAGTATTTTGACATCAAAACTTCAAATTTGAGACATGAAAGTAAAAATTGAGCCGATGGAGTTTGTGTAGAACAGTCATATGAAGGCTGTTTCTTACCTTTTCTTTTTGTTGTTCTCACTATTAGCACTAAGCTGGATATATGAAATCTTATATGTAGTGCAGCCGTGCTAAATTTAGGGCAATCGATGTCCTTTGTATAATCTGCAAAGACACGTATGTATACATGTTGTCTAAACTAAGGTGTGCACGAGAAAACCCAGGACTTTCACTGCACGTTTTTGCAACATAATGGATGAGCAGGGTCTCCGGCTGCATTCTGAGGGCAGCAACACAGTTTGCTGTATTCAGTCGTGAGCTCCGCTTTACCCATGTGCTTGTATAAACTGTGTCCGTCAGCACATGCTTATGTGCCAGGTTGTTTAATACTCAGACAGTAATCAGCTGAAACTCCAAACCAGCAGATGCAAGTCTTCATGCTCTATTTGTCTGCCCTATGGACAACTGAAGCAGAATTTTTAGGTAATGTAGTATCAGTGTAGTGAGGCTTTTAACAATCATAATAGCCATGGCATTATGCTGGCCTGCTATATAAATGTATTTAGGAAATGAATTGGCTTTTCACCAAGCTGGGTAAGATAAGCAAAATTGGGTAAAGAATTTCTGTAAAGTATGGTAAATTAAACTTTCTGGCGTGTTAAATTTAAAATATTTATTGCTTTGCATAAAATTTATAATAATGCATCCAATCTGGATTATTATTGCTACAAAGCTACAAAGCATTTCTGAAGCGTCCAATAGATTATTTTGCCAAGCAGAAGAATCTTACTAAACAGTTCTTGCTTTGTGTGTAGTCTAATTATGCTAGAAAAGCAGATTCTGTCCATTTAAAGAGTGTGTTTAGTCTGAACAATAAGACACTTAGGAATATCACCTGTAAGCAGTTATTTGTTATTTAAATAGCTGTCTATGAAATGATAATGTACTTCCTAATCTGCAGTATTTAACAGCAGTGGATGTTTTAGTAGATCTTAATAAGTAAAATTCCCAGTGTACAGATGGGACAATATAAGATATGGTCATATATAGCATACACTTTAGACATAGGTTTTTCTAAAGATTTGTGTTCTGCAGCCTACATGAGAGGCAGTATATAGTGTGATTGGCTGCAATGTAAAGCTGCCTAAAGCTTAATGGCATATTGCTATCTCAGTCCTTGCTGCTGGAAAAATGTCTGATACGCTTATTTCAAACCTCCACTGGTATTTTCCTTCCTAGCCAAAACAAATCTCCATGACAAATTTTGCAGGATGGCTTCCTATAAACAGGAAATTTCTTCACTGTAGCTCTGCAGAGCCATTTGCTGCATTTCCAGCTCTCACCTGTCTGGGAAGCAGCATCAATGTGTTTGTGCTAGAGGACTGGTAACGGAGCTGATCCACAGGTTGTATTGCTCTTTTCAGGAGCTCTGGAGTTCTAATGGTTCAGGGAGTAGGTCAGTCACTTCTGACCCTGCAGCCTTTTTCCTTAGTCCTTTTAGGTACGCTAGGATGTCCCGTATAAACGGCACTCAGTTAAAGCTCTTTTTTTCAAGTCAGGTGCAATACATATGTTGGGATGTTGCTCAGCAGCAAAAATGAAAATGCCATTAAGTTGCATGGAATGTATCAAGGGCTTAGTCCTTCCAGGGCCTCTGTAACTCGCAGGATTCCTACAGAGTAGGATTATCTCAAGTACTATGAAGATCTGGATTTCCCTATCGAGTTCTGACACTGAGCAATAATCTTCTGCTCAGTAATGTCAGGAAACTTCCATTTTTATTTCAGTATGAATGTGAGTATAACTAGAAGAGTGGACAGGAAGGTTCCATTGTGGGTTAACATTTTGTTCCCTGTACCACATACTGGACAGCTTCAGTTCCTGTCCATGTTTCTCTATAGGTATGAGACATGATAGGTCTGAATCAATGGGGTACAAGGCAGTCAATTCCTGACACAGTTAAAAATCACTTTTCATGTGGGTTTTTAATAATTTACTAGATAGCCCATTTAAAGATTTTTATAATATTGTTCCTAGCCAGAGTTAGATCATGTTCCAAAAATCTCTTGGAAGGACAGATGTCAAGCAGCTCAATATATATTCTAATGCATCTTGATTTCAGAAGTGTAATTTTTTTACATTGCGTGTTGATTAGAATGGTGTCTGTGGTGTCTCCTTAAGATCTGTATTGTGTTAGGTTTTCATAAGTTTTCATATTTTATGTTAATGTAAGTACAGTGCATATAAACTTAAATTCTTGAATTATTGTACTGAATCATGCCACTGAATTATATTAGACATGGTGGAATTTGTTCCTGTAAATTTGCATGTAGGTGGTAGATGGCAGAAGTTTTTGTTTGCTTTCACAAGCTGCACATACTGCACTGAACGCATGTTTCAGTTGTTCATTAGTACATTGTGGACTTTGGCCTCCTTACCAATTAGGACCTAATCCCAGAAGTCCCTGAAATCAGTGTCAATCTTTGCACTTATTTCAGAAGCTTTAGATTGTACCTTTCATAGCTCCTAATGTTAGTGCATTAAAGCATCCTGTGTTAATACTGTATTTTTCACTCTGTGGGCTTTTATATTTTACCTGTTTATATACTGAGCTGAAATAGTTTCAGAAAATGCAACCAGACCTTCTGATGCTGTCAGCAAGTCCCCATGTAAGAGGAGTTTTCTCCCATTTTGCAGTATGACATCAGTTCACATATTATTCAAATTCTTAGAGTTCTCAATAGGGCAAAAACTTTGTAGCACTAAAGAAAAAAGATGAACTAGAATAGTGCAGGCTTGGCTGTGATGTTTCCAGGACTTTGGTGCCTCTCTGCAGCCATCTGTGTTAAAGTGTGGATGTTAACTCTTTTATCATGAGAATCTCCAATGACACAGTGAATATATGATAAAACTACAAATAATATGCAAGTGCTAAGGATGTAGTATTTTTACACTGTCAAAAGGACTGAGCTGGTTATTTAACACACTGAAAGTATTTTGAGAGGAAGTTTTGCAAAATGGCATTTCTGCCTGTGTGCAGATGGACACTTTTTCCTAAATTAGAGTTTATGCCCCTTGGTTGTGCAGCCAATTGTATCGCACAAAAGCCCATTTTTAAAAGAGATACAAACTCCAGAATGGCAAAACTGCGGAAAAGGATGGAATATCCTGTTTCATACACTTGCTTTATCTTTTTGCATATGGTGTTTTCTTGTTTCTCTTCCCATGGAAGGAGATGATAGAGGAGGAAAAACATCCTACTCACTTTTCTGTTAGGATCCCAGATTTTCCATGTTTTGATAGAAATCACTGAGAAATCATCATTTCCTCGAGCGGAGGAGCTACTGTCTGAAATAACGAACTTTATTTTTTTCTTTATCACTGTGTCTGTCTGTATTTGGTGATTTTTTTTAAGCATTCCAGCAGTAAAATACCTGCATTCTGTAACTCTCGAGGTGTAACTGTCCAGACTGTACACGCCCCCCCTTCCCTTTGTACTCGAAACTTGAATGTCGTTTTCTGTAGTTTGTCATTGTAAATGAGAGAAACGCGTTATCTACCTTTGTAGCCTGCGGCCTGTACATGCTGTAAGGACTGTAAATACTGTATGGATTAAACCTTTGTACGCGCCGAGCGGCTCTGTGTGGGCGGGCCGGGGGCGGGCGGCGGCGCTGGGTCCGCCCGGTCATGGCGGCGGCGCTGGGCCGGGGCTGGGCGCGCTCCCAGCCGTGCGCGCTGGCGCTGGCCGCGGCGCTGGCCGTGTGCGCCTTCTACTACCTGTGCGGCGGCGGGGAGACCTTCTCCAGCGCCACCCGCCGCCTCCGCGCCACGCCGCCCGCCCCGGCACACCGCCACCCCCAGCGCGGCGAGGCGGCGGCGGGGGGCCGCGACCTGCACCTCCTCATGATGTTCACCAAGGCGGAGCGGAGCCCGACGCTGCGCGCCAAGGGGCAGACGGCCCTGCGCTCCATGCTGCGGCA
Source organism: Patagioenas fasciata (assembly GCF_037038585.1). Taxonomy (NCBI): domain Eukaryota; kingdom Metazoa; phylum Chordata; class Aves; order Columbiformes; family Columbidae; genus Patagioenas; species Patagioenas fasciata. Next base: position 18,489,054 of record NC_092528.1, read on the forward strand.
CGGCCGGCTGGGCGGCGGGGACGCGCTGCACCTCCACCTCGTCACCGAGGGCGCCAGCAGGGACATCGGCCTGGGCCTGCTGCGGGACGCGCTGCGCGGCGCCGCCTTCCCTCACCAGGTGCGGGCGGGGACGGGCGGGGGAGCGGGGCCGCGCCGCACGGGGGCTGGGCTGCTCGGGCTGGGTGCTGCCCCGGCAGAGCATCCTCCGGGGCTGCAGAGGGGCGCGGGGCTCGCTGGGTGATGTTCATCTCCCCGCAAGATAAAGGGAGCAGAGTTCTGGTGGAAAGAAACTTTCTCCGCTGCCAGCCCTTCCTCCAGCGGCATCCAGAGGGGGGGCTTGCTTCCCATCGGCGTTGGAGGAGGCTGCGACTCCCCCCAGTGTCTTTAATCTTTAGAAGGGCTCGTTCTGTGTGAGCTGAGCCCCTGTGCTCCCTGTTCCTGCATGATGGGGAGGTCCTGGTGCAGGTCAGTGGTTATCGGCCCCAGGTCTGAGTGACCCGGGAAGACCTGGTGAACCACTCTGCTTGAGAAGAGCAGTTGCTCTGAGCAGCGCTGCTCCTCTTGTAGAGACCCTGTGGTTAGCCCTGGTTCGGCGTCTCAGCACAAGGACCACGTGCATCACCCTGCTGCCAGCGGCTCTTGAAGAAGGGAATGGAGAGCCTGCGAAGGTTGGGGAGCTTGCACGTGCAAACATTTATCCTGCTGCCTGGCAGAGAAACAGTTCTGCCTCCCAAAAATGTTTTCAGTGCAGTCCATGCAAAGTCAGGCTTTCCTTCACATTGAACAGGTCTCTGAAAACTGGAAGATTATGAAGTTCAGAGATGCCAGGTAACTTGATTTTCCTGTCCTGAGGTGCTGCTGCAGAGTGTTGCTTGGAAGCAACCTCTACTTCTGCTGTAACCTTTCATTTCTCATCTTTCAGATATTTAATATTAGCTGAACTCTGCTGAGGTGTAACTAGAGATGTAACCTTAACATCGTTCATAAAAACCAGTTGTTGCTAAATAATCCCACCTCTTCTTATTCTTAAAAAGCACTTTTACTGGTGCTAGTCCTCAGTCAGGTCATGACTACTGGTGGGTGACCTGCACTGTGCTGGCTGTCCTCAGCTCTCTGGAGGGGTGTGCGTGACGCCTTGGGGAGGGTTCCTCCCTACTGTGGCAGGGTGCACTGACAGTGCCCTGTGACGGTGCAGTGCAACAGCTGACTCAGGTTTGCGGTATCGTGTCCCCTGGAGTGGGGACCCCTGGGCCACCATGGTGTGCAGATCCCTTGCAGACACCCATGTGTGGCTGTGGCTGCCTTACCACGGTCTGCTCTTCGCGGAAACCAAACTCCTCTGCGGGCAGCCTTGCTTCACCAGGAGGACACAGGCTTGTGAGTTAAATGTTGTGGGAGGTGGGAGCGGGAGGTGGGGGCATGTAGTGATGGGTCTGTTGCTGGACGGGCCCCCATCTCTGCTTGTGGACTCACAGGAAAGCTTGGCTCATGGCTTGGTGAGGAGGTCTTGCACCAAAACTGATCTCTGTTGGATGATCTGGAGGGCTCAGGTGAGATCTCACTAGGGTCTGCTCTGTGGAAGAGCCTTCTTCCCTCTCTCCTGGCAGAGCCTGGTGTTGCTTTAGCCTGCCTGTGGTTGGCACTACACTTCAGATCTGTTCACTGACCTGTTTGGAGCTAGAGAGTTCCTAGAGAGCAGATGCTGTTCCACACTTTGGAAGCATACAGCCTTGCTCTTAACACTGTGATGATTTTTGGTGCACTAGCAGATGACAGTGCCTTTTTGTTCTTGCTGTAGTCTACCTCATTTCTCTTCTTTAGTGGCAGGAATTGTCACCACAGCTTGGACTTTTTGTACAGCTAAATGTCAAATATGGTTGATCCCCAACCTGGTCCTTAGCCCCAGCAGTAACCTATCTCCATCCTGAGAGCTCTTCTGGTTTCTTTCGATGTCCACAGAACACTTGTCTGCTTCTTGATGCTGTTTTGCCCAAGCGGACCCGCAGGTGAGGTGTGATAAACTGCTCAGAGAGCAGCTTAAGCTGCCAAAGCAGGACCAATGACAATCTGGAATGTAACTTTTGCTTCCTGAGGATGTGATTTGGGCTTTGCTTTTGGAGCTGTCATTGCCCTCCCTTCCTAGCAGAGCTGGAATTAGCCAGGTCCTCTGTTACAGGACAGCCCAGGAATCAAACCTGGATCCCAGCCCTTGGGGAGGGTCATGGGCCAATTCTCGTCTCTCCCTAATTAAATTCAGGAGCTTTCAAAATGTCCTGGAGACTGAAGCAGCTGGCTGCAGCCTGCCAGGGCAAGAGCAGGGGGGATTTAGGAGGGTCCACAGTGGGGTGTGTGGGAGCAGCTGAGGCACAGAACTGTCCCTGCTGGGCAGGGCAGCCCTGGGCTGTCCCAGTCGCAGGGCAGTCAGGATGTGGCGTCACGGTCCCGCAGTGCCTGTGCAGATGTGGCCCAGCTGTGGGGCTGTGAGTGCAGCGTGTCAAGGGCGAGCGGTAGATGGAGCTGGAGCTCTGCGCTGTGCAGCCTGCGCGGGTGGGGAGCAGCGGGACGGGGAAGCTGCTGCGCAGCGCTGGCAGCGGCGGTGCTGGGGCTGCAGGAAGGATTCGCCACACCCGGCACCCGGCCAGGACCTGGCCCACCCCGGCCTTGTCCTTTGAGCTCAGAGCTCTTCTGCTCGCAGTTGCAGGCACCGCGTCCTGTCCCGTGGGCTGCGGGGGATCTCTGCAGCCTCTCCTGCTTCCCTGGTAGCGAGCCCGGGCGTGTCTCAGCAGCCCATACGACACTTAAAAAGAGCCCGACTCGCCCTACTTCCTGCAACTCTGGGCTGCACGATCTGACTCCTTGTGCTGATTCATATCACCTATTTGTGTCGTTCCCCTCAGAGAATGAAACGAACTGCACACTCTGCTTGCTGCTCTTCCTGGTTGCCTGTTTAGATCGGCCCTGTGGAGCATGCTGCCAAACGTCGACTCTTCCACAGGTCTGGCGCTGTGTGGAGATGTGCTGGGGTGAACGTGACTGAGCTGCCATGACCCCGCGCATACAAGACAGCTCCAAAGATATCTGGCATGAGAAGGAGGGAAAGTTAAAGAGAAGCAAAATGTGGGTTGTTTATTCTAGTGAATCAATTGAAAGGGTCTTTTCTCGCTATGCGACACGTGTTTATAAAACTCTGCTTGCACAGGAAACCCCTAGAACTTTTCTTAGTGTCCTCAGCAAACCTGATCAGATTTAGCTATGGGGATTTACTGAAAGCTGCTACACAAATAAATAACGAAGTACAAAATTAGCATCAGATCAACAGGCTGTGCTAAAGTCAGCAGTGGGGAGAGGAGAAGCCCTCACAGCCCTGGAGAGACCGGTTGGTCTGTGAGTGCGGAAGGAAGATTGAGCTGCTCAGGAGCTTGCTTTGCAGAAGTGCCTAACCAAAGGGTGGGAAAAAGACACCATTTTCCTGGTTTTTTTGGCAGAGGAGGAAAGGCAGATGATGCGGTGTCTGGAGTTTCAGGAGTATTTTTCCCATGATTTTTGTCCGCTGGTGCTTGGCACTCTCCTCGTTTTAGAGGTGACTGAAATGGGTTTGGCTTTTTTTTCTCCCTGCTCAGCTGTTTCCTATGTGCTATGCAGAGCTCAGGCTGCCTTTGCTGGATGCAAAAGGGTGGTTACAGGTGCTGTATTTCCCCTCCACACTTCTCCAGTCCAGCTGGACCCTGAAGCTGCCCCTGCTGAGCTGGGCTGGGAGCAGCACATCGGGCACCGCAGTACTGATGCTGCTCAGCTCCGTGCACAGGAGTCAGTGCCTCTGCGCTGGGGAGCGGCGTCCTGCTGTGTCTGGCTACCCGGGATCACTGCGAGCACCGGCGCTTGGTGCTGCCAATCGGCTGCCTGTGCCCTCAGCGTGGCCGGTGCCAACTGTGACGGTGAAGCCACAGTGCAGCTCAGCAGGGCTGGGGTGAGATACTGCCATAATGTTGCTGGTAATGGAGTTTCCTCCCCTGCGGTGTCTGGGGGGATATTCTGTGCTATCCAAAGCCAGGTGTGGCTGCTGATGAGCTCTCCCAATGCACTTTCCTGGTACATGTTGTTCTGTGTTTTTCCTGCTGTCCCTCTGCAGGCGCTTGGCCCCGAGCCCAGCAGCAGGATGCTGTCCCCAGCGAGGCACTCGCTGGCCATGGAGCCTGCGTGAGGGATCTCACAGCACCCGGCTGATGGCAAGGGTGGTGTTCGGGCTGTTCGCCCAAGGAGAGCCCTGTGGGGACTCTGATGTGACTGTCCTCCAGTGGTACCTACCTCACTGTGAGCTCGGCTGCCGGGGTCAGGATGGGCATGTCATCTTGCCTTGTCTGTGGGTCCCACAAGCAGCTCCCCACCTCCCACACAAGGGTGCTTTGATCTTGATAATGTTTTCTGCAAGAAAGTGTGGGAAGAAGAAGCTCCAGACTGTTTGCTGCCTCTGTCTCTATGCTAGCCTTGCTTAGAATCAGAGCAGCTCCTTGTGCGTCCCATAGAGAGGATGGACCTTGCACCAGCTCATGCTCCAGAGCTGCCTTTTTCTCTGAAGCACTTGACTTGGTTTGATTTTTAAAAAAGCAAATACTGCTTGTTTAAGTGTGCACCACAGGTCTCCTTAACCAGATGAAGTTTTGGTAGGGAAAAGGAGCGAAACCATAGAACTGTTGACTAGTTTGGAAGGAACCTCCAGAGACTGTGGGGTTGAGTTCCCTCCTGAAGGAAGGGCCGGCTTGGGAAAGTGTCTTGGTATCCCTCAAACTAGGCTGCTCTTTCTAAAATTCAAGTACTGCTGCAAAGTTGATTCCTCACTGGCCTTCGGTTCCTGCCGGGCTCTTCCTGCTTCCCCTGGCCTGAGAAAGGCAGAGCGACCTCGAGTCTCCACACTGAAGTTCCTGTGCTCCCCCCATCTGCACCGGGGTCGTGTCCCTCATCTCTCTTAATTACTCTGAAAATCCCTCTGGTTATCACGTGTGATTCAGTGACCTGCATCCTTCTGTGTGTATAACGAGCATTTGGCTGCTTGCGGGTTCCTGTTCATCAGCCTTTGACCAAAATTAGTGATAAGCGTGTAAAATTTCAGTAGCTGACAAGATAGGTTTGCAATTGCTCCTACTTCTGGCCCCTAGCCAGGACTGTGCAGGCGTGACGGACGGGTGCTGGTGTGTGGGCTCCTGCAGGGCCGAGCAGGGCAGGTCATTGCTGGCACGAGCAAAGCTCCAGCACCAGCGGGCTGAGCTCCATCTAGAGAAGATGCTCGGCTCTGCTGTAACGGCTGGTGTCTGGATTTTCAGCGGCGTGCTGTGGCCCATCCTCCCTTTCCCCCTCCGGCGCTGGCAGGACGTGCTGCAGAGCTTGTCTCCCTGTCGGGCTAGGGTTCAGGAAATCCGGGCTGCATCCCTGGCCCTGTCACAGCCTGTCTCTGTGGCAGGGAGCAAGGCTTGATCCTCAGGGTAAGTGACATGGTCTGGCTTGCCTCAAAATGGCAGCATGCCAGAGCCTGGAGTGAGCACTCACCTCTTCTGATGGGCTCCATATGGCAGACCAGATACATGGTTGCATTAGGCAGTGGGAACAGGCCAGAAAAAAAACCACAAAACATTGAATACGCTTGATTGTGTGTTTGGATTCGAGCCTCTGCCCATCTCACATGAAATGGCTGTAAAAATCCTTCCCTCCTTTCCCTGCCATGCTTAACTGGCTCTGGTGGCAGGGGGACGCACAGGGTCCGGGGCAGCCGGGTCACTTTGTGCAGCTGTGGTACCAACCAGCAGTATCTGTGCTTTAACAACCCCCGGCTCGCCCCACACCCGTGCTGGCTGAGCAAAGGCTGCCGGTGCTGGGCCCGTCCCCAGAGGCAGTGACTGAGTGGTGTTCCTGGCGTCTCTCCTAGGTAATAGTGCATGATGTGAATGAGCTGACGGAAAAGCTGTTTCCAATTGTCGAAGCCATGCAGAAACACTTCAGCGCTGGATCGGGGACCTACTACAGTGACTCGATCTTCTTCTTGTCGGTGGCCATGCATCGCATCATGCCCAAGGGTAAGCCCTCGCTGAGCTGCTGCAGCAGCTGCCTCTGCCAACACAGGCTGTCTTTTTCTTCTGCACAGAGATGTTATCTGGTGCTATTTGAAATGCAAAGAAAGCTAACAAACTTTTGAGGTGGGCTTCTGGGGTTCTGCTCCTTCCTGCAGAGTGATGGACCTTTTGGTGCAAGGCTGCCCACGTGCAGGTCTGGTGGTGTGAGTGACAGGAGGCTGTCCCTGCCACACAGCACCTGGCCCTGTCCTTGCACCCTGAGGTGGTAGGAGAGGTGAGAGAGCAGCAAGTATGCTCACCCTGTGTGTGTTTACAGACACATTTCCCGTGGGTGTCAGCAGAAAGAGGAGCCACGTGTTCGTGGTGCAGCTGCCTGGCTGTGCCCTAGCAAGTGTCAGCAGAAAGAGCTTGTCGAGCCTTTCCTCTTGGCTTCGGTGAGCTCTTGGAAAGCCTTGCTTATTAGCAGCCACTGATCACTAAAATTTCCTTATTGTGCCTTCACTGTGCTGTTATTGAGTGTGGGAACAACAATAAATCTGCAGGAAAACAAGGCAGCTGGCAAAGAGGGCTTGGCTCCGTTGGTGCCATGTTTTCCTTCCCTGGCTGCACACGGGTGCTTCTCCTGGCACTAGTGTGCTTCTCCTGGCACTAGTGTGCTCTCCAGCCTTGGACCGGTCACACCAGGAGGGTGTTACATCCCTGAGCTCTGAACCCCTTCCCCAGAGCTCCCCCAGCCCTGCCTGTCCCTTCGCAGTGCTGGTCCCTGGGCTCTCCCTGTGGCTGCACCACTGGCCTGTCACACCAGTGAGGACAGTGTCCTGTCCTGGGCCAGCCATGCCCTCCCTGTGCCACAGTGGGAGGAGGTGACCAGCCTCTTGAAGCTGGTTGTGGATCACATGTGGTGATTGCTGAAATAGCTGTTGCCGTTGTTCGCACCACCAGCACTGGCAGCTTCCTCAGCATCTGGAGCCTGTGCCCAGCCATACTGTCTCCTGCAGACTTCGTACCATGGATCTCAGGTGCAGCCTTGCTCTTGCTGGGACATGAGCGGGTGCAACTCCCCTGTGTCCCTGCTGAGCCCTTGCCTACTTTGGCTCTGCCCAGTAGCTCCCGCTTCTGCTCTGGTCTGTGAAGCTCCCTCTGGACATGGCCCTGTCTGGAGGGCCCAGCCATCCCATGCTGGCTCATTAAGTGGCAGGGAAGTGGTGTTTAATTTGTGCAGGCAGGCATTAGAGAAGAGCAGGCAGGGAGGTGACTGGCTTCGTCCCCCCGGGGCTGTGGGATGAGGTGGCCCTGAAGGTCCCCTCCAACCCCCACCGATCATTACTCTGGTCTCCAGCGAATCATTACTTTACTCTCCATTAGACTTGAGTCATTTTTTTTTTTTTTAGTCTGGTGATGTCTGCGTTGCGAGCGCTTTGAAGTATGCTGAATACAAATGACGGTATTAATGCCGGTTAATTCACTCATCCCCATTCCCTACTCTGTCTTTACCATGTGTTGAAGATACCCATGTTGTACTGCCTGCAAAAAGCTGGTCAGTCTGCAATGTCTTTTCTCAGTTCGTTAACCCAACAGTTGTCTCATCTCTTGGAAAGCTTGTTTGCTGTCCCTCAGCCTTATGGGGCTTTCAATGGTCTGTTCGGGGCACCGGATGTTTAAAGAGGCATTTTTACAGTTTCACGAGCTTAGGTTTTTTTTCAGAAGCTGCTAGTAAAGCTGATTTATATTTCCTTTGCAAGGGAGGTCAGATTCACGGCGCTGGATGCCTGGTGATTTATGGGGCTGGCAGGGCTCCCCGGCCCCTTCCCTGCTTCCCGATATGCAGACAGCACTAGCAGGGCAGGCAGTGGGACAAGCAGAGGGCAGGCAGTGGGACAGGCAGCAGGACAGGCAGGGGACAGGCAGTGGGACAAGCAGGGGGCAGGCAGGGGACAGGCAGGGGGCAGGCAGCGGGACAAGCAGGGGGCAGGCAGGGGGCAGGCAGTGGGACAAGCAGGGGGCAGGCAGCGGGACAAGCAGAGGACAGGCAGCGGGACAGGCAGCAGGACAGGCAGCGGGACAAGCAGGGGGCAGGCAGGGGGCAGGCAGAGGACAGGCAGAGGACAGGCAGTGGGACAAGCAGGGGGCAGGCAGGGGACAGGCAGTGGGACAAGCAGGGGGCAGGCAGGGGACAGGCAGCGGGACAAGCAGGGGGCAGGCAGCGGGACAAGCAGTGGGACAAGCAGGGGGCAGGCAGGGGACAGGCAGCGGGACAAGCAGGGGGCAGGCAGGGGACAGGCAGCGGGACAAGCAGGGGACAGGCAGCGGGACAAGCAGGGGACAGGCAGCAGCTCTGCTGCCCACTCGCAGGCTGGCGTGCGCTGTGGGAATGGCCCCAGGCTGCTGCTGCTCTCCTGGCTCTCAAACCAGCCACTACTGGTGTCGGTGGGCCCCTTTGCTAAGGTGAAGGAGAAATTACTAAACCTTCCTTTCCAGGCAGAATTAGTGTTTTTCTGGTGCGTTTCTGTGCCATTTTACCTGTCTTTTGTGCCTTTCTGTGCACCTTTGCCAGCACAGCTGCCTCCACAGTGTTCACACAATTTTTTGGGGGAAGCCAGATTTGACTGGAAACTTAAGGACCCTCCAGGAGAAATGAGGGCCCTGAGCTGAATATTAAGCTCTCTTTTGTGTTTGTTTGTATTTGTGTTAATCAGTCTATAGGTTTTTCTCAATACATAGCCACCTTTGCATTAAAGTTGCCTGGCTTCAGTTTCCCAGATTTACAATTTTTTGAAGAGAGGCCTGTTCACAGTATTGTGTCTTAATGATTTGTTTGGAGCCTTGGGGTTGTGACAGGGCATTGACTTTGCAGTCTGATGGCACTCAAAACTGAACGCAAGGGATGTTTGTTGTGGTTTGGGTTATTTTTTAAGGCCTGTGGAACACATGCTGACTGTGTGCGTGTTACACTGAGAATAAATGCATCTTGCTACTCAGCTGCTCTGTCTTTCACTGCTGCTTGGGGTCCTTGCCCAAAAAACTTCAGATCTAAAACCTGCAGCTGCCAGACTATAATATAACAGCTTCTTAGCTGGTGTAAATCATGGAACTCTCTTGCCTTAAATGTCTTACATCAGTGGAGTCAATCTGATTTAAACCAGCTGGGGACTTGGTATGCAGCGTGCAGCAGTGCAGACTGCATAACTCTTGTCTGCGCTGGAGGCTCATAAATCCTGTTTTAATGCAGTGTGGCCAGGCTGGCAGAGCTGGAGGAGGGTTCGATGCGTCGCAGTGGTTTTACAAGGGAGAAGTGATGGGAAAGTTACACTGAGAGAGGACGAGCAAGGTTCAAGCTTAGGAAGAGCTGCCAGGATGAGGACAATGCCAGTGTGAAGTGGTCTGGGGACTTGCAGAGAAGAGCTAGGAGGGGAAGGGAGGACAAGGACTCGAACTTGGACTTTTTTACTTTTCTTTCAAGTATGCCAGTCCAGATGTGACCTCTCACTTCCCGACTGGTTTTGCCCCCTCCAATTACTTGCCATTTTAGTCATGTAACTTTAGAGGACCCAGAAAGCTTTTTATAACCCTCCATACAGAGACATGAAGGAGCAACTTCTGGGCAGGTCTGCCTGGCAGGCAAGGTCAAGGACAGACTCCTGCTGCTGTGAGTGAGGGGAGCGGGAGATGGGTGGCAGAGGGACGGCCAGGGGAGGCTGTGGGCTCCCTGGGGAATTCTTGGCCCAAGTCAGGTAGTTTTCAGGGAGAATTAGTTTAGCAGCTGCGTGTCCTTAGCAGCTGGAGGGCTGAGGGAGCAATGTCAGCATCCAGCAGTTTGGGCAGAGCTGTGAAAACTGTTGTGAGTGTTTGACTCCATATTTGGGAGAAAATATTTGGTGAGGAAATACTTGATACAATTATCACTGTTGAAATCAGTAGGGTGAGATACGACTAAATTATTAAGACCATTGGTTGCAGTGCTTGTGAGAGGCGATGGATAAGAGAGGTGGGAGCTGGGCAGTACTCTGCTGTGAAGACACACCTGGGGACTTGCTGACTGAAAACTCAGGAGCTTGGTCTGCGGGTACCTTTGATAAGGTTGTTCATCAGGGGCTCTGCAAGGGAACTGAACAGCAATGGGAGAAGTGGGTGAGTTTCTGTGTGACTAAACAGAGATGAGGAGATATGAGGAAGGAGAACAGGGCAGGACTGATAATTATGTATTGCTGAAATGTATGGTATATCAACATGGTTGGTTGGGAAGAACCTGGAAGGGGTTCAGAGAAGAGCAGCGGCTTCTATAGGGATGAACCTGGCTGACTGGGACCCACTGGTCTAGGAGAGGGCTGGCCGAGGGTGTTATGGTGTGGTCCATGGAGCCATGAACCATGCAAGAACTGGGGGGCATCAAAGCTAGTGAGAGCTGGGTTTGAAACAGAGGGCGCAGTGGTTATTCACACAGGTGCAGTGATCTATGGAGTTTCTTGCCACGGGATGCTGTAGAGGCTGAGCTGCCTGATGGGAGAGGAGATCACTGCCAGCTGCTGTGTGACAGACACGGCCTCTGCTTTGGGATCTCCCTGGGCTGTGAGCTGTGCAGGAGCACATCGAGGGGACACGGCTGTGTGTGGTGGGCGATGCACGGCCGGCTGTTGAAGGTGAACAAGCAGCACTGTGGCCAGGGAAGCGGCTGCCAACCTGTGCCGTCAGCTTCATAACAGGTATCTGGACTGAATGGTTGTGACACACCAGGATCAAATGGGAGGTCCAGGGGTCTCCCTAGCCTCAGGCTCTGGACAGGGTGTTTCATCCAGCTCATTATCAACGGCTGTACTGATTATTAAATGTCAACCAGATTATAGCGATGTTTGTCCAAGCTGCCTGTTAATGACCAAGCCCCAGGCCGCTTGGGGTTTGGTGCTGCCTGCAGCAGGCTGCAGCTGCTGGCTCTGGCTGGGTCTCTCACGAAACTGATATCGGCCTCTGCCTGCTCTGGGAGTCCAGCCTGCGGACAATGGCCTCTGTGATAATCAGCTTACTCCATTCCCACCGAGTGGGGCTGGAGGGAGGGCAGAGGCCGGGGAGGAGACATGTTGGAGCAAGTGCTGAATCACAGAACAGTTTGGGTTGGAAGGGACCATCAAAGCTCATCTGGTCTAACTCTCCTGCCATGAGCAGGGACATCTTCACCCAGATCAGGTTGCTCAGAGCCCCGTCCAGCCTGGCCTGGGATGTCTCCAGGGATGAGGCATCCACCACCTCTCTGGGCAGCCTGTGCCACTGTTTCAACACCCTCATGGTAAAAAATTTCTTCCTCGTGTTGAGCCTGAATCTCCCCTCTTTTAGTTTAAACCATTACCCCTTGTCCTGTTGCAACAGGCCCCACTAAAAAGTCTGTCCCCACCTTTCTTATAGGCCCTTTTTAAGTATGGAAGGGCTGCAGTAAGATGTCCCTGGAGCCTTCTCTTCTCTGAACAACCCCAACTCTCTCAGCCTCTCGTCACCACAGAGCTGTTCCAGCCCTCCGATCGATTCTGTGGCCTCCTCTGGACTCTCTCCAGCAGGTCCGTGTCTTTCTTGTCCTGCCTGCTCGGGACACCTTGCCTGCACCGAGGCCGGGCTCCCTGAGCTCTCGTGCTGCCGGCTGCAGAGGGGCAGACCCTGCGAGCCAGGGAATGGCAGAGGTATCAGGAAAATAGACTGTTTGCTGGAACAGCGTCTTGACAAGTAGCTGTCTTTTGCTAGTGCACTACTGTAAAAGCAGTCAGGCAGCATCCTGAAAACGTGATCAATTGCATTTGGGGAAGCATTTGCAAGTGTGTGTGTGTGAGGGTTTGCCATTGCAGCTGCAGCACTCGAATCCATAATGCAGGACTGCCAGGCTGGGGCTCTGTTTGCCTGCGGGGTGCCAGGTGATGGCACGCAATGTTTCCCCTCAACAGTACTTGTGTGCAGTGAGTTACAGCGCATTAATCCTGTGTCACACCATGAACAAAGAAACATGCATCAGAGGTCTGTGAGGTGGAGCCCAGCAGAGGGAGATGAGGGAGCACCACCTCCTCTTCTTCCTCCTGTCAGCTGCAGGGCAATTCATGGTTCATGTTGCAGCTACTCACAAAATTCAGCGACTTACATTGTGATAAATGAGCATTTTGAGAGTGCGTCACTCCTGATCCTTTCCTGCTAGCTGGGCGTTGTCGCTGAGCCCCACCACATTGGGGGTACGCAGAGGTGCAGGGGCTGGGAGAGCACCGGGGTCCCAGATGCTCCAGGCCGCATCATGCGTTATTGAAGTGAAGATGTTGTGAAGAGGCACAGAAAATCGGGGTCTGTGCAGGAGTTATGGGAGATGGCCCTGGAGCCACGTGCTCCCAAGCTGCAGTTCCCATGGGATGCTGCAGTAGCTGGAGGTTTTATTTTCTGGCAAAAATGTTTCCGTCTTTACAGGCATGGAGGGAGTGTTAATAGTTTCTGGTGTGCTCTCACAACCTCCCTCCCTGCTTCACGCCGCAGCCATGCGAAAAACAGCCGGATTCCTTCCCCAGCCCGTCTCTGGGCTGTGCTCACTAATGTCAGATCCTGCGAGGAGAAGAGCAGAGGCTGGAGTGATGGATTTGTGAGCTATCGCGGAGTGGTGTCAGCCATTGTTCCTTGCTGGGGCGAGTCTGTTGCGCTTTGGGAGTTGTTTCTGTGGTGCTTTTTGGGAGCAGCCAACAGCAGACATCTAAATAAGCCCACCCCAGGTAAACACTGCAGGCTGTGGCCTTGTAGCGGGGTCCTCACCTGCCAAAATGAGACACTAACCCTGTCCAGCTGCCTGCAGGACGTGCTGCTCCTGGCAGGAGAGCCCTGGGCCCCAGCCCTGCCGCAGAGGAGCGGTGGGGAAGGGCTGCTGCCATGAGGGGGATGCGGATGCTGCTCAGTAGGTGCTTGGTAGCCCCCCAGAAGCTTTGGCATGGTGGAGACCCCTGCCCCATGGCACCACCACCACTGGGGGCTGGCATGACCTGCAGCCCCAGAGGTGGTGTCTCCTCTCATCGTTTCCACTGGCCACCCCTTGCTGCAGTGCCACCATCGATTATTTTTGGATGTCCTAGATCTGTCAGGGCAGGCACATGTGGCTGTTTCCCCGTCCCTGTGGAGTGGCGGGGTCTCGGTGTCCAGTGCACGGGGGGTGCTGCCCTCCCCAGCCAGCGCCACTCCCCTGTCTCCGAAGACTGGAAGCTGTTGGGGGTCACGCAGCATTGATACCAGGGCTGCTCTCCCCCAAGGCCTTGCTCCCTGCTCTGCTGTAGCTTGTTAAGAGCTTAACAAGAAGAAGCAAGGACAAAATCTGCCTGCAGCGCCACAGCCCTTTCCCCCACCATGTGCAGTTAATTGGGACATGAGATCATCTACCTTAATGCATTTACTTTCTTGTATCTCTTTTTGGTTTCCCTTTCCATCTCACCCGCTCATTACTTCACAGCTTTCTCTCTGCACTGCTTATGGCAACCTGCAATTAAGCCTTATTTTGTCTGAATATAAGGTTTCCTGCTGCTCTTCCTCCAGCTCCAAAAAGTGTCTCCACACTCCTCTCCCAGCAGCACCGTATATTAAATACATAGCAAGCAGCATGTAGAGCTCCGTCCTGAAATCTGTTGCATGCTCAGCAACGTCTCTGCTTTGGAGTCTGGTTAAGAGCCAAGGTATTGAGCACTGTTAAATATTAGTCCCTCAGAGCTGGATGGATTATGAGGAGACATTTGAATGCACAGGAAAAATTAATTTCCTGTAACAAAACTTATCCGTCTCCTGTCGAGTCTTCCCCATTGCTGCTGGAGGTGGCTGCAGGGTGTGGACCAAGGTGAGCAGTGCAATGCTGCCATCAGAACCTGAGGCCATCACTGCAGCACCAGACCCCTGAGCTCACCCAGGTGCCTGCCCTGCATGGGTGGTAGCGAAGATTTATCATCTGTCTCTGGCAGGCAGCCTAATTTTTTAATTAGCTGATAAGCTGGAGCTGCTGTGCAGAAGATGCTGCTCTGCTGGGTGCCTAATGGGTGCTGCAGAAACTTGTATTATGGTGTGATTAGGGGTCAGGATGCTCAGGCAGGTCCCTCCTTGTCTCCTGCCCTCCCCTGCACCCTGTCTGCAGGTTGAGGAGGGGAGTTGATGGCTGCCCCAGGGAGCAGGGGTGTCCCTTGGCTGCACGGCAGAGGCGAGGACCTGCATTTAGGAGGGCAGCTGGAAGGTAAGCTGTCTGCGCCTTGGCAAGCCCCACCGGTGCAGGGCTTTGTAGGGTGGTTATCTCTTGGTAGGGTGGGCTCTGGAGCAGCACCAGGCCCTGGTGAGGGGCACTGCAGCCCCCCATTGTCACTGATGTGCTGGCAGCAAGCTCTGCAGGGCGTCGTGCTTGCACACACACATGTGTGTCCCTGCCTCGACTGCCTTCCTTCAGCGGTGTCAGGATCGGCTGTGTGTGTGGGCAGTGGTGATTAACACTGAAAGTAGATGGGGAGACTTTATCCATGGAGGAAATAAGGCCTGGCAGGGTGCACAGCTGGAGGGGAATGTGCTCACAGCCCTGCAGGCGGAAGGAGGGAGGGTGGCTGGCAGCACCAGGGGGTGAGCCAAACGCAGGGAGCATCTGATGAAGGGCAGAATGGAGCACCCAGTGTGTTTGCATAAATAAACCATGTATATCCACGCTGGGCTTGTCATGATGCTGGCAACGCTGCCTGGCACCGCAGCTGCACTCGTGCTCTGCTTCCCACTGCAGCTCTGGCTTTTGAGGGTCATCGGCTGGTTCTGCTGGGCAGCAGCCTCTAGGTTGCACAGGGAGCCTGTCACCCGCCCTGTGCCCACGCAGGCCTTGGTGCTGGCTGTGGGAGTGGTGTTTTTCTTGGCCACGTGTGCCTCTGAGCCGGCAAGGCGGAGGATCCTGGTTTCGCAGCCAGCATGGGCAGCTGCTGCCGGCAGGCACCCTGCCCACTGGAATAGAGGCTGCTGCTGCCCTGTGCCAGGGCGTTTATTGCCCCGGGCAGTGATCCGAAAGTCGCTGCTGGTCCTTCACAGCTCCTGGTTTCCTTAGGATGTCCCCCTGTCATGATGGAGACAGCTAAAAAAAAAAATCATTTGTAGATGGAGCCAAACTCAAAAGCAATGGAGAGAGGTAGAGGGGAAGCTGTCCAGGTGTGCTCAGCATTTACAGACCAGCAGACCTTATCCCTGCAGCCCTGCTGAACCCAAGTTTTAGAGCCTGAGCTGTCAGACCCTCTTGCTTTTGAGGGTTCAAATCAAGTGGCAAAATGCACAGCCAGCCCCTGGCCCTTCCCAAGAGCCCCAACCGCAGCCCCGCAGAACCCAGAGCTGCAGCCAGCAGGGGACACTCCCATCCCTTCCCTGCACAGTGTCACCTGTGCTGGCTGCAGCCGCTGCTGTCCCTGCAGAGAGTCCCTGAGCTGCTCAGCGCCTGGCAGCTGTCTGAACCTGCCCATCACCCTGTCCTTGCCAGACCACTGCCCCTGTGCAGTTTCCAGAAGGGTGCAGGGGGCTCCTGCCTCCTTGTGTTGCAGGACTTGCTGCTGCTGGCTCTGTGCAGAGCAGGAAGCGGCATGCCTGGGTCGCAAGGCAATCTCAGCAGTTTCCTACTTGATTTCACCTCTTCTGCTCTGCATGGGCACAAGGCCCCAGCCTCTGGCCTCGGAAGTGACTGCTGTGATGCAGAGGGGGCACTGGGAAATCGGGGTGCTCCCATCTGATATGTGTCTGAGGAGGCTCCACATTGGCATGATGCACCAGGGTGCTTAGGTCCTTAAAAGCAGGTTTGCTGAGACATGCAGGGACCCTGATGCAGTGGATGGCAGGAGCAGAGCCACATCACCTGCAGCATCAGACACAGACATCTGTCTCAGGAGTGAGTCTGAGGTTTGGGCACAGTGCAGCCTGGCAGGGCAGTGGCGTGTCCCCTCCTGCCATGTCACACTCTGGCTCTGCGGCCAGACCAGGTGCAGGCAGGATTTTGCACTCTGAGGAGGGAGCTGAGCTTGTGCCAACACGAGCCTGTCGATGAACTGGAGAGCTACACCAGCTCCAGGAGGTTTCAATTCTTGCTGCTTCTAGTCTAAAGCTGTTAAACCGCTGTTCAGTTAACAAGATTTAGACTATGCCATTTGCTGGACAGTGTCTGCCCTTTTCATTGTGATCATAGCTTTCCCATTTCACTATTTGTTCCTGGACACAAGTTGTTAATGTTTTCACTCCTTTCCCCTCTCCAGAGTGCCAGTGGCTGCTGGTGGTGGCTTCCCTCTACCCTAGATCTGGTGTGGTTTGTGCAGAGGAAGCTGGTGGTCCCAAAGCAGCCTAGGGAGTTGTGCCCACAAACATCTTTGGCAGCTTCCCTCAGGCTCAGTGCAGGCTTTTGCATCTCCTCCTGACTATCCATCTATCATCCATCCACTTTCTTGTAGTTTTAAATCCGCTATTTAAATCTCTTGCAGGCCATTCCCTCAACTCAGGCTAGGGGAAAGTAGTCCTAGCCTACAGAGGCAGGCTCAAGCCTGCCCATCCGTAGGCTGCAGGTCAAGAAAGGGCAATAGCTGCTGCAGAGGTGCTGGCTGCACAGCATCCCCAGAGCCCTGGCTGGGTCAGCCCAAGCAGCACTTGTCCTCCCCGTGCCCTACTGTGGGATCACACATCCCTGATGCTGGTCTTTCTCGCCTGGACATGACTGGAGAGTGGGTTTGAGCCCAGCCTGGACACCAGCCCTGCTGTGGCTGCTGGTACGAGGCTGCAGTAAAACATTATGAGTGTTAAACAGGGCCAGCTTGGGCCATATAGCTGTCACTGCTCATGGAGATCATCTCTGTTTTGAGTAGCATAACTCCCCTTTACGTGCCGTGGCTGGAAGAGCTGGAGTTGAATGGCACAGAGGGTAAAATGCTGTATGGCAGAGTTAGAAAACTCACCGAGCAAAATCTCTCAGGCTTTTCCCACATTTCCAGCTGGACCCCTCCAAGCTGTTTGTGCCTAAGAGAGCACATGATTCCTCCACCCCCACATGGAAGCCAGGACAAAGCAAAATAGCATGATAAATCATAAATATTAGTGCCTGGCCCCTTGCCAGTCACAGGCAGAGAAATCGTCTTGGCCATTAATCTACCCGTGCAAGCTGCATCTGGCAAAGCAATGCTTAATGTCACCCATGCTCAGTTTTGTCTCGGTGTTGCAGTTCATGTTTGCTTCGAAAAAAAGGAAAAGTACTTTGCACACTCTGGGTCTAATTTATTAGTGAGTTTCTCCTGGGGGGCTTTGCCAGCACAGCATGGGACCAGTGTGGGGTGCTGGTGCTGGGACAGGCAGGGCTGCGATTAGAGCTTCCCCAGAGCTCAGCTTTCGTTCTCTGCTGTGATTAATTGCAGTTAGTGCTCATCTGTAATTTTAGAGAACAATTGTATGACGTGCCTCACGGTTGATTTAATTGAAACCTGATGAAGCGTCAGAAGGCTGCTGTGCATGGGGGTGAGCTGTGCTGGGATCCTCCTGGGAACCCCATCCCCTCTGCCCCACCTGAGAGGGCTCAGGCTTGGGCTTGGGCTTGTGCTGTAGGTCTGGGGCCTCCTCGCCCTGGAGATCTGGGTCTCCTCAACCTGGGGTTTTGTGACCAGCCTGGATATTCTCAAGTGCAGTAGTGTTAAGGATTTTGGGTTTTGCACTGCTGTGGTGTGGATTGCTGGAGAGGTCTGGGGTATTTGGGGTACATTTCGTTCCCTGTTGCAAGAAATCATGTGCTCTGCCTATTCATCTGCTTGAGTTGTGCTAGCGATTTCTAAGGCAGTTAGAAAGGCTGAGGGAAATTGCTTTCAGGTCAAGACCTGCTTTAGCCTGTAGTGAATTACTACGCTTGGGTTTTAAATCTTTGCAAACAGAGGATTATGGTGGTGGTAAATACTAGGCAGGCCTGGGGATTGCCATACCGCTGGCTGAAGGGAGTGTGGCCTTTCTCTTTAGCAGATAGAGAGTGATGAATGTTAAAAAAATAAATTGAGATACAGCCTGGGTTGTAGCTTACATACTATTTCTCCTTGATTTATATTTCTGCTTGGATGCTTCGCAGAGTAAGCAATATATTTCATGCTTAACCTCACAGAGCTTTTTCCTTCTTAAATGAGGACAGTGTGGTAGATACAACCAATTGCCAAGAGCCTTGGATTAGTGCAGGATCTGCAAAAAATTCAGAGCTGCTGTACAGCCCAGTGTCTGCTTGAAGCACAAACACCAAGTGATGAATGCATTTGAAATGGCGAAGCTGCGTTCCTGAGCCGGAGGATGACTGCCCGTGCCGGGCTGCTCTCAGCATCTCTGGGTCTCTGCTCCCAGTGGTGGCTTTGAGGGCTGAAAACAAGCAATTGCCCCCTGCTATCAGCAGTGTAGCCAGCAGCCTGTCCCAGCACAGTGGGCCCCAGGGGTGAGGAACCATGGTGGTGTGAAGGCTGAAGCATGGGCAGCACCCCAGAAATGCCAGCCTGGTGGGGAAGCCCTGCCCGCAGGCACAGAGGGCGCGGGCAGCCGGGAGTGAGGGCACGCTGGGCTTGTCCCCCTGCCTGAAGGGCTGGGCAGCAGGAAGGCTGAGGGCCGTGTTTGCTTGTGGTGGTGACACACACATCCAGCCTACAGGAAGCTCCAACGGCACTTGTGCATGATGAGTGGGGCCAAAACAGGTTGACAGTCTTTTTAATCCAATTAGTGTGGAGTGCTAAGCAACTTGGCCAATTTGCTCTTGGCTTTTATAACACCTATAAATAGCGATGGCATTACCTAATGCCCCAGGAGAAGGCTCAACTCCATTCACAGTCCCTGAGTAGGGCTGAGCTTGGCAGGCCAAAAGATGACTGTGGCTTTGCCTGGGGCTGGTGGAACCCCTCTTATGGTCCAGTTTCTCACAGTGTTTGCATTTGTTGCATTCTACTTGGTCTGCTACAACCCATACAAGATCCTCAGATCCACCTAGGACAAGCAGTTGTGACAAGGCAAGTCTCCTGCACCCTCTCCCAAGCAACATCTCCATCAATCAGTCTTGTGTGCTGCAGAGGAGACTATGACAAATGCAGGCAGGGGCCTGACCCTGTTAACAAGCTCAGGCCTGGCCTTGGTAATGATGTCCTCCAGCCTCTCCTCGCTCTCGACTTTCCCACTGCAAGTGGAAGATGCTTCCACGACTGCACGACCCTTCTTGTCTCTGACAGAGTGCCACCAGCAATAATAAAGTTTTCCAGCGTGCTGCAGAGGACAGCAGTTCTGTGCAAACAGGGAGCTGTGACCTCTGCCCACAGGTAAGCCCATGTCAGGCTGCCAGCAGCCGATGAAATTATAGGATCATTGTGGTTGGAAGAGACCCTTAAGGTCACTGTCCAAATGTAAGCTAACTCTAGCACTAACCCATGTCTCTAAGTATCTCATGAGCTTTTGCAGGTGTAATTGAGGGTGTCATGTGGCTGATTGAATTACTGATGTTGTTTGATGGGAATTGCTCTGATGCTTCGAGACAGGGATGCTGTGTGGGCTGGAGCTGGGAAGTGCTCATGGAGTTGGTAGTTTTTCCCAGGAGTAGGCAGAATAAGGTGAGCATGGGGTTTTGTGTGGCTCCTCCTGCAGAAACACTTCCAGAAAGGGGGAGGCTGTGTTGGAGCTACCTCTTGCTTATATCAGTTGTACAGAAGACTGATCTTCTGGAAGGAAGGAAGGAGGGGACGGATAGAAGCAAGAGGTCACCAGAAATGGTTTCTAAAGTAAATCATACCTAAAATATGCTATGGTAAATGCTGTCATGATGGTTGAAGGTTGGTAACTTTATGTGGAGGTTGCAGCTGGATTGCATTTGCCCTGAATTGGCCAAGTTTTGCCCATGGGGCTGATTGCACCAAATCTTCATTGGGTGTAATTTGTCAAGTAGCCGTTGGTAATCACTGGTTACAGTTTTGTTTTATATAGATGATGTTTCTTCTTTGTGCTTTCAGAAATAACACAGATCATCCAGGTAGACTTGGACCTGAAGTACAAGACCAACATCCGAGACCTGTTTGAGGAGTTTGACAACTTCCCAGAGGGAGCAGTCATTGGGATTGCCAGGGAAATGCAACCAGTGTACAGGTACAGCCCCCTCCCCTTGGGGCAGAGAGGGTGGGCAGGGGACAGCTGGCATGTCTTCTCTTCAACTTAGTTCGGTCTTTGAAAGAAAACCTAGGGGGAAGCAGTGTTCCTGCTTTAATCACTGCAGAGAGACTTAATCTGAAACTTGTAGCCTGGAATGAATGAAGTGTGCAATGTTGCTGTGGTTTCCTTATTCTCACGCACCGTCACAAGACTTCCTGGTCATTGGTGCCAAAATCCATATCTAGATTACAGCACATTTGCTAGAGGTGTGTCCCTGCAGAGATGTTGTATTTGCATTCTGGGGCATCAGTTTGTATGTCAGGGCTCAGAGGTTTTGGCTCTGAATGTCGCAGAGAGCAAGGTTGAGTTTGGGCAACAGTGAGGTTGTGGGTCCCTGGA
Organism: Patagioenas fasciata; assembly: GCF_037038585.1. Taxonomy (NCBI): domain Eukaryota; kingdom Metazoa; phylum Chordata; class Aves; order Columbiformes; family Columbidae; genus Patagioenas; species Patagioenas fasciata. The sequence goes on from NC_092528.1 coordinate 18,509,627, forward strand.
GTGTCAGTGCACCTTCTGCCAAGGAAATATTCCCTCAGAGAATACTGAGTGGGCAACTCTGTTGGTGACCTGGACTTGCAAGCATGAAGACAGCCCCATGGTCACTTCTCTTGAGACCCTTGGTCCATCAGCCAGTGCTGACTGTGGTGGCAGCTGGCAGTGGGAGCTGCACACCGGGGGGTGGCCCGGCTCTTCCCGCCCATGGGCCACCAGTGGGCTTCAGGGACATGGGTGTTTCCAGGCTGGTGCTTAAAGAAACTGGTTTAATTTAGGCTGCATTGTTTCAAGGATGAATTTCAGGTTTTGTTTTAATTTGGGGTGAATCAGATTATCAACTCAGGATGTCTTGGTGGCTTCTCAAAAGCAGAGCTTGAGCATCTGAGATGGCTTGGCTACATTTGCTAATCCTAATGGAATTGTTCTTGGAGAAAGATAAAAAAGCTTAAGCTGAGTGTCTTTTCCTTGCCTATTGGAAGCGTTATTAGTGAGAGCAATCCTAAGACATGTCCAGCAGCACTCTTGGGCAAAGGCTGAGCTGCAAAGGTCTGAAGCAGTCATTGCTCCTGCATGTGCATCTGGATGGAACGAGGGTGGAGACAGAGAGAAGTGCACCAGCAGGGGACTCATGGTCATTAATCACCACCAGTCATTCCCTAGAAGCCCAAGCCAGCTCAGGACATACTCACAAGAGCATTTCTGGTTGCCTAAACTGCAGAAGTCACCATTGTTCCCAGGCTGGAAAAAGACAACTCTGTGCCCATGGTAGAAGTGTCACCTCCCCTCCCGGCTTGTGTTCTTGGCAGGGAGAGCGGGGGCCAGAGAAATGTGGATGCCGAGGTTTCCTCTCTCTAGGACAGCACCACGCTTGAAGCACGGAGGGCTTCTGCATCCCCTTTGGGTGTCCTGGCAGGATTTTAGTGCCCAGAATGGTAAATCCTCAGTTAATCATACTCAGCTACTAGAGTTTAAAGCAGGATGGAGACAGCAGTGGCAGCCGGGCGCAGCCACAGAGCTGTGTCAGATTGTCAGCTTCAGTCAGCACTGCCCAGCACGGCCAATCCCGTTTGTTAGTGGTGCAGCCTGTGATGGGACAAATTGTTTGTTTGCCTGCAATTAATCCACAGTGAAATCACTCCATGTTTCTGTCTCTGCATGGATCAGCTTTGCATTATTTCCACACATGGTTAGGGAGCAGAGAAGGTGTCTCACTGCCTGGAGGTGGCTTGTGGGACCAGGCATGCCTGGGGGGGACCGAGTTAAGCTTTGGGGTGCTCTGCTGGAGGGAGAGGTCTCTGGCACAGCAGGGGACAAGACACGGGACCACAAGGCTGACTGCTGAACATCTGACCCAAACGAAGCCATGTTCTCCCACCTCCTACCACCCACGGTGGGGACAAACAACCCAAGCAATAAAAGCCCTCACAGGCTGCATTTTTGGGCTGAACTTTCTGTTGTTGCAGTTTTGACGTTCTGGGTCAGTTTGGGCTATGTTGTGCTTTTCTTCTTGCGCTGTTTTGATCTTCGTGTGAAAACAAGTTCCCGATCCCTCTTGTCGCCAGATCCCCCAGCGCGGGGCGAGCTGTCCGAACGCCAGCCTGCCCTCCCGCCGCGCTCCCGCCCCGCGGGGCTCCCACCTCACTGCTAAAAGGCTTTCCAGACGAAAACACGAGCTGACAAAGCATGAGTGTCTTTGTGAGGAAAAAAAAAAAGAAAAAAATCTTCGCTATTTTTATACTTTTAGCAAGATAAAAACACATTGTAGGTGTGAAATAAGAGGTGCCAGCTCCAGCTGTGTGATTTGCCACGTGCACAGGCTTGAAGGAAGTTGGGAAGGTGGTTGTGTGGGAGTAGGAGGGCTATGGGGTGAAGGCAGGGTCTCTCCATTGCCACTCGCTTTTTCCTCCCCACTTCATGCAACTCTGCCACACCAGCTGTGTCCAGGGGGATTTATCTCAGCATTGCTCCTTTGCACTCAAAGTGTTCTCAGCATAGGCAGCAAGGTGACGTGGTTGGATTTAGAGCTGAAGGAGATGCCAGTGTCCTGGTGCCTGCACCCACAGCACACCGAGAGATGTTTTCCAAGCAGGACATGGTGCCTGGGGCTGCGCACGATGGCTGGAACTCCGCAGCAGCATGACTGCACCCTTGCTAGGAGATGGGTGGGTGTGAACCATGGCTGCACCAGCACACATTCAACACCAAGGCCTTAAAAGCAGGGTAGCAAGTGTGGGGCAAAACATCAGAGAGCTTGGGGCCAATCAGCAGAGCTTTCCTGAGCTTGGTTACGGAACTGTGGACAGGCACTGTGAGGCAGGGTGAGCTGCTCTGGCTTGGAAAGGTCTGGGTGCCATCTTCCCATCTCTGTAGTAGTGGGGAAGATGGATGGAGATCAGTCCACTTGGCTGTGTTGGATCCTTTTTACCTTCTTGGTCCACCAGAGGAGGTAAATGGTTGCAGACCAGTGTGTTTTGTAGGCAACGCACAATTTTCTGGGAGGCAGTGCTGTTCCCACCAGCAGCCCCCTGGCTGTCCAGCTGTAGGCTGCGCTTTCCAGGCACAGACTGGGACTGCTCCAGCTGCTGCACTGGTGCACCCAGCGGTGCTGGGCACAGACGCTTACGGGAAACGGAGGAGTGAGAAAACAGCAAATAGGAAATGTCCTGGAGCCTGCTCGCACATCCTGAAGGTAGAGGGAAACCTCCAGACAGCAAACAGGATGGCACAGGAGCATTTCCACTCGTTTGAGTCATGCTGAAACAATGCCCGGCCACTGTTTGTCTTGGACAAACGCATTTCTCTAAGCAACAGGATCTCCTGGCCCTCCTGTGAGTCAAACGCTGGGGTTTAACTGTTGCACAGCCTGGGGCTGGCCTGTCCCTTGGGGTCACTTGGGGGGACTGGAGTGGCCTGTGAAGAGCAGTAGCTCCTGCTGAAGTGGTATGTGGATGTCCCCTCAGATCCACCTCCCCGCTGTGCCCCGCAGGGCTGTGTCTGGCAGGGGCTCCTGGGTGCAGAGGTGGGAGCTGCAGGAGCCCACGTCTGGTCCAAAAGGCTTTCCATGCAAGGAGGTGCTTCTGCAGAGATAACCTTAATTAAAAGTCCTGTTGTCCCCTGCAGCATTTCAGCTCCTCAGGTGTGCTGCCAGGCTACAGAGGCTGGGCAGTGATACTCTAAGTATTTATGTTGTGCTGGGGCTTCTGTGCCAGATCCTGGCCAAACTGAGAAGTCCAGGCCCTCCTGTGTTCTTGCCCTGCTAAGAAGTGTACAGGCAAGAGCTGCAGATCCCGGCCGGCAAGCAAAAAGTCACTGTCCCTGGGGCATGCACAGGTGCGTGCCTGTCCTGGGAGCAGTGTAGCCGCAGTCCCTGCTGCAATGGGGCTGAGTGATGGCCAGGTGACCCATGGCTTGCTGCGGATCAGCCTCCAGAGCTGGCGTGAGCTGCAGGGGCTGTGCCTGGGACACCTCAGATGCATGGGGACATGGTGGAGGTCTCCACCAGAGCACAGTGAGGGCATCCACGTGTGGGTGCTGCTGCAGCATAGACCTCTGTGCCAGGCCAGCCCAGCCTCCCTGTTTCAAAGCAGCCCCACAGCTGAGATGAAGAGAGTGGGGAAACACTGTGGCACTCCCAAAAAACGTCCTGAGAACTCTCCAGTTACAAAAAACAGAGCTTAGGCTCTATTTTTAATGAGTTTCCTGGTTATAGATCCCTCTGGTCATGCTGGTGGTGTGCAAGAGGAAGCAGAGCAGTGATATTGATTGCACAGCTGCTCTTGGCAGCCTCGGGATGACCCCAGACCAGTGCACCACACTGCTCTCCCACTCCCATCCCCACAGCCATCCCTGCCTCTTCCCTTCCTGTGTGGTGTCAGTGCTGACCCTACGATGTTGTGGTGGACGCTGGGTTCCCACCAGTGCTGGCACCGCCTGGGGCCATCAGTGCTGCCCCCACAACACTTGCCTTGAAGGTCTCTTTGGGAAGAACTTAACCCATAGGTCTTCAGGCAGGTGCTTTTTACGACGTTACTCCATCTGGGAGTAAGGTACCTTCCAGCTGCATGTGGTGTTGGACCTCAGGAGAGGTCCAAGATCTTCATGGGTCCAAAGATGCATGCAGCTGGGGCAGGAGGGGTGGCTGCTGCCTCCATTCCTGCTGCTGGGTGAGATCTTCATTACTGTCTCCTGGGACAAGAAGCTAATAACAGCTGGAGGCGTCTTGGGAATCCACAGTGCTGGAAATGATGAAAGTTTGTCCTGCAGGAAAGGATATCTACATTAAAGGGACAGCTACAGACTACAAAGCACCGACACTTGAGTCATTGTGTGGCTGCAAGGGCATTCGCCTTTTCTGCTGCCTAAAATCTAGGGAGAGCTTGAACAGGACATTATTTTGTGGAGAGGAAGAGCTTTGTTCCTGCTAGTGATTGTGTGGGAGCTGCTGTAGGTGAGCTGTGTGCAGGGTTTGTTTTAAGAGTTGGTAAAATAACCCTCAGAAGCCCATTAAGGCATAGAAGCAAGCCTGTGCGATTTCTGCAGCCGGAGGCACTTGCAGTGCTCCGTGTTTGCTGGGAGCTCAGCGGCAGCACTGCTAACTCAGTTTGGCAGATGTTTGGAAGAGGAACAGAGTTATCCTGGGCTGTGAGCAGGCTAATGCTGAATCCACAGCCAGTCCAGGCTGCCGGCGCATCTGGGCTGAGACGGTACGTCCTGTACCTTCTCTTGACATTAAACTAAGAAAAAAATACTGCTGACAGCTGCAAGCAAGGAGGAGCAGCTGTATTCCCTGGGTATCAGCTTAGGCAGTGGTGGTGGCTGTAAAATACAACAGTGCAGGTGGGCTGTTGCCTGGGATGGAGCTTTCCAGAGTTGCGGATAACTATCTCCAGCAGGCAGGTCCTCCTGCCTGTAATCACCTGATTTCCTGAGCTCCTCATGCGGGCAGTTTGCCCTGACTTGGAGACTTTGCTCTTTTCCAGCTGCTTCTGCCCTGGGGGAGCAGGGCTCTGTGTTTCCCAAGCCCCTCAGCTGGCAAAGGCAGGAGAATTTGCTGTGTCTGTGCCCCGTCAGGTACGGTAGTGCCAATGCTGCCTGCTCACAGTCCTGTGAGCCGGAACCATCGCACTTTGGAATTTAAACCATTTTGAGGCCTTGGCTTTTTTTGTGGCAAGTGCTGCTGCTTTATGAATGGGGGAACGGTTCTTAGAATTCTTTGGCAATGACTGGCAAGAAGCAGCCAAAATTACAGAACAAGCAGAACCTGCAAGGAGCTGGCAGCAGAATTGATTTCGGGAATTCAGCTTTACTTTCTGATTAAAAAATGTCTGAGAAGGTAAAGGGTTTTGTTGTTTACATCTGTGCACATCATTAATATGTAGGACCCATTGCATTTATTCCCATTAGTAAGCAAATCTGAAATGTCATTTAAACACAATGAATAAATTTGACAAGATCTGGCAACCGCAACTGTGCATTGATTAGCACAAATACTATTAATAACATTAATACTATTATCTGTCCCTTTTGAGATTTTGGGCATTAGAAACGTATTTTCCATCAAGCAAGACATTTGTGTGTGTTTGAGGAAGGCAGTGAGGACCCTCTAAACATGGGTTCAAGCTTTTCCTCTGAGGACCTCTCTGTCCTGCAAAGAGCACATGTAGATGATGATCCTCAGTTGCAAGGGCTGCCTGAGATACTTGCTGTGACTTTGCTATGGGTTTTTTTGTTTGCCATAGCACACAAGTCCAGGGTATGTCGGGTAAGCATGTATCAGTTACCATACCTGCACTTTGTCTTCAACTCCTGAACTTCCCTATTTCAGCTCCTGAGCATCTCAGTTTCAGTGTCTAAGTGGTAGGTGTCACACCGGTGGCATCCTGGGGTTGCTGGAGTAAGTGGCTGTGCTATAAGTGCTGGTAGTGAGATCCAGCAGGGTATCTGCACAATGGCTGTCATCTTCAGTGCTTACTTTTTTGTTATGGGAGAGCATGAACTGAAGAAAGACCAGGTCCATGTTGAGCCATGATGCTTTTTGGGTGGTTACAGCTTAGTTTGAGGCTGCTAAGAAAAATGCTGTCCATGGACAATAGCAAGGCTGCAACTGGCCCGTGCGGCGCAGCTGTTCATGACTCCTTGCACCCAAGTGAAAGTTTTGCAGCATGGTCAGGAGGAGAGTCTGGGCTATAGTGCTAGCAGTGGTCTCAAACCAGCCCAGCTTGGCTCTTCAGTCTGCTCTAGAAAGTGACTGCTGCAACTGAGCATCTGGAGGTGGGCTGGGAGGAGTGGATGGGGCTGCTCTGGCAGCTGGAGGGTGGCTGCTGCCCCTCGGCCAAGGACTTCCTCACCAGCACTTGGTGGAGAAGTAGCTTCCAAGAGCTGAAGCCCTTTGATGGAGAAACAGGCAAACAAACAGCAGGAAATTGGGAGGCTGTGCTGCACAGCTGGGATGCTTTCTGGAGCAGCGTGGTGCTGAGGCCACACAGGGAAGCTCGCAGCAATCCTCTGGAGGGTTCCCACAATGTTCTCCTGCTCTCTGAATAGCAGTGATGGTTCTCTTCATGCCAGGACTCCCCCATGGCAGCACAGTGTCCCACAGCTGGCACTCCTGAACAGGGATGAGGGATGGAGGCCTTGTATTTCTCCTCCGCACAGCAGCAGGGGAGCATAGGTGAAGGGAGAGCATCTCCCCTGCTCTGTGAGCCTAGTTGATGGGCAAGGGTGGCCTGGGGCAGGCAGGAGAGCACTGCTGGAACAGAGTCCATTCACAGTCGTTAACAGAAATCTGCCATTTTGGCAGTAATTAGGCCTGTGATGTTTCAGTGTGCCCCTGTCCTTCCCCAGCACCAAATGACCAGGAGGTGTGACACACACAGCCCATTGCTCTGTGCCACAGCGAGTGCCACAGGCGTTTGGTCTGTAGAGGGAGGGAAACTGATGTGACCCAGACACAGTGATTTGTGGTCCCACATCTACTCAGAGGGTGATTTTAGCACCAGAGTAGGGTGTGAAAATTTTAGATGATGAGGGGGACTGGCCTTGAAAATCCATCTCCTGGGGAAGGGTTTCACATGCGAGCTGTATTCACAAGTTGCTACTAATCATCTATTTAAGAGTTCCCATTTTTGGACTGCTAAGTCCACGCAGGAATGTAATCATCGAGAATCAATTTGCTGCTCCAAATACAGGCCTTTTTAAAGTTTGGCATGCAGATCATGCTCTAGTAGAGACCAGCACTGTACAGACATAATTTGTGCATTACATGAGAAGTTTATTAAGGAATTACTGAAGTCTTCATTGAAGAGCTCAGTCTGTCGGTTCTCGGCGTTTTGCGGGGGAGGGCTGGCAGTGCCGCCTGAGCTGGGTCCTCGCTCTGAACCCATCGGAAGAGGGTAAGGTTGTCCCAGTGTGCGCACCAAGGCATGCTGCCCTCTGTCCCAGGCTGGGAATTGGGGTTGCTTTGCCCCAGGGTGGTGTATCTCCCTGCAGACTGGGCGTGTGGCTGTCGGTTATGTCCTTGCGCATCTCTGGGTGTGCGGTGCCCCCGAGAAGCACAGAGCCGGGATTTCCTGGGTTACACAAGCTGCTCAGCCTCAGCTAAGGAGCTCTGGGCCAGGCTGGTACTGAACCTGCCGCCCCAGCTCCTTAAGGGGTTTAGCATTTGTATATGGGAAGGAAGCTATTAGCAACAAGGGCCGCATTGTTGCAAAGGCTCTGTCTGCAGCAGGGCTGAGCTCGCCTGTCCGGGGTCTGGCAATGCCAGGGCAGGCACAGGGAGCCTGGGCCAAATTCTGCTCTGGGTGCAGCCGCAGGGCAGCTGCGTCGCTCCAGCTGTGGCAGAAACTGGGAATGGTCTGTCTTCACTACAGTGATGCCTTTTGGTGGTGGGTACCTGGGGGTACCTGGGGGTACCTGGGAGCTGGAGGAAGGAGACAGCCTTTTCTGAGGGTGAATCTTGGTCAGAGTGGTGGTCAGGGGCTGCCGCACTGGAGTTTAGCCAAGAGGAGGAGAAGGGTGCAGGGAGGTTTCTTGGCTGCGCTCTTACTTCTTGCTGAGGATTAGAGGAGAAGCCACCATCATCAGCTGGATGGATGACTCTGTCATCCCCAAGCCATCACGCTTCCCTCTCCACTGCCCGCACCTTCTCCTCAGGGAGGGACGGAAGCCACTGCCAGGGGCTCCTCCAGTCTACTGTGCAAGCCAGGTTGCTTTTCAGCCTCTATCTGTTGTCCACAGAAGCCCTTAGAGTTATTTATCCCCTCTCTTTGCTGTCTCCCACTCCATTTCAAACACATCCCCCGACTACATCAGAACGCTGCATCCTTCCTCCCCAGCCAGCTCGCCAGGGCCTCACAGGTGCCAGGCACAGGCAGACGGGCAGTGGGGCCACAGCCCCCCTGTGCCCCCTGCCCGCCCTGGGAGTGCTGGCAGCAGCACCGTGCGGAGGAGTGCGACACGCTCGCGCCTCGTTGCTTATTACACAGGAACAGCAGCGTTTGCCAGCAGCTGCAGCTGGGGATAACACCACCAACCCTCTGCTTTCTGGCTCAGGAACTGAAAAGCATATTTTGATGTAGGAAGAGCGTGCGCTTGTTGTTTTAGTTGGTGTTTGGGCTGGCAGGGCTGCTGTCAGAGTGGTGGAAATAGGGATGGCCATTAGTCCATGTGTCCCTTCGGTGCCAGGAGCCTCATGCCTGGCTGGATGGGGCTCAGTGACAGTGTGTGTTCTCAAGGTGCTGGGCTGCTGCTGCTGCCTGACCTGCCCTCCCAGGCAACTGGCCCAAACTCTGTCAGTCCTGGCAAGAGGCGGGAGCAAAGCAGTGAGTTTACTGGTCCAGGGATGTTTATTGCTTACAGAATCTTGCAGACCCCTTATTTATGCAGGTTTGTCCTGTGGCTGTTGGCTTTGCTTCCCTCTTTGGTGAGGGAAAGGTCATGCATCCTTCCTCCCCGGGTACCACGCTGCTTAGGCTTGTGCAGTGCACGTGCGTGGTGCATAGCAGCGTTTGGAGACCCCACAGCCTTCCAGAAGCATCCTCTGACTGCAGCCACCCTGGGGCTGGCCTGGCATCTGGTTTCACTTCACTTCTTTTTGACCTGGCTCCTCGTTTCCCCAGCTGCAGTGCCTGGGGGGAATCCCACAGGCTGACGCATTGCTGGAGATGCAGCCGCCTAAGGAGGATCCATAACCCCATCAGCAAGGCCAGTGGTGGCTGCGTAGCTGGTGGTGGAGGTGCAACCTCTTGAACGTCTCAGGTGGGTCCAGGCACTCAAGCCCAATCTGCTGCCTATGGGACCAGTGCTTCGGGCTTGCTGTTGGTCACCGAGCTGGCACTGTCGTAGCTGGTGGTGGAGGTGCAGCCTCTTGAACATCTCAGGTGGGTCCAGGCACTCAAGCCCAGTCCCCTGCCTATGGGACCAGTGCTTCGGGCTTGCTGTTGGTCACCGAGCTGGCACTATCACGTCCACCCTGTCGGTCCTGCCAGCGAGGGCACCCTGCTGCTTTACCAGCAGTTTCCAGCTCATCCCATGAGGTTGTCCCATAAATGAGTACAAGTTCATGGATTTGGACGAAGTCTTCCCCCCACCCAGCATTTCCCTCGTGCTGTGCAGGAAAAGGACTTGGAAAATACAGCTGATAGGTGGAACAGTCCCTTCTCCCCTGGCAGCTGTCCCCAGGAATGCACTTTAAAGGGTGAGATGGCAGCTCTGCAACCCGGAGCTCATGACTGCGGCGTGTGAGGCTGGGGAGGTGCAGCTGAGTGCCTTGTGCTTGGCCAGCAAGGGAAGTCCTGGTGGAAGCAGGCTTTTTTATCTGGGCTGCCTGAGCCCGGCGTTTGAATGCTTGGAAATGCTCTTCTCCAGATGTTTCCTAGCACACGCCGGCTCTGTTTATAAACAGCTCCTCAAAGCAAAGCCCGTCAGGGCTGCAGGCAGGCGCTCGCGGCAGCGGCCCCACACGGCTCCCCTGCACCCCACTATGGGGTCGGGGGCCTGGGGTCACTTCTTTCCCTCCTTTCTAGAGGAGCCAGGGTGGTTAACAAAAGCACAAAATTCCTCCTCTTCCTTTCTCCTCCCCTCCTCCTGGCCAGCAGCTTCCTGCCCCGTTGCCTCCCAGCGTTGCCGGCATCTCCAGCTGCCTTCCTGCCCCAGCTCTTGCTGCTGGGGAGCAGGGAACAGGGCACTCCGGAACCCAGGCTGGGGCACACTGGGGCTGCCTGAGCCACCTGTCACAAGGGAGATCCCGGCTGCTACAGGGGCTTGGGGTGGAGAGATGTTTCCATTGCATCCAACCAGCGGTTTGGTTCATTAATGGAGAGTGGTTATCTTGGAGGGCTGCACCCCCAGCAGCCCAGCGGCTCCCTGGATCCTGGCAATGCACTCGTCAAGCCTCTGGGATTTTCCCCCCTTGTTTTGCCGAAATTTAAGCCAGATGCCAAGGCAGGTGTCAGGCAGGACAAAGCAGTGCGGGATGCAGGCTGGGTCAGCTCTTTGGCGGGTTGCTGTGTTTCCCCAGCCCTAACTCCTCCAAAGAAAATGATCCTCATACCCACTGCTCTTTCCTCTTCAGGCTGGGTGGAGGTACCTTTCAACCACACTCTTCTCTGTCCTGGCCTCTGCAGAAGGACAGTGCCAAAACCCTCCATAAGAGGGACAAAAGCTGAGCAAAATCCAGGTGAAACAGATGCTGCTGGCCGCCCTTCCAAAATACCTTTCCCTTGGTTGGCCTGAGCCCAGCGCTGTGGCGCGTTGCCGTGAGCAGGTTCCCGAGCCGTCGGTGCTGTGGAGCTGCCCACAGCTCGTTGCATCCTGGATTTCTCTCCAGCATCGCTCCCCGGGGACGACCTGTCCTCCCGCTCCCCACGTGCGCTGTGGGGAGGATGGTCCAGTCATGGCAGCACTGGGAGGAAGGGCTGAGCAATTGCTGCCAGTCAGTCCATCTCGTATCCCTGTAGAAAAGGGCATGTTGTTCCATTCTTATTATGAGCCATCACCGAGTAATCCACTGGGGAACATCATTGCTCAAAAACTGAGTAATTTGGTATAGATCTGCTTGTCCCCCACCATGGCCTGGCTGCTGCAGCAAGGCAATGCTGAGGACTCCAGCACTTGCCTTTTCCCTGTTCTAGCTGCTTGCAGGGGCTGTAATCTCATCCCTTAGCTTAGGCAGTATGTGTTTTTGGAGGTAGGAACTTGAAAGGACTAGTTGGCTCAGCTGCTGCACAGCTGGAAAGGTGCCTCCCTCTGTGGCACCACTCCCCTTCTCTCTCCTGCCAGCTTCCAGCATTGGTTTTTGGGCATGGGGGTGGCTTTCCTGGCACTGCTAGGTAGAGACAGAGTGAGCAGAGTATGCAAAGGTGGGCTTGAGCCAGTCACCGCTCAGACCCTTGGACCTTATCAGTGCTAGGCTGGATCTTGTCTTTGCAAGTTGAGCTTCCCTCTAATGCTTCATGGAGAGCACTTTGCCTTCCTTTTCTTATGAGCATCCACGAGTTATCTTTGCAGTGACCCGGCGCCTGTCCCCGAGATATAACTGCTCTTTGCATGGGCAGAGCTTTTTTATCTCTTCCCTGCCCTTTAGATCAAACGAGCATTGCTGCCTGGGGGCTCTGATGAGGCAGCAGGTCCTCTGCTCCCCTTCCCCAGGAGGCGTGGAGGCAGCTGCTCAAAAACAGAGCCCTCCTTCTTTCCATGGGAAATTAGCACTTGGAAAAACCCTTTCCATTCTGAATCAGGTGAAAGGGAGTGGTGTAAAGACCCATAATGAAATGAGAAATATCAGAGGTTTGAATCTGAAGCATCTAAATGGAAAGTTGTGAGGAAGTGATGCTGCATGATGGTTGTGGTTCTCTGGATCAGGAGAGGAAAAAAGGTGCTCACAGTTGACATTATTGGTAGGTCCACAGTTTCTGCTGGGGTAATTCTGTGGTGGCTGCTGAATCCCAGCTCTTGCCTGGGCAAGGCTCCTCGCAGTCCTGTGCTGTCCTGGCTCCTCTCAGGACCCAAGGGGCTGTCAGACAGTGGAATGGGACCACAAGTCCCTCCTGCCCTCCTCCAAACCACAAGCTCAGCCACCTCTCAGATCCCTGGGTTTGCAAGCTCTCAGCTCCTTGGTTTTGCAGCAGAAGATACTGCGTGGGGGCAGACAACCTTCAGTCTGAATGAGAGTGATTTTCTGGGGCAGATTCAAGCCCAGCTGCTCAAGTAACAGCATTGGATTAATTCAGTTCCTGCACATGGGAGCAGCCGGTGTGCGCATGGTGGCGCGTGCTTATGGTGCGGTGTGTGTATGCTGGAGTGTGTGCAACACCCCAGGGCTGAGGAAGGAGCCAAAGACATTTTTGGGCTGCTTGCTTAGGTAGTCTAATTTTTTCTCATTTGAATCACCCTCTGGAGTTAGTTTTGTGTGTTGCTGGACTTGCACCACTCTCTTCTCCTTGGCAGATAGAAATTAGCTGGTGAAGATCGTGTCTGCAAGGGCTGCTACAGCTGAGCATTCCCAGGGCTGCAAATGCTGAAGGCAGTGCTTATTTAGCTAACGAGATTAAGGAGATGTTGCCACTGGACTTATTTTTTTATTTTTATTTTGAATAAATATTTTTGCCATTTGGATTTTTTTCAAGCCTTCTTTTTGCACAGCCTCAAGCTGGGGCCCATCTTTAATCTGGAGCTTCTCTGTAATCAAGCAATGATAATAAAGATGCTATGAGCTCTGCTGCTGAGATCCCGTTCCCTGCAGGACATTTCCCTGATATCTACCAGCCAGGGGCGGGGGGGGCACTTGTGATGTTCGCCCCAGGTGCTGGGGAAGTGGTTTCATCTCCCTGCAGAGCTGTGTGAGCAGTCATGCGATGCTCTGTCCTCTTGGCTCACCAGAGCGATGCTGGTACAAACAAAAGGGGCTTTAGGAGAGAGGAAGAAGAGTGGTTTGAGGTCTGGGCAATATCCTGTGGGGGAGGATGGAGAGAGCCGCAGCCCATGAAGCGCTGGGCTGCTCTGGGAGGCTGGGTACCTCCAGCCAGCAGAAGCCATGCGAGATGCCTTGGGTGGGTGGTAGATCCTGTGCTGTGATCCAGCCCTGCTCAGACTTGAGGTGGCTGCTCTTCAGGCTGTGCTCTCTGAGTCCCCTGTTCCTGTTTTTCCTCTCTTTGCAGGCACACATTCTGGCAGTACCGCCGTGAGAACCCCCAAACCAAAGTGGGGGAGCCCCCTCCTGATGGGCTGCCCGGCTTCAACAGCGGCGTCCTGCTCCTGAACCTGGAAGCCATGAGGCAGTCCAAGCTCTACAACCAACTGCTGGAGCCTGCCATGGTGCAGAAGCTGACAGAGAAGTACCACTTCAAGGGCCACCTCGGGGACCAGGATTTCTTCACCATGGTGGGGATGGAGCACCCAGAGCTATTCCACGTCCTTGACTGCACGTGGAACCGGCAGCTTTGCACGTGGTGGAAGGACCATGGGTACAGCGATGTGTTCGATCAGTACTTCCAGTGCGAGGGTGAGGTCAAAATCTACCACGGGAACTGCAACACCCCAATCCCTGAAGACTAGGGCCACCACTGTCCCCAGGAGCAGCTCTGACTGCAGCAAGCCCTGCAGAGCCATGGTGGCTGCACCAGCAGTTCTTCAGGAAGGGTAGCCAGCCCACTGCATCCTAGGGATCCCAAAACCATCAGTACCACACTGCCTGTAGCCTCTCCCTCCAGGAATCACAGTCTGGTGGTTGGAGCAGGACATCCACAGTCTCCCTGCCCAGGCCCAGCTTCTGGCTCTGCTTGGGGCACGTCCATGGTTCCTGTCTGTGCCCCAGCTACCAGGACAGGGGGACAGCAGAGGGGCCATCAGGTGACCACTGCGTTTGCAGGGTGCTGGCTCCATGGGTGCTGTGCAGCCCTGTCTAATGAACAGCAGGAGGCCACAGCCGGGCAGTTGGGTTTTGTTTTGTCATTCCTTGATGGCCCATTGCTGCACCTCACACGGAGCATCCATCTGGAGAGAAGACACTGTACTCAGGTCATCTTCCTTTTGAAGCATTCCAGAAAGGCAAGAGGGTTTTAAAGACTTAAAAGGTGCTTTAAATTGGGTTACTTACAAACAAAAATTGAACGCTAGATGAGCTTTAAAGCCTTCCATTGGTGGTTCTTAGCAATAAAAGCTTTACTGCCCTGTCTTGTCTTAAAAGCGTTCAGTGAGCGTGTATCAATAGGTTCATTTTTCTAGTTTTGCCTTTAACCTTTCATACAACAATAAAACTGCAGATGTAAAACACTCTCAGCTGTTTTTCTGCGGCACAACTGAAGTCCTGTGCAATGGGAGGCTTGTGCTCTTTTTATCATGATTAAAAAGTAATTGATGTATATCTGTTGGGCAGCTGAATGTGGTGCCTCGTGTATTATAGATGATCACTGTGCTTAATTCCACACCTGTCCCAAGGGAATGATGCAAATAAACGGGCTGGCATGTGAAGTGGATTTTAAAGATCCACTTCATAAAGATCATCCTCACCATAGCCAGGGTTGGTGTGGAAGTAGGTGGAGATGCCTGTGCTGGGACTGAGCAGGCTTCAGCCCTGCACACCCCCAAATAAATCCTGTCTCAGCTGGCCCAGCCGTGCAGGCAGGCTCCTGTGCAGGTCGCTGACAAAGGAGGAGCTCCCATATGTGTTAACCCACTGCCAGCCCTGATTTTTTTTTTACACCGGGCCAGGATGTACCCATATGTGTGTCTGTGTGTGCATCGGTGTGACATTCATGTGCAAGAGAGAGGGATGAGGACTTAATTATGGCTTAAGAGCCGGACAATGTGTGGCAGGAGTTTCCTGGGATCCTTCCCCTGTGTCTGTGAATGACCGTTTCCCTTTATGGAGGGAGAGGCTCTCCTTCCTCTCCCCAGCCGATGTGAGGGGCATGGCAGGCTGCAATGCGGGCTGCAGCTCTAACCTAACCCTCTCTCATTTGCTGAACTGGTCCATTTCCAAGTAGCACACAAGGTCTGCTTGAAGTATTTTCACATCCCTAGGGAAGGAACTGCAAATAGGTAATTAAGGTTTAGTGACAGAAGCAATAACCTGCTGTATTAGACTGAACATTTTCACCAAAACCCAAGGCAATCAGCCTTGCTAGGCAAGGCAATCAGAGGCTGCAGTGGGGCAGGTGATGCACTGTGGTGATACACCCTGAAGGACGAGAGGGTTTGCAGCAGCTGAGCCAGCCAGAGCTGCACCCATGCCTGGAGAGCTCGCACCCTGCAGGGGCTCCTAGGGGGAGGTTTGCTTGGCCAGTGCCCGCTCTGATTTAGGTGTGAGCTGGGTGGGAATGGCTGCAATGAGCCCTGGGAGCCACCCACCTTGCCCCTGCCCTGCCAGTGCCACACTGCTCTCCTGGGCTTGCTGGGCAAAACAGAGAGAGGGCAGGGCTTGCTGGTGCGGCGCCATGGTCCTATGGTTGGCTTCAGCACTTTGTCACCACCCTGACATGTCCCTGAAGCCCCTGTGATTGCCCCAAGCAGCTCCCGGCTCTGCCCCATGTGCAGAGCCCTTGCTGTGTTTTGGGTGCTGCTGGGGGAGCTCAGCCCTGCACTCACTGGCTGGGGCACAACAGTGGCACCAGTGACACACAGGACCTCGTGTGCCAGGGCAGGACCTTGCCAGCAGTTTGGAAATGGCCATGCTGGAAAGACAGGCCAGGTGGCTCCTGTCACCTGCCCGGGGGAGCGGCAGGATGATGAGCAAACAGCTCTTCCATGGGGCTCAGCAGCCCTGGGGTGTCTCTGGGTGTGAGGGCTGGCCCGAAACCACCATGATGGTTTGGAATGGCCTTGCCACGGTGACACCGAGGATGCCAGCCTTGGGAGCCAGGGCTGTGTGGGGCTGAGTGCCCCCCTGCCCCATAGCCAACCCTGGAGCTGGGGCAGGTGCTGGGCACCCTCTACCTGCAGGCAGGGGTTGCTCTCCACAGGGTTGGGAGCACCTTTCCCTCTCTGAGGGAGCTCTGGGGGCTGCAAGGGGGGGCTATGCCTTCATGTGGCCACCCCAGGGCTGAAACATTTTCCTTAGGCATTTTGCAAAAAAAAAGTGTTTCCAGTTTTTTCTGTGCATAATGGCAGTCCACTGGGAAACTCACTGCAATTTTTCAGCTGAGAAAAATGTAGTAACTGAAACATTTAATTCAGCTTAGGGTGGTTTTCCCCAGACACCGCAGACAGCCCAGTGGCCCAGCTCTCCATGCAGTGGTGCCTGCACCCCCTGACACGCCTGGTCCCCGGGGCCATGACTAAAGCACCGCAGGCAGCGCAGACCCACACTGTGCTATATATAGAGCCTGCACACAGCCGGGGCCGTGCTGCCTGTGCAATTATCTCCCCTTCATGCCCCACTGATTGCAGGCACTAATGAGCTCAGCTGCAGAAGCCTCTGCGGCAGTCTGGAGCCTGCTGACGTGGGGCTGCCAGCTCAGCCTTTTTGAAGGATGCTGCTGCCGGGACTGCTTTGAGGCAGAAGCAGAAGTTGCTGTCCTTGGTCGGGGTGGCAGCACCCCTGTGGGCACCCTGCAGCCAGTTCCTGCGCTCGGTGCCCAGCCGCCTGGCAGTTGCTGGGCCCTCCCGTTCCCTCCCGTCAGTGGTAATTCCTGGAAGAATGGGGACATTCCAACTCCATCCCTCCTTGCCCTCCAACACTCTCTGGCTGCACAGCCCAGCCTTGGGCAGAAGATGCTCCAGGCACACAAGATCAAACCTAAGCATCCCTGCCTGGATCCCAGCCCAAACCTGACCATCCCCCCCTGGTCCCCGTGACACTGGCCTGGGGACATCGCAACCAGCACTGACAACTGCTAGAACAAGCACGGTAAAAAATGCTCAGAAAGCATTAAGCAGCACTGGTTTGTACCGGGCAGCAGGGATTTGCAGCCATGGCCCTGCAGCAGTGGCCTTGGGGCTGACTGGCAGCTCCTGGTCCCCAGGAACTGAGGCCATGTCCTTGGGCCAGCACTGGTCCCCTGCCTAGCAGAGGGGATCTGCAGACTCCCGAGCCCTGTTTCAGGTTGGTGAGGGCCTCCATGGAGACCTGGCGGTTGAAAGGCAGCCCTGCGCGAGTGGCATGTGGGGACAAGCTGCTGTGACATGCAGTGATGGGGGGATGCAGCTGTGGGGAGCAGGGCACCAGCCTCGCCAGTGCGACTGGCTGCAGGGGATGGAGCTGTGCCCCACGGGCTGTGGGTATTGCACCCACAGAGCTGCAGTGGCTCTGTGAACGGTTGTGATGGGATTTACACCAAGGTTACTCAGCTCAGCTTCTCTGTCACACCTGGGGGTTTCCTGCTCCTTCTCCTCTTACCTGCTTGCTCACAGCAAAGTGATGCTCATGCCTAGAGCCCCGTGTTTTTTCAGGATAGAGAAGGAGATGGGTGAGTAGAGGAGTCTCCTTGAACTCTTTGTAGAAGATCAGGCTGTTGAAAGCAGTCCGTAGCTTGAGCTGAAGGGGAAAATTCAATTTATTTTTTTGTATCATTCAGCATTCATGAGAAATGGCACGTAAAGCAAACAACATGCCCTGTTTTCTGGCCAGTTTTGCTTTCAGCCTCGCGCTTGAGCTGCATGGGATTTTTGCTCTTCTCTCCCGTGTTTCGTAACACTGTCAGTGTTTATTTGCGTACTCATTTGTACTTCTTCTTTCCCATTTGAAATGATCAATTTTTGGTATAAACTCACCTAGGGAGCAATTACTGTAAGCCTAACCCAAACAGGCCCTGGGGTGCTCCATTAAGCAATAGAACCACCCTCCCCTCTCTGCTGCTCCCAGAGGATACAATATTTACTTTTTCAGCTCTCTGCAATTCATGCCGAGCACACTCCGGTCAGCATGCCAAGAATAACGCAAACCATAACAACGGGTTTAAGTGCTAAGATGGAGTTCCTGACTTTGGAAAACAAAACAAAACAAAAAAAGCAAACCTGTTATTTTGCCTCCCCTACGAAGCGCCCGGTTGCAGCAGAGCCTGCGGACACCCGAACCACCCTCTGCCTTCAGCAGAGCAGCGGGTAGTGTGGAATCTGTCCCGAGTAAACGCAGAAAGAGGCAAAAAAAGAGCAGTAAGCCTGGAACACAGGTTGGCGACTGCTGTTTTTTCCTTTAAATGTAGATTTTTATTAGGTTGCTGCATTGTTTTGTGAGCTTTTCCTCAAAAGCTCCACAGAGCCATGGAGGGACATGTCCCCAGCACCTTGCTTGTGAATATTTCAGCCAGGTTTTTGGTAGCTCCATCTCTGACCATCATGAGCTGTCATAGCTTTAATTACTAAGAAGCTGTTGCCAGGTCTTGTTAGTCTTCTCAGTGCTGTCAGGGTTCAGTCTGTGCAGTTCTCTGCTGGAAATTATTTATTCGCTAACTGGCTGCTAATGGTGGGAGCACTTGGAGCAAATTACCTTACTGAGATATTTCACAGGAACTAGCTATATTGTGCAATAAATTCTTAACATTAATTTAGGCAACTTGCTTGTTGGAAGAAAAAGCTGAAACAAAAGCAAAGTCTGGAGCTGCCAGAATCAGCTGTGGGTTTGGCCCTGGCAGGAGGCTCTGGCATTGCCTCCTGAGGAAGGGGATGTCAGCAGTTCTAGGGCTGTTCCTGAGAGCCAGATGTGTTTTCCCTGGGGCAGATGTTGCTCACGCTGCTGTTGTGGCAGATAGGAAACCATGCACTGGGGCTCCAGCCCCACTGTAAAGAGATGAGCACCTTTCAGCTCTTTCTCCGGGCTCGCTTCAGATGGATTTGGCATCCCGCAGCCTGGAGGGGACTCACCCCTGGCCCCAGCCTTCGCCAGCGCAGCCCCAGCCCCGGCTTTCCCTCTCGCTCACACCCAACCATCATTTATCAGCAGTTTGTGACCCTGCTGGTGACAATCCTAAAGCTGTGCAAGCCACAGAAGGCACTGCATGAGGTATCTGTATTTATCACCTGCAGACCACTTGCTCTAAATGCATTTTGCACCTGTTGAGGTGTTCGGGGGTTTTGTCGTAACACAGTCCCTCCTTGGAGCCGGTCAGGATACATAAAGCCTTTTAAGTAGTAAGAACAGGCTCAGTTTAGGGAACAAAACACTTGTGGATGCCCTGTGATACACGGGGCTCTAGGCACTGTGTCAGAAGGAAAACATGGGGTTTTTTTCTACATGCTTTTTACTTTAAAACTCATCCCTTTTCTATGCTGGAGAACTTTTCTGGATGCCCCAAGAACACAGTAAAGACGTACCATTCCAGCAAGACCTGCCGTGCTCGAGAGGGAAGTTTTATACAGAGTGCTTAAAAATACCATCAGCAGTAGGAAAAAGATGAACAGACATGTGAGACTGAGCACCTTGGCTGTGGAACGGGGGCACAAAGAGCTGCCCAGGTGAAGGATGCTCAGCTGAACTGACAGGCCCTGTGGTCCTGCAGCAAAACCAGTCAAAAACCATAATCTGGAAAATGGGGGTGAATGGTGACATGGCAGAACCTGCCACTGACTCTGAGCTCTTCAGGAGTGGGAAGTGCAGAGCCAGTGTGAAGAGCTGCAGAAAATGAGGGGGATGTGAAACAGACAGGTAATGAAACAGGAACAAAATTCATTGTTGACAGATCCCTGCTCAGCAGTTTGGGAAACTCTTGGAGCTATAGAAGAGGTGAAGAGGTATAGAAAAGGCAGAGGTGTCCAGCAGCAATTTTTGTCTGGTAATTGGAAAAGATGTCCTGGCACTGTAAACCACTGCACATCGCAGAAGGGAAACAGCAGTGCCTGGAGTCCAGCAGGCCTGGGGCATACTCCAGTTATATAATGGGAATAAACACTAGTTAAATAATGGGACCAAACTATAATGCCTGTGCAGAAAGCAAGGAGGGTTCTTGTCCTGTGCTAGCGTTCAAAGGAGAAGGCTGGCAACTCTGAGCTAGCAGCTTGACTCCCAGGTTGGGCAAAAGAATGGGAAAACTGGTGTAAGATTCAACAGATAGTAATATTTCCACCTCAGAAAGGTTTGAGCTGGAGCAAGAAAGTGTTGTGCAAGGCTTTGGACACCACGTTTTTAAAAGATGCAGTAACTGATCTAGAAGAAAATACCATGCAGTGGAAGAGAAACTGGAAGCCAACACGCTGTGTCCATGCTGATACACCAGCATTTCAGAGTTGCAAAGCAGCAGACATTGCAAAAATAGGAAATATAAGAACTCAGCGCTATTAAACCAAACGTAGTGAAATATCCTATCATGAGTCATTTACTTGTAAGCCTCACAAATTTTTTAGCAGATGCCACTAAATTTCTTTTGCCAGTCATTGCTTCACTGAAGTTTTTCTAGCAAAGAAAGAGGATATAAAATGCACAGTGTTTAATCTTCTTCTCTCAAGAGCTGTGTGTAATAGGATGCATTATTGAATAATAATAATAGGGGAAGCATTTAAATAATACTGGGCTGAGTAGGGAATGCCAAGGCAGTCATACACTTGTCATAAAAATGGAGTACCGGGTTCTTAATGAATAAACGTGTCAGCTGGATTTGGGCAGGAGCACTGAGCAGGCTGAGTGGGTGCCGGCAGCATCACATACAGATCCTGAAAATGATTCTGTACGAAGTTACTGGTGTTTGCAATTCTGCAGCTCCTCCTGCCCATGGGTCTCTGCAGCCTGTGCTCAGCCAAGTCTCCCTGCAAAGGGACCGCGTTGTCCTGATTTCCCAGGGGAAAAAGAAGAAAAGGCTGAGCAACCGCTGTTTGACATGGAGCCAGGAGGGGATTTCTAGATTTTCTGTCCATCCTTTCAGCTGCCAGTCCCCAAACGTCCTGGACCAGAGGGGACAGGACGCTGACCCAGACACAAAGTGTTCTGGGGTGATGTGGCTCCTTTTCCCCATTTCATTTTCATGTTCCTCACAGTGGAGTGATGCCCACCCTGCTCTAGGGTGGGCTCGGTCAGTGAGTACCCAGAGCATGGCAGGCACACTGGGAAGGACACGATGCAGGCTGCTGGGGACAGGACTGTAAAGCACCAGGGGTGCATGTGGGCACCCTGAGCAGCATGGGAGGGTGGCAGGGCATGCTTCTGGGGGGACCTCCTGCAATCAGAAGTCCTCCTGGGGAATCAGAAGTGTTAGAAGGCAACGTTCTCCCGTCCCTAAAGTCACTTCTGGGACTGGACACGTAGTTTGAAGTGCCACCACACGCAGCATAGCAGGAATGCTGTGGGTGGACATGAATTCTATATAATTCTTAGCTACATTTATCCTTCTCAAAATAGCTTTCCTTTTTGTGGATCAGTTGTCTGAAAACCATAATTGATACTTTCTGAGCTCTTTATAGCTGCTTGTGAAATAGCGACCTTCTGGTAGCGCAAGAGCAGGCGTGGGCCTGACCCAAGCTAAATCAGTGCTGAGGCCAGGACTGACCTGAAGGAGGGGATGTGTCTGGCTGCCTTGGGGAAGGTGTTTGTCAGATGCAGTCCCTTCTGCAGACACCCTGGGTTGCTGTAAGCTGCAGAGGGGGTGCCGGAACATTAGAGATGTCCTAGGGTGCCAGCACCGCTGTCAGGGCTGCCTGCCTGCATGCTGCCCATCACCTGGGCATGCACCAGGCTGTCAGGGTTCCTCCTATAGACCATCCAGATTCAGACTGCTGGCACATTTCAACACAGTAAAATGCATGTTAGTTCCTCCAAATTCCAGGTGTGCGGAGGACGGGTGAACCCATTAATTTTGCTTGCGGAAGCCAGAGGCCTGGCAGCTCCACGGTGCCGTGACAGGAGGTCCCCTTGCAGAGTGGTGTGCCCTGCTGCTGTCTGCTTTTAATTAAGAGCCAAGTTCATTTACTTTTTTCTAATGTCCCCTTCCAAGAACAGATGTTGGAGTTTTTTACATACAGAAGATCAAACTGTTATTTTTAATCAGACTTTGTAAAAAAAAAATGTATGGTGCATTGTGAAAGAAATTAAGAGTCATGTAAATGAAGCAGACAGTTAAGAGGCTCCGCTTGGCAGGGGCTGCAGGAGGGGGGACCGGCTCTGTGCGGTTCCACCGTCCCTGCCCTGAGCCGTGCGGCTCGGCAGCCCTCGCTGCCTGCACAGAGAAACATCTCTGAGCCAGGAAACGTCTCCAGATCATCGCAGATCTCAAACCATAAAGACAACTGGCTTGTCAGGGCACGCCTCTGCATTTCCATGTACTCAGAGCCAAAAAAAATGAAATCTCCCCAGTAGTCCCAACATTCTTTTGATTATGAGAAAAGGCAATTGAAAAGTTTTGTTGCACGCCCTTCAAGATCAAATGATAATTTATTTAGAATGCACTTTGTGGTATTATATGGTATGCAGGCTCAGCAATTAGCAGGAAGCACATATTCCCCCTCATTTTCCGTGAGTGTGTCATTAGGATAGTGTCTCACCAGTTTAAAATTACCATTATCAGCTGCAAATATTGTCAAAGTTCAAACCATTTTTTTGTAGTTTACTTTTTATACTTTAAAGTATTGTTAATTCAGCTTCATTGCTGCCTTTGAAATAATCAGACAATGGTTTCTTCTCCTTTCAAACTGCCATTAACAAACTGTTGGAAATATTCTGATATTTCTACAGCTGGAATTATCAGCAACGATCAGAGAAAATGCCCCTTTTAAGCAAATGGTTAACAGTTTATATTCTAGATGAAAGAAGAACTGAGGTATTGTATACAGTGCACGTAACTTTTGTCTGCTGCTCATCTCCAGTGTCTCCTACAACCTTCACAGCAGCTCAGAGCCGACAGCAGCCATGCCCAACACTGCTACAAACCCTGGCTTGAGATTGCCTTCCAGCCCTTTGACAAACCTCTGCAACAAAAGGAGAGGATTTGGGAGGGGCAGATACATGCTTTTTCCACGGTTATGAATAAATATGTATCTTTGCCATGCCAATTCCCTGCCTGGATGATCTGGAAACAGTGAATTTTTTAGCAAGATGAAATTTCTGTGCACAGGGGAGCATTACATGGTCTATGTTTGATGGGGAAGAAATGCTTTCAAATAGGGCAAAGATCTTTGGTCACAGGCGTTTGATCGAAATGAAGATTGCAGAGAGCTGTATGAACAGTGATAAATGTTTCTCACAGAGAGCGCGGTTAATCCCAGGGGCCTCAGCTATTTTTCCTCTTTCAGAATGATGCTAGGTGAAAATACCTGCCAAGTCTGTCATCTTTAAAGCCTTGAGAGTTTGAGGGGAAACTAAAAACCTTCTGCTGGTCATATTAAGTCCAATAAACAATTTCAGCCCCAAAGAAACACTTCTCAGGCATGTTGGAATGGAGGCTTTGCATCAAGAGTCTTTGGCTATAAATCCAAATGCAAAATAAATCAAGATATGTTGCTTTATTCTGCCTGTTCAGGTGAAAGCCCCAAACATTGGCTGTTCCTTGCTCCCAGGCCTTGCCACAGCCAGGGCTCCTGTTCTCCACAGTATATTCTGCATCACAAAAACAGCAACTGGGCTTTCTGCATGGATTTATGTTCACACCTTGCGAACCTATGCCTCCAGAGGGAAAAAGGATAGCATGGAAGATAATATCTGCTGGCAGCTGTTGCACCCGCCAGGAGGAGGCATGAGTTATCTCCAGTCGTTATCGGTCACACTTATAATGCAAGAGGCTTCTTTCAAGATGTGGTGAGACAGGGGCTTTTTGCACATTAAATGTTAAAAGGTAGTGTCAGCTTTCACAGTAATTTAAGGCCGGTGCTTCTTCCTGACTTATTCTTGCTTCCAAAGGGCATCTTTCATCTTTTTAGGAGGCTTATCGTTATTAGACATCATAAGTGAAGAGGCTTTAAATGCTTTCACCGTCTCTCACAGACTGGCTTCAGCCACCACCTGGTCCAAAATGCAGGGTGTCTCTTTTGTCTGTGCTATGGGACATGTGGCCAAGGGGAATGAGTGGCTGAGGAACAGCGAGCACACGTGGGTGTGCACTTGTGTGTGTGATTCTTCACGTCACCCTCTCCAGGCTTCAAAGCAGAAGCAGAGTCCTGCAGGAGGGTGGCACAGAGCTTTTCCTGGCACAAGGGCACGCATGGCTGTGCCGCAGAGCAGGACCATGGGTGTTTGCATCCACATGCAGGTGTTTTGCTGGCAGAAGCTGAGGCAGAATCCCCAGGGGAGAGCTGCAGGTGATTTGTGGAAAACAAAACAAAACAAAATAAAATAAAGCACAAACCAAACCAAACAAAACAAAAAACTGAGGAGGGAGGTGCCAGTCACTGTAAAAACATGGGCAAGCAGCAGCTCACCATGCAGTTGCGGCCCTACTGTCTCAATGCAACTTGGAGGAACTTCTTGGATATTGTGGTCATCTCTGGTTTCTTTCTATGTGTGAGACGCAGATAGAAATTTTGAAGGATTTGGCTGTGTTTCTTCAAAACTACCATTCATCCATGGCATTTAAAAGGGAACCACGCTCCAGCAGCAGGGTTTTTCCAGCCTTGCCACTGTGGGACCCCTTTTCCCCAGGCAGTACCTGAGCCCTCTCCGCTTAACCAAGCCAGTCCCGCGCAGGAGCTGCACTGACCTGCTTCTTCCCGAAGAACAAATGCCCTGACCTCCACGCTGGGCCCTTCCTGGCAATTAGCAACCGGCTAAGCTAATCAACACCTCCCAGCAGAGCACCACCACAGCCAGGAAAACAGACTCTGTGCTTGATCCGGTGCTGGGAAGCACCAGAAGCTGTGGCCAAGTGGGCACTTTGAGGAGCATGGCCCCTGCCTGACAGAGGGAGATGTTCAGGTGCCCTGACAGCAGCAGTCATGGGGAGCAAAGCCCTCGTGGTTTGCAGCACACACGCTTTTCGTCAGGTTATGCTCTGGGGTGTGGGGAGCAGGATTGCCCTGTGGCTTCTGAGAAGCTATAAGCAGCCACGTACAGGTCTTGCATAGTGTCGCAGCCTGATTTCCAGCACTGCTGAGTTCCTCCGTTGGGAAGAGGAACCACTGAAACTGGGCTGTGGGCCAGTCTGCACCCTGTTGCTCGTGGAGCGCACAGCCTTCCACCCTTCAAGTTTCAACACAGCACCCACCTGTCTCCCAGGATTTCCTGGATCTTTGTACCTTTCAGTGCTGCTCTTGGTTTGTGCTGGAGCAGGGATGAGCAGAGCCAGGCCAGGTCCCTCTGCCCCTGCATTGACATCCCACCGGCTCCGTGGCACGAGCAAAGCCCCAGCAGCAGTCGCTGTGGGCAGGGCAGAAATGTCCCTTCCAGCCGCTGAGTCCCCACGCTGATGGTCCTCAGAGCCACGAACTGCCCAGCACCCTCTGCAAAACACACTCCTCGGCTAGTGTTCCTCAGGTGGCAAATAAATGTCCTTGTGTCCTGTGGGCTAGCTCACAGCTTCAGCCATGGTGCTGTGCTTGGGGACAGGGGCCATGGCCCTTTGCCCGCCCACCCCATGGCTCGTGCCCAGGAGGTGCCTGGGTGGGGTGATGGGGGGGTTGCCAGCCACTGGCCAGGCAGGGACGCTGCAGGCTCGCTGCACCCATGGAGTCTGGCTGGGAACTGACCACCACTGGCAACCCCAGGGCCCACAGACTGGTATCTGGGGTTGCCATAATGGACACACCATGGCAGGCTCGTTATGCCTTCATTAAAAGGAGTGGCCATCACCAGACCACTGATGGTTGCTTTGCTGCTGAGGGGCACACCTCTGAGCGCAGGGACAAGGCGGCTGGAGGCAGAGGGCTGTTTGGGACGCGATGTGCCAAGGCTGGAGCAAAGGGAAGCAGCCAGGAGGGGTAGCTGCCTCCTGGAAAGGATTAGAAGCAGCTCTGAGTGCAGAGCAGGGATTACACACAGCCCAGCTTGCCAAGCAGTGCCGATGCGAAGAACTGAGGGGAAAAGAGGAGCATGAATTAAATGATTGCCAGGTAATTAATTCCTGGGCACTATCTCTGCTGCCAAGTGTGCTGTGCTGAGGGACTCTTGCTCCACTCCCACATGCTGGGTGCAGGGGCCAGCACAGCCCTGCTCTGCTGTGGCCCTGGTACATGATGACGGTGGCATGAAGCTGCCCTGCCATGGCCAGCTCCTGCGGCATCACACCCAGGTACTGCAGAGTGATTTACAAGGAGCTGCCATATCACCAGAGAGAGAAATAACCCAACACGATGTTCCACCATGCTCCTTAGGGTGAGCTCTGAGTAATTACTCCAATTACACGCAGATTCACACAGAAGCCGGTAGCCTCCACATGGGAACAGATTGAAGGATCCATCTTTAATCATGGCTCAGGTGTTGTGCTCTGCTGCCTCCAATCTGAAGTACACGTTCATTTCCCCTTGTGGGTCTCTAATTATACCTTTTTATCCACTCCTCTATTTCAAGCATGCATGCCAAAGAAGACAGCATATTAATCAGCTGAGTTTTCTTTATTGCTTCTTGTCAGCAGCAAACTCTCTTCTAAAAAGGAGCAACCACATGTCTTCACCTGGATTTGCCTAGGAGAGGCGTCCATCAGAACCCAGCATGTGACAAGCCCACGGGGACCATGATTTGTTGCTCCAGGTAAACGAAGAGGGACAGGGCTCAGCCAGGCTGGGAGAGGCCAGCTGTAAATCCAGATCCCTCCCTGAGGCTGTGTTCGTGCCAATATTTTTGAAAGCCCATCAATAGCTTCTCTGTCTGCCCGCAGCCCCATTGCACCCTGCCAAGTGGGGCTGGCATGGGGGAAGAGCCCCACAGCAGGGGGCTGGTCCGCAGGCACAGGTTTTGTCTGGAGCAGACTGCCAGCTGAAGTGTTCACCCCACTTTAGGCTAAGCTCAGACTGATGAGGGTGGTCATGCTGGAGGCCATCATGGTGCAGAGATGGGGGCCCCACGTGTCTGTCATCGCTGTGTGCGTCTGGTTGCTTCACCACAACCTTTCCAGGGTGCCCAGGTGACAGCGGCTGTGCCACTTTGGCCATGGTACTGCGCTCCAGCCATGTCCCCTACATCACCTGGCATGTGGAAGTGATATGTCCCCATCCGTCAGGAAGCAGCTGTGTTCCCAGCAGGAAAACAACCGTCCAGAGCTTCCGTCCAAGCTGCAATGCCTGAGTGTGGCCGGGAGGGGGGACCCCCCCTGAGGGCTGGGGCTGCTCAGGCACCGCAGGCTTCCCCCAGGGTGGAAACAGACCCACTCCTGATTTCTCCATGACACATTTCTGGAGAAGACCTGTTTCATGCCGAGGGATCTCGTGCGGCTTTGTAGACAAGCTGGCAGGAGAGCCAGGTCAAGGGGGTGCAGGCTGAGCATGTCCAAACCTCGGTTACAGCATTGCCAGAGACAGGGAACCCATTGCAGACTTTGGCAGAGCATTTCAGGGGCCAGCTACCCTCACCCAGTGAAATCCATGCCTATTTCCAACCACAGCCTTCTTTCAACCTTGTCTGCCAAAAAGAGGCAATGCCAAAAGCTTAATCACATCAGAGAGAGCTTTAATAAGCTGGGATCAAGTTAGTCCTTTCACCTCTTCTTTTGGCCCACACAGATGGTGTCCCGGGAATTTCTTTCCATGGAAAGTCTGTCCTCCCATTCCTCTGTCACTCCCCAGCTTCCTTTTTGGACTTTGTCCAGCTTCTCTGCCTTCTCCTGAATGCTGACCTCATGCTGGGTACAACTCCACGGGGCAGCTGCACACCCCTCCCAGGCAGCTGTCTTCAGTTCCTTCCCTAGGGAGGCACTTTCTGGGGGGGGTCCCCAGCCTCACTGGGTGCAGACTCCCCTCAGCTGGGTGTGGGGTGCTGTGCTAGTGGTACAGGCTGCTCCTGGGGCTGTGTCTGTGCCAGGATCATTTCACCAAAGCCTGGGCATCTTCTGCTGTCACTGAGAAACCCAGAGGGTGTTAAATAATGGAGGGCTGAGAATTAATCCCTGCCGGAGGCCCCTGGAAACACCCCGGCTGAGCAGCAGTGCTGTGTTTTCAGCAAGGCTCCGGGAACTCTGCAGTGTCGGGATTTCTAATGCGCTAACTCCATGCTTGCTCCAAGCAGCTGGAATTGCCAAAACCCTTACGCAAGTTTCTTACCTCAGCGCCATCACAAGTTTGGCTGATAGGGGCAATATGACGAACACAAATGTGCCAAGATCTCTTTTCTGTAAAATGGTACTAATTGACATTAATGATATTTCCCCATTTCAAACCTTTATCGATCGAAACCGGCCACAGCCGTTCCACCCCCAGCACAGACTGGTGTCAGCTGGGCTGGCCAGGACATCCTGTTTACTCCATGGAGGGACAGGCATGGCGCCAGCGCTGGGACCCCAGGGGAAGTCCCAGGGACCTGCCGGCGCTAATTAGATGGCTCCTTACGCAGCTCATTTGCACTCACCAATGTGTCGGACCTGCTGATTGAAAAATCTAACCTCAGTAGCCATTGTTCAACATCTTCCTGAAGCCTTCATAGGATGGAAGCTGTTTTGTAACTGTTACATTTTGTTTTATAATGTGCTGTATTGTTTGGCTTTTGCCTCCCAAATGCTGAACAGAAATATTTATCAAATATCTCTCCTCTTCTGGGTTGCTGCCTACGTAATTTGTCACCCCCTGCCTTTCTGGGCCAGGCAGAGATTTCTCCTTGTGCTGACTGCTTCTTCCATCAATCTTGTGGGCTCATCACATACATGCAGTTTGTCATAGATTTATGCATCTTATTCTGTTTTTTATTTTTGCAGCTGCCTTCACCTCTTGTGCAGCTTGTGATGTGCAGACCTGCACCTTCTCCCGGTTGTGGCTTTGGAGAGCCGGCCAACATGTGCTGGGGCAGCTCTCAGCCACCGCTCTGGAGTTTCTATTTGCACACCCCATTCCTGGCCAATTGTTTCCAGGTTTCATTGAGTGGGGCTCTCCAACCCACCTGTGGCATCATTCTGCTCCCTGTCCTCTGTGAGGGCACTGACCTGTGGATGCTGGTCCCCTTGTGCTCTCCAGCCATCATGCCACAGCAGCGCCCAGCAGAGCAGAAGTGGAGGTGGGCGGTTGGGCATGTTCCTGCTGGGTGGGTGTGATGGGTGCCTTTCATCCCCAGGAGAGGCAGATAAGCCTTCCATGCAACCCCCATATGTGCTTAAAAACATAGGAGCCAACACCCCAAACCAGCCTGCATGCAAAGCATGGGAAGAGGACTGCTCCAGGTGTGGGAACACGGGCACACTGCGAGGTGACACCCCAAAGGAGCAGCCCCATGTGGGGGTGAGCAACTCCACACCGCTGTGCTACATGAGGATGGGGCCCCTGCACACTCCTCCCTGGGGAGTGCATCTGCAGGGTTCCTAGGACTTCGCACAGATAACATGTTGTGATTCCAGTAGCAATAAGAAAACAGAAAGAAACCTGCTCGCAAAGGTATGTTGTGACCGCCTGAAGACCCAAGACCTTGGTATGGTCTCAAGCCGAGACCTTTTCCAGCTCCCTCCTGCCCCAAAAGACAGCACAGCTGGAGCAGGCTGGCAGCTCCCTGGACTGCGGCAGATGGGGGGGTGCATTTGGAATCCAGGAAGGGTCCTACCCCAGCTGCAGGGAACAGGCACTGTAACCTGAATATCTCTAAGTCTGACGTGCCTGATGCGCACATGCTCATGGCCATGGCCGAGGCCGTAGAGCAAGTGGCATCTCTCATGGCCATGTCAGGCTCCTGCGGTTCCCTCCCCTGGTAATTACCCCTCCCCAGGAACTCCAGTCATCACAGCAGACAGACCAAGGCAAGATACAGGTAGCAATTAATTTCTTCTCTACAAATTATCAAATTGCAAACTTGCTTTTTAATTGTAAACTCTTTGAAGGAGGCCACTGCATGGCTGGGACATATTTCTGCCTGTTGCTCACCAAAGAGCAGGCAGCTATTTCTGGCAGGTGGGGAATGGTGAGCTCTCCAGCCAGGCTAAACGGCAGTAGCCCCAATGCCACCCTGCTCCAGCCCCTCTCTCCTGCCTTGGCCACCTTCACCCCAGCAGATGCATGGGTTGTTTTGCACCCCAAATGCCTCTTTCCACCCCACTGAGCAAAGCCTCATGCAGAACCAGAGCCTGGTGCAACCCATGGGCTGCCCATCCACAGACTGGGGACAAAATTGCACAGCAGCCCCCACACAGCGCACCCAGCATCACTTGTTTCCCAGCTTGCACCCCGAAAAAGCTTGCTGCCCATCCCAGCCCTGAGGCACTTCCCGCAGGGCTGGAGGCCCTGTGCGAGAGCTCACGTGCCTGGGTTGCTGTCATTGCACTGGGCTTGCACGGGGACTGACTCAGTTGTAAGAAGGGGAAAGGAAATTGGAAGATGCCCACAGGAAGGGCAGCATCCCAGAGCACAGGGCACTGCCCCACACACCCACACCCGAGGAAGCTGCAATGACAATTCTCTGTAGGTATGAGCAGGACAATAGGCAAACAGAAGTATGGTGGAAGGCTGATTAAACTGGTACAAGGGCTTCTCACAGCTGCACATCAGCAGCTACCTTGGGAGAGCTCTGACAGCTGAGTAAGACTAACAGCTTTCCTGGCACCCAACCCAATCCCATAGCACAATACACCTGTGCATTGCCATCAACTGATTTTTTAACTGGCCATCCAGCTTGTCCTGGTCAGGCTATTTAGGCAACGCAGGCAGGCACAAGTACTCTTCTACAAGTGGAGGAGGGCTTGTTCTTCCTCGTGTTCAAGATCTGTGATGATGGTTGGTGCCTCAGCTCCTGGTAAGGTGGTCACTGTTTGATCTATCGCACTGTAGAAAAACTGTTAGTGAGTTTTGAGGTGGCTTTTGTTAAGTGTTGACATTTTAGCCCTGAAGTCCTGCTTGTTCTCCCCTCACAAGGATGGAGGGTTCAGTTCCCCTTGTGTACATGTCCACCAACTCTGCCTGCAATGCCTTCCCTTCATACCGTTCTCTTTGAAGGCTTGTTTTGCTGCTCAGGCATCTTTTCCCTGTATTTTGTGTCAGGAGGTTGGTGTGGTATCAGACCAAGTTATTAGAGAAGTGATTGTGGGGGCTCCCTGTCCTTGAAGGTCTCTGGAACTCCAGTTGCTTCATCCAGTGTTTGCACTAGTTGAATGAAAGACCTAGAGAAGTTCTTTCTAACCTGTATTTTATTAGTCACTGGGTGTGGTGTCCAGTACAGGACAGTAATTTGTCAATGGTTGTACCATCACAGGGCAGACAGGCTGCTTTCATTAGCCATGGCCCCCAGGTCGTGTCTTCAGCTATTGCTTGCCTGTACAAATCTCTTATCCTGTGTAGCACCTGTGCCCTCAGGTCCCAGCTTGACCTTGTGTTCATGGTGTCAAGGTGTATTCGGGGCTGTGGCTGTTCTCTGTGTGATTCAAATCACTGGCATGAGCAGCATGTGTTCCTTGCCATTTATGGCACCATCAGCCTCTGTCATCTGCTTGTCTTACCAGGAAAGATTTTTCTAGTCATTTAGTTAATTGGTTAAAATACCAAATTATGCAACCAACACCAGGAGCTGATTCCCTAGGAGCTGCTCATAACAACCAAATGGCATCTCTAATCCTCTCTTGCACTTCAAACTTGGTCAGAGTATCTGTTTGCACGTGATGTTTTTGCTCAGATTGTCAGGTGGCATTAAAAACATTGAGGAAACTGGATTGCAAGGCAGCAGCCCAACTTGTCAGGCAGGGCTGTAGCCTTTGTGAAAGCAAACAAACAGGAAAACACACACAAAAAAAGCAAAGACAGCAGCTCTGTTTTGCAAATTTCTCAGGAAATGTGCTGGTAGAGAGTATAAGGTACTTAACTGTGTTTAGATGCCATCCTGTACTTTAGTGGCCTGGCTGTTTGGTTGGGAAAAGGGGGGGTTTGGTGGCACTGGGGTGTTCCTTGCTCTGTCCATCCCCCACCCACCTGGCTTAGGGCTCTGAGCTGAAGCCCCAGACTCTGCCTGGTCGTGGGGTATGCAGCCATCCTTCCTGCGGCTCCTGGGTACCATGCTGCCTCACCTCCTCTGTTGCACAGCCTTCTAAGCAGCAAAAAATCAGTGGTAGTCAATTGAAATATTAATGAGAGAAGCAAGTTCTGTCTGGGGACAGCAAGAACTGTTTGCTGTCTGCCACTAGTTCGTGGTGGCACCTTGCTGAGCATCCCTGTCTCAGGAGGAGGTCTGGGTGTAGGTGGCAGTTATGATGGTGTGCACACAGGGCAACTGCTGTGGCATCGAGAGACATGGCATGAGCAATGACCATCAGCAACATGGGCCCTCTGCCCTGCCCTTGGCAGAGCTGGGTGTCCCCTCCCTGATGGGTAGGTCCCATAGCTGGACACATTTTGCCTGGATGAAGGCTGAAGGCTCCAGGGCTGGGGCAGTGTCATCATTCCCAGGGCTGAAAGACTCACTTCCACGTTAAACAGCTGAGTGGGTTCATGTGGGAAGTCCTCCAGTGCCTGCAAAACTCATCACCCTGGCAGGCTGGGGGATGGTGAGAGATGCCGGCTGCCCTGGTGTGAGGGAGGATGCGGGCTGGAGCCGGCCGTCCTGCCGCGCGTGGGATGTGAGTGCCGCTCACATTGTGAGCTGAGACATTGGATCCAAGTGAAGGAGCAGCAGGGACTGCGCTGGGAGTGTGGGGCAGGGCTCCAGGCAGGGGCTGAGCCAGGACCAGGCATGCGTGTCTCAGGACAGGCAGCCTCATACCCCTGGATGGTGCAGGAGCTGGAAACTGGTGCACGGGCAGCTTGTCTTGTGGGACGTGCAGAGCTTGTGTTAGCACCTTCTGGGAAATGAGCCCTTGCACTTGTAATTCCTGCTGCTCTGCACAGATGTTTTCTGGCTGGTTTAGTCTGACTGTGGCTGTGAGTGTGGAACTCTCCTCTGGGAGGATGCCAGTGCAGCAAACGCTGGCTTCCTTGGGTCTGCTGCCTGTCCTGCAGGTACCAGCAGGGACCTTGCTGACCCTTGTGTCCTGGTTCAGCATGTAAAGAAGCACCAGAAAAGCAGCAGCCTGTTTGAGGAAGTCTCTGCTGATGTACTGGGGTCCTTTCCAGCACCTTGTGGTCAGACCAGTGTGCCAGGGAGCTGCACGAGGTCTGGCGCCTGCATGGTGCAGGCAGGGGATGTCATTTCTGCACCCCTGTGCTAGACCAAGGTCTGTTCTGGGCTTAGACAGCGGTCTCTGTGCAATTCACTTTGCTTGTGTGCTATGGGATAGGCTCTCTCAGACTCTCTTCTCAACTTTAAATGCTTTTTCTAAAGTAGTGGCTGTTTGCAGGGTTGCAGTGTGGGGCCTCCCAAAATCAGTTCTCCAAAGGAGAAAACCCCTTTCAAAGCACTTTTTGTCTCCCTTCCCTGGCAGCTTCAGCACCCAGAGGAATAAGCTGCACAAGGATGGCCCCAATCTCGATGTAGCACAATAAATTATGTAACACAATGTCACAATTATACATTTATGAAAAAGAAGTAGGACAGAGAGCTGCCAGAGATGGCTCAGCTCTCCAGGTGAGCAACACCACCCACGGGCTGCTGCTGAATGAACTGTAATCTGGTGAGGTCCCCTCCCTCTGCATCCTTAATGCCACAGTTCACTGCAAAATTGTTAAGAGCTTTTAAGAGCTTTTTCTTTTTTTTTTTGTTTTGGAGCTGGTGGGAAGAAAGGAAAAAAAAAAACACACAAAACAAAGCAAAAAAAAACCCCAACAAACACACCACCAAACACAACCCTACCAAAGAGAATAAGGTAATTTATGCAGCCTTGTTTATGTAGCCCCTTGTCAGCCCTCCCTAAATTGTTTAACCAGCGCCCTGTGCTGGGTCTGGCAACAGCCTTTCTGGATCCTCTGACCATCACATTTGCAGAGCCTCTCTTTGCAGTTTCTGTAACAAAACACTGAGCACTCATGTTTCATCTTCCTCACTGCATGGAGGGGAAGAGTAAATACGCTGTGATCTTTGCAGAGCTTGTCAGCACTGGGCAAAGAAATGCAGAGACTGAACTGAATCGACTGGTTTGGGCGACTCAGAGCCTGCAGGAAGAGTCAGCAGCCTGTGTTTTATCTCTGCTTCCTCTGCTCCAAACACAGATGGGAAAAACAGGCGGGGGAGGGAGGAGCAGTGAAGAGAAAGTGGGAGACAGGAGGAGTGAGATCTGGCACAATGCGAACAGTGTTGTCATCGGAAGCTGAATATGTCTGAGCAAAACAGATCTTTGGAGTAATGCGAAATTAGGGAAACACTTTTGGGTTTGCTGTTCTGACTGTCTTGATCTGAGGGACGGGAGTCAATTGTGAAGTAAATAATTCTAATATTTCTTTGTCTTCCTCTAAGAGTAAGGACTCAGCTCTGTGGCTGGTGCTGGCTCCTGGGGGTGGGTGCCAGGGCATGCACGGCTGTGGAGGTGCCAGGTAACTGTCTGAAGGTGGCTGGAAGCAAGTGGATCCCAGGGCATGCTGCAGCTTTCTGCTCTCACTGCAGGCAGTGACATCCTCCACAATATGCTTCTGGATGGGTGTCTGGGTTACACAACACAGAAAATGCGTTACACAAAAATGAGGTATAATATTTGAGATAAGATAAACCAGCACCTGCACTGGGAGAAACTGAGGAGCTAGATTTCCACTCCGTATTCCCAAGAGCTCTTTCCCAGCAGCTCTGCCCTGTGCTTTTCTTTTGGACTCGCTAAGGCCATTCACATTCATGTCACTGTCCCTGGGAGCTGTGGGCGAGGTTGTGTACACGTGCTGGAGAAGCAGGGCTGAGCACAGCCCATCACACCATCATGTACCTCATCCCCGGCCCTCTGCGTGCCTGGAGAGGAGGAAATCCTGCCAGAGCTCCCAGACACCAAGGGGAATGACCCAGACCCCCAGCAGACAGAGCTGTTCCCATCCTGCAGAGGCGCTCAGTGCTGCGCTGTGCACCTGAGCACTCATGTCGTGCCTGTGGAAGAGGCAGAGGCACTCATGTCAGATCAAGTCCTGAAAGCACGTATTTGTTCAGGGTGGAAGAGCCTGAGCCATGCTGCTACTTTTCTGACTCCTCCAAAGGCTATCAAAGTCCTCCAGGTAAAGCAGGGAAGTCAGGATATGGCAGTTCTCATGTAAAACTGCAGCAGGACGAGACAGCTGCTTTCAAAAACAACCTTTGCAAGGTCATCTCTGAGCAAGGCGAAGCAGCAGCAGAGGGCTTGAGAACTTTTCTGCAATTCAGCTTCGAAAGACTGAATCTTGCCCTTTCTTTATGGGAAGGAAAGCGTGTGATGACAGGTCCCCAGAGCTTTTATTTTGAAGCCAAATGCTTAGAGTGCATGAAGACAGCAAAAGCTTTTTCCTTCAGGCGATACAAATCAAATAAATGGAGACAGCACACTGCAATTCGGTGCAGCAGTCCCCACAAGCCGCACTTGTATCGTGGCGTTGTGAAGGTATCAATGACAAGAGGTGCCTGGGACTGGCGGCATGAGCAGCCCTTCTGCCCCAGAGATTTCCTACCCAATGGGTCAGCATCTCTGCCTTGGTGTAACTTTGTGCTGGAGCGTTTGCAGGGGGGTTTTCCTGCCTCCTTGTTAAGAACGGGTGGGTGAAGCTGTCCGTAGTGTTTAATTATGCTATACAGAGTAAGTTCCAGGAGAGGCTGTCTGGTTTAATTGACTTTGTTCAATGCACAAAGCTGAGTGGTGTTCCTATGGGAATATATGCATTTTTCCGTTGTTCTTGTGGGAGAGGGACTAATACTGGGATGGGGCACCGCTCCACTCTTCCCACCCCCAGTGCTGTCGTAGCCACAGTCTAGGCTGCTGCCCCATACAATAGAGGAGCTGTAAAAAGGGACCTGCCTTCATGGGCTGGGTGTGGCAAGGCGCTCTGAGCACTGTGGAGATGATGGGGAAAACCCAAAAGATGATGCTGGGGCTCTGTGGAGCTACCCCAGCACCTACAAGCAATCCTGGGTGGGGGTGGGCTGCAGAGGGACAGCTGCCTGGTGTGACACAGTGGGGCTGCCAAGAGCCCAGCAAGCAGCAGCTGTGACCGTGTGTGCCACTGCTCCCAGTGGGGATGGGCTGGATGCTGGCCCTGTCCTGGCAGCAGGGTCACAGCTGCAATCTGTGGGTCATGCAGGACTGAAGTTTGGGAGCACACAGCTCTGCCTTGCAGAACGAAGAAGGGCTGGACACAGTTAACTCATCGTTGCTGAACTAATGCCTGCTAAACAAATGATCCTGAGCACAAATTGAATTGTAAGCAATGCTGAAGACAAGAGATGAGCTAGTGGATTTCGTAACAGCTCTAGAGTTCTTATTCTCTCATTAATGGGGTTTTACAGCTATAATAAGTGAGCCGTCTCCCTGGAAATAAAATACATTTTATACAAACAGCACTTTAAGTGTTGCAGTCTATTTAATAGACAGGACTTGTTCTTAATTAAAAGAATCCTTCCCTTAGCTCATGTGGTTTGTGGTTGAACTACCTGCACAGCTGCAAGCTGGAGCAATCCAGTGGAGACCACCAGCTCTTTAGCAATCCTGCTAGGTGAGGTGGACCAGGGCTCCCCTCCCACACCGGAGTAGCTCAGCCTGATGTCTTCCTCATTTCACGGAAGGTGGTGTGCAGCACTGGCCCTCAGCACTGACTTCCCCGTCTCTCCAGCCAGGAGTTGGTGCTTTGTTTACCCACATCGCAAACAGTGCAGGGAAGAAGCTTTTATTTAAAGCCCCTGGAAATGAGAGTGAGATGAAGAAATGCTCAATGGCATTGGCATAATACCAGCAAGAAATCCATTTCATTTCACTGCTCTGAGTTTACTACCTCTCTGATTTGATTTATAGGGCTAGTGCACTGTAGATTTTGAAACGACCAGCAGCTCTGTTCTCCATCCTGTCACAGCTCCTGGAGCTTCTGCCAGAAGCTGTAAACCAGCTCCCCACAATTTCTGGCCTAGATGGCTTTGCTGGGGAAGGGTCCATCTCCTGCCTGATCTCTGCCTCATGCAGGGGTGACGATGTGGTTGTCCCAAAGGTGGCTGTGGCCATGCCACCCTGCCTGACACTGCCCCTGGGTGTCAAGGCAAGGGGCAGTGTGCTCCAGGGTGGCCCATGCCCAAGCTGGGGACGTGTGAGCCCATCTCGGCACCTTGGGACTGAGAGCCATGGGTTTGTTTGTGAACCTCTTGCTTCCTTAACGCATCTCCCTTCGCACTGGGTTGGACTGTGTCCAGGCAAACACTTATCTTCCTTCCCACTGGACACTGTGCAGGCTCATGCCGGCTGCTATCTGAGGAACTGCTCTCCATTTCAAAAGAAATCAAGCCAGCTTTGTTTCCAAGCCTCTATTAATCATCTTTTCCAAATCTTCTTGTCTTCTAGCAGCAGGCTCTGATTTGCCATTTGAGCTGGAGGATGTGGGAACCTTGGCTGGGGTTAGCCTGATCTAGACTTGCTGTTTGAGCTCCCTCCTCCTAACCCTGGTCCTCCGCAGAAAACCCTGCCAGGCAGGATGGGTGGCACTGGTCTGGGCAGTTTGGTGGTAGGAGTGGGCACTGGGCACTTGCTTTGCCTGAGATATGCTTCTAGGTCAGAAGGATTCCCATGTATGTGAGCTTGTCAAGTGAATCATCATCACAGAAGGACCCAGGGTTTCTCAAATCACCCATGGTGAGAGTTTAAAGGCTACAGTCAACCCCAAATCTGTACCTGGCCATTTGCCATGGCTGCCATTCCTTACCATGGGTGTGATGTGTTCCAATGTGGGGACCAGGGGAGCCTTTTAAAAAGTAGAAGTGACCGTCCTTCCCTTGTTAAGCAGCCATGGCCTCCACAGCTGCCAGTGCTCATAGCAACAGCTCATGTGGCACCTCCCCTTGGCTGCTGAGGATGCACCTGTGCCAGGAGTGCTTCAGACTCAGAAAAGTTGCTGCTCCTCCCCCTGGAGCTGGTGCACCAGAAAGGCTGATGTAGCTGTAAGAAACTGGTGTTAATTACTGAAGACACTTGTGGCTCAGCTGCACTTTGTGGAGATGAGATATAATTGGCTCACAAGCTTGTTGGCTGCAGAACAGCCTCAGCCATGTCCCATCCTGTAGCAACACCTGCAATACATCTGGTCTCACTGAAAAACAGCCTTGCCCTCTGCACAGCCCTGTGGCTCTGCTCCTCGCAGCCTTGTCCCTTGTGCTGGCAGATGTCCTGCCATGTTCCAGCCTGTGACAGCAGTGCTGTTGATCTTGCTGCCATATGTCTTTGAACTACCTGCAGCACCCTGCATGCTGGTGACATTTGTGTGCTGCTCTGTGCGTTGGCGGCCACCATGCAGTGGAGCATAAAACCATGTCCCACATCCTGGGAACAGTCCCAGTCTGCCCTGCAAGGAGGACCAAGGGAGGGTCAGAGAGGATCCAGCAAAAGGTCACTGAAATGAGCCTTTCCTGGGGCCTGTGGACTTGACATGCTCGCATGGAGCTGCCAGATGAGATGTGCTCTGTGCCATGGAGCTGAGAGGGCAAGCGTCCTTCAGGACAGCCTGACCCTGGAGGTGAAGGGTTAAATCATGGTTGACAATCCTGCTGAGGTTTGTCAGCCTGGACACATGTAGTCTATGGAGAAAAACAGGCAGGGTAATTTCCTGATTTAAATGAATTTCAGAGACCACCACAGGAAGGAACTTGGGATGTGTCCAAAGGGTAACCAGGCCATGGAAAAATACCAGGCAGGGGAAGGGGCCAGGGAAATCAGGACTTGAATTTTTCCCTTTGTCACTATAGAGGTAGTAGCCACCACTGCATTTTCCAGTTATTCATCCAGTTTAAGGAATTTAGGACACTTTAAATGTCAGAGTCCTGAAGAATCAGCTCTTCCTAAGGGGCAGATTCCCTGGGAGCCTCAGCCCTTCCCAGCTGGCATTTCATTTTATTTACTGAAATGCTTATTGTACCTGTGTCCTGAATATAAACCATAAAAGCTCTTTGCTGCTGCTTTTCTTGTCCATAGACAAGACACTGTATTTAGGCAATGCTTTTTTCGAGTTACCTCTGCGCTCCCACAGCAGTGCCAGGGACCTGTCTACCCTGTTCCTCCTTTCCATGGTGTGCCATGGACACAGAGAACAGTGGCTTTCTGCTTCTCCTCACCTATTATCTCATGTGGCCCTGGTCTTGCAAGACATTGCTGCTAAGGCAATTCTCAGTCCCCAGAGGGTCCCCCATGTCTCCCCTCATACCTCTTTTGGAGGAGGATGGCTCTGCTTGGCAGGGATGAGCTGTAGGTGAGACTTGTGCTTTTTTTCCTAACCGGATCATTTCCCAAATCAGCACGTGGGGTTGGAGAAGCACCCAGGAGCACTGGGAGCAGATGTGCTGCTGTGGCCTGTGCTGGGGGTGAGAAGTCTGTGCTGTGCTCGGCTCCCATCTGGAGCTTGTCCAAAACCATGTTTGTCTGCCTCCCTCAGCCTCTCGGTGCCTTACCATGGTGTTGCTTGCTGACATGGGGACCACATTCCTGGGGAGGCTTTGCCATCTGCAAAAGGACCTTGGCTGGTGTCCCTCATGGGGGCTGGATGCCAGAAGCAGGTTAGGAAGGTTAGGAAGGCAAGATATCACCTGATTCATAAAGTCCCAGGGCCATAAATTCGTGATGACTGGTGGCACATCTCAGGACATACCATTAAACTTATCCTCTTCTTGCACCCTTCTTTTGGAGTCTGCTGTGTGCCATAGCTGGAGCTGGGATGCTGGGTGAGATGGGATCCTGAGCAAGACAACCCCTTGCTGTGACCCAGGGCAGTTGCTTCTCTAAGTATTCTTTATTTCATTGTAGCTCACAGCACTGAGTCATTCTCTCTTTTTATTTTCACAGTAGCTTCCAAGGGTCTCAGACAGAGGAGGGTTCTCAGCATGCTTGTGGTTGTGCAATGAAGTAAGGTCTCATGGTGCCTGCTCTCTGTGGCCTCACTTGTCAGTATGTGTACTTGTCATTATGTGTCCTTGTCACCCTTGCAGCAGTCCTGGAACAAACTTGGTGACAGACCAGGTGTGGGATATAAATGACAGTTTGGGGATTAAAATGTGAGGGGGTCTGAACCTAGAGGAGAAAAATGAAGCTGAACCAGTTTGCAGAGTCCAGAGGGCTGAGGTTATGAATGTCCTGGTCCATGGCCTGGGGACTCCAGTGGTATTTCTGCACAAAAAAAGAACTGACAAAGCGCAGAGTAGTGAGACGTAAAGGCATGTCCCATTTATTTTCATCCCAAGGACCAAAGCTTCCCCAGCAGCAAAGCTTCTCAGTCATTAAAAGTCAGTTGAACAGAAAGGCTTTTTGCAAGTGCTCTCGGCACCAGCGCAGGCTGGATTGCAGAGATGGTATCTGCAGAAAATACAAGTTGTAAGAAAAGTGCTAATTGACCGCTACTGAGTGAATTTATCATCCTGTTTGAGATGTAGGAGTTAATAGAATAAAAGCCTTGTAGACAGCATGGAGGTTACTATTTCAGGCTATCATCAACCTTAATTCAAAATTCTCATTCCAAAGATGCCTGAGTGAACATGTGTGCTACATTAAAAGATGAGTAAGCCTGGCTTTTTTTAGAAATCCTCTTGCTATTTTCCTGTCCTTCATGATGTAATTGCATGGTTATTATTTAAATAGCATCATAATCAATTGATTTTTTTTTTTTTTTTTTTTTAGTTTAAGAAATTGTTATTAAATTTAGCACCATTGTAAAGGATCCAATTTGCTGGTCTGGGCTTGGATTTTGTTTAAAGAAACTGTGGAATATGTGTGAGAATCCTTCAACTCAAAAGGTACCTTAGGGAACTGTATCACCCACTATTTTCTGTGTTGGGGTTCTGGGGTCTCCTGGCCTTGCTGGTGTGACCGTGTTATGGAGCAGGGTTGTGTCCAGAGGAACAGGTGATGTGGCGAGCAGTATGCTGCAGACCCCTCCTTCCCATTCCAGCAGTGGGAAGCAGCACTTTTGGGCATGGGACCTGCAGCTGTGTCACCATCGTAGGGTCTGCACAGGAGCACCCTGAGCATGCTCATGCAGGTTTCTGGTGGAAGGCCCAGAGCCCCTCTGGCAGTGCAGGTACCAAGCTGGGACATGCAAGCATTCCTCCTGCATGCAAAATAACTCTGCATCTGCAAAGTGTGGAAATGAGTGTTATAGGCTCCCTTACCAAGTCCATATTCATGACTCTGCTTTTCATTTTGGCATCACACTGCAGTCTTCCAATTTCTTCCCAACTCGATTCCTTCTTTCATATGGAAATCCTTTCTTCCCTCCAAATAGAACTTCACCTATACCAGGTTCCTGGGGCTGGAGCAGGGTTTTCTCAGAGGTCTGGGCCCTTAGCTGAAAGAATGTTCTCTGGTGACTTGGGAAGCCTGAGGTAGCCACCTGAACACTGGGAACTCTCTGTGCTGATCCACATCAAAGTGCTTGGCTGCTTTTTCCACTTTCTTTATGGTTCCACATCAAGATAAAACCTATGAAAGACCTAACAGTATATTCTCATGCCTGTCACAGGACTAAAAGTGGTGATCCATCACATGCTGGCCATCACTCATGCCCGCAGCGCTGGGCTGGGGGTGTTGCTGCTGAGGCACTTTCCAGGCTGAATTTCAGAGGGAGTAGCATGTTGCAGGTAGCACTGTTCACAACTGGTCATTGTACCTTCTCACAAAAGCTGGGAAGATCACAGGAGGTCTTTTTGGGGTCATTTTAGCCTGGGAGCAGGAGTGGCAGCAGTGCTGTGCTCTGGATGGGATGCTGTGGTGAGAAGGTGGCTTGGGCTGGGGAGGATGCTGGAAAGGATGCATGCAGGTCTCGAATCACTTGGCTGGATGTGATGTTTCTTGTGTCAAAGTACAACATGAATTTATTTTGCTGCCTTTGCAATGCCTGTGTGCTTTGGCTGGTATGTATCCTGGCACAGTAAAATAGCAAACTGAAGGTTGATGCTGTGGGAATAAATATTCCTAAAAGTAAAGAGGGAGTCTAAAAGCAAGCCCTGCTCCAAGGCAGGCAGCTCTAGGAAGGAACATGGTGTTCCTACCCCATGAGACTACATTTGAAAAACACTGTGTACTCACAGAGTTAATGGTGTCTGGAGAGGGAAACGACCGTGGGTACAAGACTGAAGCTCAGCCAGGTGAGCATCCCGCACCCAGGGTCCTCTCTTGGGCACATGCACAGCCTGAACTGGAGGGCTCAGTTCCCACACCAAAAATAAACATGTATGAACACAAGACCTGGGAGGGAGACAGACAGCAAGGCTTTTCTCATGCTACCTCAGAGAAAAGAAGAGCAGATACATGCAATAACTTGCAGTATGAAGCTTAAGGGCAGGTTCAGCATCTTGGAAGCAAGTGAAATAATTTGTGGTGTCCCGTTAGTACAAATATGCTTCTCTGTAACCAGGAGGGATGAGTCATTAGTGACACTGAGAAACCACTTGAGGAAAATCTGTGTGGATTGATCTGCTGTTGTGAACAAGATATATTCTGCTGTCTCTTAGCGAGAAGACACATTTGTGACAGGCTTCTGTTTAGTGTGTATTAA
This sequence comes from Patagioenas fasciata, assembly GCF_037038585.1. Taxonomy (NCBI): domain Eukaryota; kingdom Metazoa; phylum Chordata; class Aves; order Columbiformes; family Columbidae; genus Patagioenas; species Patagioenas fasciata. Next base: position 18,552,122 of record NC_092528.1, read on the forward strand.
AGATCCCACTGAAACCTCCAGATTTATTTATTAAAACACTCCTGGGGCACTAACTGGGTTCTGTGCAATTTCATTCAGGCTTTTCAGTGGGTAGAGCTTGAATTAAGCATAGAACTGCCCACAAAAAAACATTTGTTTTATTGCTCTCCTGATGAGAGGGAACAGAAGCTGTGGCTGGAGTTTGGAGGGCTGCATATCAAATCCACCAGTGTCTAGACAGAAGATAAATATGGTGCTGAGCAGGACGTGGCAGTCTGACCCTTTGCTGTGCAGATGCGGTCTGGGGAGGATGGAGGGATGGGCTGGGGGAGAAATGCAGCACTGGGGGTAGCTGAGGACATGGGGGACCTGATGGCCTTGGAGGGCTGATCTGCCGGGATGGCTTTGTGCTGGGGACTTCCCTCTGGCCCGCCTGTGACACTGTGAGGGCTTAGAGCAGTTTAAACATTTACCTGCCTTAAGCTTTTAAGACCTCTTTGATGGCCTCAGGTCTTCATCTGCATGAAGAGCTTAGGGTGTCCTAAGCAGCCTTACCTCCTTTAGGAGGCTCAGGGCTCAGAGCTGCTGCTCAGCACTGTGGAGCATTTAACAGGATTTGTACTTGGTGGCACATCCCTGCTGCCTCCCTGCCCAGCCTGGGAGGGGAGGCTGGAGCAGGTTCGCCCTGTGACACCCCTGGCACTGCCACCCTATGAGGGCTGGAGAGCAAGGGGGTGGGTGATGCTGTCAGCTTGCCTTTGGGGTACATGAAGGTCACCAAGAAGAGCTGGGTACCATGAGAAATGAGGATCAAGGATGCTCCTGAAGGTTTGCATTGGCCTGATGGGGCTGATCTGGCTGCGATGCAGCAGAGACTGCACAGCCCCTGTCACTCCCAGCTCTGTCTTTGCTGCCCACAGCTCTGGCAGTGCCCCTGCTAATGCTGCATCCCCCTGCCAGGGAAGCAGTTAAGTAGCTGATGGAAAACAGTGAGAGCTGGGGCTGAGCTCATCAATCCAACAGCCTGATGAGCAGTGAGGTCGGTGTGCATTGATTGCCCAAGCAGGTATGACTGGAAGTGAGCAGATCTCTGCTGCAAGTTTCACAGAAATCACAGCATTTCATGGCAAGTGTTTAACAAATTCCCCTCTGCCACCCTCCAGCCCTGACTGCAGCCTCAGCTCATGGTTCCCGGTAGCCCAGGTGTGTGTGGGGTGATGTGGCTCTGTGCCGGCAGCATGACAGAGAAACCCGCTGTCCCTGCTGTCCTTTGCTCATCAGAGGTGTAAAGTCAGCTGGTGGGCAGCACAGGATGTGCTTAGCACATCCAGTTTCCACCTGCTGCAGCCACCACCAGTGCTCTGGGGATGGGTAAATGAGCAACAGAGCTGCTGGCCTGTCACTTTTGGGAGGAGCTGCCAGCCCCCTCTGTGCAGGCAGGGGCTGCAGTGTAGCACAGCCATCCCCCAGCTGTGTTCACAGCGACCAACTAGTTAGTGCAAGCCTGCAAATCATGACAGTGCTGCCACAGTCATTGAAGGGCTGTCCTCTTCCTGTGGGACTGGGTGACCACCCATGGCACTGCTCCCCATCTCCTCCAGCAAGGTCCATCCCTACTTTAATCTGTTTGGGCAGAAATAGGGCTGCTGTTGTCCTCGTTTTCTAAGGAAACAAGGGTTATGGGGAAAGAGGGGTGGTGGTTGTGGGGCCGTAAGGTGTTTGTCACATTTGTGGGATGTGCTTTGGGGCAGAACAAGCAAAACCATCCTCTGTTCCGCATGGAGACACCCTGGTGGTTACCTGATTGTCTTTGTGAGGCTGTAGTGATCCAGGTACCTTGAGGGTTTTGGCAGTGAAATAAAAGTGACAGGGTACAGCCTGCCCATCCCAGAGGCAGCACACATGCAGCCTGCAGAGCCAGGAGTGTTTGCAGGGCAGCTTCACATGCCATAGGAAAAACAAGCACAGCAGAGAATGTCACCCTCCACTCATGGGTGACCATGAAATCCTATGGTCCATACGGGCACTCTCAGAAGTGCAGTAACATGAGAATGCAGGCAGGACTGGGAAAAACAGGATCATCATCTCCTCTTACCCTGTGTCTCCCTGTTCCCCCCAGGCCAGGTGCCACTGGGAGGGGAATGGGTCTGAGTTTTCCCCTCCTCACCTGCACATTCATTTTACAAGGGATGGAGACCTATGGTACAGTGGCCTTGTTCTGCTTCCCTGCCATGGCTGGCACAGATTGCCTTCCCACCTTGGCACTGATGTCTGAGGACCTGAAGACCCTGCTGCCCCTGGACCAGCCTGTACCTGCTGAGTGCACCCAGTGCAGTGAGCTCCTCCTGCCTCAGCTGCTGCCTTGTGCCCAGGGCTGTCTGACTGTCTTCCAGACCATAATTACCTTGCCTTGGCTCTAATGGCACATCTCTGCTGATCAGCACTAATTAAACACTCTGAAGAAGAAGCCCTCCCTATAATTAGAGATAGCCACCTGCATTGTGTTCTCTTGCCACCTGGCATAAAAGGGCTATAGTCAGCTCTTGAGCAGCAGTGAGTCCTCAGCTATGCTGAAGCAGGCTTGCTTGGAAATTCCGCTCCAGAGGGCAAAGACACCAGTGTATTAATAGATGTGGATCCATCTTTAGCCCTTGGGCTGAACGTTATTAGCATTTCTTCTTAGCAGCAAGGCTAAATCTAATTTTACGTTGTCTGAGTATGTTGAACAAAAGTAGAAAGGCCTTGAAACAGCTCTGGATGACACCAATGTGCCAGCTGTTGTCAAGGCTGTTTGGGTAGCCCTGTGCCAGCAGCCCATGTGGCTGGCAGGGAGAGGAGCTGTGGCAGCTGGACAAAGTCTTCTGGGAGCAGCTTGTCCCTCCTTGCTGTGGGGAGAAGTTGCTGCTCGGGCTCTTCAAACCTGACCCTGTCTGCTGCACTCCTAGAGTTAATGCTGCTGCTTGAAAATGAGGATTATCTGGTTAAATGTACTAGTTCCTGTGTCCCTTCCCAAGTCCAGTGTTCTTTTCCTTCCCACTGTCCTCCCTGCACTGGGGCATCCTCCGAGGAAAACCCAGCCTGGCTGCCCCTCTGCTGCGGGTCCCCTCTGCTGCGGGTCCCCTCTCCTGTCCCCCCTCCAGCGAGGGTCCTGGCATTGCTTTGTGTCTCCTGGGAGCTTTTCCAGCAAGGGTACATGATGCCTGACATAAGCGCTGGGGATCTGCCCCCTCACCAGCACTGCCACAGATCCCAAAGGCATGACCTCTTGCCTCCTTAGCAGCTGCAGGTATGAAGCTGGTCTTGCCTGCCCAGATTATCTGCCCATTTGGCAGGATAAGACAATTTCTGGCAAAAGCACAGAGGAGAAATAGCATCCCTGTGCTGGAAGTCAAAAACATTAATTAAACCTATGGTATCATTGATTGCTACCTCAGGGGAGAGGCAGAGGGTGAGAAAAAGCTTGGGGGAAGGAAACTTGGGGGGATTTGCTAGGAGCCTTTCTAACCTTTGAAAATAGGAAGACATCAACATCCCAGAAATAATCAGACTATGGTGAGGCCCTTGGAGCAGGTCAAGCTTGTGCCAGGGGTGCGCAGGGAGTGCAGCCCTCTTAGGGCAAGGGTGAACGCAGGATCTGGTGTCCCAGAACCCTTTCTGGCTAAATATTCGATGCTGCTCAGGTAGAAGCCTTGCCCATGCCAGACTGCCTGGCTGGTATTCCTGTGGCTGGCATCCTAGCAGGGACAGTTGGATCCCAGGGAAAATCAGCATCCTGGGGAATTCAGCCCTTCTTGTCTGGATAGGGAAACTGGGCACCTCTCTGAGACCTGGGCTAGGAGAGCTGTCACCGGGCACTGAGCATTCTGTTCCCTGTATAATGGGATAGCACAAACCCATTTAGACTGCCTGTGTTATCACGCAAAGCTGTAATTACTCCAGAAATATTCATCCAGCTAAACTCCCTCATTATGAGCCATTTGCATCTAGTGGCTTTATCTAAGCACAATTGTTTTGGCTGGATTAAGCCATGCCAGGGGCTTTCCTCTTAGACTGCAAATATCCAGCCCTCAAATGACACGTGAGGTCTGTGTCTTGTGAGCCTCCAGCAGCTTGTCCTTCTCCATGGATCCTGCCTGTCTCCCTGCTCATTTGCTGGGTGCTCGGCAGGAGCCTGGTCCAGGACTGCAGGCACAGCCCTGCATATGTGCCCGTGTCCAGAACAATGTCCTGCTTGACCAGCTGGAGCCAGCTAACACCACCAGCCTCACAGAGTTTCCCTGTGGTGATGGTGCCTTTGGGAAGGGGATGCCATCCCTATGCCCTCGCATGCTGTTGGGGAACCCAGAGGGGAGCTGGGTGCTCCCACACTGGGGAGTGGTGGCTATGGTCCCCATACCTTCCCCTAAGGACAAGCAGTGGCCTGGTGCTTTTGGTGGTCACATCATGCCCTCCTGTGCCAGCTCTTCTGCTGGTGGTCCTGCTGCTGCTGTCCCTCTCCCTCCCGCTGCCTACCGAGCTGCCCTGCTGTGTGCACGGGCAGGGGACCAACAGCCCCTCTCTCCCCAGGGACCTGCTTTCCAGCTACTCTGACTTATTAATGTGGTGAGTTTTGCTCTTTAGTGGCAATAGAGATGCAGGAGCAGGATGAGGAGACAGGACTGAACATGAGGCTGTGGGGCCGGAACAGGCATTGGGCAGCGGCCTGGGATGCTGCTGAGCACAGGGATGCAGAGTGCGCAGGCGATGCCAGCAGCTGCAGAGCCAGGCAGGCAGCACATACCACACTGGCGTCTGCTGCAGGAAGTCCTGCAGTTAATGGGAATTTTTTCCAGTGGCACCAATGGATCAGGTAGTGAGCCAAGTGAAAGGGAAGGCAGGTTTTCTGCCAGAGCCAGTGTGGAGAAGAGCCCCAACGCACTCCAGCACTGTCTCTGTAAGCACGATCAGCGCAAGAACCGCAAAAGCACGATGGCATTTGTAGGCAGCGGTTCCTGCCAGCCAGTCCTTTCATCCCAGCTTGTCTGACATGAAATGGTGCAAACAAACCTTCCTGCTGGCTTTGATTGCTTCCCAGGGATTTCTCCATTTGCATTATAATGAAGTGATATTTTGCTGTATAAATAAACCTGAAAGTTAACATAGAAAGGACTTATTAGCTCTAAAGATATTTGTACACTTCACAGAAGAAGGGAAAGAGCCACACAGAGATTAAATAGGGACAAACTTCAAGTGCTGGTGAGGGCAGTGGAGATTTCCAGTGAGATGTTCTACTGGTGCTTTATAAGAGAAGTTGTGCCCAGGGCTGTCAGGGAGCAGCAAGACAGGGATTGCTTCTGGGGTAAATGTCTTAAACACGGGCCTGAGCCTCTGGGTCTGCTCTGGTCTGCACCCAAAGGTGGGGTGAGGCAATGAAAATTGCTGTGTATTCTTGGTGGGCAGTGTCAAACAGGTTTTTTCTTTGCATGATCCCAATTTGCCACTGACAACCTGGCTAGGTTTAGAGAGGGAAAATGAGCAAAACACTGACCAAGCTGGTGCTTGTCCTTGGTGGATGATTTGCTGCAGGTGGAGGGATGATGATCTGGGCAGTCAGATGTTGGTGTTTCTGCCTTTTTTACTTCAACTCTTTGCTTTTTGCCATCACTAGGGAGAGCAGAGGAGCCAGATGGGAGTCGGGTCAAGCTATGTTGCCTGGGATTGGGGTGGACATCTCCCCTTGCCTTGCAGATGTGTATATTCACCCCTCCTGCCTCCCCAGAGCAGGTCAGGTTGATGCTCACTGGATGTGACAGTCATGCCAGCCTGCTTTGGACCTATTTCAGGACCCTTGCCTTGCTCCCACCAAGGAGTGGCTTTGTGGTCAGGTACATAGACCAGGCCAAACACCAAAAATCACAAGTGCCTGAGCGGTTGGTGCTTGTCTGCACTAAGCCACATCTGCAGGTGATTTCTGAGTCTGTCTGCAAGGAAAGCAGAGTGCTGGGCATGATGTGTCTCAGGCATGCAGCTCTGAGCTCTGGCTGGCATCTGCCAAAGCTCCTTCCCTGACGCACTCGCTCTGCAGCCACTTGTCTCACCAGAGGGACCAGCTCCTGCTGGTGCCAATGGATCTGTGTTTAAGCCACAAAAAAGCAGAATATAGGTTTTGCTAAAACACTTGGCAGAACCATGGTATCAGAAAGCAATTTGCAAGCCAATTGGCAAAGCATGGCAGCACGCCAGCTGCAAAATTGGGCACATTGACAGATCACAGGACAAGGACATAAGGCCTGGCACAGCTGTGGGTCCAGCGTGCCCAGCTCCTGCCACTGACATGCTGTTGCTGTTAATGCTTTTTCCCTTGTTAATCTTATGGCTTTGTAGGCAAGCAGTAAAGGAATATGTCCCTGTGCAAAGCAGGGTGCAGTGGGGAGAGAGCATCTCCTCTCCTGGGCAGTGGTAAGGCTGCTCCTGGCCAGCTTTGGGCTCTCCAGCTCTGGAGGAGGCAGGGGGAATGGGAGAACATCCAGAGGAGAGCTGGCATACTGTCTGGGGCTGGAGTGTGGGGAGCAGAAGCTGCAGGAGGTGGGCTGCTCCAGCAAAGGGCAGGCTGAGGGGGTGCAGGTGCAGTCACTCGTTTTCACTGCAGGCAGGTGATAAGGGATGGCTGAGGATGGAGCTGGCTGCTCCCAGCAGTCAGGCAGCCGTCCCAGGCTGGGGGTGTCCAGCTGAGCATTAGGAAAGTGGTTATAACACCTCTCCTCTCCCACCTAGCCCAACGTTGGGCTGTGTCCTGCTGACCCACATCCCCATGGCAGCCCAAGTGTCCCCAGGAGAGCCAGCCTGCACTGGTTGGCACTGTTACACAACCCCGCTGCTGCCTGCACACTACAATAGGTGCTATTTTTATTCCATTTCTGGTTGTCACAGGCAGCACAAAAGTCCTTGGGGTGGAGAATCTCCTCCACCGTGCTGTAATGTAGGACATTTCAGCCACTTGTCCTCATGCCCTGCTTGTGCCTGTCCCTGCTAGTCTAGTGCACTGGGACCAGCAGGAAGAGGACACCTGAGCAGTGACCTGCAGGGAGCAAAGCCCCAGGCTTTCGGGCACTGCTCAGAGCCTGCCCTGCCTGCCTAGGAGGAGATGTGTACTTTTGGGGAGACATCTTTTTGTCTCTACCCCATACCCACAATAGCATTGCTCTCCAGAGCAGCAGGGAGCAGGGCAGCACCAAGATGCTGTGCCTCCATAGCCTTGGACCCCCCTAGCCCAGTCCTGCATGTTGGCTTCTCACCTTGGCCTTGCCCATGGGGCTGCCCCCAGCACCCTGCTGCGGGTCAGTGGGATGGGCCCACTGTGAGGTCCTGCCCTGCTGCCCCAGGGGGTAAAGCCCCTGGCCCTCACATCACCCTTACACAGCTTCATGTTCCCAGGAAGCTGCTGTCAGTGGTGGGTCTGGCCACTGGTGACAGCCAGTTGTTACTCAGAGCAAAAATTCCTCATGGGCATGATGTGGATGGAGCAATTTTCTGCACAATTACTCCAGTTTATTCAGGGTGATAAACCAGTATTAAAGAAGGCATAAGAGCCATGTGTCTTCCTTCTTGAACCTATTTCTTGCCATATAACACAGCCTGGACATTTCCTAATGGGGCTGGAAGAAGTGGGGGCCTGCAGCATAGGGATTAGATCAGACTAGAAATAAAATTCCCTCACTTCCTCTGTTAGAGATACATTTACTGTGGTTTCAGACTTATTAGGTTTAACAAAATTCTCTCTCCCTGTATGCTTCATGCAGCTACCAGGTTGGGGAAAAGCAAATAGCTAAGGAGGAAGATGGGGGAAAATGAACCTCTCCTGGCAGACAGTAGTGATACTGTGCGATAAGCAGGAGAAGGAGCCAGGGGATGAAGGTGCAGTGTGAGCAGGGATGCTGGCACATGGCCAGAGTGAGCAGGCAGGCAGCGTCGATGTGGTACCCTCCTGTTGTGTGGCTGTCACGAAGCCTCCTCACAGAGATGTAGATTTCCCACTGAGAAAGAGCCACAGAGGCTGTAATTCCAGCTGGCTGACATGCCATCAAAGTGGTTCTCCACACCAACACTGCCTGCCAAGTCATGTTTTGCATGGTGTGATCCTGCACCACCACATTCACGTGGGCTGGGCAGGTTCTGGGTTGCCTCTGGCATCCCTGACATGCTGCCAAGCATGTCCACTCAGCAGTGCAGTTTCCAAAACCTGGGGCTTGCAGCACCCCTTTGAATAGTCCTGCTCCCTCTGGGGCTCCCCTGCTCTCTTTGGAGTCGCGTGTTTTCTACCTGCTCCAGCTGAATGATGGGGCCAGCCTGCCCCTTGGAGCAGGCAGCAGGCAGGCAGTTTGCTGGGGTAAAATGCCCAGCAGAGCATGCTGAGGGAGCAACATAGCTGTGATTTAATCGCCAACTGGATGGACACCTTGTTGGTGAGGGAGCCAAGCTGAGGATGAAGAGGGGGGCTGCTGAAGACAAAGCCCAGTGGCTTGGTGGCTGCAGAAGCACTAGCTGTGCTCTCAGAGGCATCCTGCCAGCCTCCTGCCTGCCTTCCCCACCACTGCCTTTTTGCTCTGCTCCTCTTCCCAGACCCTCTTCCCTGTGTTTTCTCCTTGAGCCTGGGTCTGCCTTGCAGTTCCTTAGAGCCTCCCCTCCCTGGGGCAGCGGCTGCCTGTGTCTTGCCCTTCTCAACAGACTGTTACTGTCTCTCATGGCACAGAGCCTTGCTGTGCTCAACAGGAGTTGTTCCTCTTTGCCCTTTGATGTGCTGCACTCCACCGCTTAGGGCTGCTGATGGGGTGAGCCCTGGATGATGATCAAAGTCTCCATGCTGAGCTCTGCTGCTGCAGCCTGGCCCAGTCCCTGGGATCTCCAGCTGGGAAATCTCTTGGTGTTGCTCTGGGCGGTGGCACAGACGGCACTGTGGTGAGCGCTGGGAGCTGCCTGCATGCCATGGATGGGAGCCAGTGTGGCACAGCACCCAGCTACTGGTCACTGGGCACAGAAGAGAAAAAGGGTTACTCAGAAAAATCACAAGCCAACGCAGTCAAACCCAGCTGCTAGAGAAAGTCCAAATATGTCAGTATATTATATTGGTGTCTACCAGGTGAGCCGGCCAGGAGCAGTGTGACTTAGGGTGAGAGGAAATGGCCTCGTGTTGCACCAGAGGAGGTTTAGTTTGGATATTAGGAAAAAATTGTTCACCAAAAGGACTGTCAAGCATTGGAACAGGCTGCCCAGAGAAGTGGCTGAATTGCTGTCCCTGGGGATGTTTAAAAGATGAGTAGATGAGGTTCTTAGGGACGTGGTTTAGTGACAGTGTTAGGTGAAGAGTTGGACTTGATGATCTTGAGGGTCTCTTCCAACCAAAATGATTCTATGACTCTACGACCAGCACTTCGTGTGTCTGCCGGTGGGTGCTGCTGGCTGGGGCTGCTGCCTCTGCAATCCGGCTGTGCTGCAGGGGCATCAGTGCCATGCGGTTCATGGCCCTGATAAAGCGTTCCACTTCTTGGAGCCTGCTGAGATTGACCTGCTCTAGAAACCAAATCCTGCTGTATTTCTGGGAAAAGCAACCCCTACATCTACGCTTGGTGCCAGGCTGGCAGGAGCTGCTGCTGCAGCGCAGGTGCTGGTCCTGGCTTGCAGGCTCCAGGGCTTCCTGAGCAGCAAGCACTGAGGGGCAGGTGCTGCCTGTGCTCCCCAGGTACAGGGCTGTGTCACTCTGCAAGCCCAGGAAGTCCCTGTGTCCCCAAGGCTGGTGCAGGGAGCAGCACACAGTGGATCCCTGATGGTGGCGGGACTTGTGTGACCCATGGATTTGCTCACATCCTACTCTGTATCTCATGCTTTTCTAATGGAAGAAACCATCTGCCTAATTAAACAGCGGTAACGAGCTTGGCATTGGCAACTACGCCTGAGCACACTGCAAACTTCAATGATACTTAGAAGAATGCCTTCTGGGTCTCTCTGCTAATATTTAGAAGGCTGACAGCTGTGCCCTGAGCCCAGTTGGTACAAGGTGTAATTAGAGAAGCTACTTCAATAGCATTGTTATAAAGTGATGTTAAAATAATGGTGTTGAAGGAAAAGCTGGGGCCCTATGTTTCTGGGATGTGCATGTTACACCAGGCACTGTGCCCAGTGTGCCGCAGTGATACATTTAAGGCAGCCTCTACTGAGGGAAATTAGCATCTTTGTGCTGTACACAAGGTACCCTCTGTTCTTTGCAAGTTGAGGATCACATTTAAAACCATCCAATAGAACATTTTCCAATTTTTATTTATCAACAAACATCTACACGTATTCCTAGAGAATAAAATATTTATCGATAGACACACGCATGCAGAATGTGAGAGTGCCAATGTATTATTTATTGCTGCTTCCCTCCCGTAGCTTATAAATAACTTAAGAAGCCTGTTTGCCCAACACAGCCTGTGGCCAGCTACCTAAAGCAGCTCCAGCTGCCACTGCACACCAGCTCGGGGCATCTAGCCCCAGGCGGAGCATGCCCTGCCAAGGAAAGGGCTGGCAGAAGGTGGTAATGCAGGGTGGCGTTGGCCTTGATGTGGGTTGCAGCTTCTCCAGCAGCCACTGGGTGCAGGACCCTGGAGGAGCTTGGGGATGCATCTGCCCCATGGCCAGCTTAGGGGAGTGGCAGCAGCGAAAGGGGTATGTGGAGGGCTGGGCATGTGGCTGGAGCAGCCGCGGGTCTCATTGCCCTGAAGAGTCCACCAGTGTGTGCAGCACAAGGCTGAGCACAACTCCGTGACACTGGGAGGGCACCAGCTGGCATTGCTGGGATGTTTATGCCATGCACTGGCATCTTCCCAGTTGGAGGAGCTGCCAGAGCTCAGTCCCCTCCCAGGGCCATGTCTCTAAAGAGAAATGGAAACGCTATCCTGGTAGCATTGTATGTTGGACTTGCTTACAGAAGCAGAGCCTCTGGAGAGGCTAATGTGCCTGTATCATTTGCAGAACTGGAGATGGTTTTTGCCATCCCAGGAGAGGAGCTGCTTGCTTGGCCAGCCGAGCAAAGCTCAGCACTCATCAGATGTGGGTGCTGCAGGTCCTCAAGCCAGGTCCTTAGTGTTGCTGAGCAGAGGGACGGTACAGCCAGCTGAGAGCAGCTGCTGCAAAACATCAGCAACATCCACCAGCCTCCTAAGAGCATTGTCTAGCAATGAGTTATTTCTAGGCCACAGCAGTTATTGGGAAGGCATTACGAGGCTGTGAAGTACAATGTGTCTCTCAGCTGGAGGTGCTCTGGTTGGCTTGGGAGCTGTGCACACCAGCTATCCTTTGGGGGATTGCTGGCTTTTGACTTCGCTCCGCTTCAAAGCCTGGGCTCCTTATGTGCATTTTAGTGATGTTCTCACACTTCAGGTTTCTAGGCCAAGTGAGAGCTTTGATTCTGTGCTGTACTCAGCAGCTCTGCACGAAGGTAGCCTGCGGTTGAGTGAGGTGAGAGGCTGAAAGTTGTTCAATTTTGCAACAATAGCTGAGAATAAAGCACAGATTTTACCATTTAAAACTGAGACAAAACAGAGCTGGAAGGTTTTTGTGGAGTTATTTTTTTCATTTTTAACACCCAATGGCCTTTTTTGAGTTGAATTAAATATACAGTGTCTGTGGCCTTTACCTCGCACTGGAGCATTCATATTCACATGCAAATTGCAAAGCCAGGGCAGGGCAGCAGCACCTGGGGAGGGAAAGAAGCAGATGGTGGGGAGGAGAGGGACCTCAGCTTGGGCTTGCTCTCCTGGCTGGGGCTCTTCCTGGTCTCTGCTGCAGCTCATCTCAGCACTACTATTTTTTTCTTCTGGGCCTGGGATACACAGGAGTGACACCAAGACAAGCAATTAATCCTAATTGAGCCTGGGCTGTTACACAGCCCTGGAGCTGGCCTGCTGGCTTTTGCTGTCCTTCCGCCCTGGGCTGACCTGCAGAGCATCTCTTCACCTTGCCAAAGAATATTTTTGTGTTAAATGGCTAAAAGTCATCATTACCGTAATGGTTCTTATGGCAACCCGGTGAACTGAGCTCTTAAAAGCTCTTCTTGCTTAATGCATCTCTCATACATGGGCTGTTACACTTACCCCTGGGAACACGGGCAAGCTCTGGGGCTGAGCCAGCTCCTCTCTGAGCTGCCCCCAAACAGGAGAGGAGGGGACACCCATTCAGCAAAGCAAGTACAATCACTGCCACCTCAGTCTCCCACCACTACGTTCCTTATGGATACCATATGGTCTGTAAAAGCCTTGGAATTATTTCCCTCCTTACACTCTGAGTTTTAAATTGCCTCACAGCCTCCTCCTGAAAACCTGCCGAGCTGAAGCTGCTGCAGGTCACGTTGTGCAATTTGGTGTCGCAAGACAAAGAAAACAAGTTCTTCTTTTTCACAATTACCAAACCACTTCATCGAGCAATTACCCTGCCGCTGCACTTTGGTTTCGGTTAACAATATTCCTTGGGGACGAAAGTAACTGCACCTCCAAGTGACTTAGTGCTGGTTCTGCCATTACAGATGATTGTGAAAAGTTGTTTAAGTGCTGTAACTGCCGGGAGCAGCTTTTCTGTGCCTTGCACTAGAGTCGAACCCGGGTGACGTTCACTGGAGTTGCAGGCAGTCACCTCAGGTGTCAGCCCTCCAGCTTTCGGCTGCCTCTCCACAGGACTGAACCCCGTCTGCCTGTCTGAGTGTGGCTCTTGCTGAGGGCTCTGTCCTTGTGTGCGAAAGCCCCTGGTCCTAATGTGCTCAGGGGTCCCTGCACAGCCCCGGGTGCTTGGCGGGGGCTTGGCACCAGTGCGGGAGGGGGAGGGTCACCCTGGTCCAGGGCAGAGGGCAGGGCTGTCCCCGTGGCATGCAGCCGTTGTTGGGGAACCGCAAGCCTCCATATGAAGCAACTCCCTGAAGTGAGAACACACAGCCCAAGGCATCCCTGTCACCCCATGCACAGCGCAGTGGGAGGAGCACGGCTCCCTGCACGGGTGGCAATGCCAGCAGTGAAGCTTGGCTGCACCAAACTGGGGGGCACCAGTTTCCTCCCCATCACCCCACAGCAGGAGCTGGCACTGGGACTGTCACCAGCTCTGAGCACCAAGCCGTGCCAGTTCCTGCTGGGTGCAGGGTCTGTGTCTGCTGCACTGCTCCCACTGGGTCTCATCCTTCAGGGCTGCCTCCCCAGGGACAGGGGGCAGCACGGGGGCCAGGCATGGGGACCAAGGGCCAGGAGCTGCCATATCCGCACTTTCGCAGTGTGAGGGCAGCACTGCCATTCCGTGGAGGGCAGGACCCTGGGTCTTGGCTCACTGCAGCACAGCTACCAGCCTCTTGAAGCCCCGGTGGCCCTGAGGAGCCCATGGGGATGCCTGGGCTCCCCCTGGCCATGGCTCTGCTCTGACCCCTCCAAACTTCCTGCATTTGTTTCGCTTGAGCTGTTTGGGGGAAGTAGTATGTTGTTATGTCTTCAGCTCAGTGTCTATTTAGAGAAGGATAATGCCATTGTGGGGGAGGACAATGAGAATATTAAATGCCTGAAATTTTCTGTCTCTCGCTATTTTGACTTTTTTTTTTTTTTTTCAATTTAACTGGGCTTTTCCTTGAAAAACCATGGTGATATTTGATAAGCCCAGTTGGAGGGGGGTAATGCACAGGTCAACCCCACCAAGATGATCCCAGACTGATCCCTGCTTTAGTCCCACTGCAGGCAGGTGAATCCTGCCTGCTGCCTGTCCAGGCATGAATCACAGCGAGGTCAGGTTACGAAAGAGAAGGGATGGCCAGTGCAGGAGCTGACCTCCCCAGGAGACCTCAGTACAGAGGCCACAGCCGCCCCCTCCTGCCACTTTCCCAGGGCTATGTTTAGCTCCTGGTTTGCTTGGGGAACCCAGATGAGCACCTGGGATGTCTTAATGTCATTGTTCCACCATAGCTGGCTTTAGGGGACTTTTTACACTTGCAGGATATAACTGATTAGACCTGACATCAGGGAGAGTCACGTTGGGTCCTGAAATAGCTTTCTGTACGGAGTTACTCACAAAAGTGCCACGAGAAAGCATGGGTGTATGTGTCCACATAACAGCTTTGGCAGGTGCTGGGATGCTGTGTGGCTATGCAGAGCACCCAAGGACTGATCATGTCTCAAGTCCCAGCAGCCCAAACTGGGGAGCAGGACTAACAACTGTCATGGGCTGGCTGATGAATCCCAAGTGTGGGTTAGGAATAAAGACTCAGTCTTCTCACTGCTGCACAGCAGGTTCTTGCAATACCCTGTGTCTGCAGTGGTCCTTGCCCTTCTGCCTCGCTCACCACTCACTGATTTCCTTGGCATTTCTCTCTTCAACACCACCAGTGAAACCTGGTATGAGGCAGTGGGTTCAGCTCACTTCGAAGCAGCAGTGGTTGAAAGGTCTCTATGGGATTGGGATGGGAATCAAAAAAGGGAGAAGGCAGATCTTCTGGTGGCCTTTCCTAGCAATGACTGTGTACCTCCTGGCCACCAGCTCCAAGAGATCCTGCGTTCTCCTGTATGGCTGTACCATGCTGTATGCTCTGCTAGACATCTGCTGAGACCTTGCTGGCCAGGACTGGAGCCAGAGTTTTTTTGCAGCAAAGTCATGTGTGCGGGATAGCTGTGTACTGGTATATGAGGGATAACTGGTGTGTGTGAGATAACTGCTGCACCGGTGCAGGGACTCCTCTTGTTGGAGCCTTTGCATTATGAGACACTATCTAAAGCCTGGCTATTGCTGAAGAAAGTAAAATTAGATCAGAGCAGCACTAAGGATAAGCGGCTCAGTTCTCATCCTGCACCTTGCTGGAGCAGTGTGGCAGGCAGGACGGGACACAGTGTCACCTGCAGGGACAGTGGCAGACTGCCCCAGGAGAGCCCGTTCTCATAGGCCTGCCCCAGCCCTGCAGTGATCAGAGCTGGATGCGTGGAGGTATTGGCAATTCTGGGTGGATGCAGGACATTAACATGTTGTTGCTGCTTCCATGGATCCAGAGCGGAGCAGGGTAGAAAGCTGTCTGATATTCCTGCACCAAGGGTGCCTCCAGGTGGGTCAGGCTCTGTCCCAGCTGAGGGCAGGTGGTGGGACCAGGAAGGGCTTCCCTATGGCTCCGGCTGCTCCTCAGGCATCTATGTGTGATGGAGATGCAGTACATCATCCCTTTGCTCTTGTTGCCTCCTGGCCATAGTGCCTGTTGCTGTCAGGGCCCTGGCAGGCTGCCTTTGGTTCAGGCTCAGCTGAGAGCCCCAAAGAAGATGTCAGGCTGCCCCACAGCAGAGCACAGAGGCCAGGACCTGCCACCACCACTGGGAAGCCTCCATTTCCTCCCAGGTGGGTGAAAGCAGAAGGCAGCTGCAGGGTGAGCATTCTCCTGTTCACATTCAAAAGCCAGCATTACTAAAGTTCAGTTTTAATTAGCTGTTGCCAATGAATGTTCCTGCCTGGGCCCATCTCGCCTGGGAGTCAGCAACCACAGTGTCTACAGGCAGAAAAAGCACAGGTCTACCTGCTCAGAAACAAAGATTTCCAGACCATTTTTCGTCACTTTCAGGGGAAGATGGTTTTGCACCAAAGCAGGCTGTTCTCAGATGATCCCATTGCTGATTCTGTAGCTGAAGTTAAAATCCCTGTGCCAGGCAGATGGCAATGAGGCTTCCCAATGGGCAGAACAAGGTGCTGGGAAAATACCATGTCCCTACCTGCCATCCCTGCCAACTGCCTTGCTGTCCCCATGGACCTGCTTCATGCAGCAGAATGAGAAGTTGCTGGTAAGGAAAGCAGGCGGCTGCATGCACATTTGGCTCTATTGTTTCATAATTATTAGCAGAGAGACTGAAAATGTAATTATGATGATTAAGCTGAATCGCAATCTTCCTACAGGAGCTACCGAATTATTTATATCAACTTTTCATCCTAATTTCCTTAACCGTTCCCTGCCCAGAGGAGGAGGAGTCCTGACTGCTCTGGGCTGCCTGCACTGTGTGCCAGAGCAGGCAATCCTCACCAGCACTTGCTGAAACAGCAGCAAGTGGCAGCTCTTACTCAGCATGAAGCTGGGATGGGAAAAGAGCCATGTGGGAGACAGCAGCCCCGAGGGCTGGAGTGCTCCGGGAGCCAGGAGCCACAGCAAGAGGGGAGAGCCGGAGGGGAGTGTGCAGGGCTGGGAAAGGCAGCGCCCAGCTGCAGGCAGGGCTGGCTGGAAAGGGCAGAGCAATGCTGGACAGACTCTCAGTAGGCGGCAGGTGCCAGGGCTGGATTCAGGCACTGCGTCTCCCCAAAGGGCTGTGGCTGTACCTGCCACCCTGAGTTTTGGAGCCAGAGTGTGCACAGAGCTCAGCAGAGCAGGACACGAGTGCTGTGGCTTGCCCAGGCCAGCCTGGTGCAGAGCCCAGCTCTGTGCACAGACTTAGCAGCAGCGGCTTCAGTGCTGTTGCTTTGCTGCTCCCTCCAGGAATGCTGTCAGCTCTAATTAATGTCACAGTTTAGCTTGCTCATGCGTGCGAGCAGACTGTGTGCAACTTCACGGTGCCGCGGGAAAAGCGATGAATCCCGTCCCACAGCCTTTCCTTGTGTTCCCACGGGTCTGCAGAGTGCCCACGCTGGAGCAGTGGAGATTTCCAAATCCAGACGTGATGCCGAGAGTGTCACTCACCTGTGCGAGCTGGCAGCAGGACCAGCTGCAGGAGGCAGGCTGGCCAGTTGCCCCCCATTTTGGAGCAGGAAGGCGTGGGAGGAGCTCTACAGGCACAAGCCTTCGCTGGGGCCAGTTTTCCAGGGGAGAGCTCAGGTCCTTCCTATGGAGCTGAGGACATGTTTGGGGCATGGGAACAGATGATGTGTTCCCTGACGTGCCACCACTGGGTCCAGGGCACCTGGGACAGAGCTGCAAGGCAGTAGCATGAAAGCCCTGGTGCCAGCAGCAAGCGGCTTCTGCCCTTTGGCAGTCCTGCGCTATCTCCTCCCATACTTTGTCCAACTTGGACCACTAATGGGGTCTGGTTTAAGCCTGCCGATGGCAGCTGGACTCTGGCTTACCGAGACTGAGCATTCAGAGCATCACCCAGCTTGGCAAAAAGCATTTTGCAGCCTTTCTCCTGCCTCCAACCCTCAGCAGTGGCATGGAGCACAGGGACCAAGGCCAGATCCTGGAAGGTACTGGGCAGCTGTGCCTGGAGCTCAGCTCTTTGCAGAGCTGCTGTGTCAAGCTGACGGCAGGATTTGACCCATGTCCTTCATTATATAACTGTTTCTGCGAGTGTTTCCAAAGCACTCAGCCCTCCCGCCAGGCAGAGTCCCCACCGACAAGGGGGAATGTCATGTTTTTTTGAATGCATAGCTTTGATTTCGTGCCGGGTTGTAGCAGTGGCCAATTCCATCCCACCCCCAGATCATGCACCTTGCTGGGCACTAACCAAGATGCAGCCCCCTATGAGCCACCAGCCAGCAAGCTGGAGATGTCACCTTGCCTGGGGTGGGTGATGGAGCTGCGGGGAGAAGCAGAACCCCAGAGGTCAGGTAGGTTCATCCATGGGGCTCAAAGAGCTGACCTGGCCTGGCCTCTGGGACCCCATGCTGTCTGTGCTCTGCCCTGGCTGCCTGCCCTCGCATTCCTGTCCCCACACATCATCCCCCTCCAACTGCTGGAGAAAACAGTCCCTGCTGCCACCAGCATCTGGAAGGTGGAGGGGGAGCCGCCTATGCAGTGTGAAGGCTCTGTGGGAGCTGGGTCTGCTGCTGGCCTTGGGAATGCGGGGGTTTTCTTCCTCCTGGCTCCAGGAGAAGCGGGAGGTGAGGCACAGCCAGCCAGTGCTGGGCATTGCTTGCAGTCCTGCAGGTTTTTCCAGTCACCAGTGGGACCCTGGCCACCCTTGCCCAGGAAATGGTTCCTCATGGGGGGCTGTGCATTGCTGTCACCCACACCCCCTCAGAAGGTATAGAGGCAGGAGATCTGGCCCCTCACCTCCTTTGCAGGCTGAGTTTTGGGGACTTTCCCACTAATTAATAGGGTGTGTTGGTGTCTTGGCTAAAAATTGAGCAATAGGACAGTTGTGGTGTCTTGGGAATGACTAACAGCAGTGCGACAGGTCAGCTGCTCTTCTCCAACGCACTGCTGAGGAGGAAATCCTGATGCCTTCCTGCTTCCCCATGGCAGTCACAGTGTGTGTGCTGAAGGTGACTCGTAACCGCCCCAGGGGCTGGAGCTGTACTCGATACCTGCTATTGCTGTGTACCCCAAAAAGCAAATTTCACCCTTGGCCTGGTGACATGAAACAAGACCTCACACCTGGGAGCACAAAGCAGCCCCTCAGCCAGCGATGGTCACAGCATCACTCCTGGCCAAGCAAACTGGATGTTCCCCGTGCAGGGCACGTCCCTGGATGGAAGTGTAAATAATTCTGGGTGTGAATCAGTTCTTCAGTCTAGGCTAAAAGTAATTTCATGACCTGGCTCACTCCACTTGACCACTGGCTAATTTTTCTGGTTGTAAATTATATTTTTTCCTGTTGTGGATGAGGAATATGTAAGAACAGGAGAAGGTCATGCAAAGGGTAGATAAAAACAAGAAGCTGCACAAGTGATCCTGCAAACACTTCCACATTTGTGTGGGCTCCCTCAGCCTCATTATCCATGTCCAGGAGCAAGTCTGGAGTATACCAGAAAACACACAAAGCAAACAAATAGTATTAGCAACAACTGCTCTTTTTTCTTTTAATTTCTTCATATTCTGGGAATCGTTGTTACCTGGAATAATCACATGCTCTGTTTAGCCACAACTTGCTCTGGAAATCTCAGGCACCTGGTGTGGTTCCTAAACTGACTTGCCAGAGCATCTGCCTCATGTGCCAGATTCAGACCAGCAGCTGAAGCCTTTGGAGCAGGATCATTGCCTTTCCTGGTGTTGTATCATTTGTTATGGGTATTTTCTGGCCAATTCATCATGTGCTGTCTGCTAGATAGGTGCTGTGGGGATCTCAGTGTTCGACCTTGCTGTGCGGGAAACCTCCAAGGGCTGCCCAGGAGCACGGCCCACAGAGCCCCGGCCCATGCGTCAGTGAGCAGGGCAGTTATTTGCACTAGTGGCAGATAGCGATGCTTGTCTTGTAATTCTGCAGCCACCTGCTCCCACGTTTGACTTCTCCCCACACAGATCAAATGTACTGGCAGATCAATCAGGCTGCCTTTGCTCTTCCTTTCAGGCCTGTCTCTGGGAAAGCAGTGGTGGGACAGGGCTGCTGGGGAGCAGCGTTTCAGGGACTGCGCTGCTCTTTGCACAGCCCACGCACCTCAGCTGCATCAGGGGCTGATTCACCATCCCCAGCTGCAGAGCTGAGTTAATGCTGATGGATGGAGCCCTACCAACGGGGGAACGTGCATCTCTGCCGACAGCCTGAGCAGGGGCCATGCCATGCTTGGCGGGACACTGCACCTTGTCTGCGGGGAGCAGCCCTGGCACCTGGGCTGGTATCAGCCCCAGTGCTGAGCAGAGATCACGGAACAGTTTGTCCTCTACTGATGGGAGGCACTGCCTGAGACAGGAGCAGCCTCACAGCAGTCAGCAGGGCCTGCGCGCCCCAGAGACCCTTCCCAAAACCTTGTGTTTCTCTCGAGCTGCCGCCTCATCAACTAGCAGCAGACTTCTCAGCTCAGCAAGAAGCTCCTTGTTTCAAAGGAAAATCATTAGCAGATTAGACCTTTACTTGAACATACTGCAGAAAAGGTCTTGTTTTCTCCTCCTTATCCTAGGGACATGCTCCTTCAAATTTGCTGTGCAGAAAATACAGTGACCTTTTTCTCCTCACCTGCACCTGTTCTCATTTGCAGGCCCACGCATGCTGCTACAGCGAGGGCACAGCAGTTAAGCACACATGAATAACCTCACATTAGCACTTGCAGACATTTGTATGATTTTTTTTTTCAATGGTTCTAGTACCAAAATATCCCAGACACAAGGGGAGTTGGACTCCTACATTTACAGCTAATGATCTGTACAGGCCTCTGAGGAAACTGCACAGTCGCCCTGCTAATGGCTTCAAGGGGAAATGCATCAGGCCCTGGCTGCTGCTCATGCTGCTCAGGGAATTCTTCATTCAGCTCCAGCATGCGATAAACACCTTTCCTTACTGTTGCAGACACGATGGCTCTCCTGGAGAGAGGAAAGGCATTGACTGAGCTAATGCCACTAACTGCCTTTGAGCACACACAGAGGATATAGAAACAAACACCACCTGGTCTTTCAGCAGCCGGGGTTAGCTCAAACCAGCCTGTGGATTCTCCAGCGTGGACTGGTCTTGGGGTGCCTTATCACTGTCCTGCTCCAAGTACTGCCTGCTCCCCCCAGCCCAGAGCAGAACAGGCTGTAACCAAGAGCTCTGGGCATAGACCAGGGGCATTCGTGATCTCCAGACTACTGAAGGTCCTCTGCTGCAGCCTTGCAGCCCACACCCCAGAGAAGCACTGCAGGATAAGCTTTCCTGGTGTTTCATTTCTCCTTCATCAACTGCCTCTTCCCATTCTGTGAAAGGTGAGAGAGGAGCTTTGCCTGAGGAAGAGCTGCAAGATCCACCTTTTCTTTCGCAAGGTGTGTCTCAGCAGTGCTATCCTGAGCGTGTTCAAATCCAGCAGTGGCCACTGTCCCCTGCTGCATCTGTCAATAGGCTGCATAGTGGGCAAGAAGGTGCCCCCTCTGAGGGGTCTCCCCCCTCTCGCCACGACCCCCTTCCCATGCAAACCATCTCGGTGTGCCTCTCCCCTCACACTGACTCACACCGAAGCAATGGGAAAAGCTTCTAGCTGGTGCGGTGGCCAATTTTGCAATCTGTTTTAATGAGGTATTTACAAGTTCGGAGCCTGGCTCCTTGCACAAGGAGTGCAGCCTGGCCCCAGCAGCTGGTTGGGCTTTTCAATGACATTCCTGCAACTCTCCTGATTGCAGCACAGGCACAGTGGAAAACATTTAGACATCAGAAATGCCACATTAATTATCTCCTAATTGATACCTCCACTTGGGGACAAATGAAAGCGGAACATCTCTACTGCCCTGGGAGACTGCCACTTACAAACAGATTTACAGCTAAAAATACCACGGCAGTCCTGTGGCTAATCAACTTCGCTGCTTACCCCGCGCGAGGTTATGAAATTGTCTTGGGCTGGCGCTGCGAGTGGCGAGGGAGCAGCTGCAGCGCCGGAATGCAAACCCATCAAGGGCTGCGCAGTGCTCCCAGCACCCATGAGCATGCTGCCAAGCAAGGGGCAGCTTGCCCCACGCGTGAAGCCCCACGGCAGCCTCAAAGATGCGCAGTTATGTTTCTTGAGCCTACAATCCAGCCAGAGAGCACAGACACAAGGCTTCCCGCACATTCCTGCCCATTGTTAAGAGGCTGTGGAGAGAAAAATCTCATCCTTATGTCTTTTACAAGAGACCTTAAGTGCTCGGTGTGTTTCGCTGCAGTGTAATATTTCCAGCTGGCTTGGGAATCATACCTGGTGTTTGCGAGGGCCTTGCCGCACAGTGTCCTCCTGCAGCTACAACACATCTCAAGGGATCTTCCCCCCGGCCATCTCCTTACAAAAGCATACACACACACAGAGGCCAAATTGCCACAGCGACCCCGGTTTCTTTTAAATTACTGTCATCTTTATTTTCTTCACATATGTGCAAACAGAGATCGCAATGGTGGTGTTCTTAAAAATAACAAAATGTATTTGCATACATTTCCCTATGTACAGGTGAACAGCCACAAGTAGAGTTTTCTTTTGCACAGCAAAAGATCTAGAGCACTGAGACCGGGGACAGGACCGGGGCCCAAAAAAAGGGTCTAACTTAATAATAATAACAATTAAAAAAAAAAAATCACAACAGTGCAAACCTCTCGGACACGACAGCACGATGGAGTGACTTTAATGTAGAAAAAGGCGGGGGGGGCCGCTCGGATGTGAGATTTCTGACTGTAAACAAGGTGCAACACCTCCCTCCCACCGCCCTCCCCGGGGAAAGCTATTCCAGGAATTTGGCAGATCTTCAAGGGCTGAGCCGGAGGTAAACAGCCCGCGGCCGCTTCCCCTCCTCGGGCCACGGCGGGCTGGGGCTCGGCTCCGGCGACCACCGGCACCGGGAGGGACAGCCGCTCACTGGGCTGCCGCAGGACGCGGGGGCGCCACAGGGAACCGGCGCGCCCGGAGGGACCGTGCGCTCCCAGCGGGGTCCTGGCGCACCCGGCGGCTCCGTGCAACCTCCGCGGGGCCGGAGGTGTCCCGGTGCTCCCCGGCGGACACCGTGCACTCTCAGAGGGGCCTCGGCGGGGCCATGCACGCCCGGAAGGGACCGTGCGCTGCCGGCGGGGCCACAGCGGCGCCGTGCATGCCCGGAAGGGACCGCGCACCCCCGGCGCGGCAGAGCGCTCAGCCGATCTCGGGGTCGCCGGGGGGCGGCTGCTCGGCGCCGTTGCAGGGCGGGGCGGCGCCGTCCGGGCCGTTGCTCTCCAGGGAGGACTCGCTGCCCGTGCTCTCGCCGGAGAGCAGCCGGCGGACACGGAGGTCGGCGCGCAGGGAACGCAGGTCGTTGCCCAGGCTGAGCTCGCCCAGGTCGCGGAGGAGCTGGCCCAGCTCCGGGCTCTCGCCGCGACCGGCGCCGGCGCGCAGCAGCTCGCTCTCGGGCTCGCCCAGCGCCTCCAGGATGTCCTCGCAATCGCAGTGCATGGCCCGCTCCTCCTGCTCCTCGCCCAGCAGGTCCTCTGTGATAGAGCCCAGCTTGGGCGCGCTGCGGCTCCGCTCCACCGGCGGCTTGTAGCAGCACTGCCCGTTGAGCAGCTTGCGCAGCGGCACCAACGGGATGCTCTGCTCACCCACCAGCTGCTGCTGCTGGTGCCGCGCGTCGTCCCGCTTTTTCAGCCGGCGGAACTCGGCCAGCGCCGTGGCCGAGGTCTGGTAGAGTAGCAGGGCCATGGCCTTCGCCTTCTCGGGCTTGGAGACGAGCACGGCGTGGCAGCGCAGCATCACCGCCTTGTGCTTCAGCTCGTGGCGGTAGATCCAGGCGAAGACGCGCGGCAGGCGCGGGTCGGCCACGCAGTAGGTGACCCGGTGCAGCAGGTAGAGGTGGCCGGGCCGGCGCAGCCCCTTATCCTCGGCGTGGGCCATGCGGATGCCTTGCGCGCTGATGGTCAGCTTCATCTTGGTGCCCTGCCGGCCCGCCTCGCTCTTGCTCCAGATCTTGCAGACGGCCAGGTCGGTGCAGCCCTCGCCCTTGGACTGGATGGTGGTGGCGTTGCCCAGGTAGAGCACGGTGTACGTGGGGTCCTCGCTGGTAACGCGGAATTTCCGCCGCTTGGATCGGAACATGCTGCCCACGCGGTGCAGGGCACTCTCGGGGCAGGCGCGGGCCAGCGAGGTGAGCGCCGAGTAGTGCACGCTCACCGCGTACCCCTTGGGCTTGCTTTGCCGCCGCGCCTCGCCCGCCACCAGCTCCACCTTGCTCCGCTTCCAGGGCAGCATCGCCCCGCGGAGCCGCGGCTAGGCGCCGCGCCGACGGCTCCGGGCGCGGGGGGGCATGCCACGGCGGCGGCGGCTGGGCTGCCCGCCCGCCTCACATCCTTGCGGGCGGCAGGCCGTCGCGGCCGTAGATATAGGCGGGCGCCGGCGCTCCGCGGGCGCGGAGAGGGGAGGCCCCGCGCACCGAGGGCGGAGCGCCCGCTGCCCGCCGAGCCGGCGGCACCCTCCTCGCAGCCCGCCCGCCACCGCTGCTCTGCGCCGCCTGCCGAGGCGCCCGGGCCCCGGCCCCGCCGCGCCGTGGGGCGGGTAGGGGGCGGGCACGGGGCGGTGCCAGCCTGGCCGGGCGGCCGCACCGCTCGCCGCGGAGCGCGGCCCCCAGCGGGGGCGGTGGCTGCTGCCGCTTGGGCGGTGGGCGCGGGGAGTCGGCTCCCCGTGCGCTCCCCGCCGCGGCCCCAACGCCGGCGGCCGGGCCCGCTCCCCACGGCGGGGCCCGTCCTGGGTCCCCACGCGAGAGTCGTCCCCAGGATCACGGGTGGAGGGTGGGTGCGACAACTTGGGCGGGGAGGATGGAGAGGGCAGCCGGGGGGAAACTGGCCGCTCAAAACCTCCCAAACTGATTAAAAATCCCAAGGCCACTGCGGGACCCCCCATCCTCTGGCAGTCCCCACACCCGGGAGAAGCCAAAACGCAGCCACCATCCTGGCTAGGGCGTGCCGTGGAGGAGTCCCGCTCTTGCAACATACTCTGCCCTTTGCTTTGGTTAGTCCGGCTCTGAGAGGTGAAGGGCCTGCAGCAGATAGAAGCTATTATGTATGAGTAATGCTTTGCTCCTTATTCATATGCAGCAGCCAAATAACAAGAAGCTTTCTTGTAATTTCTTGCTGGGGTTGTTCTAGTACAGTCACAGACATAATGAGAAAGTTGGTGTCTGTGTCATTGCTATAGCTTCTCTTGTCATGTATCATATCCTCTGCCAGAAAGAACAGAAATTCCAGGGTTGCAGGGAATGGTGCTTCGTCAGGGTTTGAATAAATGCTCAACAAAAAGGGGAGCGGTACGTATTTGTGCAGTTATATATGTAAACGCCTGCTTAAGTTATTTGACAAATCATTTCTAGAGTTTGCATCAATCAAAACAAACCCATGTATCGTTATTATTATCATTATTATTACATTATGCCATCTAGCAGATTATTTGGGAACTGCAAGTAACCACAGGGACTGGCATCAAATTTTTAAAAGCACTTGCCCATTTGCTTACATTTCAAAAATACCCCCTCATTGGAGGGCAGCATCGTCAACGCCATCTCCTGAGGCTGCTCAGCCACAACTGTTACCAGGGTCGCCTGACCACATCTTTGGTTTCCAGAGGCTGGTGGTGGGTGTGGATCTGTAACACGTTGCATTTCCTGTCTTTGGTGGCTCTAGCATAGCACTTTTGCAGCATTAGGAAGGCTGTTTCTGGCCCTGAAAAGTGAATATGTTAACACTTCAATTTTCCTATGGGAAAACTGCAGTTGGAGAGCTGCACGGGCTGAGCACGTACATGAGCCCTTGCATGGCCAGGGCAAGCTGGTTGGGCCATTTGCCATAAAGCCCAGCACCCATGGAGATAGCTGTTTGGCTCAGCACCATGCTGAACCAACCCTCTGCCTCTTGGGCAAAGTCCCGCTGGGACTCAGCAGGAGGGTGGGCAAGGGGCTGAGGTCTGTCCCGGTCAGCGGTGCCCAGCAGCAGCCCAGCCCGGTTGGGGGGCCCCTGCTTTCGTCCCTGCCTGTCTTGGTGCAGTCTGGGTGCGAGGCACCCATTGGGAGCCCCTGGGGTGCTGCTGGTGCGGTGGGCAGGAGGGGCTGTGCACCACACTGCAGCCCATTGCAGACAACTCCTGCCAGCCTGCAGAACCGTCCCGCTGCAGAGCAGGGAGAGACTTCGGTTTGTATGGCTAATTTGTTTCATCTCCAGAAGCATCCAGCGTGCTTTTCCTTTTTTCTTGCAAGATGAAAACAGAAGATGCTGCTGTGCATGTAAAGAACTCCAACAGCTTAGGGTGACATGTGACACTCACACGTGTTGTGGCACTCCCATAGTGCCCACAGAGCTGCCTTCTCCCCTCGTCCTGCTGAAACGCTGTCCTGAGAGCCCTCAGCTGTTGCCCCATGACCTACATCTGCCCTGCGCTCAGTGGCTGCCGCCTTCCTGGATGGCATCTGTGAGCTGCAAGGCTGAGAGCAAACCTGGCTGCTCCTCCCAGATGCATGGGCACAGCAGCCTCCCCATGGGAGGTGGAGTTGCCTTGCCAAAGCCATGCCTGCCTCCAGCTGTGGGGAGAGGAGCCTGTCCTGAGTCTCGGGCTGGTGGCTCTTCAGGCAGGTGTTTGCTTGGGGTGGGACAGAGGGCACAACAAGCTCCAACCCCTTTGCCCTCCCCACCACCTCTGCAGCCCCCAAGTCCGCAGCATTTACATTTCTGCGTTGCCTTCTTGAGGCAGAGGTTTCCTTATCAGCCCCTCAGAGACCTACTGGGGGCTCCAGGTGGAGGCCAGGGAGCAGCAGCACCCCCAGCATTGCTGCCCCTGGGCTGGCTGGAACTACAGTTGCAGGGAAGGTGTCTTATGGTTACAGCCCTGCTCAAGGATGGAAATGGTCTCCGCTCAGTTCCTCGCTATGCTTGCTCACCAGTTGCTGTGCCAGACAGCTGCAGCCTTCCTTCCTTCCTTCATTAATGGGCCCAATTAGCTTCAGGACCACCACTTTCCTGCTGTGGGGTAGCTGCTTCAGTTCTGGGCATGGAGGATCGCCACATGCTTCAGTAACAGAAGAGCACACTGCAAATTGTGGTGACCCATGACAACAATTCCCAGACAAAATGATGATCCCTCCTTGTCCCGTGATGGGCTGAGGAGCTGTGCCGCAGTGTTTGGATGAAGTCTGGCAGCAAGGAGCAGCCCAGTTAAGCTTGGGGCACCTGTCCTAAGCGTGGGGCTACTCCTGTGACGTTGGATGTCTGTATTTCAGTGCCAGGAGGAGAAGCTGAGGAACAATGAGAGATTCCCTACCTGCCTGTGAGGCTAGCAGCACCTGTGCTGTGTAGGACATGCATGCTGGGGTCTTATCTCCGCAGCCTTGTAGCCCAGGGGAAGCACAGCAGCCTGCTCTCTTGTAATGCAAAACCCCAGCAGCTACAGAGCATCCCCTGCCTGCGTGCGCACACCTGGAAAGCTTGTGTGAGGCGTGGGAAAGTCTGTGAGATACCATCTTTGCCCTGCAGCCCTGCCTGCCCTGCGCCGGCAGCACACGAGTGCTGCACTTGGCCCTTGGCAGACCCCCCTTCATGCCTCGCTCCATCCTCCTCCTCCCCTGGCAGCTCCAGTCTGCGCCAGAGCTCATGGTTGCACCCCACCGCTTAGGTTCCAGGGTGCGTGCTGCCCTGCTAGGGTTCAGGCAGGGGGGCAGCGTGCTGCCCGTGCCTGCTGCCCTGCTGTGGCACGGAGAGATGCCAGGCCTGCCCGAGCGGAGACGGCAAAGCCCTGCAAAGAGCAGCCCTGCTTTGGGGATGGCTTTTGCGCCCAGCAGCTAGAGCTGGAGCTGATGCGAGTCTCTGGCTGGGGAGAGCAATCGGAAAAATGCACTGGGAAAAGTTGATATGATGAGACCAAAATAATTAATGGGCATGTATTGATTTTGTCAGCAAATGAAAACATCACAGGCTTTCTCCACTCAGACAGCAATGCAGCTCAATCGTGCTGCAGCAGCCAGAGTGACACAGTCAAAGTGAAACTTTTCAAACGGGCATTTCAGTGTTTTCCAAAACAAAGTATTTCAGAGGCTCTGTAACTGCTAAACGCTGAAGTTTTGACTCTTTGTTTGAAACTGGGACAAAGGAAACACTGAACTGTCAGGATTTTCCACAAAACGGAAAGGTTGAGTGGTGCCTGGGCCCCGTGGCTGTCAGTGAGGGCAGGGATGTCATGGCCACTGCCCCACCAGCCGTCACCCAGGTTTCAGTGCAGATGGCTGCCTGCTGCTGGGGCAGCATGAGAGTCAGCAGGACAGGGGCCAGCATCTCCTGCCCAGGGAGAAGGGTCCTTAATGGCCCTTGGTGGATGCCTCATGCCACTCCTGCTGCCCTCCTGCCTCTCCAAAGGGAAGCAGCACCCCATCCTGCCAGCCACCCTGCCCCAGCAGGGCGGCGGGGGTCAGTGCTGGGGGCACAGGTGATTCTGGGGCAGTGTGAGGACTGTCGGGGGGGTCCCCCTGGGCGCACCTCGGAGTGCCGCCAGCCTCAGAGCTGGGGCTGTGCCGCTCGTTGGGGCCGTGGCAGTGGTGGCACACCTTGCCATGGTTGTTTTTCAGTCATCAAGGGCGGCACACCCTGCTTCCGGCACTGGCGGCCCCATGCTTCCTGCACCCACAACTATAAATAGAAGGGCAGCTGGTGGCAAGGGGTGTAGAGCCAGTCCTCAGGGATCACAGCACCCTCAGGGATGCTCGCCGGGCCACCAGGGCCATGCCAGGCAACCATCCTCCCACCATGCTACCAGCCAAGGGGTGCAAAGGTGGTGTCGGGGCAGCACCTTCTGCTCGACAGCCTGTTCATGGGGCTGCCACCATAGGGCCATCCCTGCCTGTGTAGAGGGGGAGCCGGGGTGGGTAGCGGGGCTGAACCTGCCCAGACAGAGCCAGCACTTCAGGAGCTGGAGTAATCCCCTGCTGGCTCTCTGCCCACTGCTTCATGCCTTCAAAGACACACGCAGCTCTCTCTAATTAACCATCCCCTACCCTGCCAGGTGGGGAGGTGGTTTTATCTTCATAGAGCTGGCAGAAGAAGCGGAGTCTAAAATACTCGCCCAAGGGCCCTGGTGGGGTCGGAGCCTTCTCAGGGCTCAGCCTTGGCCAGGCTGCCATAGTTCTGAGCTCCCTGGGGTGCTGCTCTTCCTAGAGGGGACCAAGCCTGTCCCCAAAGGAGCTTGTGGAGGTGCAGAGGCCCAGGACACAGCGGGCTCCCTCTGTTCCTATGGTGCTGGCATGCTTCTGTGTGTGGCTGGAAAGAAGGAGATTCAAGCAGCTGCAGTTGTGCACAGAGCAAAATTGTCTTCGTGTCTTTGCAGGGGTGCCTTGGAGGGGTTTCTTAATGGGTCTGCTTGTCAGGCTGAGGCTGGCAGTACCGCTGAATCAAGCATTGTGAGCCTATATGAATAATGAATAGCCATCACATGAATATTTGAGAGATACAGTCCTGAGATCTCCCAGTGCTGCCGTAGAAGGAAAATGGAGGAAAAGTTGTTCAGAAATAACAGTGTTTCCTTCAGGCAAAAATGTACGGGTGTCATTGGCTTTTGAAAAAGAGCTGCTGCTGCTGCTGCTGCTGCTGCTGCTGCTGCTATATAATTCTCAGGATTTGCATTAAAAACTGGAGCAGAGGTTTGGCTCCAAGGCAGAAGCTGGGAGGAAAGCCAGCCCTTTTGACACAAGTCGATGATTGCACTGTAGTAGAAGGACAGCAGATTTTATTTTATCTATGCAATGGGTTTTGTGAGAAGTCCCAAAGCCATGGCCACCCTCCAAAGAGCCATCAGTGTTGGGCACTCAGTTGACGCTCCTCAAGGAGCGGTGAGAGGTTTGGTGATGCACAGGGGGTGCCTGCTCTCCAGGAACAGTGTTGTGCTCCAGGCGTAGCACTGCTGTCGAAGAAGTGAGAGTGAAAACAAGGCTCAGCAGTGAAAATCGTGTCCATTTTGCATGTCATCGTCACTGCTGTATTGTACAGGAGCAGCCTGCAAATCAACAGGTGTATTGGACTTGGCAGCACCATGCCCCCCACCTCCACTCTCTCCTTGGCTGTCTACACTCATGGCATGCACACACGGGTACCAAACTGTCTTTGTACAGCACCTGTAACAGCATCTCTTCCTTGGTGATCCTTTTCACTGCATGCAATTAATTCGGGCATAAATGTCTCCTAGGAGAAGCAGGTGGTTGTGTTTAGGTAAAACTAGAAAAAGTCTGTGTTGCACACATAGGCACAGTGGAGCAATAGGAGTGGGCAGAGAAATGTTGCAGTTAAAAACTAGGACTCCAGCCACAACTCTGGTGTCTCTGTCACCTGGATCACCCAATCTGTATCTCCTTCAGCATGGCTCTGCTGAAAGCAGTCCTCATTGTGCTGCTGGTGTCAGCAGACAGAAATTATTCCTTACTGTTTATGACGTGCCCAGAAACATATCTGTAGCAAGAATGAGGCATTTCTTCAGCAGCTCCTGCAAAAGTGTTGGGAAATCTCTGCAGTGACTGTGCCTGAAGCACTTTAGTCTGGAAACAGGGACTATCATGGGAAAACAGGGCAACGTGTGGGAAGAACATCCCAATCAAAATGCACAGTTCTTCGCTTTTCAGGTTACCATCAAACCCCAGTGCCGCCAGGATGCACAGAGGGTTGCAGACAGTGGAGCAAACCTCAGTCTCCTCCCACCAAGCCAGCACTCCTGTGTGTCCCCAGGCATTTCTGTTTCCAGCCTGTGCCACTGGCCATGGCTACCCATGTCCCATGGAGGGCCACCAAGCTCTGTGCTCCCTGCTGGTGGCTGTGTCCATGCTGCTGGGGCTGTGCTGATGGGATTATTAAAGCATTTTGCCCATGGTTGGGCAGCCTGCGAACGGCATCACGTGTGCCTTGGCTGTGGGGTTAGAAGTGCTGCCAGACCCAAGGTGTGAGGAAAGGCCGGGCTGGCTGGCTGCTCTGGTTGATGATTATGCAGTGTAGAAGGAAGGTAACTTTTAACTGAAATATAAAAGAAATAAAATAGCACCTATATTACTGCCTCAGTGCCCACACAAAGACCTGAGATGGTTTTATTAAAGATGACTTGATTAAAAATGAATTTACTAAACCACCACATGCTGCCTGCAGCCCACCAGCCTTCCACTGAAGCACCTTGTGTAAATGAAAAGGCGAATGTTGAGTCTGCTTTCATCTGCCTTATTTGCCTTTAGGAAGCAAAGACGGGGCTGGGCCAGCCTGGCAGTGGTGTCAGAGCTGGGATAAGCATGGCAAGGTTTCAGACGTACTCGTGAAATTTATGCCATACCGTTGCCCGCTTTGAAAAGGAGAAGAAAGGAAGAACTGCATCTTCCTAGACAGTGTTTATCGTGAGGAGGCATCATGTAGTGCTGAGCGTGAGAAAAGATGCCTCCTGCCCATGGAATTTTGCATGCTGCCGTGCTGCTGGCGAGCAACACCTGAAGCTGAGCTCTGCCTGCCTGTTTAGGCAGTGCTTGCATTTTCCAGGGATTAGCCAGGTTATTCTCTGATTACAACTGATACACATTACAGAGTTATAGTAAAAAATGTCTGGCCGTAACCCAACACCGATAAAGGAGAAATGGTTCGTAAATCAGTTCACTGTGCAAGAACAGGTTGAGTTGTTTATTAATTTAACCTTCTGTCCCATCTTGACCTGGACCGGCCGCAACAGCTTCTGCCAAAACTCGTTTGATGGTTCCTTGGCTGGGCAGGCAATATCTTCCGTCCTGCAGAGATGCCCAGGCTCTGGCTAGATATTGGCAGCTACCTCGTAGCACACCTTCCACCGCTGCGTCCAGGATCTCTCTTCGTCACCATCATTCCTCATATGCGCTGTTTGCTGGGTTGGGATGGTGGAGACAGGGGACAGGGATCCTGCCCTGTGCTGGATGTGTTACAGGACTCGGGAACAACCCCAGCCCCGGGAGCTTGTGGCTTCCCCTGGAGGGACACACAACCCCCCTTCCCCATTGCCAGCTGCTGGGACAGGATTTCACACGCCTCGCTGCTGGTGTTTGCTCCCTAGAGATAGCATTTGCACCAGCCCAGCTGGTGAGTGAAATGAACCCCCGCAGCCATGGGTGCTGCCGGGGCTCACAGTCCTGCGCCTCGCCCCGCTGCCGGGGCCTCCTGCAGCCACGCAGACCTCGGGCCTTGTGTTCAGGAGTGCCTCAGGTTTTGTTAGTGCCGCACCTTAATGGTGGGGCTGGGGCTTGCTGTGGGAGTGAGAGGGTTAGAGCTGGATTTGGGGAGGGGAGCACCGGAGAGGTGCATGTCCATGCTGAGCACCATGGGGATGGAGAGATGGAGGGATGGATGGATGGAGAAATGGAGGGAGGGATGGATGGAGAGAAGGATGGAGGGATGCAGGGATGGATGGACAGACAGGAAGGGCAGAGGGATGTGCATTGGTGTTGGTGGGCAGATGGACGAGCAGGACAGCGTGTGTCTGGGTGCCGGACGGATGGGCTGTGAGCACATGAACTATGGAGCTGCAGGCCGGTCACGGGGGCTGGTCAGTGGCGCCGCCCGGCGGGGAACGCGGTGCCGCCCCGGAACCCGCCTGCCCGGAACGCTGCTGCGGCGGTGCGTTGCGCGGCGGAGGGCCTCTCGAGGGGCCGCGGAAGCGAGACGACCGGCCCGCCCGTTCCGGCAGCGGCGGCATGGGCAAGAAGCGGGGCGCGGGGCTGGGCCGCTGCCTGCAGCGGCAGCGCGGCCTGGAGCGCCGCGGCACCTCCGCATGGGTAGGGCGGGGGGATCGGGGCGGCGGGGGCGCGGCGAGAGGCCGGGGCGGCCCGGGCTGACCATGGCGTCTTGTCCCGGCAGCTGCACGCCAGCGAGGTGGGCGGCGAGCGTGGCCCGGATCTGCGATCGGCGGCCGAGCAGAGTCCGCTGGAGGAGTTCCTGGCCACGGCCGAGCTGGCCGGCACCCGCTTCGTGGCCGGTGAGGAGCCGAACCGGGTCCTGGGGTGCGGCTGGGCCCGGAGAGGGGCCCCGTGCCGGGCGGGGGCGGATCCAGGGCCGGGGAGAGGGGCCCGGGGGGAGCCGGGACCGGCTCCGGAATGGGGCAGAGGGAACGGGCCTGGGGCTGGTAATGGGGTCGTCCAGGTGGGGGCTAGGGGCAGGGGATGGGGTCCTGAAGCAGGACTAGGGGTCAGCAGCGCTGGGGACAGCCGGTTTGGGTGACTATCTCTCCCTTCCTGCAGAGCGCCTGAACATCCAGATCGTGTCTGCTCAGAGCCGCACCGGGCTGCTCACGGCCCAGGAGGCCCAGCGCGTCCAGCAGCTGCACCAGGAGAACCGGCACTTCCTGCGCATCCCGCGGAGGTGAGTCCTGTAGGGCCAGGCCTGGCCCATGCTGAGTGGACTCAGCCCCTCGGTGCTGCAGGCATAGGGACAGCCCTCTGCTTTGTCAGTGCTCCGTTGTTGGGGAAGCTGCTGTCTGGCCTGCATGAGCCTGCTGTAACTCGCAGCACAAGTTCCTGCCTGCTAGCCCCAGCCCACCTGTCCTGGTTGTGTGAGTTTCATGCTTAAACCCTGGCACTGTTGGAGCTGGTGCAGCCAGGCCACCTAGTGAGCCTTTCCAGAGCTCTGTGCATGGTGGACAAATGAATCTCTCATCTTAAATGCCCTATAAATCTTAGCTCAAAAAAACCAGCTTTGTGAGATCAGTTGTGCATAGCGTAGTGTCCTTTCAGCTAGTTGAGTTTAGAAGGAACAAGGAAAAAGCCAGACTTAAAGCTGCTGAAAACAGGTGCACACATATCTGAGCCATAACTATCGCAGTATAGCTGAACGTGTGGTGCCTGTGTTAGTTATGGGTGGTTGTTGCAGTAACGTAACTGGTCTAACTGCTGCTTCTGGCTACTCGCTCCAAAATGTGTTTGTTACAGGCCCTATTGGGATAGGACAACCAGTGCGGAGGACTTGCAGCAAGCAGAGAGGGAGAGCTTTCTTGAATGGAGGCGACAGCTTGCCCAGTGAGTATACCTCTTGTGTCTGGGTAAGTAGTTGGTGACATTTGGAGACACAGGTAGCAGTGGGTTATCTTTTTCCTTGCTGGACCAATAAAATGAACATCTGGTCAGCAGCAGCTCCCTGTGCTTGTTCTGGAAGACTGGGCAGCTCAGCCACAGTCCAGACACGTTTGTGTGCTCTGCAAAGCTCTCTTGTGTGTGCATGTTCTTGTACTGTTTACAATTAGAATTCTTCCGAATGGAGTGTGATATTCTGCTTTTGCCTGTGGTGTTGTGAGCAGCATGTGATGCTGCCAGCCTGTGTACCACAGCTTGTGCTGGGCCTGTGCCGCATCTGTTGATCTGGAGGGTGATGTGGTGTCTGCTCACACTTGTGAAACCACGTTTGCCCAGAGTAAAGTCCTTCAGGTGGGGGTAACAGTGACTCAAGAGTTGTGTAGAGCCATTTCAGGTACCATCCCCAAATTCGTTATTTTTATCAGGTGGTACTGAATGCAGTAATAATTACTGGCATTTGGGGTAACTTCTCTGGTTTGTTATTGTGGTTCTGAAATTTCTCAGGCAGACTTTGGATGAGTTTTTCTCTTTCTGTCATTTACCGTTCTTCCATTTGCAGGATCAGGAGCCATTATGTCGCTGCTGAACCAGTGCCACTGACACCAGTTTACCTGGGGCACTTGATCTATTTGCAGAGCTAGCAGAAATAATACCTAGTATACAAGCCTGATTTGATAGCTCTCTCTGAATTAAAGCCTCCTGGATATAAGGAAGACCTGTTGGTATGGTTATTGCCTGACATGGGCCAAATATGATGTCTTTTTTTCCTGCTTTGCCTTAGCCTTGAGGAAGAAAAAAAGTTAATTCTAACCCCATTTGAACGAAACTTGGAGTTTTGGCGTCAGCTTTGGAGAGTCATTGAAAGAAGGTAAAGTGTATTTCTGTCTGCTTTTTAAAAGTAGTGTTTGATGTGTTTTCCTAAATTAAAGCTTTTGAGTCAAGCTTCAAGTGTCTCAGCACAAGAAAAACAATTACAGTTAGTAGGGTTCTGTTATCAGCACTGAAGTGATTTTTGTTTTGAAGCAATCAAGGGCAGCTGCTTGGTGGTGCACACTGGCTCTCAGCACTGTGATGCTGTAGGTGGTTCGCTGCGAGCCTCTGACGATTTTTCAGATGCTGCTGCCCTTGGCCTCTTCCAGTAACTCTGTGTTGGAGTTGGCGAAAGACCTTGAAGACACATTCTCAAAGACAAGATTAACCCTTTCCCCTCTTTCTCAGCCAGGCAGCTGCAGCCTGACATTCAGGGACAGGAGGCAAGGGACATCAACTAAATCTTGGGAAAGAAAGAGCCTCTTGGTCCTTGGCCTCTTGCCATGCAGAGAAGTTGCAGCAGCGCACAAAAGACAACAGCCTGTCATATCACAGAAATGGCTTTGTTTGCTCTGCCGAGTCGTAATACAATAGGAGTGCTATCTGCTACGTTAATCTAACTGGGGCATTTAATTTCACTAGTAATTAAGTTTGAGATCATCTCATCTGATTTTCCTAAAATTGAAAAATACTTCACCAGTGAGGTCATGGTGAGCCTGTCCTTTGACAGAAGTGGCTTTGTACTGGGTGCTGCTGGGCCTTTGACTGGGGGAGAGCTGGACTGGGACCATCCACTGTGGGGTATCATGGTGTGCAGTGTGAGCGTATTGTGTGTTTTGAGGTGGCTGGAATGTGTTATTTATTTATTTCTGCTCTTGTTGGCTGACACTTAATTGGATCTGTTGTCAGCCTTTTCTTGTGTTTGCTTCAAACTAATTGCCAGCAGTGTGATTCAGTAACTTCTCTGTATCCCATCCCAGTACTGTAGTGCCAGCTGTCTCTCATATTGATTTTTTAATTTCTGTAGCTGTTCAGTCCCTCTTTGTACCCATGTGGCTTATAAAATTACTCTCTTGGGGGTTTTATTGATTTTATTATTATTGTTGTTGTTATTATCATTATTTCTGTTGTTGTTGTTTGGTGTGTTTGTTATTTGTTTGTTTGGGGTTTGTTGGTTGGTTGGTTTGTTTTTGGGTGTTGTTGTTTGGGTTTTTTATGTGTAACCAACTGCCTAGTGAAGCTTGAAATTCTTCCATTCAACCCCCATGGTGTTTTGAAGCTGCCCCAAGTTGACAGAAATCCCTGTCAAATAGCATCAGTATGTGGCAACCAGTATTATAAATTACCTGCTTGGAGAAGTTCCAGTGGGAGAGGGTGTAGTTAAATTTTCCCTCTTCTTTTGAAAAAAGAACATGGATGCCTCTGGTATCTGAAGCCAGTGCATTTAATTTGCATGTAGAACTGGTCAGTCTTGCTTGTACATGTGGTGGCAGCCTGGTGTCTGCATTTGGAAGGTGTTTCCTGAAAGCACACTTTCAGGGCCTTGCTTGCATGGGGGAGCTATGTGTTTACTGGAGTCTAAGACTATTTTTTCACTGTTCTGTGCTGTTTGTGACAAAAAGAGCACAAAGGAAATTTTGAAAATGCTTAGAATCTGCAGGTCTTTTGTGGGAGACTCGGTACATCTTGCCCCATGAAAAGGGCACAACAGTGTTTCCAGAATAGCTCCTAGTGTTGGAAAACCACCTCTTCTTCCACTCCGCAGCCACTCTGCTGAAGTTTGGGGATGAGAACAGACAAAAGTAAAGTTGTGTTATCACAGCTTTTAGTAAAATTCTAAAGAACAGAATACCAGCAGTCTGTGTCTTGTCTGCTGAGCACTTTTGGAAGTGTGGGTGGATGGATGGGCAAAACTTGAATGCTTGCTTTCCCCTTCACCTGCTGTACTGGGGATTAGCTGAGTGAGGCAGAAGCACTGGACAGCAGTACTGGTTTGTGTTATGTGGGGTGCTGAGATGCTTTGTTAATTCAGTAAAGGCTCTTAGTAGGGCAATACAGTTAAAACCCCTAAAATTCCAGGCAAAACCTAAAAGCAAGTAATGTGCTGCATCTTGTTGCTTTGAGGCAGGGTAATAAACTGTATTTCATGGGGCTTTCTTCTGTTTTTGCAGTGATATTGTAGTCCAGATAGTAGATGCCAGGAACCCTCTTCTGTTCAGATGCCAAGATCTGGTAAGTAAATGACTTTGTTGAATGTTGTCTTAATATTATTTCTTAGAGTTTATATGATTTATTTTTTTGTTTAACAGATTCAGTCACCTTGAAGCTGTTTTGCTGTTGTGCCTGACTGGATATCTTATTTAGTTATGCAAGTATTCTGGCGTCAGAATATTTTCTTCATTGTTTTTTGGTATTTCGCACAGTGTTGTGGATTTAGAGGCAGTTCTGCAGGTGTTGTATTGCAGATATTATATTGCTCCTCACTACCCACTACAAGTGTCCGCACTTAAAGGAATTCATCTGTTTAAAAGCATAGTGGAATAAAATGGGTGAGGATTACTGGGCTGAAAGTGAAGAATCAAGAAGTACTGAAGTGACAACTTGGTAATGATAGATGATAGAACACTGTGCATCAGTGAGATAAGAAATTGCTCAAACACTTGATCTTAGGAGTTCCTGCTGTGAGGTGCTGATTAATATCTTGCTGTAGCTGGAAGCAGAGGAGGTGTTTGCACACATGGCCAGAAAAAACCTGTATTGTGGTAGTTGCATGCTCCATTTTTTTCTTGTAGCTGTCTGCTAAGCACCAGTTCCATCTAGCCCAGGGGATGGTAAGCCTGGCTACAGTCATGTGAAGCTGGATGGGGTAACTTGTCTTTCTGCTCTTCTATCACCTTGCAGGGAGGAGGAATCTAAACCAGAGTATGAACTGATCCTTCCCTTGTTTTCTGCAGGAAAGTTACGTTAAGGAAGTCAGCAATGACAAGGAGAACATGATCCTGATAAACAAGGCAGATTTGCTGAGTGAGGAGCAGCGGGCTGCTTGGGCTCGGTTCTTTGAGAATGAGGGTGTTAAGGTGGTGTTCTGGTCCGCTTTGTCAGAGTGCAAACGGCTGGCTGGAGAAGCAAAGGTACAGTAGATGTCCACTTCCAACTGGGTATGTGCTGGCTGCCTCTGATAACTTGCTTTGTAGCTACACTTGTGATGTACTGGAGTACCTTTCTAGGAAAGGCACAGTCCTTGTCTCAGGGAAGGATTATTCTAAGGACCCATGCAGCTGTAAACCAGCATTTTAATGAATGACTTCGAGGCAAAAGTGAGGAGAGTAAAATGGTGAATAAAGTGGTGCACCCTTCAATCACTGTTTGTAGTGCTTGCAGTTTCTCTTTCAAGGTTAAAATAATACTGAACTAGAATGTAAATTTGTTCTTTGAGGCTGCTGCTGAATAGCTACAGAAACAGCCCTTGCAGATCTCTTTGCAAATTCATAATTCATTGAAAGAAAGGGAATCCTTTCTAAGAGGGATGCTGTGAGGGATGTGGTTATCCAAACAGAGGATTTTTCTCTCCTGTTCTGCCCAGTGGAACAGACTGTGCTGCTGCCTCAAGTTATATGTTATCAGTAAATGCCACGTGCAGGTTTTACTGGGCTCATCTGTTACAGACATCACTATTCAACTGTGGAATATCCCACAACTCTTTTCAAAAATACCTAATCTGTTCAGCTGGCTTGCAGTTCTTAGCTAAAGTATTTTTACAGATTGGTTTAAAAGTGAGATTGGAAGTGTTAGACCTGTTTTCTTTTTTGGAAAGAAAAACATCTTTCTTTTTACATGTGAACTGTTTGCAGGGAAGAAATGTAAAGAGTTGACTGAAAGAAAGATTGACATTATTTTAATGAAATATTTAGATCTGAAACATGGTTTGTGTTCTGAACTTTTTGAAGAATTAGCATTCATTCCTATTACTAGGAACACTTGATAATTTAAAAAAAAATGCTGGGGAGTGCTGCTGCTGCTGCGTGTAAGGATGCTGTGGGTGTGTGCATATTCACAGTTGTGCTTCTGGAGAGAAACCTCTAACAACTTCACAATGCCTCTTGGAATACTTTAATCCTTCTCCTGAGACAGGCTAGGTGTTTCTACATCCTGCTTAAGACCCCTAAAAACCCCATGTGATGTTGTCAGGAGAGAACTGTCAGTCTTTGGGATCTGGTTGATGAAAAGGTGTGTGACTGTGCTGCAGCAACTGCAGTCACAGCAAGACTTGGTATTGTCTTTACATTTCACCTGTGAAATACTGTTCACACAGGAACTGGAACCTGAAGATGTGGCCGAGGACCCGAGTGGTTCTGAGGACGAAAGCTCCAGTCAAGAAGAGGACAACACAGAACAAGATAGTGCAGAAAGTGCATCCACAGACAGTGCTTTGCGAACTGTAACCCAGGTTCTGCTTAGTGATGATGACAGTAGTGATGAATATGAAGACTGTAAAGATGATGAAGAGGAAGCCTGGCAGACCTGTTCTGAAGATGAAGGTTGGGACAAAGTAAATGCCGTTGTTCCAGAGAGGACGGGAAGCAGGACTGATGGTGCTGCCATGCAGCATGTAGCGCAGGAGCAGAACAGGAACATCAGGAACTTCAGCCATCTGGTACAGAGAAATGAGTTGCTGGAGATATTCAAAACCATGCACAATGGACCAAGGGTGAAGGATGGGGAAGTAAATGTTGGGTTGGTGAGTTTGACTTTGTGCTTAAATGGAACTTACGTAATCTAAATTTTAATTCCATGTGCCTTCCGTGGAAAAATTAATCCTATAGCCTGTCTTCCTGTAAAAGTAAGTAAAATTGGCAAGCACAAATCACTGAAGGTTTTGTGCAAAGATTAATTCTGAAGTTCCTGGAGCTCAGTGTTCCTTTTTACTTGCCTTAATTATTTTGTATCTTTTATTAAAGTACTTTTGTGTCAGAGCTCTGCAAGTCTCCTGGTGTCACTCTGCCGGATATCACTGTTACCATTCAATTTCTTTGTCATCTAGGTGGGTTACCCTAATGTCGGCAAAAGTTCGACCATCAACACAATCCTTGGAAATAAGAAGGTGTCGGTGTCTGCTACACCAGGTCGTACGAAACACTTTCAGGTATTGCTAACAAAGAATATTGATCTTTTTATTATTTCTTTTTCCTCAGTGGAAGAGACCTTTATTGTGAACTAGTTACAACCATGTGGACACTAAGAACTCTGCCAACCTGAACTCTGCCCGGCAGAGTAGATTGGAGAGGGTTGGCCTTGAAGTATATAATTTTAGAACTTTAGTTCTTGCTTCCATACTCTTGATACAGTTTGAGAATCACTCATAAGAGTTGCTGTGCACGGGAGATGTTTTTCGTCTCCTGATTTTATTTAGGTAGCTTAACCCTTCTTTTTCTCAACACCAGTCATGAGGAGAGAACCCCCAGTAAGTGAGTGCTCCTCCAAATAGCTTAAGGTCAAGCTTTCAAACCATCCTTTTTGTCTACAGTCATTGCTGTGACTGTCTAGTTATGCTGCCATTTTCATGATCAAGCTCTTAATTTTGAAGTAGCAACTTCACTGCTGTAATGAGCACTGTGGCATTTGTACTTGTGCAATCTCCTACCTGCCTCCAAAGGTTGGACATAGTTTAAGCTTTCTGGAATGCTTTCATCTCTCCCATCAGGTTGGAGAGCTGAAGATCTTGCTGCCCCCATCTGGACACCTTATTTATGAACTTTGGAAGTGTTGCTGTCTTCCACATCAGATTTCCTTAGTTTGTTGGCTGGGACCAGCAGGACAGATGTCTCTTAGTAGAATTTCTGCTTATTCTCATTTGATTCCATGTTTCATCTATGCATTTCATTTTTTTTTTTTGTTCCTTTTCCCTCCATGAACACTGACTTGCCTTGATGAACTAATTGTTTTTTTTATTGTGTAGACCCTGTATGTGGAACCTGGCCTGTGCCTTTGTGATTGTCCTGGTCTGGTGATGCCATCTTTCATCTCTACCAAGGCAGAGATGATTTGTTCTGGAATTCTGCCTATAGACCAGATGAGGGACCATGTCCCACCCATCTCTCTAATATCCTTTGCATGGGGTTTGTGGGAGTGTCTGCAAGCATTGGATCTGGACTGTGCAATGTAGCATGGCCCAGCACTGCTAGGGGCATGTGTGCTCATGTGTCGCGGGTGGTGGGGACACACATTGGATAAAACAGCCCTGCCGTGTTGTCTTTCCCCATCTCATTTCAAGTTTATCCTGTTGTCAGACTTGTATCATTTTTCTGGTTTGCAGTGAAATCTGAAAGTTGCTCCTATTGTGTGCTCTGGGAGTGATTAGGACTGTGTAGCTGAAAGTCACCAAGTGGTTTCCTTCACTAGCTTACGTTTGCCAGCATATCCCACGAAATGTTTTGGAAGCAACTTATGGAATAAATATCATAAGGCCAAGGGAAGATGAGGATCCAGATCGAAAGCCAACAGCTGAAGAGCTGCTAACAGCATACGGATGTGAGTGATGATCCCTTTAGCAGCTATCACCTGCACTGTGTATGTGGTACTGAACACGGCCTTAGGAGAACTTTATAAAGCTAAGCCTGACTCGGGTTTGTCATGCGTTGAACCTCCCCATTAGGACTTGCCCTCTTCTCAGGATGGGCCTTTGTTAATGGCTCATCTCGCGTGTGTGTCGCAGTGGCGCTTTGCTGGCTCTGTCCAACAGATGTAGTGATTGTGTTGAGGATGTCGGTGAAATGCCCTGCCAGTCTGTGTAGTGTGGTGTGGTGCTCTCATCCTTCTAGACACCTCCTGTCAACTGTGTTTTCAATTAGACTCTGAATAATGCAGTGAAGTTTTATCTTCCTTCTCTGATACAGTTAATCTTCTCTGGCCTTAAAACAAAAAGGAAGATGTCCAGTCTTACCATTTCTTTTAGGTTAGGATGCTTCTGTAGCACTTCTACAGTCAGCAGTGTTCCCCTTTCCTTCCCGCTTTCCCCAACAGAAGCCTCTTTCTCAGGTAGTTTTGTGGTTTTTTTTTTTGAGAGAGAGGATATGATGTGCAGTCAGGCAGCAGAGAAGAATGTGTCAGTGATCTTACTGTACTGACACAGAATGTACTTTGGATTTGTCTTCCAGATATGAGAGGCTTTATGACAGCTCACGGACAGCCAGACCAGCCAAGATCAGCTCGATATGTGTTAAAAGACTATGTCAGTGTAAGTGCTTCCTACATCTGGGTTTTCTTTCCTGCTAGGAGGTAAATTGAAGGAGCAGGAGGGAGCACAGTAAAGTTAATTCTATTTATCTGGATACAATTAACATATATAAAAATACTCTATAATTTTGCAGTTGTTTTCTTTCTTCTCTGGGTCTCTCTGTGAGCTTTTTTTTGTAATAATTGTATCCTGTTGCTTTACAGGGGAAGCTATTATATTGCCATCCACCTCCTGGCACTGACCCAAATGATTTTCAGCACCAGCATCAAAGATACCCAGAGAGCAGAACCGTGCAGGCTACTGCACAGGTGAAGCCTGAGAAGAATGCCAAAGCAAAACAAATTGAAAATGTGGTGGACAAAACATTCTTCCACCAGGTAAATTCTGGAGGAGATTTATTTTGGGGTTTTTTACTGCAACACTGGTGTGTCATAGTTACTCGAAAAAGTATCTTTGAGGGTGGAGGGGTGCTGGGTTGTTAATGGTGTCAGATGCCATTGGCATCTGCATGTAATTTCTACCCAAGAGCACTCTGTTCTTTTTATTATCTCCTAAATCACTGGGAATGTCCTAGGTGACTGAAATATAGCTAATGAAGTGTGTATAGTTGATTTTTAAAAGGTCAGAAAGGTGACCCTCATCATTATGGGCCTAACATCAATCATGAGCAAACAGAAGAATGACTGGGAAGAAAGACAAGGAAGGAGGGTGGTGTGACACAGCAGCCAACCAGGAAAATGGTTTTGGACAAATAGGTCCTCCAAACTAACTTTTCTTTCTTGAGATGACATATTTAGGTAACACGATAAGCTTCTTTAAGACAATTGATTTAGTAATACATGGTTATTGTGACTCAGAACCTGAAATCAGATGAAAAGAATGCAAAAAACAGATTTAAAATCTAATTGAGAAATCTCAAAGTGGAAAATAGGAGTTTCTCTGAACTTGTATGCTTCTTGTTAGGTCCCACAGGGATCTGTTTTGCCCCAACACTACTGAAAAAAATGACTTGAAATGTCAAATCTATAATTGATAGGCCTGCATACCCAACACAGATGGGAACAGGGTGTTTAGGAGTGAAGAGGATGGGTCATTGACAGTGTGATCCATTCTGCCTGGTTAGCAGGATACGAACAGTATTTGTTCAGCTAAAGATAGTCTTGCATTTTGAGAACAAGAACTCAGGCCCTTTTCGAAAACAGTGAGCTGTTTCGGAAAGCTACGACCTGAAAAGAATTTTTGGGATTACCAGACTCTTCCTCTGGCTGCCCAAAGTGCTGGCACAAGCTGTGAGCTCTACAGCACTACCCATGCTCCAGACTTGAGCGAGTTATTTTAGTCTCTGTCTTTCACAGACGCCAGATGTATTTGCAGAGACAATTCTTTGTGTGCAAAGTGGAGACTGTGAGAATCAATCCTAGCGCCGTAGCTAATGTCTGTCAGAACTGGGTGTATCATCAGTGCTCTGCTTGCAGTGGCAGATGCTGAAGACCTGGTGCAGCGAGGCATGGCTGTGGACACAGCCAGAGCGTGCTGGCCCGCTTGGGCTCGACTGTGTGGTGTGACCTTTCCTGCGGCTCTGAAGCTGGGGGCTGAGCAGGTCTTGATGGGTTTGGGCTTGCCTATGTCTGTTTTTGTTAACGTATCACAGTTCTTTGTGGTTAAATGTCTTCTTGTCGGTCACTGGTGATGATGTCTCCTCTTCCAGGAGAATGTTCGTGCCCTGGTGAAAGGGGTCCGGGCTGCCATGGGATACCGGCCCGGCAGTGGCCTCGTGCCTGTTACTGCACCCAGTCCTGGGAGTGTGGTAGGGAAGCCCTGGAAAAAACACGGAAACAGGAACAAGAAGGAGAAAATTCGCAGGATCACCAAGCACCTGGAGGCTTAGCTGTGGCACCAGCATCTGCCCTTCCCGGGGCAGGGACTGCACTTGCCTGCGGGGCTGAACTGAGGGGAAAAAGTGGATAAGCAGGCATTGCTAGTTCACCTGGGAGCTCCATGCTACAGAGTGGCCTGAGCAGGGAGCAAGAGTGGGCTCTGATAGTTGGAGCTCATCCCTTCTGAAAACAAAAGAGACCTGGCTGTTCGTGTTAACTGGAAGCCAGCCCAGATGTTTGCTGCTGAAACATCCTTTCAATGGGAGCAGATGGAGCCATACGGGAATGTTTTTTCCTTCCACAAAGGATGTGTTTTATAGCTGGGATCAAAGCAAGCCCTGTAAAACTGACTAAAATCTTTAAACAGTTGAATCTCAATGAGTGTTTGTTATGTTTTGTTTTGAGACACTATTACTCATAATTTCTTTTTTTATTAAGCTTGGTTGTTGATTTGACAGAACAGTGTGTTGAAAATGAGGTGCAAGGATCTTTATTGCCATCTTCCTTCTCTGCTACACCAGCCCTGTTTTGTAGAACCTGGTACTGAAACCACTCCCAATGTCACAGTTTCGAACAGAGCACAGCACACCATGCAAGGAAAATGCTGCTTTTATGTTCTTCACACTGATCTGGTATCAGTTGTTTTTCTGTGTGAATTACATCGGTATTTTAAAACATCAGCTCTGTGTGACTGGCCAAAAATCTGGTGCTATTTTGTCCTTAAATATATTTGAGATTTTACTTCTTATGTAGTGTCATGTTGTCTCACTGACCTGTTAGACATTAAACTGGTCGCAGAAATGTCATAATAGCAGATTTTAACACGTGCGTTAGTATTTGACACTCAAAAGACCGTACTTACTTGGGGTCAGACTTAAGTGAGATTTACACCTTGGTCACCCCGCTGAGAAGATGTTTGTGCACTTGGTCAGTGCTCTTTATTCTTAGTCCAGCACAGGGAGTATTGGTAAGACTGGAAAGACTTGCAATGACAAATTGTGCTTTGTTTTTTAGGTGGTGAAGCAGAGTTAACAGATGATGCTGGTCTCTGATACTAAAAACGGGATTGCTATCTTGTAATTTTGTCCTTGCCAGACCTTAAGTGTGGATAGAGAGATGAAAGCAACCACTGAGCAAAGCCACAGCAGATGTGGGGCAGACAACCAAGCTGGTTTTGGCTTCATGACCCTTTGTCTGAGTGCCCTGGACAGCTGATTTGCTCTGTGTATGCAGGGGGTCCCTGAGAGGAGAGCTCTTGCCTCAGCTTCTGCTTCCCTAGGGGTCCCTGCTCTCAAGTTCTTAATTGCATCACTGGAGGAAGGAGATTTCTCTACCACTTCTAAAACTAAAGCATAATTATACTGAATGAATATGGTCAATGGTATTTTAAGTTGGTGTGCTGTAGCAGAAAGCAGGTTCTCAGGAGAGACTATTTTATCTGGTTCTCTTGAAGAAGATGATTTTTGCTTTTGTTTCCTGAAAAGGTTGTGCCCTAGCCAAAAAGGTCTCTGGTCAGACTTCCCCACCTTCCTTGAAGGGGTGGTTTCTGCTTTTGTCCCTTAAAATACTTTAGGGATCTGATTGCTCAGAAATGCCAGTTTCTTTTTGTCTTTTGTTAAGCT
This sequence comes from Patagioenas fasciata, assembly GCF_037038585.1. Classification (NCBI taxonomy): domain Eukaryota; kingdom Metazoa; phylum Chordata; class Aves; order Columbiformes; family Columbidae; genus Patagioenas; species Patagioenas fasciata. The sequence continues at coordinate 18,596,984 of NC_092528.1, forward strand.
GTTATCTGTCAAACTGAAGTTTTGGGTATCCTTTACTGAAGTTTAAAAATATTTTTTCTATTCTGTTTTTCTCAGAGCATTTTGAATTCTCGGTTCTTATTGCACTTACCTGAGTCGTCTTTTGTATTCTCAGCCCTTTTGTGCCAGCTGGGTCTCTGAGCCTCCTTGCAGGAGAGGCTGTGTCCTGGTGTAGACCCTTCCAGATCTAGTGAGTAACAGCAATCCCCAGGGCCTGAGGCTTGGGGCAACTCTGCTTCTTGCTTGCAGAAAGCTTTGGCCACCAGACCTGCCAAACCACCTGCAGTATTTGTGTGAGTGCATGGATGATGTAAATACGACTGAGCAAATAGCGTTTGCTCAGGTTTGTTAAATGCAAGCATCTCCTTGCTGTGCTAAAGGACTCTTGCCTTGAGAGAGCTGTAGACCTAAAGTCTTACTGATATTTTATGCTGCTATTGAGCGGTGGGCAAACTAGGTAACAAGTGAGGATTGTGGTTAAATTAATGCTTTCCTGGGGTGGTTTGGTCCATTACTGAACTGCATTTACCCTGACGTTGCCAAGGAATGCCAGCTGGGTTGTGCTGGCAGCTCAATGTAGCCTGTACAAGTGAGGCAGGCGTGAGGTGACGTGGGGACCACGCTGTTGGCAGGAGCCTACACAAAGGAGATATTGTGCTTCATCTCAGCCACCTGCGGAATGAGCCTCTGCTGCTGCCATTGCTTTCAACAGAATGCAAGTTTCCACTTCCGAGTGCTGTTTTCTTAAAGTGCCTTGTGCATGTTGAGGGAACGTGGAGGCTGCAACTGGCTCCAGTCTGTTCGTTAGGCTCCACATCACTTCCAGCACCCCAGCAGGCTGCCTCCCCTTTTAGAGGGCTTGGCTTTGTAACACTAAAGCTGAAGGAAGTGAGACTTGTAATGTCACCTGCCATGGACCACAGCATTGGGAGAGCTATGGTGCCCCACAGCAGGGCAGCTCAGGGCCTTGAAATGGGTGAGTGCATCCTGCCATCTCCCTCACTTGCTCACCTGCAATGCTTCCATTTTCAGAGATAGACTAAAAAATATTGTGATCTCCCAAAGAGTAAAAAAATATTGCTCTCCCCCCAAACAGACCCTGCAAAACACATTTTCTCATAGATGGACAGCCTAGGCAGCTCTGACATGCAATGGCAAGTCCTGTGTGTGAAGGACAGCCCCAGCCTTCTGGACCTCCAGGGTGGAACTGAGGCCAGTGTTGCACCAGGGAGACCTTACACTGAAAGTCTTTTTCCCATCTGCAGACCACACAGTGTGGCTGAGCAGGGTCAGGCTCATGTTTCTCTGATCTCTTCCTGATGTCTAAGCACAAGGGTCTGTGGGATGATGACTTTTGCACTAGGAAGTCCTGCAGTGAGGGGCTGCTGTGTGTGCATCTCACCAGCATTCTGCAGTCGCAACCTGGTCCAAAAGTACTTCATTATTTCTCTGGAGGAGGCTGAAGTCCTCCTCTCCTGCCGTTAGGGGCCGGTCTTTCCAAGGCAGAGCAGCAGGCAGGTGTCCCCAGCGCAGTGCTGGGTCCTGTCCTGTCCTGGGGGGGGATCCCTGCAGAGGGGCAGGTCCCCAGGGACTCCTGCCACGCACACCCCTGCAGAGAGACACACAAACTAGTTGTTCACAGCAGCTCTTGCCTGGTTGTCCTGAAACGCTCTTGTTTTAAAGAAAGAAGCAGCCTTTTTTTTTTCCCTCTGCTCATAGCTCCCACCCTGCTCCTGTGAGCTTTGTGCCATTGCCTGGTCCCAGCAGGTTCTGCCCTGCATTTGTGAACAGTGTTCTGCTCTGTTACCCCCCCTGCATGGTGGATCTAGTCCAGGTTTTTTTCTGAGGTTGTGTTTGGGGTTGGTTCATTTGTTGTTTGTTTGGGGTGTTTTGTTTGTTTTGTTTTTGTCTTTGGTGGTGGTGGTATGTTTTTTCCATCAAAAATATTGAGGAAAAATATCACTGGGCATTTGGAAGCGAAACATGGAGCAGCTCCCCAGGGCACCTCAGAGAATAATCTCACAGGGTTAAATGCCTGAGGTGCCCAAGACATCTTGGGACATGGAGAGAGGTCATGGTGAGGACAAGAGGAAAAGAAACTGCTCCTGAGTCAGAGGAACTGTGCCCCAGTGTTTTTTCGTGCTACAGCTATGGGAAAGTGTCTGTCCCATGGGTGGTGTGAGGGTGGAAGGGCTGGGCTTGCTGGGTGGAGCAGACCCGGGTTTGCACTCCTGGAAACGTCCTTCTCTGATCACCAACCCCCCGTCACTTGGGAGTCATAGCAGTCGAAGCAAAGAAACAGAAACATCGTGATGTCCCTGAGGTTCCTGCAGTCCAGCCAGGCCTTGCTGCCTGCACAGGGAAGCTGGAAGCCTCTGCCAAACTCCTTTGTGTCAGCTGGTGCTGGTGAACCAGCCTGAGCTTCCACCAGGGCCTCACAGGGGTTTTAGCAAGCGTTGTCTCTGCTTGGTGGCTCTCAGAACTGGCTGTGCTTGTGGCAGCACAGGGGGATCTCAGGGGAAAGGGATTCTCCCTCTCTTGACACGCTCCACATCTCACTCAGCCACCACCCTGTGTGCCCCGAGCCCCTTCCTCACGTTACCTGGGTAGGGAGGGAAGTGTGTGAGAAAAATGGAAACCAGCGTTGTTCTGCTTTGAGCTTTGCTTGTGTTATTGTGGAGGAAGGGAGAACCGGATACTTTCTAGTCTCAAACATGGCCAGTTCCCATTTCTGGAAGGAGGCAGCGCAGACCCTATGCTGCCCAGGGCTCCCTTGCACCGGCTGTGGCACCGCCCGATCCTTTCTCTTTGCAGTGAGACTTCAAAGACATGATGATGTAGTGGAGCAGGCCCAGCCCTGCTGCTCAGCCTGGCCCCATGCTGTGCCCAGGCACCTTTGGACAACCTGCAGCACCCCCTGAGATACCCCAAGCACGCATCCGTCAGCCAAGCGAGCAGCAGAAGGTGTTCCTTGGAGCTCTGGAAGAGGTGATACGCCTGGTGTGCCACCACGGACTGCTGGGCCATGGCTGGAGCGCTGCATGGGTGGAGCGGTGACAGCTTCCAGCATCTCCTTTCACCCTTATGCTGCTGCAATGGGGTGTGGGGGTCCCCCTTCCCCACTGCTGTTGGCTGCGCTCCCTGGGACTGAGGCTGTGGGAGAGGTGCAGCCTCATAGCTGACTTTAAACCCAGCAGTCTCCTTTCAGATGGGCTAGTGTCTTCTCCAGCACTACGGGTTACAAGTCCTGGGCAGCCTGGTCATGCTCTGCAGGCTCTGGAATTGAAGCCTGCTGATCTGCCCAGCACACCAGGAGATTGGGACAAGCCCCACCCTGTCTTCACACAGGTGGCTGCCATGCTTCCCGGTCATCCTGGACTGCCAAGCACTAGCACTGCAAGCCAGGGACCAGCAAGACAAAAACCTACCTGAAAAGTTATACACTTCAAAGTGCTGTATGTGGGGGTCTGACTCATAGCTTGTGGTCTGCCTGGCAGGCACCATCTGTTCCCATAAAGGAGAGAGCTGCCAATTTCTGTGATGCAGAGGTGAATTTCTTGCCCAGGTATGATTTTGTGCCTCAAAATGTGTGTGATGCAGAACAAAAGAAGCTGCAGAAATGTGGAGCCCATGCAAAGAGATCAGGAAGGAGCAGCCAGTTGGCGTTCACAGCACCGACTGCATTCAGGTGCCTTGGGCCCTGTGTGCACAGTGAGGCTGCAGCTGCAGTGCAGGGATCCACAGGACCCCGCAGCCTGCACTGATGGATTTGTTGCACGTAAAGCGCTGCTTTGTCTCAAGCCTCATCTGCATCTTTCAAATCTGCTGCCCAAGCCCTAGGGAGCTGTGTGGGGAAGCCCTTGATGCCCTGGACACTCAGCTGGAGCAAGAGGATCCAGGATGGCAGTGTGGGGACCTGCCTGGCTGTTCTTCTGCTTCTCTCTGTTTCAGAGCAGAGGGGAAAAGAAGAGCTTCCCACACAGAAGAGGACAACTGGTGGAGAGTACAACTGGGGCAAATTTGATCCCTGCAGCCAAAGCTTAGCTCTTTGCCCCAGGATGGATGGTGTTGGCTCCTATAAGGAGCACATCAGGGGGAGAGTCTTTGCTATAGCCCTGTGCTGATGTGTCTCCCAACAGTCTTTTCTGAGGTGTTGATGGCTTGTAGCTGTCCTTCCTTCCCAATGACACGCACGCTGCCATGGCCTCCAGATTCTGCTCTGGCTAAATAAACTGGAACAGAGAAAGAAACAAGAGACCATGGTGTTTCAATGCCTTGGTCAAATCTCATCAAGCCATGCTGCCTGGCACTGTCACCACTCCAGTGGAGCAGCTGCGCTGGCATCTGCCTTGGGCAGTGGAAAACGCTCAGCTCCTTAGCAGGGTGAGGATGGGACCCCAGGCCAGGCAGACCCTGCCGGGTTTGCCTGCAGCAGCAAGAGGAGCCTTTGTGGAGCTCCTGCTGATAAGCATTTGAATTAGTGTTTCCAAAGGCCAGAGCGATTTGCTGAGTGGCAAGGCTCAGAAATCCAGACGCCAGACAATGGAAAGGCTGGAAACATAAAGGAAAGGAAATTCTTCTGCTGTATTGCCTTTCCTATGGCGATAAGATAACCCGAAGTGAAACAAAAGTCTCCGAGGCGGCAGACGGTGGGGTGGGCACCTCAGCTGCTGTAGAAAGCGGCAGGAGGATGTCTGCAATGTCTGTGTGAGCCGGCATCTCCAGAGCTTGGCACAGCAGGTGTGCCTGGCCCTGGCATGGGTGTTTGCAGTGCTTTGCAATGAGTTTTGAAGCAACAGGTAACCTGGCCTGTTCCTGCTCCGTCCCACAGGGCCCACCCATGTCCTGCATTTACACTTTGACAAGATAATCTTTAAATACTCTGGAAGAGCTGAGAAAAGTGAGGCCAAAATATTTGCTAGTGATATGCAATTATTTGGTGTATGAAATCCCAAAGCTGGTGCAAGAACACGTTGAAGGGGTTTAGGACTGCTGAGTGGCTGGGGGACAGAGTGACAGGTGATATTGCATGTCAGAGCAGTGGAGACAAGGACAGACAGTGTGTCCATGCGGGCAGGGCTGGGAGCAGGATTATCTGGTACCAGAGAGGAGGCTGGTTGTGGGAGTGTGGAGCTGTGCGGGAGCTGCTAAGGTATGGATGGTGAGTGAATCCATGCTGTGCTGGTGTGCATGCAGTGCTGAGCATCCCTCGTAGTACCCCGGGCTGTGTAGGCTGTGAGGAGCAAGGACAGCAAGTGGTATGCACTGCATCTGAATAAGGAATGACTAAATCAGGTGAGCCTCTGAAAGATGTCCTGTCACCAGGAGGAAATAGAAAGGAAAGGAAAGGAAAGGAAAGGGGAAAGGAAGATGAGTGCCTCTGCTGCATCTCAGAGTACAGGGAGCTCTGAAATGGAGATGGTCAGAGAAATGTTCAGACTACAGCCTGCATGCTTAGAGAAAGCCCAAATTAACTGCGGAAATCATTGTGGGCTATTTTGGGCAGTAAGACTGGGATGAGTGATCAGCGGAGCTTGAGGAAGCGGGTGGGGGCTGTCCCTCTGGCCCAGGAAGCCCCCAGGCTGTGACTGCAGGAGCAGCAGGGTGGGCTGCAGGAGGTCACCCTGCTCCACTTTGGCCCCAGCGGTGTGTGAGCCCCTGTGTTGCCCCAGGGGCTGCTGTGGTGTTCGGCTGCAGACAGCAGCGGGATGGGTGCTGTGCCTGGTGGTCCTGGGGTGGGAGCAGTGAAGGGGCATGGTGGTGTTTGCTCAGGCAGTGAGAAGGGATGTTGCAGGCTGCAGGGAGCTGGGCGAAAGGAGAGGCTGCACGGGAGGGTGCTGGGCCTCAGGCACAATCACACGTCACTGTGGTGTGCATCTCTGCAGCGGCTGCACTTGCTCTCTGCCCTGGGGTGCAGTGAGGGGAAATCACTGGTCTCAGCCCTTTCAAGTCTTGTATTCAGTCCACCTGGGTTTTTCCCCTTTGATTTTACACTGATGGCCCTGCTGTGGAAAGCAGGGGGCTCGGCTGTAGGCAAAGGGAGGGAGGCAGGCAGGACGGCAGCAGCTTTGTTCTGATAGTTATGATGTTCGCAGCACCTGGCAGTCTCTCTCTTCATCCTGCCTCGGGAAGCAGGACCTGACAGCAGAGCAGAAAAGGGCACAAAGCACCATAGCACTGGGCAGGATTATACATGCAGTGCGCTTTGCTGTAACCTCTGCCCACTCCCTTTAGCCCTCAGTGGTTGCTTCTGCTGGGGTATTGGGGAGCTACCGCTGGCACCAGCACTTCTGATGGAGATGCTCTGCAGGAGGAGATGGGCTCGTGAACTGCTCTTGGGCTTCCTGGTGAGGTGATATAAGCTCTTCAGGAGAGGATCCTCTTCGCCTTGAGATGGGGAACAATGTGGTTCCTGTTGCAAATGGTGTTTCAGTGACCGAGCTGTCCTTGGGGTCAGGCCGAGTGCCCTGGGGGCTTGACAGCTGCTGACTGTGCTGTGTCCCCCATCCTGTGGTGGCACAAAGCTGAGCGCCTCTGAAGTGCCCTGCACTGCACTCTGCACCACCGCTGGACAGGATCTGAGCAGACATTGTGCAAAGCAAAACAAACCCTTCCTCTTGTGAGGGTGGCTCTGCTTCCAGCTGCAGCCGAAGAGCACAGCCCTGCCAAAGCCCGCTGATAACCATCTGCCCTTGCTCAAGTCCCCGCTCCTGGAGGGTGATGTCACCTTGTCAGCACTTGAAGGCTCCTGATAAATGGATCAATCTAACTCCAACAGCATCCCCACGGGGACTGCAAACACAATGTGCTGGGCGCAGCCACAGTGAGCACAGCCGGGACCTGGGTGCTCTTTCACCTTCGGGAGGGTCGCGGCTGCCCGGACCCCACACAGCACTGGGTCAGGAACAGCAGTTACCGCGGCACTGCTGTGGCCAGGGTGGGCGCTTACCGAAAATCATGCACTTACCCCGGTTGTGACAAAGGCAATTTGTCAGTCCCATTTTCCTTTCCCTGATAAGATAGGGCTCGTGGAGTACAATAATGCTTTCCTGAGATACAATTGTGGCTCTTCTACCCGGCACACACACACGGGAGGCTAATTTTGGCCTTGCCGGGCTGGCCGGGAGTGAGAGGAGGCCACCGTCTGTGCTGAGGCTGTGGTGCAAGGGCCGGAGCAGCTCTCTGAGCCCCAAGGACCAGGACAGGGCTGAGGGCAGTGGGGTCTCACTGCCTCCCCGGGGCTGGCACGCTTTCTTCTTCCTGCCGTGCTCCTGGAAGGTGCCACAGCTGCTGAAGGAGCTGTCACCACCATGTGGCATGATACTGCAGTCCTGCTGATACCTGGTAAAGCCCACCTGGTGCTGGCGTGGCCAGGATCAGGGTTGCTCCCTCTGACCCTTGCAGGCACCCAAGGCGTGTAGCTGTACCCTCACACCCTCTTCCCTCTCGTGCTTTGAATGTTACCCTGTCCTACAGGCATCACTGCAATGAGAGGCCAGTGTTCTTGCCCTGGCCGAGGAAATCTGCCTGTTCCCAGCTACCTGTTCCCAGCTGCCTGCACTGTGACTTGCTGGTCAAGCACAGGTAGGAGGGCAACCTCGGCTGCCTGCTACAAGCCAGTCCTTCCACAGGCAGATCCAGTGCCACCGCAACCTCAAGAGGAAAGCAGTAAATGACACCATTGACAAAGCCAGACCTTATGAAATCCCAGCCCCCCTGGAAACCAGACCTTTTAAATAATATGTATAATATTTGTAGGTGCTGGATCTGGCCTTCCTTGGGAGGGTAATGAGCAACACACCCCTTTGGTGGAGCCGATGTTTCCATTTTGGCATATTGCTTGGGATGCACTTTCTGCACAGCTTGAAATCTGAGCATAATACTATCTTCATGAACCATATTCACCAGTCTGATAATGTGACCCGACAAAAGGTCAATGGAAAAGTTAATATAATTTATTGGTTGATTTAAAAAAAAAATCTAATCATCTGTTTTTCCTTTTTCCTGACCCCCCACCCGCACCCAGCGCCCTGCTGACATTTTCCAGCCATTCCCAAAACAATGGCCAGGGTGGGAAAGCTTTGAGCGGGGGCACCTTTGGAGGAGGCTTTTCCTGAGGGGCTGCAGCTGCATCTGTCTGCTCAGCTCCCCCTCCTCAAGAGGTGTTCAGGGGACAGGGCTGGCACCAGGTCAGGCCTGGGCTGGCACCAGGTCAGGCCTGGGCTGACCTAGCGGCTTCAGTGTGATTGCTGGGTGTCCTCTGCTTCACAGCCTTGTGGGACTTGAGCTCACCTGCTTTGAGCTCAAAGAGGGACTTTCACATCTGCTGGTTTTGTAGCTGTGAACAGGAGGGAAGGAGGGTACAGCCAGGTCCCCAGATGTCAGGCACAGCTGATAGTGCTGTGTGGCCATGTGTCTTGGATGAAGCTCTCAAGGACCCCAAGAAAATCCTCTCTGTGGAGACAGCCTTTTGGGGAGGTCTCCATCAGCACATGCCTTGAGGCCTGTTAGGAAGGCTGCAGGAAGCCCAGAGAGATGCAGAGGTGTGTGGACATGGGTGTGTTCGTTTGCACACCTGTGTGAGCAGGTGGGACATGCTGTCACACAAGCACCCCTCTTCCTTGCGTAGTTTTCCCTTGAGTTTCCCAGCCACCATGAGCATGCTGCTGCTTGCTCAGCCCTGGGCAGGTGCTTGAAAGCTGCTTCACCCTGTAACTACTCAGCAACCACTTGTCTCTTCCTGCCCCGGAGCCCATGCTGTCTGGAGAGCCCCAAGAGGTGTCTGGAGCAATCAAGCAGCCAGATGGTTGTCAGGGCATGACCTGTCCTGAGGAGGCAGATGATCTTGCTTCATTAGGGTGGAGTTAGCAAAGTAATTAGTTGTTTCTTATGCTAATACCATACAGATTCAAAAGGAAGGACCCCAGAGGGCAAGGGATGGTGGAAAAGATCCAGCAGCTTCTCATTCAGCACCAGCTGCTGCTTAGAAGCTTTGGAGCTGCTGCCTTGCTGAGCTGTAGGAGGGAGAGCATGGGGAAATCATCTTCTGGCATGGGCTGGAGGAAGGAGAAATCTTAGAGCTGCCCATTTCTGTCAGTGTGCAGCACTGCTGAGATATGTCACAGTGCTATCGTGGCTGGGTACGGAAAACTCCGTCTCCTATCAGTAACTGGCTGTCCTCCCTGGCTTCTTTGCAGTACTGTCCATAGGCCCAGCTGTTGCCAAGGAATGGCTGGAAAGACGAAGGGAGCCCAAACAGTATGGCTTGGAAAGCAGGGGCAAAGGAACACCAGGTAACTTCTCAAGTCTGTAGCTTCAGAACAGCAAAATAAGCTTCAAATGTGATCTTGCCTTGTGTTTTGTCAAGGTGGTTTGTGCATATTTGTGCATGGGGCTGGCTGTAGCCTGGGGTTTCCAGCTGTGCAGCTCTGCCTGCTGCCCACCCTGCCTGGAGCTCTGAGGTGCTGCTGCCCACCAGCAAACCCAGCTTCCTCGACCTGAGGGAACTGGGCTCCCACACTGAGGATGCTCAGGAAGGGAGGAGAACTGGAGGCAGAACTCCCAGGCCTGGGCTCCGTGGCAGGTAGCCCTGGATTTCTCCAAGCCTTTTGCAAGCAGGAGCCTTTGGCTGCTGCTGTGCCCAGCAGTGCAGGGTGCAGGTACCTCGAGGCAAGGCCAACAGCAGACACCCCTTGTGCAGGGCTGCCTGCGTCTTGTCACTCTGCAGCGACCAGGCTGTGCTGGTTGTGTCCCCAAAGCTTTCTGCCTGCCCTAGAGACTGCTTTTCAGTGTCTTATAGATGAGCCGATCTTCTCTGGCCCTTGCACAAGATATTCTCTGCCCATCAGCACATTTAGCTCCTGCTCTGTTCCAGCTGGTGCTGGGCCATGCAGATTAGGCATGCTGGTCCTGGTGGCAGCAATGCTGCTGGTCTGTGGGGTGAGCAGAGAGCCCCCAAGGTGTCAGAAGGCATTGCAGAAGCATAGCTTCTCAGACTGTAATAAACTTGTGGACTTTGCCCATTTAGCTGAAATAAGGGAGATGAGAAAGTTATTAATGAAGATGAGTGATGGCGAGCCAAATAACCAGACAGTGTAACCTGCTCAGCCTCCTTCTCCAAGGCGCCGTGCCAAGGAGATGCACACAGACTGTTCCCCTGTGCTCTGAAAGCTGGCACAGCCCAGCCTTGCTCTGGAGAGCACGAAGCAGAAGAAAGGGTTCCCAGCCCTCTGCTTTGTTGTAACAGCACCGACTGCCAGTCTGCTGAGCAGTTTCCCAGGAGGTGCTGTGAGAACAAAGTTGCCTAAGTCACTTCAGCAATAGCTCTGTTTGCTCTGCCCTGGATAGTGCTGTTCAAATTGTGTCCTGTCTCCATGCACAGCAGTGGTCAGGAGGGGTCCCTCATCCTGGCAGGACAGGGGCATCTTGGTTTGAGATCTGTGATAAACCCCTGGAGAAGCTGTGGATGCCAGATGCCCCTGTCCTGCCCATGTTGTGGTCCCCATTGACTTGGTAGTAAAAGGGAGATTTGTGCTTGATTCCCTGCTGGGAGGGTACACAAGCTGCCTCCTCACCCTGGGTTTCATGCTGGTCTGCTCTGGGCCAGCTTCCATCAGAGATGGACAGGTCGGTGCTGTGCATGGACCTTCAGCCTGGCCCAGGATGGCCACATGATCTGCTGCTTCTCTGCAACTGATGGTGAAGGACAGAAGGTGAAAGCAAGCATTGCACAAAAATCAAATCCAGGGTTTTTTGTGGGTTTTTTGCTTCAATAGGGGAATGTCGCTGAGATAAATATGTCTCAGAAGCTGGGAATCCAAACAGCAATAGTTCAAAGACATTTTTCTGGTGCTGCAAATCTAAAGCGGCTCATCACAGCATAGCCCTTCTCAGGCTAATGGTAACGGGGATCGCATCCTCGCTTCCCACCAAGGGTGTAAAAGCCAGGCACTAATTTGCAGATCTTGAAGAATGTGCCAGTGATATTTCAGCAGCTCTAATGCTCTGCAGCCTGTAAAGGCTCCACAGTAACTGAAAGGAAATATCTTTGTTTTTATTCACTTGGCTTTACTCCTAATTCACTCTTTGATGCCATCAGCCTGGGATAATATCTTTTCAGAGATATGCTTGAAATTAGTGAAACGAGTCTGATTAAGTCCTTTAAACATATTTTGAGGGAGAAATGTAAAACAATAGAGGTATTACAGGCCCTATTTTCAAGCAATTCTAATATGAAATCAAAACATCATGCTACTAGATGGCAAGGTCCATTAGTGGCATGCGTGCATTCTTCAGCTGGAGAGGATATCTCCTTTTCCAGCTAGGAAAGCTGCCAGAGAGTTTGAATCTGTCCTCTGTGCTGGGTGGGTATTGAGAGGCAGATTTGTTTCACAGTTCCCTTACTTGCAGCCAAATAATAAATGCACAAACACTTGTCCTTTGCTGATTCTTCTCTGCTAGGTAAAAGTGATAACTTCTCAAGCATCTTGCATTTGAGGTTTGTCTGCATTTTTTTTTTTTTAAACTCTGTTCAGATAGTAGCTTTATTTTTCTTAGCTGTGCTGGGATATTTTACCTGTAAACAGGTTACCTAGTATTGCATTTATGCTGGTGTGGGTGGAGCTTTCATTTACTGGAATACTTCCCAGTGAAACCAGTAGCTTTGTGGGTACCTGCTGTGATCCCTTGGAAATTTTTCCCTCTGGTGGGGACAACCCTCCTTCATAATGCAACAACCTTTGCTCTACCGTCACCAGTGCTGATGTGATGCCCAAGTATTTCAGCCCAGCCTCGGGGCTGGACGTGACAAGCCCTGTACAAGCCATCAGGAGACTGATGTCCTTGGTGGAGACAATCTATCAGTGAGCTTTTGGGTGCACACTACATGGCAGAGTTACAAAATAACATGGTAAAGGTGTGAAAGCAGGTAGAGGCACTCAGATGCCACATTTCTTTAGGTGTGATACAGGTTAGGCAGAGTCTGACAGTCGCGGTGATTGAAAGACTTCTGCATTATGTAAAATAGAAGAGAGGGGAAAGGGACAAGTATCAACAAAAAGGTTGTGCCAAGTAGCTGCACAGTGATTCAGTTACAGCTTTGTGGCACCAGGGAGCCAGGGGAGGGGATGGTAACTTCTGGGGATGGAATTGCCTTCAAAGGGCCTGAGAAGTAACCTGGAGACAGGCATGACCTTCTTTACTGCTTCCCACAGCAGTCGTGGGGCTGGCGAGAGGAATGGCAAAACACAGTGTTATTTATCCCATCTACTATAAAAAGTGACTATTTAAGATCTTCTAGAAAATGGAGCAAGGAATTCCCCTTTCACTCTGACTGCGGCTGGAGGCATGTGACTTATTAGATATGCTGCTTTTGTAATGGAAATAACTAGCCAGGCTATTTTAAACCAAGAAGAACTGGATGTCTGGGGAAAGGGGGGAAAAAAAGATTGGGTGGCACAAGAGAAAAGCGAGTATACATCTGTGACAATCTCGGGCACTTTGTACAATTTGTTCTTCAAGCAGTTTCACAAGCTCTTCTGGCAGAGAAGTGATAATAAATTGTTTAAAAACTTAGGCTTGCCAAAGTAGTTGCAGGAGCTTTCAAAGGAGACTTTAAAACTTACGGCTTTCAACTGAGCGTGACTCATCATCTTGAAGAGCAAAGCTGTAATTGTGGATTGCTAACCACTGTTTCATGGGTCACCATACACCCATCCGTGCATTCGCGAGCTCTGGCATTCAGTTCAAGAGTCAGATGTTCCTGTGCAGATCCCACGTCTATGTCTGAGAGCCCCGCATGGCAGTGATGACACTACTGTTGCCAACCTACTGAACTTGAAAACCTCAGCTGGCAGAGCCTGAGAGCAGCTGAGGTCAGGGAAAACAAATAAAGGTAGGAGGAGGAATGCCATGTCCACCCCCAGCTAATTCCTTCCCCTCTGTGCCCGGAGGAAGGTGTGGAGCCTTGGCCACTCTCAGCCCCTTTTCTCATGAGGCTCTTTTTATTTGCCTAGGGATGTGTTGGGATTAGAAAGATTGGGCCAAGGGCACTTCACCCCTGTGCATATAACTCCCTTGCCAGGAAAGCCAAAAATCAAGCCCAGAGGTGTCCCGAGAGAGGCCCACGGCTGTGGGCACAGGGCAAGCAGAGGTGTGGTCGCAGCACCTGGCAGGAGATGTGGCCAGCTGTGTGCCTGTGCACTGTGGAGATGGGTCCCACAACCTCCTCTGAGCTAAGGTATGTATTTATACGGCACTACCAGAAAAGCCAGGGTGGAACACACTAAGATATACACATTACACAGACTGAACAAATAAACAGTAGGTTTTGATTTATTTTATCTGCTACTTCGATATCTTAGTTTTGGCATGAGATAGGTTTCATACACAAACGTGGGCTCCAGATAGGTTCTTGTCCTGGCTGATTTAGAAATCATGTGCAAATGAAAAAAAACTTTGCAAATGTTCTTAAAGCAAGATTTTATTTACGCCGTGTATTGCCGAAGCATGAAAAACCCTTGGCCCCTGTCAGCTAGGTGATATATAACAGGTAACAAAGCTGATCTCTGCCCTGGAGGATTTACAGTTTAAGATGAGAGATAACAGTGGGTACAGTCAGACTGGGAATGAACATAAAATGTGAAGAGTTAGTCTGAGACTCAGTAAATGCCATACACCTAATGAGCATCGTTCAGTATATCTGTGCCTCGCCTGGGTTTGGTGGGGCAAAGCCCAACGTGGAAAACAGCGTATGCCCTCAACACTGGGGAAAAGGTGGGAGGAAGCAGTTGAGACATATCACCTGTGGAAAATTATCTACTCGCAGAAAGTTGTAAAGGAGCTGGTAAGTTTTACTGTGGGACTTGTACCCAGTGCAGGTTCAGGTGGAATATATGTAACTACGAAATCGAAGTAGTCATGGGAAGCCCATTAAAAAGGCTGCAGGACTCACTGCTCCTCCTCTCCTCAAGCCCCAGGCTGCTGCTTGCCCACTCCCACACCAGTGAGTGAAGCCTGGAGGAGCTGCACTGTCTGGGCACGGCTGTGGCATTTCCTGAAGTACTGGCAGCGCTGGAGCGCAAGCTCTGGCTCGCATCCTCCTCTTATCCACTCGCACTGAGGTGAACTGCGCAGCGAAAAGTTGTTTCTTTTGTATTCCCCCCCCCCCGTTTCTACCAGTTTGAACACCTGATGCTTTTAAAGCACTGAACACCTAGAAATAACTTTGTGATGCCCTGTCACCTGTCCCTTCCCCAGAGCAGCTGCCGCCAGCAATGCTGCGGAGAGCGGAGCTTGCCAGGTGCTGCACAAACCTGCGTGAGCTGGAAAGCAGCTGAGAAACAGCTTAAGGAGATGGGTGGAGGGAACATGCCAACCACAAAATTATCTCTGAATTAATAAAAGCCTGCACGGCTTGAGGTTTGTGAAACAATAAACGAGTTTGAATTTGCCAGTGACTGAAAAAGAAAAGTAATTAGGTGTTAAGGCAAACCTGCTAATGAGGATAAAGATAATACATTAGAACACGCAATGGGTTGAAAAATGTGATGAGAAATTAATCTTTAATTTAAAATGACTAAAGGAATTTTGATGAACATAAAATGTATGTATCAAAGCAAATCTCTTAACTCTTATTACTAACAGGGAATGACAGAATAAGAGCTTCTGTTTAATAGCACTAATAACTTCATAATATTTTTCCTTTAAGTCCTATGGCAAGCTCTCTGAACTAGTCAATACTCAGCCCAGAAAAAACCTGCTCCTTGGCTTCTCCTCATCCTGGTCATGTTTCTAGGTCTGCACGGCTGCCTGCTGCTCCCGCTTACGGGTTTGCCTTTGTTTCTCTCTGCCCATCAGTCTCCAGGCAGCGCGGCGCCCGTTTCAGTGTCCCTGTGTGACTCTACCGGGGACGCTGCTGCCAGATTTAGGGTGGCTGAGGACAGGGGGTGACTCCACGGGGTGTCTGCCCCGCAGCTCCTGGGGGCACCGTGCGGCGCCCGCAAGACACGGCACACCGGCACCACCGGCCGGGGCATCCCAGACCCCATGGACCCCCGACCCCCGCTCCCCCCGAGCGCCCCCCGGGACACCGCCCCGGCCCCGCCCCCACCGAGGCCCCGCCCACCCCCGGCGCCGCGCGGCACCCCGGTCTTCCGGCGCGTGACACGCTGTGCGGGGAGGGTGTCGCGGCGACGTCACTTCCGCGCCCCTCCCTGCCCCCGCCCAGCGCGGAGGCGCGTGGAGCCGGTTGGCGGCGGATCCGGTCGAGCCTCACGAGGCAGCCGCGGGCGCGCGCCGCCGGGCGGGGTGGGGCGGGGGAGAGCCGGTCCCGCTCCGGGCCCGCGCCCGCCCCGCCGGCATGGGGCTCAGCTGAGGGCGCCGCCGGTGAGTGGGGCCGCGGGGCGGCGGGCCCGGCCCGGCAGGTGAGGGAGGGTCCGCGGCCCCGCCGGGCTTCCAGCGCCGCCCGCGGCTGCCTCGGGCCCGGGTCCTCTCGCCCTTCAGCCGCGCCGGCCTCTCCTCTGCCCGCAGCAGCCCCTCGCGGGGCGACCCGGCTCGGGCGCGGGGGTCGTGGCGGGGCCGCTGCCGTGAGTAGCGGCCCCCCTGTTCCTCGGAGCGAGCCCCGCGGCCGGGCAGGGGCGGGCGTGTGTCCGGAGCGTGTGCGGCCGCCCGGGGGCTCGGGGCAAGTGCGGCGCGTTCCCCGCGGCCCGGGGTTCCCCCTCTCCCGCACCCGGATTGGCGCCAGCATCGCCGGTCCGGCCCCTGGGCTCCCGGTGGCACCTCCAACAGCAGTCCGGTTGCTTCTGTCTGCTCCGCCCAGCATCTGGTTCTGTCCGCGGGACGCGGTTACCAGACACGGTGCATAAAGCGTCTCGCTGCTGAGCACATGCCAGGGTGTTCGGTAGCGGTGGGGTCAGCGGGACGTGTCAGTGACCCTGTACCAAAGTACAAGGCGAGGACTCAGCGCGCCTCGTGTTTGTCAGCCAGACAGAGGTTGCAGAGCACTTGTCTGTCAGCTGAGCTGCTGAGATGGTGGTTGCACTGCAGGCACCTCTGACAGCCACGGCTTCATCCCAAAGAGCAGGCCTGTTTGTGCTTCCTCGGGGCTAAACTGCTAGGTGAATTAGGCACAGAATTGAAACTGAAGTGATGTTTGAGGAACTTGGGTATCTGCAGTGCTGGCGCTAAGAGCTTGCAGTGGTTTGCCCAGGGGACCTGTGTGTCCCTCCCTGTAGGTGCTGTGGTTGGAGGCAGCTTCTGGAGCTGTTCAAGAAGCTGTTGCCTCCCTCAGCAGAGATAATGTAGCCTGCAGCAGCGGGAGATGGTTAACTCCAAACTGCTCTAATGTGAGCGCTCATAGTTGGCTGACTGCACCAACTGCTTCCTCTTCATCTGAGCTTGCTGAGAAACTTGTTCCAGTTTTAGAATTTGTTAATGTGTTTTCTTTGCTGTGTGCACTCCCTAGAACTGTATGGTATTTTTTTTAGTTGGAGCAATTAAGATTAAGTTTCATTTAGCCTATTCTTTCCTGTGACTGTATTTCTTTTTTAATTGTAGGTGACTCAGCCGTTGTATGTATGAGATTTGTCCACACACTGGCTCTTCAGACAGGTTAGCTATATTTTTCTGCCATCAGTTCCTTTGTATCTGAAGGAGTTTCTATATTTCCCTTTTATTAAAGTAAAACTGGCTTTTGTACAATGCTGTATTATCTGCTGGAGAATATTGCTTTTCTTGAACCTGTGGAGAAACAGCTTTTTTTGGGCATTGTTTAAATATACTCTGTGGTGTAAGTCAGACCATCAACTTACTGTCACTGATGACAGCTATAGATCTTGACTGCAGGTACACTGTGGAAGTGTTTGTATTGATATGTAGTGTGACAGTAAGGGCTACATACTGCTAGTTTTGTAAGCTGCTTTTGTTGGCTGATTGCAAATACAACTTCAGGAAGTCTAAATCTAAAGAAGATGTACTATGTAAACTTTGAACTGTGTAATTGACTTGGAAATTTATTGGTACTGACTTAACTCTCCTGACTTCCAAGAACTGTATCATTAAGATGACTTGGTGAAATAAAAATGCTGTGCGTTGTTGGTGTAGTCGCCTGTGAGGAAGAACGCTGACGTCTGGCAGCGTGGAGTGGTCCAAGTGTGAGTGCTTAGGTCAGCTAGGGAAGACTGATGTGCTCCAGAGTACTCAGCTTTTGAAGTACTTCAGAAAACGGGTAAGAGAGATCTTGTTAACTTTGGTTTTGGCCAAAGCTGACTGTCCATGCTACAAGGAGGAGAAAACAGCAGAGGGGATCTGAGCAGTTCTGCAGACGCTGTCTCCAGTGGAACCATTGGGCAGCAGCTGCTGCCTTCCTGTGCACCTTCCAGGAGCTCTGAGTGCTCCACTTGCCACATTCCCAGTAGTGCTTTCTAGACTTGGAGCTCATTATGCTCTCACCCCTTAATTTTCTTGTTGTCTTCTAGAATCAAGTGTCTGGTCCTGTAATTGTGTTTCATTCATTCCGTTCTCCTCTGTGGAGGTCTTCATGACTTGAACAGGCACTAATTCATCCTAAACCTGCAGAGAGAGGGATGAAAGGTCCCAGCTGCCTGCTCAGGCAGCGTTCAGGGCCTGGCGGGGGAGCATGGGGATTGCCCAGCAGGGAGGGAAGTTGCATCATGGCTGAGTGTGATTGAGAAACGTTGTGATTCAGTCCTTTTCTGCTAGTGTGCCATGTGACAGGCATAGTGCTTCAGACAAGCTGTTTTGCTGTCATCCTAATAAATTATTTTTAAAAAGAAATTTAAAAATGGTATTGACATGGAGCCCTAAGATTAATTTTTCTCGTTTGCTTCAAGGAGGTAGTATTCCCACTGTCTTCTGTGTGGAGTATAAAACAGTTGACAAGACACGGGTTTTCAGTGTTATGGAGACAAATTCCATTTATTCTGTGGGAGTAAAATACCTTTCTGTTGTTAAAGCCAAGTTCAAGTGGGTTGCCCAGATCATAGAGAAAATTGTACTAGAACTGGGAGCTGATGTGCAAAGGCCAGGTTTTTGTTAAGCATCTTAACCATTGCACTCTTACTCCTTTTTCTGTAAAGGAACTATTTGCTTTATTTCTGTAAAATATGAACAGTGGGTTACTTTGACTTAACTTGTCCAAGGTCTGTTGTAGGAATTATTACTTCTGGTGTGAAAACCGTCTGAGTTGTACACTTGATCATCTTTAAGAGAGGCCAGGGAGAACTATTCTGATGCTTTCCTCCCTAAATGCCTGTCTGTTGTGAACCTGAAGGTAGCTGGTGTGGAGGGAGGAGCTTGCATTCCTTTAATACCTTGTGAAATAAAGTTAATTCTTCCAGATCTATGAGTTTTGGGAATTATAAGAATCTTTCGATTTTGTTTTATCAATGCCCAAACAGTATCAGTGTAACGTAAAAATGTGTGCTTCTTCAGTGTACATTTAGACTCATATTTGGAATGGCTTAAAGACTTGTTTTGAAGAACTGAGTGTGTATGATGTAAGTATATGGTTTTTTGAGCAGGGGTTACTGGTCTCCAGAGCATGGCATCTGGTATGGTCAAGTACTTCTGGTCTGTAGGCATGGTATTGTGCAAATTAGTAGGTTTTGTGTTCTTTCAGTGGACGAAAACCCCCACCATTCTGACTAGTGCTTGTATCTGCTGTTAACATGGGAGAGTTTGTACAAAACAAATCTAGTTCAAAAATCCTAATTTCCCAATTAGAGATTTAAAAAATATTCTAGATAACAGTAATGCTAAAGTGTTAGTCCCTTTCACTGGTAGACAGTGAGCTAAAAATAGTTTTCATTCATAAAAGAGCTACTTCCTTTGTTAAATAATCTACTTAGCAGAGAACAAAAGTTCAGTTCATAGTAAACTGTAGTTAGACTTCAAGTCTGACACCTTTTTCCTGATTGAAATACAGTGTAAACTTTCGTCTTTGGTAGCTGAAAGGCAGACCTAGATAAAAAAGGATAGGTGGTTCATAGTTACTGTTCAGGAGTTATGGATGTGGCCTGCACAAAAGTCTGAAGTGCTGTATGTTGCTGCTCCTTTCCTAAAATCTGTATTTTCAGCACCATCTGCATGGGGTGCTGTGCATGGGGAGGCATTTGGAAGGGGTCTCTATGGCCATGGAGTCCAGCTGCTTGCTCTGAAGTGTGGGGAATCGTAGTGTTAGTAATCCCGTCAGTCCTACCAGAATTAGCTGTATTTTTCATTTGTTCTCTATTATCTTTTTCTTCATTGTTTATTTTTTCTTTGAAAGAATTTAGCCCTTTTTCGTGGTTTTGGTTTATTAGAATTGTGGCATTGCATCATTCATCTTAAAGCTGCTTTTTGGAAGAGGTGCTGGAAATGATAGCAAGTTGATTACTTTAGTTGGATTGAGATTTTATGTGGTATTTAAGACTAAAAGACCATCCTTCAAAATCTTCAACTCTTTCCTTTTTGACCTTTATCAAAGTTAAGTGATGGTGACATTTTCAGTTTAGAAGGTACATACAGAACATGTATGTCTACAGAAGGTGTGAAACATTTCAAGTCCTTAAAGCCTATTTTGCTTCTCTAACATAGTGTCATGCAGGCGCTTTATCTTATTAATACTTGTGACAAGGTAGTGTATTACACCAGAGCATGCTTCTGCTAGATGTTCCTGTGTCAGCTGACCCTGATAAGCTTCACTGTGTGATTCTCAAAACAGCTCAAAAATGCAAAAACATTATCTAGAAATACTCAGAAGTACTAGAAGACTGCCAAAGGATGAGTCTTCAGAGAGTTGTAATGGAAGAAAGCTAAGGAAGAAGAGTTGAAGTCTGACAGATCACTTTATCTCTGTTTTTTCCATCAGCTGAGATTAATAAGCAAACATTCCAAATTTCAAGCGCTTCAAGATAACTATAAGAAGAATAACAGCATGAACTGATTTGTGGGAAAACTAATTTTGTCCAAAGTCAAATACCTTTTTACCGCAGAGCAGAAGGCATTGTGGCTGTGGCAGAAGCAGTGGAGGTCTTGTCTCCTGGTTGATTGATTTATTTATTTAATAAGGTTTCCCACATTTTAATGGCCTCAGAAGTAAATGGAGACATGATCTGGGAAAGTAGTCTAGGAAACATACAAAAATGGGTAGATGGTTCTATTCGGAGAACAGTAATTAATGATTCAGTGTTGAAATGAGAGGTTATGTTTAAGGGTTCTGTCCTGGGTACAGTTGCCTTTAATGAAAGCATCAGTCAACTGGCTGATTAAGTGAGCTTATTAAATTCTCAGGGACTATGTGTTGGAGGACATGATGAGAGTTCAAAATGACCTGCGAATAGGATGACATTCAGTATGGGCAAATGCAGAGGACTGTACTTAGGTAGAAATTGTCAGCTGTGCAAATGCAGTGTGAGGAGTAAGTGGTTAGGTACTAGAAAAAGGACCTGGGGGTGTGCTGGATCACAAGTTGAATGTGCGTCAGTGTGATGCCGTTTGCAGGAAAGGCAACTATCTTATTGGGATGTTTAAACGGGAGTGTTGTCTGTGAGATGTGAAGTTTTAATCCATCAGTGTTATTTGCTGTCAGTGTGGAGACAGCATCTGTTTTGGGTGCCAGAATTCAAGAAGAATTTGGACCACTTGGAAAGAGTTCAGAGGAGAGAAATGCAGATGATCACAGTTCGAGGAAACAACTTCATAAAGATGGAAGAAAATCAGAGTTATTTTGGCAAGAGATGAAGAGGTTAAGGGAACTGTAAGAAATTTCAAGTATTTAAAAGATTTGCAAGAAGGAAGTGCTATTTTCAATGACCATGATGGGCAGTTTTAAATGGGATTAAGTTTCCTCAAGGAAAACACCGATTAGGCTTTTAACTTTCTCACAGTAAAAATGGTGCTTAAGGAAGTCTGTTATTGATGGCCATTAAGAACAAGTTCATGTGTTGAGAAAGGCTGCTATTGATGTTCCTTTCACCCCATTTTATAGGGTTCTAGTTTTAGTTTGTGTCAAGTTTGGGCCAAGGAGGGGGAAGTACACAGGATTCTTTTTGTCCATCACTGCATCACTTCATGTGAGTTCAGACCTTGCACAGGTTCAAATGGCCAGACTGTGGTGCTTGTATTGGTCTGGAAACATGTGGTCCAGATGTTAATTGCTTCTCTGGGATGCTTCCTCCTGCAAAAAGAACAAATTTTCTTGTGCTGTTGAGATGTTAGAAACTTCCATGGTGGACATACTATAATGCATGTGTAACTTCAGTGTAGCGGAGCACTGAGGAATTTTCAGTCATTTTACTAGTTTTAGTATCTTCAGATTAGTACTTTAGACTGAGATGGTAATCCTAATGCTTCTGGTCCATACTTAGAAAGGTCCACCTTTGTCTTTGAAGATCTTTTTGAAGGACACATACTTTGGTATATTCACCAGTACAAGGAATCTAAGTGAGATGGACAGATTTCAAAGTGGAAAGTCTAACTCTGAATTTAGCCATTTGCAATTTTATTTTGCTATTTTATCATTATCTTCAGGCACTCTTATAATTACTTTTGATCATCTGCAGTAGACTGCATGACAAAACAAAGGATTCAACTATTCCTTCTGTTTCGGTGATTGATTTGTAAGATAACTGGAATGTGTGGAAACATTGAAATTAATCCTGTGTAATTTTGCTGTCATACCATGTCTCCAAATCAACGAAGAAAAGTACAGTTTCCCTTGTGAACTGTGGCCTTTAGATCTGCCACAGTGTTTAGATACAACAATAGCAAGAGCTTATCTTCTGGAGGATTCGTTTAATGCAGTAGTAGATAGCAGGAGCTGAAAGTTCAGTGATACAGATAAGGGTTGACCTCCAATATTGAGATTTTATGGTGTGGTGGCAGTTATGTTACGTTACCTGCCTGTCTTTACCTTCAACCCGTAACAGTATTTATGGAACTGTGTAGCTTCCGGGAACAGATGAATTTCCCAAAAGTCCTGTTACTGCTGAATTGCTAGAGAATTCTTTTGTTTGAGCAGAGAGAGTGTTTTTCTTACCCCTGTTTCTCAAACAGAGGAACTTTTTTATCTTAGAGGAGTGGAGGAATCTTAGCATATCTGCCATCATCACTAAGTGGTGAAGGCTTGATCCAAAGCCCAGTGAATTTAAAGGCTTGTTCCCCTGGCTTGAGCAGTCTTTGGCTGAGGGTGCTGCTGTCTAAAGCTGGTGCTTCTGTCAATATAGTAGTACTCCAGATCTGACAAGCCAGCAAGAAGTTATTTTCACACCAACTGGTAATTCAAACAGGAACATAAAAGGGCTGTCAAATGTGCAGTCTTGCAGAGTGCATTCTTTGGATTAACCCTGTCTTCAGTTGGTCCCTTTGGTAAGGACCCCAAAAAAGTTAAGTAGTATTTCAGGAGAGGGATTTGACATTATTCACCTGCATCATAGCCATGCTTTATTGCAGGAGGCAATCTGCTGAGCATTAATACTGGCAGTATGGAAGACCTGTGGTATGAAAAAGGGTAATGGTTTTGACTCTAGTTTGGATAGCCAGACTTTAACTGCCAGCAGTATATGCATGAAACACAGCTTCTGCCTATTTGTCATTCTGTACAGTTGTATTGCTGCAGCAGTTATCCAGTGCTCAGTTGAGATCAAGCCATGGGTGAAGGGTGTGTGTCTGGAGCAGAGGCAGATGTCATGTCTCTGAGCAAGCAGAAGTGCTTGGAAAACCACTGTTGTGCAGCCACTATTGATTGAAGGTGTGCTCAGGCTCGTGATATCCTAAGTTTCATTAGTTCATCTACAAATTTTATTTTTTGTTTACAAAATAAATTGCGTTTACTTACGACCATGCATGTCTTTTCCAGCAGAAATACCTTTGCAAAAGTAATGAACAGGCAAAAATGTAGGAACACGCATAGTGTTTCACCACACAAATTGTACACCTTTTGTAGCGCGGGAGCACAGTAAAAATGACTTATAGTCTTGTCAGCTTGACAGTCCTTACTGTGTAGCATGCAAGTGTAGGTATCCTCGTAGCGCTCTTCCCTGTGTTACCCTTTCTTTTTTCCAGCAACATCCCTTCTCCAGGGACACAGCTTTTGTCAGTAGTGAGACTGTTGGTGTAATTACATTCTGAGTGTGTGTTACAAAGCATGCTTGTGCCTCAAGCTGGTGCTAGTATGCTAGTAGCATTTGTAACACCAGTTCTTAGCCTGTAGTCATTTCACTAGTGATGATCTGGTATGTTTAACTGCTACTGTCCCTTTGCTGAAGATTGGTCCACATAACTCCATTGGTAGGATGGATCAGAGAGTGTTGTGTTAATGTTTCAGTGCAAGTGATTAGGATTTGCGTAGTCTGCATCTCACATGTGCAACAAATGTAGAGTGCCGCATTTTCTTCTACGTGCTGTTATCCTCCTGTGCCATTAATTTCTGGGAAGAAATAGTATGTTAACTGCCATAATTGTCTGTCCAACTGAAGTCAGGTAGCAGTAGTTACCTGGAATGTTGCTAGGTGTGTAAGGAGAACCTACACAGCCTGTAGTCGGACAGTAGTTGTGCTGGTTGATTAGCTGCTATGAAGCTGTATCAGGTTGTGAATACTTTGGTGTGCGCCCTGAGAAAATGCTTTCTGCTGACTTACTGCTAAATTGAAGTAGTTCACCTTTTGTAAAGCTCATTTGTCTTGGAGACTGAAATTTTTGATATTGTGGATGTTGAGTTATACCTAGGCAGTTGAGTTTGGTAAGTTCATGGGGCAGTATTTTGTAGTGAATCATCTGTATGGTGTTTCACTGTATCCTCCCATCTTATCTTTGCTAGATTGCTGAAGTATGTGTTTTATATCTGTTTTCCTCCATCAGGGAACTTCCTTGTTCCTTAGATGCTAATTTTGATTTTAGCTAAATTAATATTTCTTAATTTTTAAAGTCTGGTAATGTATTTATTAAATATAGTTATGAAAATGGGATTGATACCTGTGACATCAACCTGAAAGATAGTAAAAGTACAGTAAGTTGTGGCTGATTTCCCTTCTTAATGTTTCATAGAAATAAGCTGGTGTTCAGAGCGTCAGTCTCTTTCAAAGCCTTTTTGATTGTTTAGTTTTTATTCAGGTAAAGCAGTTGCTTGTAGATTTCCCTTCCTGAGTGCTGTGGCCAAGGAGAAAAAAAATCGCATATTCATACAGTGAGTTTTGACAGCATTTAAATTGGGTCTTTCCCAAGTTCTTTTGTACTACCTTAGTAGATAAAGGCATTTTTAAGAACTCTGAGGTGGCTGGTGTGTTTGCAGGTAAGATGAGAGTTAAGTTAATGTCGGTCAGAAAGTTGCACGTGTGGATTTCTAACTGTATGAATCACAACGGTTTGTTAGGTATCTCGAATAAAGCCTACTGCACATGGAGTCAGGCTGCTCTGCTGTAGTTTCTGTAAGGAGCATCCAAATTTAAGGACTCTGTAGGGCCTCTACAAGGGGCTTGGTTAAGCCTTATGATCCAGCTAAAACTTCAGGGTGAGGTGTCAACTTTGACAGAGCTGCCCTGTGATCACTTCTACATAAACTGTGAATGTCCATCCCCTTTATGTAGAAAGCCCATTTGAAAAAAAAACGCATCTTACTTATTGTTTGAAATGTTCTCAGATATATTCTGTGCTCTGCCCTTGGTCCCTTTACTGTGGGGTTTGAAGTGTAAGTCTGGGGTGGGGATTTGGATGCTGTGACACCATCTGGAATAGCAGTGTTAATTTCATTCTGTGAAGCAGAAATCCAGAAAGACTCATGCTCATCATCTTCTAGAGATGTTTCAGTGATCTGGGACTTGATGAGGAATTTAGTGCCTATGTAATGGCCAGTTCAATTCCTTGATTGTTTATGAAAGTCATTAAAATATTTGTTTTAAATCTTGTGAACCATCATTGTTTGGATCTTCTTTTATGAAAATGTACTGGGTATGGTAAGTGGAATTGAAGACTTGCAGGATCATTGAGGTTGGAAGGCACCAGCTCCCCAACTCAAGCAGAGCCACCTAGAGCCAGTTGTCCAGAACCGTGCCCATATGGAATATATTTTTCTGGAACATACTTAATGATACTTAATGCTTCTATTTCATATATGACTTTTTTTAACATCAGCACTTAGTGTAACCGGCAGGTGCTTATTGGAACATGTGACTTCTATTTACCTGTAGAGACTGAGTATGTATGAGAGCAAACAGACACTTTTGTTCTTGAAAAATGGTTTCTAACCAATCTTAATTAGCTATTGTGTACTGTATTGTTTTCTGATTTATTTGTAGTGTTAGTTGGCCATGTGTAAATTCTTATGGCGGATGAGACATTGTAAGAAAGGTGCATAGTAGAACCATGAAAGATGTTGACATGGATGATCAGGAGTGTGGAATCACCGTATCACAGTATCACAGCATGTTTGGGATTGGAAGGCACCTCAAAAGATCATCTAGTCCAATCCCCCTGCTGGAGCAGGAACGCCTAGGTGAGGTCGCACAGGAATGTGTCCAGGCGGGTTTTGAATGTCTCCAGGGAAGGAGACTCCACAACCTCCCTGGGCAGCCTGTTCCAGTGCTCTGTCACCCTCACTGAGAAGAAACTTTTTCTCAAATTTAAGTGGAACATCTTGTGTTCCAGCTTGATCCCATTACCCCTTGTCCTGTCATTGTTTGCCACCGAGAAAAGCCTGACTCCATCCTCGTGGCACTCACCCTTTATATATTTATAAACATTAATAAGGTCACCCCTCAGTCTCCTCTTCTCCAAACTAAAGAGACCCAGCTCCCTCAGCCTTTCTTCATAAGGGAGGTGCTCCACTCCCTTAATCATCTTTGTTGCCCTACGCTGGACCCTCTCCAGCAGTTCCCTGTCCTTCTTGAGCTGAGGGGCCCAGAACTGGACACAATATTCCAGATGGGGTCTCGCCAGGGCAGAGTAGAGGGGAAGGAGGACCTCTCTTGATCTACTGACCACCCACCTTGTAATACACCCAAGGATGCCATTGGCCTTCCTGGCCACAAGGGCACAGTGCTGGCTCATGGTCATGCTGTTGTCCACCAGGACCCCCAGGTCCCTTTCCCCTACAGTGCTCTCTAATATGTAATTTCCCAACCTATACTGAAACCTGGAGTTGTTCCTGCCCGGATGCAGGAATCTACGCTTTCCCTTGTTAAATTTCATCAGGTTATTCCCTGCCCAACTCTCCAGCCTGTCCAGGTCCCGCTGGATGGCAGCACAGCCTTCTGGCGTGTCAGCCACTCCTCCCAGCGTAGTGTCATCAGCAAACTTGCTGATAGTACACTCAATTCCCTTGTCCAAATCGTTAATGAATATATTGAATAATATTGGCCCCAGTACTGACCCCTGAGGCACTCCACTAGATACAGGCCTCCAATTGGACTCCGCACCATTGACCACCACTCTCTGGCTTCTCTCCTTAAGCCAGTTTGCAACCCACCTCACTACTCTATAGTCTAGACCACACCTCCTCAACTTAGCTGTGAGGATGCTGTAGGAGACTGTGTCAAAGGCTTTACTGAAGTCAAGGCAGACCACATCCACCGCTCTGCCATCATCCATCCACCTTGTTACATTCTCATAAAAGGCTATGAGGTTGGTCAAGCATTACTTACCCTTGGTAAAGCCATGTTGACTGCCCCTAATAACCCTCTTATCCTTGGTATGCCTTGAGATGGCACCAAGGATAAGCTGTTCCATTACTTTCCCAGGGACAGAGGTGAGGCTGACCAGTCTATAATTACCCGGGTCCTCCTTCTTGCCCTTTTTGAAGACTGGAGTGACATTTGCCTTCCTCCAATCCTCGGGCACCTCTCCCATTTCCCAAGACTTGGCAAAGATGATGGAGAGCGGTCCAGCAATGACTTCAGCCAGCTCCCTCAGCAACCGCGGATGCATCCCATCTGGACCCATGGATTTATGGATGTCCAGACTATTTAATTGCTCCCTAACCCAGTCCTCATCGACTAAAGCAAACTCCTCCATTGACCTGGCTTCATCCGGGGTCTCAGGGGTACGGGGCTCCCCAGGACAGCCTCCAGCAGAGTAGACAGAGACAAAGAAGGCATTCAGTAATTCTGCCTTCTCTGTATCTTCTGCCACCAGGGCACTCACCCCATTCATCAGTGGGCCTACATTGCCTCTGGTATTAGTTTTATCTGCTATGTATTTGAAAAAGTTCTTTTTGCTGTCCTTGACCCCTCTCGCCAGCTGTAATTCTAAGGAGGCTTTGGCTATCCTAGCTGCCTTCCTGCATCCTCTAACAGCAGCCTTATATTCCTCCCAAGTGGCCAGCCCCTGCTTCCATGACCTGTAAACTCTCCTCTTCTGCTTGAGCATACCCAACAGATCCCTATTCAACCACACAGGCCACCTGGCTCTCTTCCTTGACTTCCTACATGTGGGGATGCTCTGATCCTGAGCGTGGAAGAAGCAATCTCTGAATGCAATCCAGCTCTCTTGGGCCCCTTTTCCTTCAAGCAGTCTTGCCCATGGGACCTCTGTAAGGGAAGCTGTTGGTCATTTCTGCATGGAGAATGGAAGATGGGAGATAAAACAGTTTATAAAAGAGTCACAGGTAGGGAGTAAATAAAGTATGACTTTACGGCCCCTTCAAATATAAGAAGTAGGAAGCTTCAGCTGCAACTAGTAGATGGAGGGTCAAGATAAGGAAAAAAGAATCCTTCTCCGTGAACTCAGGAATTCTTTGCTGCAGGATTTTGGAATGCTTAAAATGTGCCCCAAAATAATAATAAAAATAAAATCCATTTAGTATTAAATAAGACGATATGCTATTTGGCTGACAGAGCTCTTGAACTGCAGGTCAGGGGGATTGGAGAGAGTCTACTGGGCAGTATCATTGTACAAGTATACCCATGATGGCTCCTTGACAGCTGCTCTTCTGGATGCTGGGCCAGTGCACATTTCATCTGACCTTTTGGGGACTGTTATTTTGTTGCTCTGTTAGCCTTCAGCCAGGCTTTCTATTCCTTGGTTACTTTCGTTCAAAGGGTATAGAGTAAAAGCTGCTTAAGCGTTTAATGTATGTGGAGGATCATGGCAGTCCTTATCGGTGCTCTGTTTTCACCTGATATTTATGTAAAAACAAGTCCGGAGGGGGAAATCTGAGTGGAGCATCTGGAGAAGAGATGTCGGAGAAGAGGCTACTTCTGAATATTTGGCTAAATAGTGGTGATGTTTCAGTTAGTGAGGTCAATGCTTGAGGAAAGAGCGCTCCTTGATACGTTCAATGTGCTTACAACATTTCAGTCTTGGTTTTAAGAAAAGTAGCTTTCCTCCAGGCGGAGAAGACAGATGCTCTTAGTACTGGTATAAAAAAGTTTATGGGCTAGGAAAGAAAAAAATAATCTAAAAATGATAGCTAAAATGCAGTCATAAATATTGCTGTAGAGATATATTAAAGGAGGACTTCTCCTTTTAGAGAAGTGTGCAGGATAAAAATTAACTATAGATAGAGTAATAGCCAAGAGAGAATGCTTACTGGAAGAAGCAAGTTTGAAGACCTTTACTGACTGTCAGCAGTGCTGAGAAGATTGCAGCAGTTAAAAGAAGATCGCGTGTCAGGTTTTTGCAGTGAAATCTCTCACGGGGAAGATGTCTCTCACTGTTGATGCTGTGGAAGTCATTCCCAAGAGATACACAAGTGCTGCAAAGTATCGTTTAGAATGAGCTGCTTAAGGCAGTGATGGAAAGTATTGTAGCAGGCTGCTGTGAGTTTGTTTAATTTCACAGATTGCACAAGTCCTGCTCTGAGGGATAACTATTTGCCAAATTGCTAAAGCTCTTCTGGGTTTATAGGACACTTCTGAATGACTGGGACTTAGTGACTAGATGGACATGGGCCAAAGTTTACATTACAGGCATGGAGGAACTGAATTAAATGTAGCAGTCTGGTATGTCTGGTCTCTTGTCTTTGTCAAACTTCAGTTTGTGTTGAGTGTTACATAGAGTGTAACTTTGTCCCCTCGGTTTTCTCGTCTTACCTCATATGGAAGTTCCAAGAGTAAATTAATAATTTTCAGGAGCTAAGTTGTCAGGTTGTATAAATTCCCGATGCATAAGAAGAAAATCTTGTACAGCATTCTAATCTCTGAATGGAACTTGTTTGCAGATGTTTCAGTTATTAGAATTTGATCGAGGCAAATAAATTGTCCTCCTTGAAATCTTAAATGGTGTTAAATCCTTTGTGCAACCTTTTAACTTCAGTTTTTAGCATTATTACGTGATATTTAGAGTTTTAGCAGTTTCTGTCACATATAGTATTTATGCTGACTGGTGGTTTGGTTGCATACAAGAAGAGCTCTTTCCTTGAAGTGTTTCTGATTTAAGTGAATGTGTTACATACTTAAGGCTCTGTATCAATTTATCGTAGCTTTCTTAATAAATATACTTTTAGTAAACATTAGAAAACCCAAGTTTAAGTGCTGAAGTTTAACCTGTTTATATGTATTAATCTTACAGAATAAACTTTTAGAAGTGATTACAATTTGGTGATGTTAATCTGGAAGATGTGCTATGTGTGTGTATTTAGCAGTCACGTAGTTAAACTATAAGAAAATTCTGAGTTTTACATCAGGACTTCGGGAAGCATGAAGAAATACTGCTGCTTTATCTCAGGATGCTCAGCTGAAAGCAACAAAAGGTACTAAGTCATATGGTGGGAAAAAAAATAAAGGCACTAAAGTAGATTGACTTACGATGAGTATGACTGGTTCTTGACAGCTGTATGCCAACTATGTGTAGTTTTGAGGAAACATAACTTAAATGTCTAAACTTTAGAGAAAAGTTCATCTCTTGTGATTAGTCTGGTTGTCCTCGATGATCTTCTTGTGGGCAATGAGGAATTTGATTCAGATGTTCTTATGTTAACCTCAAAAATATTTTTCCAAGAATTTAGAGGAAGAGGGAAAAAAGTCATTGCCTCCTTCACTGAACATCCATACTACAAAAGCCAATATATCCCAGGAAGCAGATACTCTACATCTCACAATAAGGCGGCAGCCACACAGGAAAGGTTGGGCTCTTGGCACAGCCCCTGAGGGGAAATGCTTCCTTGAAAGGACCCATTGTTGCTGGATCTGGGTCTTCAGACTCTCAGTTCCCCACTGGGGTACTGGCAGTTTTCTTGGTGCTGGGATGGGGCATCTTTGCCATCTCCATTATCTGACCATAATAGTCTTGGTTATTTAATCAAATAGAAGGACTGAGTAAAGTTCATGCCCCATGTGAAAAAGGAATGTCTTTTTGGAAACAGCTTCAGTGCTCAGCTATTGAAACCTCACGCTGGGTGTAATGGCACCACGCCGTACCCAAGGTATTTGAAACAGTTCAACTTTCTCTTCCAACAACAAATAAAACATTTCATTGTCCCTCTTGTCAAAGTCTGTGAATTCTAACTCAAATGTCTAGTATACTCTTCCAAGAGAGGAAAGAAACAATAAGCACCTAAAATAAATGTATGCTGTATTGGATTCCCTGACTGTGGAACAGACCTTTCCCTCATGTCAGCCAGGTAGAAGATCCAGAAATCTAAAATGGAAACAAGGGAAGACTGTGTTTCTGTGTGCCTGAGAGAGTGGGAATGAGCTTTGGGCAATTCTGACTTCGGTGCTTGATTTATCAGTTCCAAATTTTCATTAACGTAAATCTGTGCTGCTTGAAGTAAGGTAAATGAAACGCCAGGAAGGTTAGGTGGTGAAGCGCTTGACTGGTTGTCCTTGATACAAGTGACTGCTTTCCTAAATTCTCTTCTGACACATCTTCAACTCGTGTATGTGCTGTTACATCAATATCAAATATTTAAGTGATCTGAAAATAATGATCTGAACATCACTTAGAAAGTAGTTTTTGAGTATAGTATTTGCTACAATACTTTGTTATCATGATGAATTGTGATACTGAGTTTATTGTTAGATGTAGAATTATCTTTCCTTAATGTAGCATGTTTTCTATAAACATTGCAATTGCTATTGCAGCCTGCAAAAAGTATACTTTACAAAGAATACACTCTACAAATGTAAATACAATTTTGGTTTGGTGATTGTTGGATACAATGGTCTTCCTTAAGCCTAAACACAGAAACAAAAGCTTGTATTATAACAGAAAGCCCAAGATGGGAAGTGATAAAATAGGTATTGAGTGGAGGGCTTTGTTAAAATTTAGCTCGTGTACTTGTAAAATTTCCATGTATTCATTAAACTATTATGTCATTCTTATTGTTAGAGCTTGGTTAGTTGACTAAAGTGTTAAGCTTTGTTTGCGGTATAAATTATAACCTTAACTCCCTTAAAAATATAGCTGGAGGGTTTTTGAACTTCCATAGTTCCTACAGCTTGTACGTCTAATCCGAACATTTATTGTACATTATGTGGATAACTTTGCATTTAAGGGTTCGGCTGCAAGCTACTGGAGAACTGTAAATGGCGATGACTTCCGTTCACGTAAGGTGCATCTCAGATTGAAGGTGCTTTTCAAAGAGAGTATCTTTTACGTTTATTTATAATAAATATTAGTATGCTAAAATAATACTGAAAGCATTACAAATACATTTAAATTGACACACATAAGCTCATGATAGTGTATATTGGAGTAAAATGCTATAACCTTTGGTTTTTTATGATCATAAAAGTGTGATATCCCCAGACTTTTGGCTAAGTTTTGTATCAGCTGTTAAGTGATCTGTTTCGGTTTTGAAGTGGTCTTTGAGTGAGGTGGCTTTTATGTTTTGGGGGCAGGCGAAGATGGCATCTTGTGCGTGGTGTCAGGCTTGCCAGGTGGTGCGAGGAGCCTCCAGCCTCGCGCTGCAGATACAGGGATCCCTCCGAGTCCAGGGTGCAGCGTTATCCTGTCTCGCCCAAATCCTGGCTGTGGTGCTAGGGACTAAGTGGAAATTGCATCTCTGACATTCACCGCTGTTCCAGTGGTAAAAATGCTGAGTACAAGCACACCTGTGTTCAGAAGGTCCTTGAGGACTGTGAGAATTGATAAAAAGGAACTTTGGAAACTCTTTTGTTTGAGGAGATACGAGGACTAATGAGTGAGGGATGATGAATCCTGATAACAGACTGGAGACAAAGTGTTATAATGTGGATTTTAGCAAGGCATTCTTATAGCATTTAAAATCAATTACTAGCTTTTCAAATTGCAAGTCTATTTTAAAATGGTCCTTTTTTCATTTACAGTGGCTGCAGGTTCTGCCAAACTTTTCAAAAGTGGCCAGTGTAGAGATTTTAGGAAGCAGTACGTTAATTTTATAGCTGTTGAAGTAGAATCTCTTACATAAAGGAGAACTGCAAAGTAAATATGAGACTTATGTCCAAGGCACTGTAGGCAGAAGCTTTGATTTCAGCTCTTGAAAGCTTGAAATATTCTGTTCAAATTTACTTTTATTTTGATGATTGATTTTAAAGCGTGCAGCATGTTATGTGGTACTGTTTGAGAAGAGTGTGCTCCTGAATATTTTTGATCTTTATTTTTTCTGATCCTTACATCTTGTTAGCTTTGTGTCTTTGTCCATTTATTTATTGGTGCAGTACATTTTAAATGAAGTCAGTGTTTTAGATTCAGCTTTTCAGGTATTGTATGTGGAACTCATTGGCAGCCTGCATGGGCAGGAGCGGCAAGCTCGAGTAGTAATAGCTGATAAGACTTTTCCTTCAATTTTTATAGCTCCACTTAACAGTGTGCATCTTCTAGAATACAGTCGCTTAAGCTATACCTAGAACGTCTTTCTGAGAAGATACATTCATATCCCTTCCTGGCTTATTACTGCTCTTCCAATTTGAGTGTTTAATTTTTAATTTCATAGCTGATAGTGTGGCAGAGATTGAGCATTAGTTGGTGTTTTGTGTATGTAAAGTGATTGCTTACCTCCTGTAGGTCCATTGCACGAATGCCAGAAACCTTTACCATGATGTGTGGAAAAAAACGGACTGTTTGGTGACTGGTATCTGTGTGTGGGAGCGGTGTGTGACTGGAACAAGAATGAGCTTCTGGTGAACATGGCCTGTGTGTGGAGCTGTACCTTGCTAGGCTGATTCTGTGGTGTGGTCACAGGTTGCAAGTACAGCTCTAAAGGGCAGAAATGTTTGATTTCTGAGTGACTGAGTGTTTGACTTTCTAGTTTGAAAACAAGCCAGGGTTTTTCTGTGTTTTGACAGCTAGTCAGGATCCTGGTGATGATGATGTTTGCTATACATGAGACACTATCTGCAGTTAATGACTGTTCCAGATATTTTTGTTAATTCAGAAATCTGGAGGACTTGTAATGACATCAAGGTATTTAGAAATTTAATTTCCAACTCCAGAGCAGTAAAGTGTTTCTTAATGGAGGATGTATTTGTTGTAAATAAGGATTTTTAGTCTTTCAGTAGCCCTTGAAGAAACCATATTGGATCCTTTTGGACACAGGAGAGCCAGACTGGTCAGTTAGTGGGACACTAGATCAGATTTCAGGAATGTGATACATATTTGATCTATACCATGATCTTTTTCTAGATAGGTCACTTAGGGTTTGTTTGTTTGTTTGTTTGTTTGTTTTTTGTCTTAATTGTCTTCCCCTAAAAGTTTACAGTGCCTGGTTTATTTAATGACAGTGATTACGTAGGGAGCTGAGAAGTTTGACTTGTGTTCATGTCTGCATGTTGGTAGCTTTTCAATTTGGCTTCTTCCATGCATGTCTCTCACTTTTCCTGTCTGCCTTCCTAGATCTTTTCATTTGCCCCCTGTGTTCCCACCAAAACAGCACTGATTGATCCTTGTACAGGAAAGTACCTTGTTTCTGCAATGTTCAATACTGACCAAGTCCCTTTCTTAGCTTTGTAGCACTTGATCTCTAAACGTCATCTGATTTGGTGTATGTGATTCCTTCATTATGTTCTGTGCTAAACTGTAAAATGCTGAGAGTGAGAAATAAATGTATTTCTTAACTGGCACCTTTATCATCAGTTAGCTCCTCAAAGTGAATGTTGTTGTCTTCACTTGCAACAGCTGTAAATACAAGGAAGGGTTGGCCAGAAGCATATATGCTTTTAGCTGGGCAGATAATATCAGGACTCGTGCACAGACCTGAATTTGCCGGCAGGCTCCCGGGGAGGCATTTGTGGTTTGAATAGAAGGAGCTGGACCGGGCGACTGATGTTGGAAGCGCAGCCTCCGCGCCAGCCCGGCCACAGTCCTGTAATTGTTCAGCCACACTGGAGGGAAGAGGGAAAAAAAACCGGCATTCCAGGCAGTGCCAAATTTTCTTTGATATGTTAATCTTTTGATAACAGTTTGAAAAGCCCTTGGAGACTTTTTTTAGATTTTAGACAAAATAGTTCATTTGTCAGGACTTCCCCTGTAGATAGGGTCTCGGTTATTAAGAACTGCCTCACTAACTGATGATAACAAAAGCAAGTGCAGGGGACAGCTGCTGGACTGCTTGTTGGTAAGAGAAACTCTTTGTTATCTCAGGATTTTTATGAGTATCTGAGAGGAATAAAATAGGGAATGTTTAAGATACAAGTTTGTAAGTTTATTTACTTGCATATTTTAGGCAGACAAATGATGACAGAGCATAAGCATATGTAACAACTTGTTAATTTTTTAATGCATATCCATACATGAATTTTACTGAAGACTTGAGCTGTCAAAATTGTTTTCCTCTGAGAAACCTGGTATTTAAATTACCCAGTGACTGCAGGAGATATCAAAAGCTTATTTCCAGACTTTGAAATTTTTCTCTTGAAATTATGAGACTTCCAGTTTAATTGAAAAACTGAAAGAATAAGCTGCTGACAACAGTGTATGTATGCTAAAGCAGAATTAGTTTTTAAGGATTATGGACTTAGGACAAATGTCGAGGAGACCAGAGGGAAAATCTGTTTGCTTCCTGCCCCACAAAGTCAAAGTTGAAGGGGAAAATCTGTGCTGAAGTAGTTTGTTGATTATGCTCACTATTAGCAAACTGACTTCAGATGAGCTTGCAGTCCTTTGGAAGTGTGGCTTGCAGAATTCAGGCATAGTAATTGAGACTTACTGTAGTTCTTTAACAACATTTTCCTCAATAAATATGCCATGAGTTCACTTGCACCTTTTATAATGTTGGCAACAAATGTTTGTTGCTGATAAATATTTTGGTAGAACTGCTTGGTATCCTGGTTGTTTAGTCAGGGTAGATCAACAAATAGATACTGGTGTAGTAATTAAAAGAAGGTGCAGCCTATTCTTCACTGTGGGGAATGCATGTAGTTTTAAGGTCTGTAGACTGCTGTAATTTCTCCAGTGATCCAATTTGTGATCTACTTTAGCTCCAAAATAATATCGACTTAAATCTGAAACTGCAGGTGTTGTCCTCCTCAGAGCTACATATTCTTCAGGACAGAGGCAAATAGCAAATGCAGTTTAACTTAATTTTGATATACTTTTTGTTTTTCCTTCAAAGTTGCAGATTTACTGTTTAGGCTTGTAGATCAAATGTTTGCTCTTAGAAATACTTACAGTTCAGACCTTGTTCAGTGTATATATACCTGTGTTCTAGGATGTTGCAAGTTATTTCA
This sequence comes from Patagioenas fasciata, assembly GCF_037038585.1. Classification (NCBI taxonomy): domain Eukaryota; kingdom Metazoa; phylum Chordata; class Aves; order Columbiformes; family Columbidae; genus Patagioenas; species Patagioenas fasciata. The sequence continues at coordinate 18,632,578 of NC_092528.1, forward strand.
TTCTCATAGTCTCAGTGGCAAACAGCATTTCTTTTATGGACCTTTTTGATACTTTCTACTCCTCTGACTCTAGAATATGCTTAGCTATACAATAGTAAATAGCTCAATGAGTAAAAATTATGTAAGTGGAGCAACTGTACCTTTCATCATTTCCATTGTTTTTGGCCTCTTTCTTTAAAAGGAATAAATAGTGCTCTTTGGTTGCTATTTTCAGTTTGTTAAAGGAGGAGAGGACTTCTCTAGCTGTTCACTCCAGAGAACTTGTGCTGGAGAGAGGTTGAGTGGCAGCCCTTGCATCAGAGAAACTTTATATTTGAATGTTACCGAGCCCATGTTGCTTCTTGTGAGTGCATTTCAACCTTGCTTCAGTTTGAGCACTAGTAAAATGTCGTACTCCCTTGTCTGAGAAATCCATGGCTTGTATTTAAATATTAAATATTTAAAGTATTGAAATGTTTAATTTCCCACCATATTATAGAAAGACATAAAGATCAAATGCGGATTGCTAAAGTCTCTTCTGACCCAGTGAAATGCTGCTACTTCTTTCTTCAGTCTGCCCTGGCAGGCTGAAGTCACCTCTGAAGCCCTGGGCGGCGGGGGGGAACCCCAGGTTGCAGCTGAGCCGGGAGAAACAAACCCAAAGCACTTAGGCATTTGAACTCTTGATGGTGAGCTCGGGCTGATGATGTGCCAAAGGGAAAAGATTGGGGACAGTGTGCTGTCCTTCATTGATGAATAGTAATGATTTTCATGACCTGTCAACTAAGAAAAGATCTCTAATGTTTTCTAGCTTTAGATATTTGAATATAAGTTTAATATGGAAAATTACAGCAGTATGTGATATAGTGAGAATGCGTGTGTTAGTTGAAGGTTGCTCAGTAAATGAGTCTGTATAAAATAATGCAGATGGAGCTAATGATGTGAGTCAGAAATAGCCTCCTAATGCTCTTTGTGTATTCCCTGTGTGATTCTACCCAGCTGTTCCAAGAACTCATTGAATTGCAGGAATTATTGCCGGTGCTCTCAGTGCTGAGATTTCCCTTCACGCTTCTGCAGACCGAAGCTCGGCGCTCCTTCCCAGCTGTGGAACAGCCCTAAACTAAAGCAATTGCACTTCTCTCGCTTGCTGCCGCGGTGTCCCATAAGGTGCCTGTACTGATGTGTTGGCCATATGGAAGTCTCAGTTGAGATTTATTGATCTTGAGGCTGTTTGCATTTATTTTGCCACCTGGTGCTTTCCTGTATCAAGTGCAGTTGTTAGATGTGTTTGTCAAGATTGGAGTTTTGCCTGCAGGCACTGTTTTTGATGTTGCAATATACTATAGCAGGGAAATGCATGTTTGTTTAAGAGCGGACTACTTCAAGCATGATAAATTGAATCATTCTCTTATGGAGCTGTGAACTCTATTAGAAGTGTAATTCTGTAAATACACAAAACTTTTTCTGGCTGCATGACTTGATTGAAAATGCTATTTGTACAGTGTACATAAAGTTGTTTGACATTATTAATTTGAAGATTGCTCTCCGCAGCTTTCTTAGAGATCCTGTATAGGTTTAGGACAGATTTTAACTGGTTTAATATATATATATATGTATATGTGTGTGTTTCCCAGGATAAAAAGCTGTTTAGTGAAGACAAATGGCAGTTTAAACAAAAATGTGTTTTAGAACTTACGTGACTTGTTTAACAGATAAGGAAGTATCAGTGGTGCACATCATCTGGCTTGATTTCCAAATTAATCTGCAGTAAGAAAGGTTCAGTATTGGGTAGTCATAGAACATTTTCAGTTTAACAAGGCAAGGAGCATGTGAGCTGATGTTTCTATCAGAGGACACAGTTGTTACTGATGAGCTTCCTTCATGCAGACTAAGATTTGATTTATGGGGTGCTGAGTTTTTGGCCTATGGCTGAGCCCCTGGGCTGGGATGCAGTTCTGTGCTTCCCCCCTGTGTTTGTTCCACCAGGACCTTGTCCAGCATAGGGCATAGATTTCTGGGAGACCCAGATTTGGGCAGCAAAAGAAACCTTTTCTGTTGAGTTCCTGCTTCAGTTGTTGGCTTAATTGGAAAGGAGGTGGACACTTGCAGAAACCACGGGGGCATGTGGTGATGCTGATAAACTGCAGGAGTCGGGAGGAAGGAAGGACCTTTGGAAGTTGGCACTGCTGCTGCATGTGAGTGCTGGATCCAGGGGCTGGCACTGAGAGGATCTGACTTGGAGTCCGGGGATTTGATTTGTGAAAACGGTGGGGAGTTAATGACAAAAAGAATTTGGTAATGGTTGTGCTTTTATCACAATACTACTTAATACTAAGTATTTTAAATAGTGGCATCCTAGTCTTCAGTGGACAGCTGAGATGAAGTGAAAGGCTTTCACCTTAATTTTTTTTTTTTAACAGCCTTCTGTCTGAAAAATCACAATTACAATAATACTATGACAGTGAATTCTTAATACTTGAGGACTGCTTATATGCTGTCTTTTGAGAGATTGATGTGTATACAGTATATAAAATCAAAGGCTGTATGGTGTCAGTGCAGAGACTGACACTGAGACTGAGCCTTGGCAGGTGAGCATTGGCTTTTCAGTGGTTTTAACTATGGTAGGTGGTCCTGTGGAAATATGATACAGGTGCATTAATTATAAACTGTACACAATTAGCATCTACAGGGGTGCCCAAATGAAGGGTGGATGCAGTTTTAATTTCAAAATCTGAACTTTTTGGCTTGGTACCTTTTGATTTTCTTTGTTTATGTCATGTTGAAACTTCTGGTGAGCCTCATAGTATGTTGTAGTCTTTTGTTTATAGTTCTTCCTTTTGGAGTAGGGATCTGTGTGCAGTATGTTCAGCTTGTAGACAGCTTCATATTTTTTCATGCCTGTTACCATTTGTGAAACTTGTGATTGGAATCTGTCCTCAAAGCACCCCTCAAGATTTGCAGCTATGAGAGATTTACAATAAGAAATTAACTCATTGATACAAATCGAATGGTAAAATAATTGAAAAGAAGACTAACAGACCATTAAGCATGTCTTGACTTAGAAATATTAAACCGCTCAGATGAGAAATGAACATCTTGGGAGCACGACACCTTTCCTCTTGCAGGATAGCCTGGCTTCTGACAGTATCTGATTGGAGCTTTTATGTATAGAACGATAGAAATGTATCATCCTGACCTAATTTTAAACCCTTTTTTTTACAGGTTTAATTTACGTTTCCATCATGAAGTTTGTAGAATGTACCAAAAACTGCTTGCTGCATGTAACCAAGTTAAATTGGTAGAGGCTCTTTTCCTTCCCTGAAAGCCTGCTGTTGCTGCAATATGTCACCTGTATTCATCTAGTGTTCAGTCTTTTAAAGCTTTACTAGAGCTCCTTGGGTCGTTACTACACGAAACTAGTAACAGTGCAAATTTAAGGTCTGTATTAATATGCTGTCAGTGTGTTTTATGGGTATGTACTTACAGGAAATATTTCAAAAGAACCTAATATTTAGGTATAAAATCAGAAATCATGCTTCAATTTTTAATTCTTATGTTGTTAAAGGTCTTCCATATCTCAAGCCGAGAAGTTCCATATCATACTAAACATGGAAAAAGAAGAAAATAAATTTGTCAATAAAGCAGAGGAAGATGAGATGGTAAGGAATTCTGCTTGTCTATTTTTATACAGCGAAAGAAACACATTTTCATGGTTTTCTGTCTAAATGGGGCGTATTATTACATCAGGAAGAAGACTGTCTAGGCTTTAATCAGTTTAAGAATTTTATACAGTTATCCTTGATAATCTTTTTTGGCGTTAACAAATCTAGTCTTGGGATAGGGAATGTTTCTTTTGAAAGGCTTTGCAAAGATGCTAGATTGGCTACACTGAGCTCAATGGACCAATACATAACACATTTTGGTGCATAACTTTTTTTTTTTTTTTTTTTTAAGAAAATGGAAGCAAAGTGGGTTATGAGTTTGGTCTTTTTTTTTTTTTTCTTCCAATCCTGCAGCTTTTTCCTTGTCATTTAAAACAGGTTAATGCTCCATAATCTGACTGTACTCTGCATACTCTTGCGTATTCATATTTATGCAGAGAAGACCCACTCCCTAAAGCATGGTGAGCAGTTTGATGAGTGTTTGGTGGCACATAAACTTTGCTCTCTACTAGAGCAATGATGTCCTGGAAGGCACAGCAGTTAGTTTTGACAGGAAAACAGTGGCAGCTGATCTTTAAATTCTTAGTCCATGCTAGAGAAAGCAGAAACTATTTGAGGTATACAGGGATTTTTGTTTTTAATAATGGTATGATCCAGTGAATTGAAGTCCTTGTTCCATCTTTGTGCACATTGCTAGGAAAAGCTCTAACATGGAGAACAGGCAAATACACCTTGCACCAAAAATGAAACTGAGATGCTTATGGTCTGATCACTAAAATAAACGTTTTCTGGAGGAAATAATTTTGGTTTTTTTTTCCAAAAGCAGCATTAACCTCTCCCACTATCTTTCATGCACCTGTTTTTATTGGTAAGGAGTGAATACTGGCTCCAGTGTTTTGGGGGTAACAGAGAATGGGTTTTGTCTCTGCTTTTAGTCAGCTGAGAAGGCTGCATACCAAACTTGTTGAAAAGCCTTTTCTTTGAAATTGTTTAAACCCTTTCCCTAATACTGTTTAATGAGAAGTACAAAAAAACTTGCAGAAAGTTGGTGTCATTATGAACAATGTGGGTGGGACTCAAAGGGAAACTTCATTGCCCTTTTGCAGCAGGAAATATAATCTAATGATGTAATGTGAAACTCAGGAATGTAACACGGCATCTAGTCAGTCACTGAATTATTTTCTGTTCCTGGCTGTCATCAGGTTAAGTTGGTACTTGCTTTTGACTAAAGCACATTTAATACTTCGTGGATTTTTAATGGGGAAGAGGATTTTTCCAGCTGGTGCGAGTTATAGAACCTTTCACAGTGTGGCTTGCAGTTTCTAATGTTTCACAGTAGCATTTCTTGTTAAATGGCAGGCAAAATAAGCCAGTTTGTCTACTAATAAAGTACTACTTGACAAATATATTTACATGCTTCTTTACAAAGTATGCATTTCTGCTCGCACCAGTAATTCAAAATTACGTGTGCTAGCTAATAAAATTCTAATGTGGTAACATCAGCATTTGACAAAACCACATGTGCTTTTGCTTTTAAATGCTTAGCTGGCTTGTGCTGTGTCATGGTCAAAAATTTGATGGTTCACTGAGCGTTAAGGCAGGTTGTGTTGCAACCTCAGTCCTCAGGGAGTGATGCAGAGAGGAGGCAGGTCCTGCAATTAAATGTTTTAAATGGTGTGGACATTCAGCCTTTGTCAGGCTTTTACTGACATTTGTATTTCTGACCAAGCAAACCAGTGTTCCTTTTTGTTGTCACTCCATCGTATATTAAGTTTTAAAAATCTTTCTCCCAGAAAAGTAAAAGATGAAAGTGGCTTTGAAATTTGATTTACTTTAAATACTGCACTTCATGAAAAATTAAAGTGGGCTTTCCAAGCCAGAGTAACTAAGAGGGTCATGGTTTGTTATTTGTTTCTCTGTTTCCATGCAGGAGATCTATGGCTATGATCTATGTCGCTGGAAGTTGGTGCTAGTTACTGTAGGAGTGATCTGTTCTGGTGGTTTTCTCCTCCTCCTCCTCTACTGGATGCCTCAGTGGCGTGTGAAAGCAACGTGCAGAAGGACTACACTTAAAGACTGTGAAGTGGTTCTGCTGAGAACAACTGTAAGTCTATAGGAGGGTGCGTTGTTTCACGTCCCTCCTGCTGCTTACTAAAATACAGAAATCCTTCCCTGCAAGGTAGACATGATTTTGTTTTACAGCACCGCAGAGCTGTGCTGCTTGGTACTGTACACAGCTTTGCCACCGATATGCCCTCAACTGCTTGCAGAGGGCATAACGAAAAGAAAGTCTTTGATTTTGGATTTTAAGAATTAAACACACGAATGCTGTTGTCATCAAAAGTTACAGAACAGATACCTTGTTCGTAGAGCTTGATAACATGGTTTTCAGGTTTTCTCTCCCCTTGTTTTACAAGATACATTTGTTGAATTAAGGTGCAACTGTGGACACAAGCTTGGTTTGATTTCTTCCTCTGCCATTGCTGTGTACAGTCCTTGGATATGATCTTGTGTTAAGTCCTCAGGTATTTGAAGTTGCAGGGTGGGTGCAGCTGAATGCATAGGAATCTCATAGTTCCTCCTACTACTGAACAACTATATTAAATTGTGATGGGCTTAAGATGTCAAAATTCAAGTATCAAGACTCATTGCTTAAAAATAAATAAATCGGTGGAAAAATATGCTTTTAGAGTTGTTGAAATAAAATGTATTTCTAAGATAGCTGACATTAACTTGGGGATATCTTCTGTAGTTATGTATGGGCTCTGCTAATCTGGCAATTGTGGACACATTTTGCTATGGCTACTGTAGTAAAATGCTGTTTAAATGCTGTTTCAACCAACTCTTTTTTTTTCCCCCTCTTTTTAAGGATGAATTCAAGATATGGTTTTGTGCAAAGGTTCACGTTATGCCTTCTTTGGGAGCCAATCCTTTACAGAATCCAAACCCTATTGTACACAGGGTTTCAAATGGCCATGCTGTTCATCTCTGTGAATCTGCTGCAGAAGAGAATAAAAATGATTTGAAAAAATATTTGCCTGTAAGTAAATGTGCAATACTACGCTGGCTAATTATCAAAGTATCTCAAGTAGTATCTAGAGCAAACACACACAATACAATGCATGTGAGCTACTTCTTTTGTCTAAAAGGCTAACTCATTCTTGGGGTGGAGCACAAATCTTTTCCTCAATAGCCTGTTACTGGAAGTTGTGGAATGCTTGAATGATTATTTTGAAAGAAAACTATTCATTTTTCAGTGAAGTTTCTCTGAATTTACTTTCTGTCACTGTTCGTAATAAAGTCAGTGAGAGGTGTTACGCGATGCTAGTTTAATATCTATGTCTGCCCTTCCAGATTCGTTATTTCACACATCACAGCGTGAAGTATTTCTGGAATGATTCGGTTCAAGGTTTTGATGTTGTACGGTAAGAATGCTTTTTCTTTAGTGTTGTGTTTCAAATTGCATTTTTAAAAAATACAATAGCATGCCTAAGAACATGATGAAAATGGGGATCATGTTCTGAACAGGTGTTTTAGCTCATTGAGTCTTTTTTTGAACCGTAGTTAGGGCAGGGAGATTTTAACTTGGTGTGACTTTGGAAGGAATGTATTTGTTTAATCTACCTTTATCAAACATGATTCGGACAGGGTGGCAGGCTGCATGCCTCTGCAAGCGTTTTGCCTGTTGTTGGAGTATTATTTGAGAATCAGAGTACCTGTTTATAGACAGTAGTTCTTCTATAAACTCTTAAAAGCTTTCCTTTTTTTTTTGCATTGCTGCTGAGCTAGACCCAAAAGGAGTATCTAGGAAGAGGGGAATTCACCAAATGTGTTGTTGCTACTGATAAGGCCTTCTCATAGTGCTAACAAGTTAAATGAACACAAACTTCTCTGTTTTTGACAACTGCTTGTTAAAATAAGAACTTCAGATCAGAAATACAACCTTTTTTAAACTCAAATGAGTGTTCACTGCATTGAACCATTGTGTAGAGAAGTTGAAGCAGTACTTACAGAAAAAATTAATGACCAGTGACTGAAGAAAAAAAAATAGCCAAAATTTTTGCAAGAAGAAACATACTCTGCAAAAGTTTCGTATGTTTCCTTCCAAAAATGTGCAAGTAATATGGCAAATTACCAGAAATTACAACAATTTAAAGAAATAATCACAATCTGAGCAGCTACAAAAGTGAGATCTCCTCTTTTAGGAGACTGGAAATGTCTCAGTTCATGTGTAAGTAATTAAGGGCTTTAAATGCATTTTTTTCTGTTAAACCTCTCATGAGTCACAGTGGTGCAGGTAGTGATGCTTGTCATTTTTCATTGCAGGCTCCTGTTTTCATGCCTATAGTGTTGCTAATTTAAACTGTTCAAAGGGAGTATTTCCCACAGATGAGATGTAAAAAAATACTCTCAAATTAGAACTATACTTCTGTGCTTAGGACACGTATGGGAAAAAAAATCGTGTGATTCTACATGTTTAGAAAAAAGTTTTATTCCTTACCATTAAAGCAGTGCCTTGAAACTTGGCATTTGTTGGCTCTTTGACTGTGCCTTTTGATGTTCTTGTGATAACTCAGCCAATTTATAAGCCCTGGAAAAAATCTCAGATATGCCTGTGAAGTTATGTGAGCATTTATTCAATCACATTCTTGCTGATAGGCCAAACTTTCATTCGTTTGATGTATTAGCAATGGCTGAGCCTGACCACTTGTTTAGTCAGGTACTGTAGCTGAGCTCGACACCATTATTTAGCAATTGGACAGTGAAGACGAAAAACAGCTGGATCTGAGACATATCCGACAATGGCAGAGTAAAAAAATCACTTTTGCACAAGGTTAAATGAGAGTTTGCTGTAACTTTTCTCTCAAGTGAATTAGGTATGGTCATGTAGTGAAGTGCTAAATACCACCTCTGAAATAACAGCTGAACTTTTGAACAAGAAGTATTCTCAAAAGAAGTCTTAAATGCTTGGCCTTCATCAAGATACTTTTTCTTAATCTGCTCTGCAGCTTATGTAAAAACCAGAAATTGGTGTGACCTAATAACATGACAGAGAATCAAGTTAATACTTGTGAAGAGATGGGTTATGAGACTGAGGGCTTTATAGTAAAATCCATAAGGCAAGCAAGACAGTTGTTGTTGTGCTCTAAGCACAAGACTGCATCGTGAGGATAGATTCGCTCTATGCAGTTGTGCAAGTATCCAGAGACAGAACAGTTTGATCATGTAATTAAAGCCTTAGCACAATATAAAAGGGAAGCAAATTGAGATTTCTTGGGCAACTAATTTAGTTATGAGAGCTTGAGTTTCATATCGTTGTTCTTTTTATAATAGCGTAATATAAAGATCACTGTTTTAAACACAGGAAATACAAGTGTAATTGTTCTTCAACTAAATCAGACTTGGTCACATAGCCAAAGGGGATGCAACTTTGACCTCATATGTCTGTTTTGTTTTAGCTAGTGTCAACTAAATCTGAGTTGATGAGTGCTTTATGTAATAAACTCTGCACATGCAGATTTTTTTTTAAATGCCCTGGGAATTCAGTACTGTAACAGTACTGTAAAAGGAGATAACATACTGCTAGAAGCTTTGTCTTTGCATGGACATTACACACATAGATATGCATATTTGCATATAGAATAATTTCAATTGGAAGAGACCCTCAGGATCACTGAGTCCAACTATAACTTAACCTAACTCTGGCACTAAACCATGTCCCTGTGAGCCTTGTCTGAAGGTCTTTTAAACACCTCCAGGGATGGTCACTCCCCCACTGCCCTGGGCAGCCTGTTCCAATGCCTGATAACCCTTTCTGTGAAGACACTTTTCCTAATATCCAGTCTAAACCTCCCCTGGTGCAACTTGAGACCATTTCCTCTTGTCCTGACACTTGCTGCTCCAGAGAAGAGACCAACACCCTCCATGCTACAACCTCCTTTCAGGTAGTTGTACACAGTGATAAGGTCTCCCCTCAGCCTCCTTTTCTCCAGACTAAACAGCCTCAGTTCCCTCAAGTGCTCCTCATGAGACTCGTGCTCCAGGCCCCTCACCAGCTTCGTTACCATTCTCTGAACTCTCTCCAGTACCTCAAGGTCTTTCCTGTAGTGAGGTGCCCAAAACTGACCACAGGAGTCAAGGTGAGGCCTCACCAGTGTCAAGTACAGTGGCACAGTCACTTCTGTACTCCTGCTAGTCACACTATTCCTGATACAAGCCAGGATGCTGTTGGCCTTTTTGGCCACCTGGGCACACTGCTGGCTCATGTTCAGCCACCTGTCCATCAGCACCCACAGGTCCTTTTCTGCCAGGCAGCTTTCCAGCCATTCTTCCCTGAGCCTGTAGCACTGCCTGGGGTTGTTGTGACCCATAAAGCATTTAGTTTTAGGAACCCTTGTTAAAACCACGTAGGTTGTAGCCTTTGCAGTAGTGAGGATGTTTAAAGCTTTCCCTGTGTTCTAGAGAATGGAAATAATTGTTACTACCTATGCACAATGGTGGTTTTTTTCATTGGGACAACTTTGAATCCTTTTCAGTAGATAACAGATATCCAATACAAAAAAGACGTGTTGAATAGTGCTGGTTTTGTCATGTCATCTGTGAAAGCCTTTTGAAAGGTAATAATATTTTCCTGTGCATCCGAAGTACATCCGATAGAAAATCCCTGGATATTGGGCATGATATGTCTGATCTACTGAGTTTGATAGTTGAAATGATCCCATAGCTGTAAATATAGTGATGTTTCAGGAGTTGTTGGTTATCTGCAGATCTTCAAAATTATAGCATTTGCTTTACAGCATGTAGAAAAGTCCTGTGAAGATGAGTCTTCCAGTGATGAGCAAGTACTTAAAATGTAGACTGTACTTCATGGATACAATTTTGATAGCAAGATGCTGCAAAATAGCTTCAGTATAGATATATTTGATAAATTGATTAATAATTGTTTCTAAAGTATTTCCACTGCTACTTAGAGACAAATGATGATAATTTGAAGAAATATTAATCCATATTGATTTTGTTTTATAAAACATGCTCACTTTTTAATTTGGAGGCCTTTGAATACTAGTTACACTTAAATGAAGTAAAATACTAATGTATCTCCATTTTGACTGAAATGTGACTGTCCTATAGACTAAGACATGTGAACGAGAGGAGTGCTTTTAGCATCCCATTGGTATGTGGTGTTGTGACGAAAATAGCTAGAAAAAAGTTAACCCGTAGACTTTCTTCTTGTATAATACAGTGTTATTCTTGGCAAAGACCTAACTCTTTTGGGTTACTGAATACTTAATTTTAAATATCAGGTTTCTTGAATAACTCATTGACTTTTTCGTTTACCTAGAGGTCTAGATGAATCTACACTCTGTTCTTCAATTCATAAGGAACACAGCACAGGACTGGCAAAGGGAATGCATGATTACAGGTAATGTTACAGTATTTGAGCGAAGAATTGTTTTCGTTCCAACAGTGTTCGAACTGTTAACAAAAGCAGAAGACAACTGGGTGATTGGTGATTACAGGCAGGCTCTCACACTTGCTTCAAAGAAGGCTGTTACATGTATGAAATTCTTGTTTTTCTTACCTATATGTTCAGTAGAAACTAGGCTGATACTGTGTTGACTGACTTTTCTCAAATGACACTGACCGTGGGAATTGGAACTATTGCTTAAAGCAATTTAGAATATGTTTCTGAAACTGTATTTACTAAACACTTTGAAATAAAATGTGTACAAGAAGAATAGCAAGCAGTTTTCAACCACATTGGCGGGTATACAGTGAAATTTGGCTGTTGATGGTAAAGCAATGGAGGTATTTTTTCCATATAACTCACCTCTAATTGACATAAATGTTCCCATAACATACTGTCATTGTTGAAGAGTGTGTATGGGTTCAGAGTCAAACAGATTCCCAGTGGAAAAGTTCTTTAGCTGGAAAGATGCTTTGCCTCAAGCTGCAGATTGTTGAAGGCTGGAAGGCAACGCTCAGGGAGATCACTCTGCTGCTTGTTTCTTTCCCGACCTTGCTGGTGGTCATGGTGAGCGAGGGGATAGTGTGCTACATGGCTAATAAGGAATATTTAATGTCAGGGAGCAGCAAACCCAGCCTAAAGCACAACTAATTTCTTATTTTGGGAAGATCATGCTGAAACTTCCCAAGTCTTACACTTTGGCTTTAATATTAAAAGCTTAGTATCGTGATTGTGTCCCATAGCTTCTATGGATTGGTCTGTGGTTCGTTGAGGCGAAATGCATTCCTCACCTTTTGTTTTAACTCTGGTTGGCAAGAAATAACGGGGGAAAAATACTAATTCTTTAACATGCTACTTTAGACTAATGGAGTAAATATGTCTTTCAAGGGACTCATCTGAAGTGCACAGGTAGATAAGAACTTAGTCTAGAAAAAGCCCTTTAAATATAACTTAAACACGGGACACAGTTGAGGGATTTCTTAGTTCTTGCATGTGAACAGCAAGATGGAATATATACTGTGAAAACATAGATAAGTGCTTAATGATTGGTATTATAATTTATTGATACACTACCCAAACTAGAATAGTTTGGGTTTTTTTGCATTCCTGCCTCTTTTTTTCCAAATGAGACCTTCTTGGAGTTTAAAATATTGTAGCATCTGCTTGCTTATCGTTCCATTTTCTGTCAATATTTGTCTTTTCCTACAATACAAACCTTTTCCTTGAGAACATCCTTTAAGTGCTTTGTTATGTCGCTGTCATTTAACCAGCTCAGATCGCATCAGAGGTTAATTTCTTGCTCCCCCCTTCTTGATTTGCCTTCATGCTAAGAGTAAAATTAAGATGCAGAACCATGAAAACAATGCTACTGCAGGGTATGACTTAATACTTGTTTGATTTTAAGTTCATGAGAATGGCATGTTTAGTAACATTGGACCTATACACAGTTTATAGGGTAATCTTATTATGAAAGAATTGTTTAAATTGAACTATAAATTATCTTTGTATTGGAACATCTCACTGAGTAAATGTTTTCTAATAAACATGTTTTGAAACAATATGATTAAGTGGGCCACACATTAATATCTTAACCGTTCTCATATTAATGGGATTACTTTGAACTAACATTTCTAATACAAAGTTTAACTGTCTTTTGAATTTTTTTTTTAATGCAGAAAAGTTTTCTATGGAGTAAATGAAATTGCTGTGAAAGTGCCTTCCATTTTTAAGCTTCTGATTAAGGAGGTAAGATATTTTCCTTAACAAACTAAAGAAACAAAACAAAACAAAAAAACACAACAACAACAACAAAGTTACTTTAAATACGATGACTATTAGACTGGTCTTCAGTAATGTGAAACAGAAACCATCCCCCAAAGCCCAGCACTGTAAAGCAAAATTATATGGACCTTTAGTTTTTCGAGCTCTCCAGACTTAAGAGGCCTCAGCTGTGACCTCTTCAGAGTTCACAACCTGGTGCCTTAGCAAGGACATTAGAAAAATGGTCAGGATTCTTTGGAAGGGTATGCATCTTATTTAATTTTGTTGTTAAATTAAAACACAAAACAACCAATAGTTTTCTCCAGTATCTACCCAGGGTTTATACATTACAACATACACATCAAATCAAATGTGTTCTTGCATATTCTTGTGTTGGATTTGTTCCATTTTCCTTGTATGAGGTAGATTTGAATAACTGACTTTTTATCAATTTGTTGGAGTCATGCATGGTAGAAACTTTTGAACATAGAAACTCCCCAACCTGAACTAACAGAGTAAGAACTTGAGATGTCAGTGCACTTATATTAATATCAACTTATTATTAGTTAATAAGAAATAATTATAATTAAGAAGTAGATAATAACATCCAAATTAATTTAAGAGTTGTAACTGAAGGTGCATGAGATGTTCCTTTCATTTTGGTTTGAGCTGTAGGGGAAAACACATGCAGTCTTAAAGTTTGTGTATTATTCTAATGAGAACGGTGCTTTTAAGGGGTTGAGGAAGTAGTGAAAAAGAGGGATCAGTTTGCCAAACAGACAAAAAATCATGTATGAAGAACTGAAAGGTTTATCTCCTTTATGGAGGAGGATGATTCTGACTTCTGACGCAGAATGCTTGTAACTTTGGTGTAACTTCAGTGTTTTGTCACTCTTCTAGGTTCTCAACCCTTTTTACATTTTTCAGTTGTTCAGTGTGATATTGTGGATCACTGATGAATATCTCTACTATGCATTAGCAATTGTGATCATGTCTGTAATATCCATTGTTAGCTCACTCTACACCATTAGAAAGGTAAGTTCAAAGAAAACAGGTGCATCTTTTCAGAACTTTACTGATTGGTTTATTTCTATGTGAAGTAGCCTACAAATCTTTAAGAAATTTTTGAGAGGTATACAGATGGAATAGTTATGGGTTTCCCTCTTTGACCTGAAAAAATTTCAATTTACGGTTCTCTTTGAGACTGTTCTCTGTTGACTTTCTCTGCTGTTGAATCAGTAGGTTGACCTCACATGACAGACACATCCCGTAAATAAAACCTGGACACAAGTCTGTATACCAAGTTGTATTGACAGCGGTGATTCCATCTTGCGTTGTGTCCTACTGGATTGTTAAATTAGTGATGCTTTTTTCTCTGAGAACTTAGCTGATGGAAATCAAAGTAGTAATTATCCTTAAACTGCAGACTCTGAATTCAGACCCGAGACCAAAAAAACCCTCTTAAACTCAATCCAAGTTCATGTAACTACTGCAGCTTTTACTTGTGTGTCATGACCAAATGTTTTTGTAGCATTTTGCATAGCAGTGTGTATTTGCTTCCAGAACACTGAAAGTAGGAACCTGTACAGGTTGATGCTCTAGAACTTTTTCTGCCCGTAAGTTTCCTAAAAATTCAAGAGAATGTTTTGAGTAACGTTTTCTTGTAAAAGAAAGTTAGTAAGGAATCTCATCCTTTCTACTTGTATAGATAGAATGTGCATTTAGAAGAAAAGATGTGCTTTTAAATAACAAACTGTTCTCTCTCCTTTGCAGCAATATGTTATGTTACATGACATGGTAGCAGCTCACAGCATTGTCAGGGTTTCTGTCTGCAGAGGGAACCAAGGTAAATTTTGCAGGCTCTTTGACAGTTCGAATTGAAATCATTCATTAAGTGTGAGTGCAAAGTTGGTGTTCATCAGTTCTTGTTTTGATCAGCTTGAAATGCTTGCATTTCTTAGCAAAAGTGCATGGGAAAAGGAAAAGTGGAATGTAGATGGTATAATAATCTGCTCAGGATTACCCTTCTAGATGGTATTTTTAGTGAGTATCAGGTTTGTTCTGGATTAAGTGCTTGTTCTATTCCTGTTTCTCATTATCTACCACTCCACATATATAACTGTCATTGTAATTTCTTAGCTTAAAGATGTGCCCATGATGGGTTTTCATTACAATTTAGTACCCAACAGGGGCTGCAAACCAGTTTCTGGACTTCTGCTCATTTAGATAATACAGTAGCTGAAGACAGGTTGTGGTGTGTGATAGTGTTTTGTAAGATATGCATTTGTGTTGGGCTTGTGTCTTTATACTGAAGTTATACTGTAGTTGTTAGTATCTTTTGTACAAGCTTGATTTATTTCTTTAGTTCTGCTGAACTATGTCCATGTGCTCTAGAGTTTAATCTGTGATGGAATTTGGTTTATCAGTGGCTTTTTTTTCTATGTCTATTAAAAAACTTCTCATAATGCCGTTAATGAAACGGCACATGATCTTTGCCATGAGGATCTTTATTGGGTTTTGTAGATGGTGGCTATTTTCTGATAAACTTGTTTGTGTTTTAACACTCAGAAATAGAAGAAATCCTTTCCACCGACCTTGTGCCTGGAGATATTATGTTGATTCCATCTAATGGGACAATTATGCCCTGTGATGCAGTACTTCTCAGTGGTACTTGCATTGTAAATGAAAGTATGTTAACAGGTAAAGTAAACTTGATACCATTTTACGTGGCTAAATGTGTTAGTTTATACCTGTGTGCGTTCATAACTTGCAGTATGTTCTAGCTGAAGTGGTTATGTTTGGTTTTGCTTGAAGTGTGTTCATTTTTGCAATTACACATGCTCAGAAGTACTTACATACTTGTGTCCTGCTTATCTGCAACAGCTGCGTGGCACTGCTTGGCAACTCCAAAAATGAGTGATGGTTTCTTGTCTAAAAGCTTTCTTCTTGGTAGTTTTTCTTGCCTCTTGACTTGGTGTTCTCAGTGCAGATTGAGCTCTGCAGTATGTTTCTTCAGAAAATTTTTGGCCAAACTTTTTAACTGCTTCCAGGAATGAAGGTAGTGAGTAGAATATTCACTGTATTGAAAAAC
The DNA here is from genome assembly GCF_037038585.1 of Patagioenas fasciata. Classification (NCBI taxonomy): domain Eukaryota; kingdom Metazoa; phylum Chordata; class Aves; order Columbiformes; family Columbidae; genus Patagioenas; species Patagioenas fasciata. The sequence continues at coordinate 18,648,539 of NC_092528.1, forward strand.
AGGAATTATCATCTCAGATTGTCTGCATACTCTGAAACTAGGGACCTGATGTATTTGAAGGACAGCTTCAGTAAATAGGATGGACATTTTGTTACTTGTAGGATAATCTGTCCAGACTGGCAGCATTTAGAAAATTGTAGTTCAGAGGTTGTGTTTTATCATATTCAATTCTTTGCATATGCTTGAGCCTCTTGCCGCTGCTAGCAACTGATAAAAATTGATTGCAGTCCCAGCTTGAGTGCACTCCACCACCAAAGAAGATGAGAATAATTTTCTTCAGCTTCTAGTTTTTCTGAGTAAAGGCGGAGTGATGCCTTGCAGCAGGAGAAGGAAGCTTATCCTGTTTTCTTTCTATGAACTGTTTTTTACACCTATCTGGTTTGCTATAAAAGGCACAAAAGCTGTATTCCTGAATAACGAATAGAGTTCAATAGGATTTGGCTAAGGAACCTGGTGAGCTGAGGCTAGTGGGTGAGAGTACCTAATAACATGCCGAAAGGAAGATGACTTCTTCTGTAAGTCTGCTTCTGTGCTGATGAAGGGTGATTATACTATTATACTTGCAATTGTGAAGGAAAAAATGTCTGTTCTTATTGGATCTTGCTTAGAGACTCTTTTTCCTTTTAAGGTGAAAGTGTTCCTGTCACAAAGATTAATCTACCAAATCCTTCAGAAGATCCAAAAGCAACAGGAGATGAAATATACAGTCCAGAAGTGCACAAACGGCATACTCTGTTCTGTGGAACCAATGTCATTCAAACCCGTTTTTATACTGGAGAATTGGTCAAAGCTCTAGTAGTGAGAACAGGTATCGATTATTAAGTTTATCACTTTAACATACTATTCATTTTTGTAGGTGTATGTCAACTGTTACTTTGGAATATTGTGTTCAATGTTGCTGCGCTTGGATAAATGAGTATACTCCAAATAATTTGATAAATGCCTTACAACAATAATAGAACTAGCTGATGGCCTGGAGAACTGGCAAGCAAGAAAGTGAATCAGTCTTTAGCATCAATATAAAACTTACCTGAATGCTTTTTCAGGTCCCTGAGGTATGTTTTACAGCATGTTAGTAGAACTACGTATCCCTCTTTGAGAAGGTTTGGCATCCCATTAGATTGTGCAGATAGTGGAGAATGGCTTGTTTTAGTGGAGTCATTGGCAATGGCAGATGTTCTTTGCCCGTAGTTTTGCCAAAGCACATAACATTTGTTTTAAAAAATGTGTTCAATCTAGCCCTTTCTACAGAAATGTTTACTCATGGTAATATGGTAAAGGTTTGGTTTACATGATACAGATGTTCTGTTAAAAACAATTGCAGACTGTAGTTGTGGGATTCTGCTTTACAAATATGGTCTTAAGAAAACCACCACAAAATAGACAAATGTAAGCTATAATGCAAGCTACAACAGAAGTTAATAGAATACATTTGACTGCATTGACTAGAATACTACTTAAAGCAAGTTTTCTAACAAGTAACTTCATGCTAATTAGCCTCTTCTTTTTGTAGTGTCTTCTCTTCACCTTCCGTTAGTCTGTTGTAGCAGTAAGCGTTCTGACTTGTTAATTAAATGCATTAATGTCTTTCTAGAGGCTTTTATTAACTTTCAAACAAAAATATTTCCCTTCCCTTGGACACAACTGTCCTTTAATAATTCCATCTCAACTTCTTTTGTTTCTTAAAAAATCAATTTCATGTGCACAGCCTGATGTGTCTATACAGATAGGTGGCCCAAACCACAACAGAAATTAACTGCTGAAGACTTACTTCTTCTACTCCTTGGGAAGGATAATGCTTTTATTCTAGTCTGAAACCATGGTCTGGAACTCTTACAAGGAGAACTACAATTGCTTCCAACACACTGAGTCTTACTGCCCTGACATCTGAAGTCATTTTTTTTAATCTGTTCTTTGCCCATGGCAGATCAGAGTTGGCTCCTGTGTTGGAAACAGGATGAATTTGGGTCTGTGGACCTTGTTCAGATTTCACATATGGACAAGAACGCTTTTCCTGCTACGACTATATATAGAGAGAGGAGCCAAGGGATACAAACTCCTCTCTGTTTTCGTGTTTGGTTTGCAGGGGTGGCTTTTAGGCAAGCAGGGAATTTCCCACTCTGCAGAAGTGGATAGATGTCACAGTGCTTGCAGCTTGTCACTCGTAAGGTGTCTGGTAGTAAGAACTAAAGTAATTCTTACCTAGTGAGATACAAGTAAAAATCTCTTTATCTGAGGGAGGGGGATACCACAAAATTGAAGATACTAGAAAATCTATTCCTTAAAAGAATTCTATGAGAGCGGAATTGCATATAGTTGTAGGCAAAGACATGTCTTTGTCGTAAATCAGGATATACGACTGATCTGCTGGTGCTGTACTCACAGACTCTTCAGAGTTAAGCCTTTAACATGAGATGTTTGATGTTACAGGTGAAATATACATAAAATAGCAGTGAACTAAATTTGCTTCTGAAGCTCAGTTCATGGAAATGTTAATGTGTGTGTCATTTTGGCTCCTATTGTAATTATGAACAGTTCAAAACTGGCACATTTTTTAGGGAACAGTTTGCTTGAAGCTGTCTGTCCAGTGTGTTCTCAAGACACCACATGAGGTTTCCATTTATTGTTTTAGCATGGTGCATCCTAGCCTCTGTGGCTACAGAAACTAATGCAAAACCATTTAAAAAATCCTAAAAGTAGTTCTGATTTTTTTTTTGACTGCTGTGTCAAATTACAAAGCATTTGTGACTAAATACTTAAGTACCTGCTGACATGTTGAACTTCTCTGAACAGGCCCATAGTTTGTATTCTGCAGTAGCAAATACAAAGCCTGGAGGCTTCATACCTTGTTCCTCTTGTGATGGACTCATGCTCTATAAGAATGGTGCAATAGCTGCTTCCTTCTGGTGGAATCTTGTAAGCCAGGTATCGATGTGGAGAGCTGAGCCTTTGCTGGGATGATGTGCAGGCTGAGAAGCTGTCAAGGAGCTGCCAGCAGACCTGACATTGATTTTGAGATTGTAATAAGACGACTTTGAAGTCTAGGCAGATACAAGATGTTTCAGGCTTACAAAATTGGGCAGCGGTGTTGGCCTCGTCACGTGTTGAGGCAAGGGTTCAAGGAGGATCTGAGGCTATGTGCTGGTTCTCCAATTCTGAGACCTGTAGAAGTCTAGTCTACTGCTTAGGTGTCAATATGCAATCAAGAGGTGGGTGTCTCCAAAAGATGACTCTGTGCACTGCAGGTTTTTTCTGAATCTTTCTGACTGTCAAGGGAGCTTATAGGGACTTGTCGTTTAAGTACTTAAGGTTGGACTCTGTGAGTAACTTCATTTGCTTTTTGTGAGGACTGGCTTAATTAGATAACTAATAAATATACCCACTAGCTCTGCACTGTGAGGGACAGCATGCTGTACAACAGACTTGTCCAGGCCAAACCGTTTGAGGGTTTACTGCTGCTCTAGAAGAGCATTTGCAGCAGCTGCAGGTCCTTGCCCTGGGAGAGAAACACTTAGTGTGATGTATACATACATTTTTGAAATACCTTAATTACAGTATTGCAAAACATCTGTTACTGTATATTGAGAAAGAGTCTTAATGAAATCAGTAGCTTAAGGGTTTCATTGAGGTTTTAAATGTATTTTAATAGCTTTGCTCTTGTTCATACTTTGAATAACTTGCTCCTTTTTATTTACAGGCTTTAGTACTGCTAAAGGACAGCTTGTTCGTTCCATACTATATCCAAAACCAACTGATTTTAAACTCTACAGAGATGCCTATTTGTTTCTCCTGTCTCTGGTAGTAGTGGCAGGCATTGGGTTTCTTTACACGGTTGTCAATAGCATCTTAAATGAGGTATGTTTTCATTTCTTGACCAGAACTACCTTATTTTAGTAAAGGGTTGATCGTGATTTCAAACACACTTCAGATAATGAGAAACAATTTGATTTTAAGTGAAAATTTCTTTGCTTTATTTTGTATTGATGGAACTAGAAAGGCAAGCTTACTGGGAACAAAATTCAACAAAGAATTTGAATATATTACGGTGAAATTCAAGTTTACCTTAATTTCTACTGACCCAGTTGCTAGACTTTTATCTTGATTATAATCAAGATTACCACCTGGCTGATACCAAGTTAGAATAAATAAGATACAGCACATCTAAAGCATGCTGCAGGCAAAAAATCTTTACCAAGAAATTTTTTCTTTCCAAAAGGTTTGCATTATTCAGTTGTTGTTTTAAAGTAATATATTTGCAGGATGAGAAGTGAAAACATGAAGTTATGGGTTGTGGGTAATTTAGGACTGGATCATCATGGCTGCTGCTGATGGGTGAAGATTGTGCTGGGTTTCTGAGCAATCCAGAACATGCTGTACTGGGGAAAGCAATGTGTGGATTTTGGATTTGATAACAGTGGCGTAATGTTCCAGTGGGATGGTGAATCTTGAAGTAGTGAGTTCTTGTTCATTAACTCTGACCTTTATTGCAGGTTCCAGCTCATACCATCATCATTGAGTCTCTTGACATTATCACTATCACGGTGCCTCCAGCGCTCCCTGCTGCCATGACTGCTGGCATCGTTTATGCACAAAGGAGGCTGAAAAAAATTGGCATCTTCTGCATCAGCCCGCAAAGGATAAATATTTGTGGCCAGCTGAATCTTGTGTGTTTTGATAAGGTTAGGTGAATTTTGAAACTTGGTGTTGCCATCTGGAGAGGTATTGTTTTATAAACAGGAATTTTTATAGACTATCAGCTACAGGAAAATTCATTACTTTCATATAACATCATTTTTGTCCTGTTAGCTTCCAAGTATTAAGTGCTTGCCACCCGTTATCTCTGTTAATTTAGTCTGTGCTGAAAAGTTGTTACAATACAGAACTGCTTTCTTATCTCAGAGACTCCCAAGTCCTCACTTATTACTGGCACCTCAGAAATGTAAGAGTTGTACTTGGTACACAGGCTTCTGGAAAATTGAAGTGTGAAATCAGAGTTGTTTCTCGTTTTCATTTGTTTCAATGAAAAGCCAAACCAGTATGTTTTGTTATTATTTTTTTAACAGAAACATGAGTGAAAGGCATTAATGACACTGGCCAGAATCCTTTGCTTTTAGCTAGTTCTTAGATAAAGTTCATTTTCATCCTTAGATTTTTTGATCTAAAGTCTTAAGTACCCACACTAAATTTATTATTTCCCTCGTAAATATATTCCAGTTACTGTTTCAGCTATGTAAGACAGTAGTACTAAGGGTTTCACACCTTTTTTTCTGTTACCACTGATTCATGAATAGAGAGATGTTGAGTTACCATCTTTGGATTTTCAGGGTCTGTTTCATTTGTCTTTTCTCCAAGGAGGGATGTGATTGCTCTGCATGATTTTCTTAAAGTTACTTAACAGAGTTGGAACTTAGTTACTAGGAAAAAGGAAGGGGCAGATTGTATTTCCTGTCCCAAAGTCTCGATTTTTGAGTGAAAACAAGATAAAATATATTGTTCAGGTGTAATTTGGTTAATTAGGTGTTAATTTTTGCTTTACCTGAGGATAACTTGTTTCTGAGGGCTTTTTCTTCTTGCCATTTTTCAGACTGGCACACTTACTGAGGATGGCTTGGATCTTTGGGGAATTCAACGGGTGGAAAATGCTCGGTAAGGATAAGCTCAGAGCTGACAGCAAATGTGATACTTAATTGTGTTTTAACAGCTTCAGCAGAATAGGATAGAAAATTCAATATGAGCTCAAATATGTTTGCATTTCTGTAATGAGGTGTAAGAACGCAACTGAAAATACAGTTTAGGTGTTAGGAAAGTTAAAACTCTTATGAGGCTGAGGTGGAATTTAATTTGTTAGAGTCGGAGACCTCATTAGGTTCATACTGCAGAGATGATGCAGTTAAAGTGTAATGTTTCCTTAATCCTGTCCTCCTAATTGATGACTTTTTGGACTGCTAAAATGCATTAGCTTAGCTAATTGAGATAAGTACAAAGTGATAAGAGGCCTCTGTATGAGGAATCAAACGAGACAGTGAATTCACACAACGTTTTTGAAGGAGACAGAATTCATTACTGTTTCTGAAGATACCAACACAGAGTCTTAATCTGTTTTCTGTGATGTATGAAAGTACAAGTGTACAGTCAATTTGCTTCTGTTAATCTAAACAAACCTTTTGAATTGGCTCATAATAAATAATTATAGTGCTAAGTATGTTATTACTTCATTGTTTTAGTTTCCTTTTGCCGGAAGAGAGGGCTTGCAGTGAGAGCTTGCTCAAGTCTGAGTTTGTTGCTTGCATGGCAACTTGTCATTCCCTTACAAAAATTGAAGGGGTGCTTTCTGGGGATCCACTTGATTTGAAGATGTTTGAAGCAACAGGATGGGTAAGTATCTGCTTGTTTCAAGGCAAGCAATGTTTTTAAGATCAGTAATCTGAAATCTCCTATGCTGTTACATACAAGAACAGCCATTAAATGCTGTTTCAAGCTGTAACTGTAGACCAGTGGGATTTCACAATGCCTGTGTGTCAAAGCAAGTATTAATATGAAAATGTTCCTAAAATGTGTTGAGTGCAGCAATTCATAGAACCAAAAGAATCTGAAGAGATAATTTACTGCTTTCTGATGTTGTGTGTGGCAAGGTTTCGCTGCTTACAGTAAATGTGTGAAATAGCTGAGTGGATCTTAAGTTAGCTGCTACAGTAAGACATTTAATTCTCGTAGGAAATCTAGTTTAGAAAGATCATTGCACCTTGGGCTGACTTCCAAGCCTGTTTTTTTTTTTTTTCTGAAAATTGCGTTATGAGAAAATCGAAGTTAATGAATGTATAAATTAGTTGATTATTTTTAATACAGATTTTAGAAGAAGCAACCGAAGAGGAAACAGCCCTTCATAATCGAATCATGCCGACAGTGGTTCGACCTTCCAAACAACTTTTCCCAGAGTCCAAGCAAGCAACAAATCAAGAAATGGTATAAAAATTCAAAGCAATTATTTGAGTTAAAGTAATCCTTCGTGCTAAACAAATACATTTTACCTTATGTTGTGTTCTGGCCAATGTAATTCATGTGTGCTTTTTGGTGGCAAAGATACAGCAGACATGTTTCAACTCTTGTTGGAGGTCGTAGTTCAGTATATGCCACTTTCAACATGAGCAGATTGACTTGTCAGCGTTATTACCGCAATGGACTAGTTCTAAAGTGCTGTAATGCCTTTTGAGCTTACACATTTTAATACTAGTATCATTACCAGATTCTTATTGTGCTGATGAAGTGCTATGGGGTGCTCACCTTGCAGTTTCAGTTAAAACAGTCGTTCGTTCGTGTCACTGCACAGCATGGAATTCTTGCCACTGCTGTACCTTAGAGATGTATGCTTTAATTAAGTGCCAAGTTAAAAATAAAATGTACTTGGCAGACTTCAAATTTTCTCCTATCTGTATATTTAAGTATTTTAATACTTCAGGAGAGGAAATTCAAGCATGTGATTGTATATCCAGGCTATCATGGAGCAGAGTAGTGAGCAGGTGTAGCAACTTGGTTCCTCTGTATGAGTCATATTATATAGTAAATAGAAGTGTCTTTTTTTGTTCAGAACATGGTGTACATGCACAGCAGTAATTACTGTGTGGTAGTTGACGTGAACATTCTTGAAACTTATTACATGGTGTTTTTGGGATATACTTAATAATCATGGTCCCGTTCTGAAATACCGTAGTACTTTAATCATTTGCATAGGCTAAGCAGACACAGGTTGGACTGTGAAAGGTCTTGCAAATTCTAATCAGGAGATCAAGCTCTAAAGTTCTACTGTGTCTCACCTAAAGGATACTAAACAGATGCAGTATATTCATATTCAGCTTTTATGAAATTCATTGCAAATACTTAATACTGAGTGCTATGTGGAGTTGTTTACTGATTTATGTTGAAATAGTTTGTAACTGAAAAAATATTTTAAAATATTTACAGTAAGTGTTTGTTGTTTTGTTTTTTTTTTTTTTTAGGAATTGTTTGAGCTTTCGGTAAGTATGTTTTTTTTCAATTAAGCATTTGTCTCTTCTTAGAATGAACATGGATATAACCCTTTTCTTCCTTCCTTCCTGTATGACATAGACCAGTTACGAGATTGGAATTGTGCGCCAGTTTCCATTTTCTTCAGTTTTGCAACGGATGTGTGTAATAGCAAGAGTTCTAGGGGAGAAGAGAATGGATGCTTACATGAAAGGTGCCCCTGAAGTGATTGCCAGCTTGTGTAAGCAGGAAACAGGTAATGGAACAAACTGGTTTTATTTCTTGTGTCGCTCAGCTGTAATATGAACAATTTTAATAACTCTAAACTTGACCTTTTTAAAGTTCCTGTTGACTTCGAGCGTGTCCTGGAAGAATACACTAAGCAGGGCTTCCGCGTTATTGCTCTTGCTCACAGAAAACTGGAGTCTAAGCTTACGTGGCACAAAGTCCAGACTATTAATAGGTAAGAGTGACTTCACTTTTTTAATTAGTAACAGGCTTTAAAAGCTGCATGTTTTGGATGAATGATGTAATGTTTATTTATGGTTAAAACAGTTACTACTCTTCTTTAGCTTTCTTCTGTCTTGTTATATGTAGTTCTTTGCATTCTCTATTTGTACCCTGGACAACACTTAGAAATTTAAGATAAGAATGTTTTTCTGCAGTAAACGTGGATTCTGAGGAACACCCTTAAGCTTGGAATGGACTGTAATATTAATTTTTATGGTATTTAATTTATTCTTGCATGGCAGAAAACATCATCTGATTTCATTGTTACTTCAACATACTCATATATTCTGCTGTCTATTAAAGATAATGGCACATAGTGGAAACCTCCTGTGCCTGTTTGATGGAGTTTATTCATCTGCTGTAGGCAGCATGTCCGTTTTCTCATGGCAAAGCTTGTCAGAATGTTTTGGAAGGTAGAAAGGTTTCTAACTTGGAAGAGTAGTATTTCCTGTTAATTATTTTTCAGCTGGTCCTAGTTTTGTGGATAATGGCACGTTTTCCGTAGTGTCTGAAAGTGCCGGCTTTGACTCTATTCTGTCAGCTCTGTGTACAAGATGAACTTTTTGCAAAGCAGAGAAACGGGTTTTCCGATTTAAAGTGTGAAAATCTACAGTAGCAGTACAATAACCAAGACCTGTAAATATACTGACTTTGGTGTAAAGCAAAGTTAATTAGTTGCTTTACTTAATTAGCTGATGTCTATTAATCTTACTAACATTGGCAACATAATTTAGTAGCTTTTATGCTAAGGTTCAGCTAATTTGGAAATTAGAGATGTGCATTCTAAACAAATCTTAAAATTTGGCTGAGAATGCAGTTGGCTTTGGAACATTTCTTCTAGCAATAATCTTTTTGAGAAGGGAATTTCTTTTAGAAAGAGTTATTGTGGAAGAAATTAAAAATTGTGCTTGAGGAAGCAACATTTTCTCATACCGGTTTTCAACTAAACTAGGGGAAATACATACAAATAATTGTGAATGATGGTGTCTCTCAGCAAATTTTTCACTATTCATTGTTAAAAACCATTTTTCTTTACTTTGAGAAACAGAAAATCAGGCTCTTAATCTCCATCTAACGTTTGTGATTCTAATGTTCTCTTCATTGCCTCCTTTTCTACAGAGATGCTATTGAAAGTAACATGGATTTTTTGGGGTTGATTATAATGCAAAATAAGCTAAAGCAAGAAACCCCTGCTGTACTTGAAGAATTGCATAAAGCCAACATTCGCACTGTCATGGTTACAGGTTAGCGTGTAAACATTCATACTTGAAAGATAAAAATCCATCTCTTTTTGGTCTTATTTTTAATTATAGTGTACTAAGTCAAGTTTTAGTGTCAATAGTTTGGGGTTACACTGTATTTATAGCAACAGGGAAGTTTAGAAGCTGTTGTGAGAATATTCAGACACTGGTCTGTTTCTTTTTGGGGCGAAAGTTGCTTTGGAAAGTCAGACATCAGAAACCAGTATGAGGATTAATTCTACTTTGTAGCTTCCTCTCCCTAGCTCTGTGCACAAGTTACTTTATACTGAATTGCAGGATGAAAAACCTTAGAGGTCTTTCAAATCAGAGTGGGTCAAAGTCCTGGTCTGATCTTATGACTGACCCTGCTTTGAGCAAGAGGTTGAACTAGATGGCCTCCTAAGGGTCCCTACCATTTTCAATTAGAAGTTGCTTTCTATTCCATGTTTTTTTTCCTAAGAATAACTAATGTCCCCATAAGTGGGCTAGGTATCTACTCAGTATTTCCCATGCAATATGCATGTTTGTTTTTAAAATCACAGGTATTTCAACTTTGGAATAATGTTTTGACAGGCTAGTAATGCAACTCAGTGTTTGCATGTTGTGTGACCATGTTTAGAAAGCAGTATTTTAAATAGCCGCATGTTTGCTGCCGGATTTTCAATATATACTAAGATTTGGTCAATTAAGAGATCTTTATGGCTGAAAGAAGCATACAAAATTTCTAGTGATGTTAGTGCAGGGGAGAGGGGTTTAACGGGTTAGACCTTGAATTTTGTCTTTAGGCTCAGTTTGCCCTGAGACCATCACTGGTACATTAGGCAGTCCTCTTCTCATTTAAAACTGGCTTTGTTAGATTTTCTCTTATGTGGAATATCAGTATATGCTATCGATCCTTTTCTAAGTGAAACTTTTTAAATGTGATTGTTTAACAGGGGATAACATGTTAACTGCTATCTCTGTGGCCAGAGACTGTGGAATGATTCTACCTCAGGATAAGGTCATTATTGCTGAAGCACTACCTCCAAAGGATGGGCAGGCTGCCAGGATCAACTGGCATTATGCAGATACCCTCGCAAAATGCACTAGTTCATCACCAGCCATAAACTCAGAGGTAATATGAGCATTCTTATGCTGTTGGAGTGTAAGCAGTTAGTTTTACTGTTGAGTTTCTTTTTATCTTATTCTGTTAAATAGCAAATCTACTGTTAAGTGTCAAATAAAAATGGATTTGCTAGTTAACTTTCAGATCTCTTAATACCAAAGAGTAGTAAAACAGCTGGGGGAGCTAGTTTTTCAACTGTGATAAAACATTTGACATTTTAGTTATGCAGGAGATGGGTTTTTTCCCACGTTTCAAACTGTTAAAACTGCTCTAGCTGCTTGTCTTTGAAACATTAAACCACATTTTCTTATTACTTAATAAGTATTTTCATTATATGAGGTTTTCTTTCAAGTAATGTTCTTGGAAGCCTCCTCTAATGTGGGATCTCTAGGAGTACCCCTCTGAGTATTAGCTTGAAATTGCAAGGTATCTGTGTGAATACACTGCAGCTAGAATATTAAACTGTTTTTGGTAGGATATTCCAGTTAAATTGGTCCATGAAAGCCTTGAGGATCTCCAGATGACCAAATACCATTTTGCAATGAATGGAAAGTCATTTGCAGTGATTCTGGAGCATTTTCAGGACCTGGTACCCAAGGTGAGCATTTTACCTGGGTATGGGTACTTTTGATGGTGAACAGACTTTTCCCTGTAAGCATTAAGAAATATTCTGTCTTCCAGCTTGTATTACATGGCACTGTGTTTGCTCGCATGGCGCCTGATCAGAAAACTCAGTTGGTGGAAGCTTTACAAAATGTAGAGTAAGTATTTGCTTAAGCATAGAAAGCAGGAGGATTGACAGCGTTTGGTGTGATAGGAGGAAGAAATTATGTATACTGCTAGCTGTTTTGCCAAATGGAAGAGACTGGGCTAATATAAATTCCTTGAGCTGGTAAATCAGCCTCTTAGCTGAGCAGGAGTGAGAGTAGTACCATCTGCTGGCTGCTTGTGAAAGTTTCAGACTTTTCAGGGAGTTAACTGACTAACAGGTTTTATAAATCTCATTGCTTGGCCTAATAAACAAATCTGTCAAATGTCTCTTGTGTATTAAACAAGAATTAATGGGATGACTCCTGTTCACATATGGTCAGTACATCACTGTCTGTTGGTGTCAGGCCTCGCAGCCATAGAAAATGCTACAAAAGTCTCTTTGCCTGGAGCAGAGATGCTTTAGACCACCTTGGAATGACAAAGGGCTGATAACCATGATTGGTTTGATTCATCTGGCTAAGTCATGTTACTTTTCTGTCTAGTTCCTTACATGTAAAACGGCAACAGTAATTGCTTTTAGCATTAACGATCACTTGTTATTATGCAAACCCTGAATAAGTCAAATAATATAGAAGTATTTAATGAAATGAGCTAAGTAGACTATGATTAGGGAATGGTCCAGAATACTGACATCTGTTTGGTTTTTATAGTTACTATGTGGGCATGTGTGGAGATGGAGCAAATGACTGTGGTGTAAGTATTTTTATTTTCCATACTGAACTGTTCAGTTAAACTTTACAACTGAAAGCAAGTTTTAAAATGTTCTCTATTTCAATGTTACCTGGCAGGCACTAAAGAGGGCACATGGTGGTATATCTTTGTCTGAACTTGAGGCTTCTGTGGCATCACCATTCACTTCCAGGACACCTAGTATTGCCTGCGTACCAAAGCTGATCAGGTAATGCCACTTACTGTGAGCTTAAGTGCGTCCATGTAACTCATATGTATATGTTTGATGCTGTAGGAGGCCAGTTTGAATTAAAGTACAACCCATACAAGCCATTAGTGGTTCTCTTTCTTTACTGAAGGTACTCTGAGCAAACACTTGCCATAGCGTGACATCGTTTAGTATTTTGTTATAAACCGTGTCGTCTATGTAAAGTTAATTCTTAGAGCATGAGCAACCTTCTACACATTAGCTTGTAATTTGATGTCTTAGTGACTATGCTAGTTTCCATAAAGGCTGTGTGTAATTGCAAGCAGTAAAATTCTTTGGATAACTGCTGAGCACTATATGAAGTAGAAAACAAATTTTTAAGTGGGGTTTGACCAACTTCTGATTCAGGAATTAGAAGTTAGGTAATAATTTTGGATAAAGGTCAGCCAGAGAAGAATCTAGTTAAGTCTGTGTGGAACTGATGAAGTAATGCACAATCAGAAATATTTCTGAAGTCAGCAGCTCTGTGGCTGACTGCATGTTCATTCCATCCGAGATGTAAACTAGCACTTCATAGAAGCTTTTGCAAGCAGACCTTCATTTTAAAACCTCTATTGGAAAACCACATAAAGTCCAAAGAACACTGAAGTAAGGTGGTGGCTCAGTTGAAAAGGAATGCTCACAACTTTGATGTACTTGAATATGTACCATTCTGACCCCTTTTTTCTCTCAAAGGGTTTGTTGATGTGTTTAATTGAAGCTAACATTTTTTTAAGCAGAATTTAACTGCTTGCACAGAAGGATTTCTAGTTACCTGTTTGCATTTGTTTTGACAGGGAAGGCCGTGCTGCTTTAATAACATCTTTCTGTGTGTTTAAGTTCATGGCATTATACAGCATTATCCAGTACATCAGTGTTACTCTGCTGTATTCTGTAAGTATTCTGTAAGTGCTTAAGCATTATTTAAAAACTGGCAGCATTTTAAAATAACCTAACTTTATTTAAAGGGCAATGCTTTTCCTTTATGTAAGGATTGAAAAGAGAGCAGCTTGCAAGTGTTGAGTTAGGAGGGGGGAAAAAGTAAAGTGGAGTATTTCCTGTTAATATGATTTGATTTACTATATGGTGTGTGTAGAAATCCTGTATTTTAATTTGTATTCTGAGTAAGTTAAACATGCAAAGTATTAAAGTACCTTTGAGGTGGAAATTTTGACAACTGTATGTATATGTATTAAGATTATGGTGCTTAGAGAACTGGGCCTAAGCTATTATTTCATTGGTTTGTGAGATTCAGTAATATAAGTTTGATTACAAATTTCAATTACTAATAGCTTATGCATCTTGAAACTCAAAATTGTTTCATACCTTGATACTTCAGGAATTCATCTATATGAACTGTAGAGTATTCAAGACTCCTGCAGATGAAAGAAGCCAGTTTGACAAGAGACTGTCTCATTTATAAAGTGAAATTTAAAGAATTAATGCCATAGGAGTGTCACTGTCGTAATTTCTTCACACCGAGAAACACCCTAATGTTTCAGTTGTGATTTCTGTCTAGATCCTGAGCAATCTGGGAGATTTCCAGTTTCTCTTCATTGATTTGGCAATCATTTTGGTGGTTGTCTTCACGAGTAAGTATTGTGTTGAATTATCACTGCTGGCTTTTATAAAGCAGTTTTTGCTTGGTCACGTTTTCTTTAATAGCTAATTACATGCTGTTTGGAGCAAGCACTGTGACATACAGCTAAGATGTTACAGCTACTAGAGTGCATGTATTAAAAAAGCCAAACCACTGTGTACTGAATTAGATTTGTCTGAAGTTTGTGAAATGTCCTCCTATGAAAAGCAGGTTGTGAAAAGAAGTTCTTAACAGTACAGGAAGTTATAAATATCCACTGACATGGGGAAACTGGTTTTGGAATCAAACCAAGAATTTTCCCAATATCATCTTCACAAATGTTTGGATTTCTTGCATTTTTAGTTAAACTTCTGTCCACAAGATGTTATACTTGAAAACTATTGTCTAGTGAAATATTTGATTCCACATATGAACCTACCACTCAGTTTACTGTCTAACAGTAGAATTTTCAAGTTTATTAGAAACTGCTTCTTTGAAGCAGCAGCAGACCAAAGCTGAGGAGACGAGCTGTAAGTCCTTGTGCCAGACACAGGGAATTTGGCCAGACACTCCTAATTCCTTAAGTCTCATGGCCTCTATTATTGTTCCCTGCTGTCCTGTGCTGCTGGGATCACCAGCCAGTAGAAGGCACTGTGACATTATTTTAGCGTGGTATATAATCTTTTCAAGGTGGTTTCATACTTGCAGTTCTCGATTCATTTTTAAAGTGATGTCATGAGCAAGCCATTCTAATTCCACAGAATGGGAACAGGATAATTCTTGCAAACCATAATGATGTAATGTGTAATTTGTTTTTCTTTCTCTTTGCAGTGAGTCTGAACCCTGCTTGGAAGGAGCTTGTTGCGCAAAGGCCCCCATCAGGGCTTATCTCAGGTCCACTTCTGTGTTCCGTTTTGTCTCAGATCATCATCAGCTTTTCTTTCCAAATCTTCGGGTTTTTGTGGGTTAAACAACAATCCTGGTATGAGCCTTGGACCCCGGACTCTGAGTAAGTGTTTCAGTGGCTCCTTGCAGGATGCAGTGATGAGTGGCAAGCTGGAGGCAATAATTGCTCTCTTCTTTATTGACCCCCTTTGGGGACGTTGTAAATAAAGCTTCTGCGTGGCAGCTCGTTAGCTGGATTTTTTTGTGAAAAGCATGCTAATACGTAAGAGTTACCAATGGCTGAAATGCAGAACTAGGTCGAAGCCAGACTGTGTGGTCTTGAAGACTCCTCAACCTTGGTACAGTTGAGAGAGAAATTTTAAATTAACTATTCAGACTCTTCTATACTATAAAGTTTTGTTTTCTGTTAGAGTTCCAGTAAATCAAATTCATAGTTGTGAAAATGAAGAGGTGTTTTAGATTGCAATATTTTCTTACCTGTCTGTATGTACAGTGATAGTTTCTAAACAGTTCATGTAGTTAACTGACAAGCTGGAAGCATAAAAGAACTCAAAGCTCGGAATTCACAGAAATTGCTGCCTTCCTGCCACAGTTTTGAGTTATTTCTTACTACTTGCAGTAGGTTTTCAAGCATGAACTTTCTTTACTGCTGTATCAATTTGTTCTGTCATTACTTTTGTTAATAAGTAGGCCTTGTTTTCGTCTTCTCCTTAACTCACTGTTAAATGTCTTTTTTTATGTTGTAGTGCATGTAATGTATTGGATGCCACAAACACCAGCTCTGCAGGTGGTGGGAATGAGACTCTTCATGATGAACATAACATTAAAAATTATGAAAACACAACTTTGTTTTTTATATCCAGTTTTCAGTACCTCATAGTGGCAATTGTCTTTTCTAAAGGAAAGCCCTTTAGACAACCATGCTACAAAAATTGTAAGTCCTTTCTTACTGTACACAGTTCTATAGTAAAACTCCAAGTGACTGCACACTTGTTTATTCATGGCTCACAATTCTGTTGTGCACTTCAGCAGTAATAGTGTTGCTGGGAGAACATAGCACAATTATTCTCTGATAATCAGAGGTAGAAATGGGAAAGTATTAAACTGTATGGAGAAATTAGTGTTAATGGTTGCTTTGTTTGGAGAAGTATATGTGTGTATACATTTTAGCTCCACAAGTGAGCCAGTGAGAAATTGAGTCTGGCCTTCTGTCTCTTCATGGATATCAGTGCAACTTGTGTTGCCAAAATCCGTGATACATGGGACAACTATCTAAAACTGATTGTGAGATGGTCTGATTAAAATACCTTTTCTTCTTTTACAGTTCTGTTTGTTATATCTGTGATAGTTCTTTACGTCTTCATATTTTTCATCATGTTGCATCCTGTTGAATCTATTGACACATTTCTTGAGGTAAGATTCAGCAGATGTGCAGGTGTCTGTACTTCCTAGGGTAACTGATTGGCTGCCTTTTGGGCAAGCTTGGGCCCTTTAGAGCATTAAGGTCACAGCCCTGTTGGGGGGAAGGGAGAATTTGTAACTCAGAGCCTGTCTTGAATGTGTGTTCACTTCATATGTGAGTCGCTAACCTCTGGCAACTTCTTCTCACAGCTCGTGTGTGTGCCATATGAGTGGCGCCTAAGAATTCTGATCATTGTTATTCTCAATGCAATTGTATCTGTGCTGATGGAGGTAAGAAAATCAAATGGAAAAAATGCTCGTCTGTTAAATGTATTTTTTCAGGATATGTGTTTATCTTTTGTTTAGAAGGCCTCTCTTCACAGCATGCCAGTGTAAGTGGCCACTGTTAAGCTTGTATTCCTAAAAATGTCCTTGTAGGCTAGATGTAAGGTGTCAAGGATTTCTGTGTTAAAGGAATAACTTTTAAAACTTTTTTTAATTAAAAAGTGGAAAAAATTGAAAGATGCATACATTATTTCAACTGTTATATATGACAATACTCTCAGCATTTATTTGCTGTGTTAATTCAGTTCAGAACAACATTACATAGGAAAGAACTATATAAAATCCTTGGGAGAGCCCATCTTCATTCAGATGTATCATACACATAGCTTATTGTTCAGAATAATGCAGGTCTGTATAACTTGTTCGTCTAATCTGATGCAAGTCCAGAAGTACAGATGTTCATGCAGATCTGCTTTTTCCAGCCCTGAGCTTGTTCAGAGTCATTCACTCTGGATTTTGACCTCTTCTGCTATGATTCCAGGGTTAGTGTGGGCAGAAACAGGCCCTTCCTTTCATCCAGGTACCCCTGTGTTGTTACCAAGAATCAAAGCCTGACAGATGCATTTTCCAGAAGCAGTCTGGATCCAAAGTCAGTGATTTATTCCTGTGGTTAGTTGTTCTCCCTGTTAAACTGATGACATTTTTCCAACCTGAATACATTTAAGTTTTGGTTGCAGCCATTAGTCACTTTTTTTTCCCACAAGTTGAAAAAGCTTTTCAACATTATCTAACCCTTGCACACTACAATTACCTGCTTTTACTGAATAACATTTTCTGCAGCTTCTAGTCAGTATTTCCATTAATGTATTAGGGATTGCTGTGAAGGTAACCAACATAATGTTTTCTTGGATCATACCATTTGGCCTTTGAAGATTATTATGCTGTTAATATTCTTTCCAGTTGACTAGGTTTTTTTCCCTTTTATTTGTGACTTAGTAAAAATAAAAACAATTTTTTTATACTTTGATCAAAATTATCAAGGCTTTGTGTTCACAATATTGTTCCAAATAGAATTTGCAATATATTCTATTATGTTGCTGCCTAGTGGAAGATGTTTTTCAGTGCTTTTACATGATAGGGAATAATTTGCTTTTTCCAAAACATAGCAGTAGATGCAAATTTCTTTGGCTTTTGCCTTGTTAACAAGTTTATCCTCTCCTAAAGATCCTGTGCCTTTCTTACCTTGTCTTATATTTACTCTAATGCTGCTTGTGATGTTTTCTTTTATGCCCTTTAATTATTTTGTTCTTTTGTACTACTAAACTCTTCATAGTTTTATGTTTTTGCCTCCTTTTTGTTGAAAGTTAATTTTTTGTATATTGATATCTTTACTACTGACACAAAATAGTTATGCTGAAGCTGTAAAGTTGTGGCTTTTTTGTCTTCCAATAAATTTAAAGCAAACCTGAATAGAAATATTTTTCCTGTTTACTTTTTCTAGTCAGTTTTGACATTTTTATTACCATCTCTGGGAATTCAGCTTTTTTTAAGCACTAAGAGTATTCCCTGGAATTGAGCTTTTTGTTGATACATGGAGTGTAAACAGGTGGTGGTTACAATTTTCAGTCCAGTGATAGATGTTACTGAGTGAAATAAATTTACCTTCTGCTGAAAAATTGCTTTGTTCTGCCAGTGATCTTTTTAACTTTTATACAACCTGGTAATGTTTCTGTTCGGGAAGTGTAAGAGATCTGGTAGAAAGTCTGTACAGTGTGTCAGTCCAGGTACCAGCACGTGCCTCTCGAGGACAGATGGTTCTCCTCTGGTTTAAATGTTCATAAGGTTCCACTCCTGGGCCTGTTGGCTGCCTCATCAATCTGTAAACTTCTGAATTCCTACTAAATATAGCCTAAGCAATATAATTAGTGTAGAGCATTTGCTTTCACTCAGTATTTCAAATCCCACTCCACTCTTTTTCCTGTGCACGTCTACATTAGCATCTTTGAACACTTCACTCACTTACCTGTCATTACCAAAACTGGTAGGGTGATTTGTCACATTCCTTTTAAGCAGGCTTTTCTTATTTATCTTGTTGTCCATACTTTAGTAGTGGAGCAGAAGTACCTATAGAGTTTAGTTTTCTTGATATTAATTGTTTGGGATGTTCTGCTTTGGCTTGAAACCTTTTTCTTCCACTTTCACTGCTAGTTGAATGCTTTGCTTAGACAGAGGTAAGTTGTCTTGCTGTACAGCACATCCAACAGAAGCATTGGCTAGTGATCTCAAATCCGGAACCTTGTTTTATGATACACACTTCACCTTCCGTAACTTCAACCTGCTTTTGTCCCTCCATTTGAACTCTATTTGTCCAACCCCAGCAGCATGACCCAAGGCTCCCTGAAGCTTTTTGGTGCAGTGCTGACTCATTGGGCCCAGTGTGTTGTGTGGAAATCACAGGCTATTTCATTCATAGAATACCCGGTTGGAAGGAACCGCAGGGATCGTTCAATTCCAGTGCAGCTCATCGCCTTTCTGCCCTTATGTGCCTGGCTGGATTTGCTGCTCCCTACACTTTTCACTACAGCGTTACTGGGTACCACAGGGCATGTTCTGAGTATCTAGGAAAAGATGCTGGTGGCATCTCCTTATTTCTTTTAACAAGGTACTCTGTATGTGTGTCACCTAGAGTTTGTGCTGCTGAGACTAATCCCTCAGTAATTACCACTTTAAATGTCTCGTAATTATGAGATACATGAGGGATTGGATATCTTCTTTTGTCACACTTGCCAGTTTGATGCTTTTGTGTCACACTACTTACCCATATGTAGTTTCTTCATTGCTTCCACAACAGGAATAGTTTCTTACTGTGTCCCAGACGTATTTTCTGAAATGCTGGGTAAAACTGTTGCTCCTTCCATGCAGGTGCCAGACTAGGTTCACCAAACATGCATATTCTTCCCACCAGATGATAGAATATATTGCACAACAAAGGCAGATCCCAGCAGATGTTCCTCCTTAGCCTTGATGTCTGGTATAGCCGTACTTAAACCAGACTGGCTTCAAAAATGAACATCTAACAGGTTGAAGATTTGTTGGCAAATGGTTTATAAAAGCAATATAACATTTGGATATATAATAAAATCATAAGCATTAGAAAATCTTTTATAAAAGTCTGGCTAATCAGCTCCCATTTCTCAATGGCAGGCGTCGGTCAGTTGTTCAAAATGGAATCTGACCGAAGATCAGAGTTGTAGGCTTAAGGCCACAGAAGATGCAGGTTCACACCTGTGTTGCCGGATTTGTTCAAGGTTCTCGAGTCCGCCCACACAGCTGTACGAAAATAACCAGATGTACTGAACATACTGTGCAACTTCTGCCCTCTTTTCCAAAATCTGGAACAACTCCTACAGAATTCCTTCAGGCTTCCTGCTGGTGGCTCAGCTTTGCCACCCCACTGGAGGTTTTCTGGGAATGTCACTGGTTGAAAACAGCCTACGAACAAAGCATAGCTCCAGCATGAAGTACACTGTCGTGTTAAAGATGGTTTGAGGAGAAACTGCTGTAAGCACTCATGTCTGTGGTGCTTCACAGGTTTTTTAGAGTATTGAAACACATTTAAAATGTGTGTTTATGATTTTTACCTATATCTCTGGATGCAGTTTTGGTCATTGTTGCTATTGATTTAAAGTACATGTTCATATTCTTAAATCTCATGTGAGCATTTTAAGAATGAAAATGTTTATCACTTAAGTACTGAAAAGTAATGTAAACTCTCCTTTTTACCTGGCACTGAATTAGTTATGCCTAACACAGTATTTCAGGTTTTATTTGTAATGTGCACACTAATGATCATTAGTTTCTTTAATTCTTCCCGCTCACTACAATGTCTCACAGAATGTCCTCCTTGATATGATCCTTTGGAAGGTTGTGTTCAATCGAGACAAACAAGGAGAATATCGCCTCACCATACCCCAGCCGCCTCAGGTTGGAGACGAGTCTTTTGCTGTCATCATTTGAGTGCATGCAGATGAATTCAGTTTTGTCATTTTATGTTGTCTTATCTCAATCTTAGGACTGTTTAAATTAGATTTCTGTAACTAAAACCAGAAGCCTTTCCTTTTAATATTCTAGATTTTTTTTCCTTGTTGACTCTTAAAGAATTTAACTCTGTATACAAGAACTGCCAAGCAAACCCAGAGAATTGCTTTTAAGACTTTTCTCGCTTCATCTTCAGTTTGCACATTAGCAAATTTTGTTTGTGATGTCAGGAGTTAGCATGCTAGGACTGGAAACATCTTGATTTGCTTGGAAGCAGAATTGCTGGCTCTAATCCAGTTCTTTATGAAATTATTTTGGTTTAGAGTTTTAGATCATTGTCTGAGAGCAGTAATTAACATGTACAAATGAAATGAAACAAAATGGCAAATGAAAGTACGTTATTACTGCTTCAGATGGTTTAGGAGATGGAAGGATTTGGCTTCTGCTGTTCGGGTGACCATGAATCTTGGTCTGGTCTGCCCCTCTGTCATTAATATGTGAAGGAAATCTATGCAAATTCCATAAAGACTTTTTCTTTAAGCCTGTCAGCTTATGACTTGTAGCTGGTCGTACATTTGTTCCTGCTAGAGTTACAATGGTTTATTTCTCAGCACTAAATTTTATTAAACATATTCACTTCAGATTTAGGCTTGTCCTTCTGAGGCTGTTCGAGAACAAATTGCTTTGTGTTCACTGAAGAATGGAAGTTCTGCTTAAGGCTTATGTTTGGTTCAGTTCACCAACTGATAGAAATTCAGAGCGTGAAGGAAACCATAGAATTGATCTACATTAAAATGTCAGCCCTGCAGACTGTGGGTGCTTTTTGGCACACAAGAGGGATTGGTTCTGTCTTGAGAAAGAGGAATGGTGTTTCTCTTATCCACCTCGTTAAGTTGCATGCATTTGGGACTGGGAAGGGAAAAACAGGAAGGAAGACTTAAGCTCAATAATTTGTGTTTGTTTTAATAACTATTAATGTGTGTAGGACTTAGGTTTCACAGTATCAGCAAGTTAAATTCAGCCACTTTCGGCTGGTTGGCCGCCTTCAGTTAAACGAGTCATTGCTTAAAAACATAATTGAGACTCTGTGAATTTAACTGCTTTTTCTAGACCAGGCTTTTATTTTTCAATAGTAACATCGTTTAATGATGCCTGTTATATCTGTGTTTATTGAAGCTATTATAAAATATGCAATCAAGCTGTTGGTGACCTTAGATGTTACAACAATGCAGAATACTCATTTTTTCTTAATGTTTTTAAAATATTATGCTACCATAGTATAGAAGAGATGGTATAACAGATGACTTTCTGTACTATACTTTGTAGGTCCAATGTGACAAGGCAATAATAAATTAGAAACTAAAATAATAGTTTTTCTTCTAGAGATTTGCTGTGTTGTTAGTTATATTAATTTGTTCTCATGGTAATCCAGTTTTCAAATCTCTTCACTTCTGCAGGAGTCTGTGGTTCGCTGTGGAGCCTGTTTCCTTTCTTCCCTGTTTGGTTGTAGAGAGAGGACACCAAAAGCCAAGTATATGCATCTAGCTCAGGAACTGCTGGTTGATCCAGAATGGCCACCAAAACCCAGAACAACAACAGAAGCGAAAGTACCATCCCAAGAAAATGGTTCATATCAAATCATCACTGTAACGTAGCAGTGGATCTTGGTGGCATGTGTCTTTAGTAGTGTTCAGAAGAATGTAATTGTAAGGCTTCATTTGAAATTACGGTGTACTAAATGTCAAATTTGAATGCAGATGTTTCCAACTGTGTTGTCTCTCAGAATACAAAGTTCAGAGCCAGACATCTTATGGCTATACATTTTTAAAATGTAGGTTACCTTGGGCAGAACAAAAATGATTGCATTTCCTTCTACCTTCTTTCAAATTTCATTGTTCCTAAGTGAGATGTATTTGAAGGTTTAAACTGCAGGGCGGTTAAAACAGGTTCACTTGCTTTGCCTGGAGTATCTTAATCATTGTTCTAACCTGCTTACCTGAGCACGTGTTCATGTAAACCCTATGATGTGACGCTTTCATGGTCGTTCTGGAGGCACATGTTAACCTCGTCATGCCTTTTTTTTGATATTCACTGTCAAAAAGCTTTGTGCCTCAGAATGGTTCTAAAGTTTTGGTGTGTGTACCTCTGAAGTTTGTCCCTGCTAGTAAGGAGTGTTTCCAGGTGTCATGTTTGGGTTTCAAGTTTAATTCTTTAGTCTGCCACAGCAGGAATTAGGAATGCCGTAGAAGCAATATGCTCTGTCCTTTAGAAGAAAGCACATTGCTTTCAAGTGGGTTCTTTGTTTCTTTTCTAGCTAAACCCCAAGGAAGGGCTTAGGTGGCCTCCAGAGGAGGAGGCACTTGGCTACGCTCAAGTTTTTGGAGAAGGAAGGCTAGAGAATCTCAACACTTTCTTCTGACTCATGTTTTATTACATTTAGCTATGCATTTCTCCACAGACCTTGCTTTTTCCAGCAGAAGGGTTGGATTATCCCTTTGTGCACCAGGTTTTTTTGTAAATCTTAAGATAATTTTCCTGTATACCTTGAAGCAGTGAGGCCAGAGTTACTGCTGCAAGGGAAATGGGGGTGGGAGGGAGGAATATTTTCAAATGCCCACGCTTGGGATTTGTGCATGTTAAGAACATATGCATTTCAAAGATTCTGCCAGTATCCTAAGCACTATATGTAGCTGTATGAAACAAAATTAAGATTAAATAGATGAGCTAAAATCTGTCTTGCTGCAGAACTATAAGGCTTATGTGGATTTTGTTTATTGAAGAAGAAAAAAAAAAAAAGCTTGCATCACCAATAATGCTGCTTAAGCACTTGGGGTAGTGATACATCATTTTGCCATTAGGCGGTGGCAAAACACAAGACCACTAGAAAAATAAGTCTGCAAAGATGTAGAGGCAGGCATCGTCTTCATGTTCAAAGCTTAACCCACAAAACAAATGTATCTCCAAACCATCTTCAACTTGGTAGACTTTCAGAAAAGTCTTCTTTGTTGTCTTTGGGAAGATGATAAAATATCACCTCTTGATCAGTCTGTTTTGACCAGGTGCAGCTGACTGGTTCAGAGTCCTCACGGCTTTGGGAGGGGATCTGGAGAAGTCACGATTCTGTAGAGATCCTTTAGAGAAGGAAGACGAGTCCTTTAGAGTAGTCATGGAAGGAGGGCCCCAAACTTTCTGGTTAGCTGGGGTCATTTTGAAGTGTGTGTATTCTGATGATGGAATTTGAGGTTTTGTGTTTGTGGGTTGGTTTGTTTTTTTTTTTTTTGTTTGTTTGGTTGGTTTTTTTCAATTTTTATTTTTTTAAATTCCTGTGGAGACAATTTCATTCCAGCATTGTTTTAATATGTGGAGTTTTTCAGGTCAGGCCGAGTTCCCTTGTGCTGTCCTGTGAGGCAGAACGACAGTGGCCCCCACTGCTCAGGTTGTGGTTTCTGCAGCGCTGAACACACTGTGCCAACAGGGAATTTAAAAGTGGTGCTAAATGGTTTGGAAGACTTTTTCCTAGAACTTGGGTGTTTAAGTTATTAGTACTTGGTCCTCAGAAACAATATGCATATATTGTACTATCCTCCAGTCCAGCTGTCAGCTCTTTTCCTGATTTTGTTGTTGTTTGGTTTTGAGGAGTGGAGCAGGAGGAAGGGGGAAGTGGTTTTCTTAGCACTCATTCAACAGAGCAGTGTAAAAGTCTTATTATCGTAGCTTCTTATGGTCATAAACATCGAACAACATTGGTAGCTTTTCAGGGGTCTGCAGTTGTGGACTTGGATAAATCAATTAATCATGAACTTAAATCCGTTGGCTAATTTCTGGCGATGTTGATTTTACAAGATTTTTGTACCGTGGAATAATTGATGAAGAATAATTCTTAGCTGCGTAAGTAACATTCAAATTTAAAGAAAAATAATATTTTAGTTGAAAATTGTTGTGAAGCTATGCATCTTGGACCTGGGAGCTGTGACTTATCCTTAAACTCAAAAGCTTTTGCTTTCCATTTCATTGACCATTTTTGGCTTGGTTGTTCCATCAGAAATGAAAGGAAATATTTGTGTCTTTCCCTTTTACATGCTTTTGCTTAATACTTTCTCTAAACTGATAATTTCTCTCTTGGGTTTCTGAAGCTGCTCTTGCAGTCTTACTCTGGTTAATTAGACTTATCTAGAAAGTGAGGAGGAAACAGCTTATTAAGGTGGGCTTGTCTTTGGAGAACATCTTAAGGAACTCTTACTAAAACTGAAATTGCCAAGTGTCTCCACTTGATTGAGTGACTAATGGGTCAGGAGCCCATTAAACTGGGATATTTTGCGAGTGGAAGCTGGTTTCCTCAAGGTATGTGTTCAGAGTTGGTAAATGTTCTTGAGGTTGCATGCTTGAGCTCTGACCTATTTGCCTCTGGTGCTTGGTCAAGAATAATAAATCAGCCTTTCTGAGAATCCTTCTTGTTGTTGTAAGTTCAGCCACAAAATGAGCTTTTGCATCTTCTGTGATTATTGGAATTTATGCCTTCCTGCCCAAGAGCCGAGCTGGGCCATCTATAATTTTTCTCTTTTTGAGCAGTTTAGTTTTTCTGGTTTTCAGAAATGCAGCAAACTAGATCTGCACTAGCGTATTCAGTTTCTGCTTTGAAGAAACATGCAATTCAGTTCGTAGAGAAAAGAATCTCTTTAATGTTCGTCTTGGAAGTCTAAATTCAGGTGAGCAGACCAATTTAGTGAGCTCCACTAGATACCTGGTAGATGTTTTCTTCCTGCTGTATATTTTGGCCTTACATCGAGGAGTTTGATTTATTATTAAATTATTTGTGTATGCAGACTTTAATCTGTACCTATTTTACTTTGATGTATTAGGATTTGTAAATATTACTGATTTTAAAATATTATTTATGCACATACTTAAAGGACTGGTCTACCCAGAAAAGCAATTGCTAGATAATAAATGTTACTTTTTAGAAATAAATTGCAAGATCAGTAAATTGTATATCCCTCAGGGTTATTTTTAAAGTTGTTTTTTCCCTCTTCCCTTCAGACTCAATTAGCAGTAACTCTAGTTTCATGTACTATAGGACTAAATCTACTGTAAAAAGAAAATGCTGCGAATAATGCTTGAGTAGAAGCGGCTAAAACACCCCCAGAACTAACTGTCCATGTTCATCGTAACTTTAAATTGGAAACTCTTACTGCTGCACTTTTAAAAGTTGTTGGATTTTTAATTCTATTTATTTCTTTCTTTCTTCATGAAGGTTGTGCTGAACAGTCATCCCAAATTGGGTAAATAATCCTGTACTGTATATGTGTATACAGTATAATACTAAGCAGATGTGGAGTCCTTTTTATGCTGCAAATTTTTAACGCTTATGTTGGTCATCACCAAATGAGAGAGCTGAAGTTCTGTAGGATTTCTCCCATGAAATTCTGAATTGTAAACTTAGGTTTTTGTATGTCTAAGGACAAGCTGTGGGGTTTTGACAATTTTTAGAGTCTTGAATATGTTGATTTTATACAGTAAAGCTTCAGGTTTTTAAAGCTATTTTCAACAAACTGCAGCTTGTTTGATAATTATGTGAACCAGAAACTACTCAGTTTATCATTAATTTATCAAGCCTAACACTGATTAAAAGGTTCATTACAGTGCTCTCTAGAAGCTCAGCTTCCTTTTATTTTTAGATCTGAAATTATACCATGTCTTTGTATTTAAAATGTGTACTGCTGCTCTAGAATGGTACCCTGTTGTCAAGAGGCATACATGAATAACTGTACAATAGAATTGTAAATAGACTTGTAAATCATTTTTGTGACTGAAGCTCTTTGAAAATAAAATGAGCAGATATTTTA
Source organism: Patagioenas fasciata (assembly GCF_037038585.1). Lineage (NCBI taxonomy): Eukaryota > Metazoa > Chordata > Aves > Columbiformes > Columbidae > Patagioenas > Patagioenas fasciata. The sequence continues at coordinate 18,675,135 of NC_092528.1, forward strand.
ACTCTTCTCATCAGTTTCATGAAATTACTTGTATTTGTACAATTAGATCCAAAGTGTGCCGCGTGTGTCTGGTGAGGGCGGGTGGAGCAGGATCGGTGCTGTGCGGCTCTGCTGCAGTGGGATGATACTGACCGTGCTTGTGCCTCCTGCCTTTGAGACACTTTAAAGCCAGACCTTGTGCATGTGATAGCAGCTCGTTTCACCTTCCGTTATCCAGCCGTTCCTTCTGTTCTTTGACACATGGGGGGCATTATATTGGAAAGTCTCTTGGGCAAAGGTTTCTGGCTGTGAGCTGTTGCCGTTGGCACAGTCTCCTCAGACAATCACACAGAAATGAAGACATCTTCTCCATCCTGCAGCTCACCTTCTGCTTAAGCATTCATTGGCAGAGCACATTATTTTAAACTTAAAGACAAGATACTTGAAATACCTAGTTACTTAATTACAAAAACTTAATCTTTCCATTCCAAGCTCATATTTTGATAACTTAAAGCTTTTCTCCCTTCAGAATCTTCCAGGCTTTAGGTTTTGTTGGCTTGGGAGTCCAGAAGACTTGGAAGAAAAACAGAAGCCAAATGGGTCAACCCTGGATTGCTTATCCGAAGTGTTAAGTAAAAAGACTCTTCATTCCTTGCTCAGATTGCTTTGACTCCAGTCCTGCAAGAAAGTAGAAGTGGGAGCAGCCTTGTGAAGGTACATAGCAATCACTTGGTTCTTTAAAGTAGATGGGTCCACTCCTTTAAAACCTAATACACCTGTGTAGCAGACTGAAACTGTCTATAGCACGTTTGAAATTTCTGACCGTAATTCATGTTGAAATGTAGATTTCTGACTTAACCCAGATTTGCATCGGCTTGCTCGAAGCACATACTCCAATATCACTGTCGAACAAGCTACAAGTGTGTTTTGTGCTGTTGCATGTGTGCCTTCAAGCTTTCTCCTGTTCTGTGAGTGTTCTCAAATTCTGCATTTGGAGTTGCCTGCAATCCATGGAAGCAGGTTGCTTACGCAGCTAAATGTAGGCAAAATCTGCTCTGAAGCTTAAAGTGTTCTTTGGCCTTTCACAGTAGTTACGCAAATACGGGTGAAAGTGTTATCTAGAGGATGCGCTTTGCTGGTTTACTTCCCATTTAAAGTGCAGAATCATGGTGAAGCCTGATTGCCTGCAATGCTTCTAGTAAGTTCCTCTAAAAAGCAGATAAACTTTTAAGGTACAGTCCAAAATTCCTTTTTCATGCTCATAGGAGTTTAGAAACCTGCAAGAAAGTAAAAAAGTTAAGCACCATAGTTAAGCACGACCCCCACTCTGCCTGTGGGCTGAGGCGCTTGGTGCTGGCATCCTGGGCTCAGGGGCAGGATGGTGTTTGAGTTTATTGAGGTGGTGGTGTCACTAGTGTGAGAGAAGGCCAGTTTTCGGGTGGGGGGGTTACTAGTAGGGTGAGGTTCTCTGAAAGATTCTTGTTTGACATGGAAAAGTCATTTGGAAGGGTGAAATCTCATGGCCTTATTTTGGTGACTTACAGTCTCATTCGAAGAGTTGTAGGAAGGCCAGTGAGGGTTTGCTTTGCAGCATCACGTTGCTGGTAGCTGACACCACCAGATACTGTGTCCTTCCATTCCCAAGAAAGGGATGCAGATTTTAACAGTCTGCAGTACGCTGAACCCAACCAAGAAAAGTACTCCCTTTTGCCTGTTTTTGATGCAGCAGCTGGTTCTGATCCATGGTGGTGTGTTCTTGTCAGCAGTTCAGGCATGTGAGAAGCTCTGCTGTCCCACCTGACTTCTTGTCCCCATGTCAGTTTGTGGGGTTGGTGTGGGAGAGCTTCATCCTCGGCCCCGGAAAGGGTGTGTTGGGATGGACCTATCCTGGCTTGGGGGTGCTGGCTGTTCCAGTTGTGTCTGCAGAACTGGTCCCAGCTGCTGCTGCTCCTGCTGCTCAGCCGGGTGCTCGACTTCCAGGTTTCTGGTACCTTTGGACTTGGTGATTTCACTCAGAAAGTATTTCTAAACTGTGGATTTCTGTTTGACTTGCTCTTTTAAATATTATCATTATAGCTACAAAGATTGCTTTCCTGTTCCTCTTTTTGTTTGGAAATCTGTACAGCTTTCCAACTTCTTGGTATGTTTCATGCGGATCTACCTGTATTGGTACAGTTTGGCACTTCTTTCCTCTCATTTCATCGTGTTTTTAATACCACTGATAACTTAATATTGTGTTAAGCTGTTAAAATGAGACCGGTCAGTTATCAGAGGCTCACTGCTGTCCTGTGCTACTTGAGCTCTTGTGTGTTATTTCAGGCTATGTCAAAAATAGCCTGTTGCTTCTTGTGTGTTCTTGGGCTGTTCCAAGAAGTGATCTCTTGCAAATGCTGAGAGATGATCTAACAGAACTGTGTGCTGTTCTGCTTTTGGCCACTTAAAATACAGGACACCCTTTTAACCTCCATTATCTATTTTTGCAGGCTGATCTTTATTTTTAAACCTCTAGGTAACCTACAATTAACAAATATTGTGGGTGCAGGACCTTTTGATTTTTTTTTTTTTTTCAAGAATTTCTGCATGTAACTTAACATAGTGCTTTTCTGTTCAAATAAATACATGCCTTATGACTACTTAGAGTTTCATCATGATTTTCGTTATGCTTTTATTATACTTGACTAGTGCAAATATAAACAAGGAATACTTGATTTACGAAAGTGCTTTATCTGTCCTTCTCAGTGTAAGGTGAGCACTTCAGAAATATTTGCAGTCAACAGTAACAGAGATTTTGAATTTTGCTTTCAAGCCAAGAGAGATTTCACGCACATTTTTGCAGGCTTTATGATATATTCACACAACTTTGGCTGCTAAATTGTCAACTACCTGTGATCAAATCCTGATTCTCTCTTATCTCTTGTAACAGCTAATGTTTCTGGCACGTCGACAAGGATGTTGGTGTTTCATTTGTCAGTGATGATCGAGCTTTTCTTCCAGTTGGATGCATCTGTTTGTCCTGAAAAGTGTGACTGCTCTTCGAAAAATGCAATTCATTGCTCTGGTCCCCACATAAAAGACCTGGAGTTGTTAAATCTGCCTTGCAACATGACGACGATTCACATAACGGACACTAATGTGACGTACTTGCGGGATGTTTTTTCTAGGATGGTGGAACTGCAGCATCTCATCTTGTCTTCAAACAACATTTCTCTGATTTCACCAATGGCTTTTAAAGGCTTGAGAAGGCTAAAAGCCCTCAAACTGCTGGATAATAAGCTGGTTGAACTTCCCCCAGAAGTGTTTGATGACATGGTACAGCTTCAGCAATTGATCATTGAAAGTAACAGGTTGAAATCCATCGAAGAAAATCTGTTTGACAAACTGGTTAGTTTGGAGGAGCTTTTCTTGAACAAAAACCAACTCACAGCACTTCCTACTGGTGTCCTGAAGAAACTTGCCAAACTCAAAGTACTGAATTTGTCGAGAAATTGTTTGGCAGTGCTGCCTAGAAATATATTTAGTGCGTTAACCAGGCTTGAGAAGCTGATGCTGTATTTTAACAGGCTGTCTTCAGTAGAGTCTGGTTTGTTTGATAGCCTGAAGGAGCTGCTGGAACTCTTCCTGCATTCCAATAACATCCAGTCCATTGCTCCTGATGCATTTCATTGTCTTCAGAAACTGAGAATCCTGACGCTCTCCAGAAACAAGCTTGAGGTTTTGCCTCCTGGGCTTTTTCTGCACTTGCATGACCTGTCTAAATTGACCTTGTACAAGAACCCCCTCAAGTCTCTTCCAGAAGTATTGTTTGGAGAAATGAGGCATCTTGGTAGCCTGTGGCTGTATCACACAAAGCTCTCAACAATACCAGATCTTGTGTTCAGTAACTTGACAAATTTAGAACTTCTTGTGCTGAGTTTTAATCCAGAGCTTAGTGTTCTTCCTAAGAATGTATTCAGTGGTCTGAATGAACTGCGGGGCCTTTCTCTGCATACAAATAATATTTCCAGTCTGCCAGAGGGCATCTTCCAGAGCCTTCAGAAACTGCAGAACATTTCCCTGTTCGATTCCAGGCTTGAGGCTCTTCCTAGAAACCTCTTTCACAATCTCAAGCACCTTCAGAAAGTTTATCTCAATAGCACTAAGCTGCAGTCTCTTCCTGGAGAAATCTTTACTGCTTTACCTGAGCTGCAAGAAGTTTTCCTTGATGGCAACCCTTGGAAATGCGATTGCCAAATTCTTGGCTTCCAAGAGTGGCTCCAGAAGAGCAGGGAGATAGTTAGAAATGTGCCATCTCTGATGTGTGACAGCCCGCTGGCCCTGCAAAATGTTTCTCTTGTGGCTCTAACAGATGATCACCTGAAGTGCCTGGCGGCCACAGCCAATACAGACCAGGTGTTCAGCTCAACTTATTCCCCGGCTTCAGCTTCTCTTGTGACGGAGCACTTGACATCATCTCGGGAGACTGCTGTAACTGCAGTGTCCGACGTGGACACCAGCACACCCACATCAACGCCTCTTGCAGCTCCAGGTTTTACCTACTCACATGTTGATGTTGGACAGCCTTGGTTTCATGTCTCAGCGGTTCCGACCCGAGCTTCTCCCAGCGTTGTAATAGAGACTGACAGTGTCAGAGGAGCAGATACGACGACTCTTCCCTGGTGGGATGAGCTGCCAGCCCGCAGGAGTGCCAAGCCCTATTTTAATACCAGAGTTGCTTATTGTCAGCTATTCTTGTGCCTTCACACTTTGATTTTAGCGCTCCAGACTGTAACCATTGTGCTCAGTCTGTATGTGATGGGTAAAACCAGGCAGCTCTTGCACTCCCAAAATACTCTTACTCAGCCTGTGGTTCTGATAAAATTTTTGAGAAGATAGATGGTACCAGACGGTACCAATCCTCCAGAGAGAGGATTGGGAGCACTGTTTTGGATGTGTTTTGAGCATTTGGGCAGTTCACACTTGATTCAGATGTGGATTACAAATCTTCACAGCAAGAACCATAAAGACCTTGTTTTCACAGTGTCATGAAAATGTACTTTTATGTACCTTACAGGGTTTGCCAAAAGTAATCACTGTACATTGCTACAGCGCTCGGTGCGCGAATCCAGAGGGAGAGCTGAAAGAAAATCTGTGGTCACCTCTGTGTGTGGTACTGGTTTCCTGTTGCTGCCAGACACCCACCTGCCCTCAGAGGGACTTGGCATCTGCGTAGGAACATGGCTTCAACCATGCTTGAAAGGTTGGCCATGGTACTCAAAATACCATATGCCACCTGCAGTATTTTGTCTCCATGTTGAGAAAATAAACAGTGTTTTGAAGGGGAGATGCTGGAAAAGACCTTTTCAAAATAGAGGTGGGGGCAGAACGATACGGTGCAAATGTCTTAGTTTTTGCTTTTTGTCCTCAGCCCCTTCCCAGGACGTGGCAGGAGGAAGGGCTACCATTTAAAGCTAGCAGTGCTTTACTCTAGCTTAGCCAGAGGAAGATAAATAAAATGCTGGGCTTGGAAGTATAATCTTGAGGTATTTTGTTGTTTGTTTGTTTTTGGAATTTTGTAACATTTACTACAAATATATATTTTAAGTAAACACTTTCATCCTCAAACTTTGACCAGTGGTCTGAACTCACTGTGTGATGCCATGAGCGTTTAGACCAGCGTGCAGGCCGGTGCCTGGGGCTGGGGCTGCAGGGGAGGGGGCTGGTTTGGGAGCTGGTCTGGACTCAACTGGGCAAGAAGGGGACAATCTCTGCTGGGCTTGGCTGCCAGGCCATAGGCGTGCAGTGGTGTGGCAGGGACTCTGCCTGACCTGAGGGCCCTGAAGTGTCACCAGCTTTAGTGAAGTTGACCGGGGAACATACCCCTCTCCATCACATTGTCGTAGTCAGTAGCATATTCAGTCTTGGTACTTGTTACCTTTTCTTGTTCCATAGTATTATTCCCTGACTTCCAGCCCTTTCAAGTGTTGATATACAAAGACAAGAAGGCAATAGTCTGGACTTCCATCTTCATAGTGAAACATTTTTTAATATTTTGAATGATAGGACTCTCTTAGTCTGACAGCCACCCATCTACTTACAATGTGTTTTGGTAGCTCTTGGATTTCACTATTAGCTTTTATCTTAACTATGTGACTTAGCTTGTTCTTAAAAGCGCTGGTGTTGGGCTCAAAACCTAGAGCTGGATTGAAGTGCCTCTGGATGTGGTTCCCTGGCTCCTTGGGCAGACCCTGTGCTCTGGGAGTCCTTTCACAGTCTAACTGACTTTCTAACTATTGAGGTTTTTCCTGCATGGCCTTGAAATGGCACTTTACAAGCCTGAGCTGAAGAGAGCTTGTGTTTGCTGCAGGTTTGCGGCTCGTTCCCTGCTGTGTGCTCCTCTAGGCAGTGAGAATAAAATAAACTACAGACTGCTTTGTTTCAGGATGCTCTGCTGCTGGATGTGATTCCCCTTCTGGGCTGTGAAAAGAAGCAATGTGCTTCTATGGTGTTAAATAACCATTGTCTTGCTGGTGAGGTTTAACAAAATTTAGCCAGCTTGGTTAAGTAGTAGGTAGAGTTACCTCTGAAGAGGGAGAACTGCAAGTCACTACAGCTGGTGAAAAATGAACTCGGACTAGATAAACAGAAGCATCAGAATATTTGTTGCAATGCATTCAAGAGAAACACAAAGCCAACATGAGGCTTTCATGGTGGTGTTTCTGGGTGGTTACATGCTAGTGCTGAAAAGGAGGCAGTTGTTACAAATTTAGGTTCTTGGTTGGGCAACTGTAATGACCACTTGTTGTTGTTCCAGCTCCAGCGCCGTTGTACCAGTGCCACGCAAGCATCTGCTCGCAGCAGGCAGGAGATAAGTGTAATCTGGACTGGCAAGGGTGAGGCACTGAAGAAATGCACTCGTGGCTGCGGGCGCTTGGATGCACACTGTCTGATTTCTGAGAAAAAGCACCAATTTGGTCACCATATACGTGCATGAGACCCCGATGTCCGACTTCTGGACGAGAAGCGGGTTGGAGGCAGCTGCCGTCCCTCTGACCCCTCGGTTGGCCGCCCAGCTGTGCGGCGGGGCCAGCCGGGTCTGTGCTGCTGCTCTGGCTCTTGCTCAGCAGTTGCTGAGCTCTGGCACACGGGGGCTTTGGCAGCAGCCGCGTACAGTCAAGTGCTCAGAGGAGGATGAGTTGTCTTCACATGCTGTCATCATGAAGGCTGTCATCGGGCTTTCCCCGCTGGAGCCAGCCGGGGAAGTGAAGTCAGCAGACAACAAAAGGCTGGAGCAATGAGGGCCTGGGGTGTTTTACTAATTCTTCCTCTGAGGTGTCCTGTTTTGAGCTGCCTCTGATTCATTACTCATTGCCCAGCATTGCTCAGCCCTTCCTCCAAAACTCCCTGGCCTGGGAAATCTAAGAGTATGCTTATTTATATCCCATCTGTTTTGCCCAGAGAAGGGATGATATTCCAGGTCAGCATGACAGGGCTGTGGCAGGCAGGGAAGCAGCTTGGACTGCTCCTTGGAGCCCTGTCTCCAGGTAGCGTTGCTTTGTTGGTGTCTGGAGATGCCAGTGGCTTGCCATCGCTAGTGTATTGGCAAGGATTTTCCCAGTCCCTGCAGCCCCCACATTCACAAACTGCTGCCTGGCCTCTGCCACCAGGCTGGACCTGGGGACAGTGGACTGGAAGAGGTTGGGGATATCTAATCCCTGGTCCAGAGAATCCTGGCTGCTGGGAGAGGGGTGGATGCAAAGCACGTCCGCACTCAGCAGCTGAGGGGATCAGCCCTTGGCTGCTGCATGGGCCCGGAGTGCAGAGCCATGGTTGGCAGCCCTGTGTGTTAACCAGACCTCTGAGTCCCAGAAGCTGCCTTGGGGAGTGCTCGGAGTGCATCAGCGAGGCAGCCTGGCTGAGGGTCTTCTGTAACTCACTTGGTTCCCTCAAATGCTTGTTCCTGCAGCAGCTGCTCCTGCTCTCTCTGTGTTAGAGCAGTGGGACCCTCTGGCTGCTGTGCTGGGCCCTGGGAGCATGCAGCATGTTTCCAGCCTGATATCACCGCAGCTGCTGCTCTCCTTTGCTTGTTGGGACTTGAGTGCATGGAATCCCCTCCTAAGAGGCTGAAGAGCAGGGTGGCAAGGAGGGAATTTGCTGCTGTAGGTGCTGGCTGCTCTCTGCCTGCTTCCCAGCTGCTGCGGGACCCCTCAAAGCCACCAGCACCCGTGTGCCGTTCTTGTGCATCTGCCCTTTCCATGTCACCTCTGCCGCAGGAGGCCAGTAGCTGCTGAAGGGCCCTTGTTGCTGCTTGCAGAGGAAAGTGAGCTCAGGCGGCTGCCTGCTAAATGCAGCTCAGCCTCGCAGCCTGTAGCAGCAAGATCAGAGCCTGTACCTCGGATTCTGCCTCTCCCGGCGGCAAAGGGAAGGTGGGTGGTGGCAGATGTGCTTGGAGGAGATGCACAGCAGCATTCTGTGGTTCAAGAGCACGTGTGACTGCTGGCTGCAAGGCAGGAGCTCTGGGATCCTCTGCGTGACGTTACTGAGCATTGGCTATGTCTCCCCCAGGCCTCTGACCAGCACAACTTCCCTGGGGAAGCTGATTCAGCAGCCATGATATCAGAGCACAGTATTTCCTAGGAATGACAGAATAGCTGGAAGGAGATGCAGCCAAAGGCACATACCCATGGGACAAGGCTGGGGTTGTGAGTGTTTACAGGCTCTAAAAGTGATCCGGAAGCCTGAAGCTCCTGCTTTGCCACTGCTCCAGGCAGAGACGGGCAAGCTATGGAGGTGTTATGCTTCCATTTTCTTGGCTGGCATCTGGGTTCGCATCCCCTTCCCTGCTGGGTGTTCACGGGCAGATGAGCCCTGGTAGAGCCTCTTGCCTGGGACATGGTGGGTGAGTCCAGCTCCATTGCGGGGTGAGGGGTGCTGCTACAGAGACATCCCCACACTGGGCTCAGCCCCTCTTGTGCAGTCACTGCCATGATGTGGCAGACTTCCAGCCGTGCCTTTGTCTCTAGATGAAGAGACCGCAGGGCGAGGAGCCAGTGAGGCCTGGCAGCAGCTCCACTGCCTCTACTGGCTCCCGCCCCGGCACTGGGGAGAGGTGGGGCCCCTTCCCCTTTGGGGAGCTGGGAAGGGGTCCCTGGGGCACTCCCTGGTGCCAGGGATGGCTTGATGGAGAGCAGCGTGAAGCTGGTCCGGCAAACACCCACAGTGCATGAGCAGGGCCAGCCCACTGCCGTTTACTCCTGCTCCAGCCGGTCCTTCCCCCCTCTCACAGTGCACATCGGACAAGCTCTTTCCGCTTTGGATTATCTCTCCAGGCGGACTTGGCCTCAGGCCCCACATTCCTTCCAGCCTAGCGCTGCCCTGAGCCCACGCCAAGCCCTGCGTGCTGCTGCTATCGCTTGGGGCTGGGGCCAGGGCTGAACCTGGAGGCAATGGTCCTGCTGGCCAGACGAGCCTTGCTGGAGCTCAAGTTTCTAAACACCGTGTTCCTTGAGCTCCAGGAGGGTTATGGTGTGTCTCGTGCTGGTGCGTGGATGGAGGTTAGCCTGCTGGCCAGCTCTGCGGCCCATCCAGGAGCCCATCCTGGGGCTGCTGTTCCTCCCCAAAGCTCCCACTCTGCATGAGTGCTTCCCCAGGGAAGGCAGGACCCATCCCCATCCCTTGCCCCAGATGCAGACAGGACAGCCTGGAGCTGTGAGCAGCGAGGCAGCCCTGGCCTGACTTACCTCAAACCATGGCGGCTGGATTGCTGGCCCTGTGGAGGAGCCGTCTAGTTCGGGCTCCTCAAAGTGTTAAGGGGGTGTGTAGTGTGGAAGGGACCGCTCTAGGGGGCGGGGGGGACCCACTACCAGTCCCCAAGTGACTTAATGTACCTTCCTTCACCCCTCAGCTGTGGTTTGAGACTATGCGTCCTGCTGCATGGCTTAGGCCCAGGGGTGACCCCTCATCCTGGAGCACCAAGGGGACCCTCTCCCCTAACCCAGCCCTCCATGCTCCTTCTCTGCTCAGCAGAGAAGAGTTTGGCCCAATGCCCTGGGCCAGATGGTCTCTGTGGACACCGGGGGCCATGGTGAGGGTTTCTCATAGCGTGGGGGGTGGCTTGCAGCAGTGCAAAATAACAGGGGGGTCCCAGCCCTGCACTGTGGGGGCCTGGGGAGGTCCCACCTCTCCCAGGGGTGAATGCCGCAGGAGCTGGAGGTGTGTGAGGAGCAGGGGCTGGGGCTGCTGGGCTGTGCAGCCCTGCGGCGTGGGTGAGCGTGTTCAGCTGTTTGGCAGATGAGCAATGCACTGTCCTGGCCAAGCCCACAAGCTGCTAATTTTAGTGATTACATGAATTTTTCCAAGCAGTCTCGAGTCTCTTGGTGATTCAGAGCCACTCAGCTTTGCTGCACCCCAGCCGTGGGCTGGGCTGGAGGCCTGCCAGCGTGGATGGACCCATGACCGTCCTGCTCTACAGGAGTGAGGTGAACCTCCCCTAAAATAGGAGATGCTGCTGTTTGGGGGCTCCTGGGACATCCCTGGCAGGGATGGCTTGGGCAAGAGGTCACAGGACAGACGGGAGCCCTGGTGGGGCTGTGAGCCCTGACTGTGTTAAGTGCAAGTGGCTTGCACAGTGTGGCTGAGGGTTGCCTGCTCCTGGCCCTGCCGGTCTCCAGGAGCCCCAGGCAGGGTTACGTCAGTGTGTGAGGGGTAGCACTAGCTGGGACCACTTGACCCAGGACCTCCAACTCTCCTGTGTGATCAGCAGCATGTGGAGAAATGCCTGCAGAGAGTACTGGGGGCTCTTGGGTGGAAGGGCAGGGGCTGGGCTGCAGGGCAGCACCACACACTCTTTGCTCTTCCCTTCATGGTGGTGTCTCGCCTTTGGTGAGGCATCAGAAAGCTGTTTGTGCAGGCAGCAGACATTGAGGAGAAATGGGGGCTCTGGGGAAAGGAGTCACCCCTGCAGCCCAGCTGTGACCATGGATTTTGCTGCCAGCCCCATCTCATGAGGGCACAGGGGCTGGCAGGTACTCACCCTTGGGCTCCATCATCCCCTTGGAGGTGTAGGGACAGGGCAGTGACGCTTCATGCATTCTCAAGTGTGATGTGGGGGAGTCAGGCTTTCTCTGACTGGTGCGGCTGTAGCTGGGGAAGGTCCCCAGGGCACTGCTGGACCCTGGCACTTTCCCATTGATTCTGGTGCCGTGTGAGCTCCTAGCTGTGCGGAGCAGCCTCTCTCACTAAAACACTTATCTCACCCTCAATGACATCCTCATGCTGTCTCAGGGAACTGCCTCTCCCCTCCAGATGTGCAGAGCGTGTCTGTGCACTTCTGTCCCAAGCTCTCACACCCTCTGCCCCTCTCCCTTGTGCGCGGCCTGGAGCGAGCTCCTCTGCGCTCCCCTCCACGAGCGTTCCTCTCTGTGCTGCGGGTGCGGTGCACGGGCTTGTGCTGTTACTCAGCCTTGCTTTATTTTTAGAGATGTCTTGAAAACAGATTCCTCCTTCCCAGCCAAGAGCTGGAGCCAGGTTCCCGAGGCCCGGCTAGAGGCAGCAGGGTTTTTAGCAGGGCTGTTCCCTGGGGTCCTCAGAAACTTTGGGCTGTAGCGACCATAACGTGACCACCCCCCTCCTGGCAGCAGGCTGTTTGGGGGTACCCACCATTGCATCCCCATTGCTGTCCTCTGGGGCAGCACTGCTTGGAAGGCAGCACTGTTTGGAAGGAGCTGAGTCTGACATTCCTCTGTCAGACCGGGCTTGGGTGGTGTTTTCTTTCGGAAGTGCTGGGGTTTAATTTCTGTGTTGCCTTGCTGAAAAGCCGTGTGCTTCTGGGATGAGTCAGAGCAGGCGGGAGCCCAGCAGTGCTGGCGCTGGCAGCGGGCAGACAGAGCCGGCGATAAGGGAAAGATAAGGCCATGAGAGCTCTGCTCTCCTGCCAGGGCTGCAGGGAGTGGGCAGCTCCCAAGCCTGCTGCCTGACCTCCCGCTGCACCGCTCTCAAGGAAGCGGGGAGGCTATTTCGGGAACAACGGCACTGGGAAAATCTGCTATGTCAATAGAGCATCAGCTAAAGCACTTGTGGGTGGTGTTTTCAAAATGCCCCTTCTCTGTGCCCAAATCTCAGGTCTTTTCCCCAGGGCAGGCAGGGAGCGGGAGGGGGTGTACCCCCAGCCTCAGTGCTCACACCCTGGCCAAGGAGGGATCCATGGCCACCAGCATGTCCCACGGCAGCTGGGACCCCTAAGCAAGCTGACATAGCAGCAGCAGTTGCCTTCGGCTGAAATCCCAATTCCCATGATCCTGTCTCCGTCCTCTCAGTCTGGCTGGAAACTCCCCTCTCTGCCCCTGTGGTTTGCTGTTTATCCTGGTCTGGTACCCTCTTTGAACAGGGTCCCTATCCCCTGCGCCCTCCCAGCCCTCGCAGCACACTGTGACATGGGGACGGAGCCAGCCACATGCTGTTTCCTTCTGCAGCAGCTCATTAGTGCCGGCTGGGACCTGAGCAGGGGCTGCTGTGGCCGGCAGAAACATGGGTGGGCTGAGACGGGATTAGACGTGGCCAGGGAAATTCCAGCTGCCCCGTGGTTAGCACGGGGCTGCTCTGGCTCCGGGAAGCCTGAAGGGGACACGCAAGCTGGCTCCACTTAGCTGCTTCCTCCTGAATTTCCGTTCCCGGCGGCTGCTGGACTGGGGCTGCTCCAGAGAGGTGCGTGAGGAGGGGACCTGGGCTGGGTGGTGGGGACCAAGGGCACCCCTGTGCACCTGTGTGGGCTGGAGGGGCAGGGGAGAGGTGGCAGCAGGTGACTCCAAACAAATGGATGGGACGGGCTTGTGCTCTGCTTCCCAAACACACCTGGTGCTGGGCTCCATCACCCATGTCCCAGGGCTACGGATGATAAAGAGTAGAGTATGGGCTGCACAGCAGCCCCTGGGAGATGGCAGCACGTGCAGTGATCGGCATTGACGGGGTCCCTCGGTGCCCACAGGTGCAGCGGCGCTGGTCGGAGCTGCTCTGGACGGTGAGGGCTCTGAAGCAGCCTGGCCTCCAGCTGGCACCAGCAATGCCACTGAGCCCTGCTTGGTGCCTGCTCCTTGGCCAGGCTGGGCGAGGTGTTAGCAGGGCAGAGACACAGAGTGGGTGCTTGTGGGTGCTTGGCCAGTTTGCATCTCCTGTTGGAGAGAGTGAAGGAGAGCTGTGCCCCAGGTAGGGCTGGCATGCTGGGGGGCTGCCTGTGCTGCTGGCCATGGACTGGGGACATGGCCAGAGGTTCTGATGCTTGCAGGGGCTGTAGCTGGGACAGCAAGTGCTGTGCGTGGGCCAAAGTGATGCTGTGGAGCAGCCCTGGTGTGTGTGACAGCACAGGGCGGTATCGTGCCCAGGGGCCTGGCTCTGCCTCACCTGCCCCCATGAGTTGGGGTGCCCAGCCGCATCCCACTGGTGACCAGGGGGCTGCCAAGGCCGAGCTGCTCCCTGGGTGCTGGCTGATGTGAGCGGTGTGTTCGTGCAACCAGCTGCTTGTCTTCAAAAAAGAGCACTGGGGTTCAAGAGAGGGAAACCCAAAACTCCATCCTTGAGACGCTTGCTTTGTTTGGTGAGGAAACAGGAGTTTGAAGCAGCTCTGCTCCCGTGCTTTCCCTAACCCCGACACTGCCCCTGCGCTGATTCATTGATTTGGACGGGTTATATACTGGGAGGGGAAGCGTGAACCACACTCGTCTCTCTTGCCAGCACAGAGCTGTGCTCACTCGGCACTCACGGCTGCAGGACACTCGGGTAAGTCTCTTCTCCACCGCTGGGCCTGGGGGACTCCCAGAGCAGCTCTGAGGGGTGGCGGCGGGATGTGCTTATTCAGCATCTTTTGATTTGATGGAGATATTTGTCTTGCAAGGGTTCTCCAACTAACGGAGCCAGCTTAGGCATTGTGGGTGCTGAAATAGTTACATAGGCGATATATCTTAAATAATAACCCAGAAAGAAAATCAAGGGGTGGAAAGTAACATTTAGGGGGGCCTGAGGTTTGGAGCAGTGGGATGCTGAGGGGTAGGGAATATTTAGCCCCTTGGTCTGTAAGCTTTTTGTCCCTAGAAGAAAAAAGGAGATAAATTGTTCTCAGCTGCTGCTCCTGAAGGGCGCTCCGGCTTGGATGTGCTCTGAGCTGCCTTAACAGGGAGTGACATGAGTAGGACTTTTGATGTGCAGAGCATTTGGGGAAGTTTATAAATGACTCGCTATAAACAAAGCTGTTCTTGGATGCAAATTGTTTCCATATGGGAAACATAAACTGCGCTGGCTTGTGGAGGGTTCCTCCCTCCCTGCTGGAGAGCAAGCACATTCCCTGGACGAGTGCAGGGCGGAGGGTGGGGGCTGAGCCCCCAGCACCCTGGGGTGCAGTGCGAGCCAGGGGCCATGCCCAGACCCCTGTGCTGCCAGGTTTTCCCACCTGGCCGAGCTGTGCTCGGGGATGGGGGAGTTTTTCTCCCTCCCTTGTACCACTCCAACCTGCTAGTGGGCGGCTGCTCGGTGCCAGCCTGGCACAAGGCTGCGGCTTTGATCTGTGGACGGAGGAACCTCCCAGACCAGAGAAGGGACGAGAGGGTGTCCATGGTGGCTGTGCATGTGGAGTGATGGAGGACTGTTCTGTAAAGCCCTCACTCCCCGCAGGCTCTAGAGATTCCCTGGGCTCCAGGCACTACCCTGGGACCAGCCTGCACACAGATGCCCACACCAGACACCCCGCTCTCACCGCCAAAATCGGCCAGGGCTGAGACCTTCTGCAAAGGAGGGGGTGTGGACAGGGCTACCCCCCTATCCAGCCTGGGGTGGAGAGCTGGCAGAGGGTCCCACTGACCCAGGCTGCTGCAGGGTTTATCTCAAACATGCCTGGGCAGTGCTACCAGCACCGACTGCTCTCGGCTCAGCGACAGGAGCTCAGAGCTGCTTGCTGCCAGGCAGAGCCCCGAGGGTGCTGGGGTGGGGGCCACCTTTCTTCCTGCCCCCACTGAGCATCCCTGGGACCCACTCATCTGTGGGTGCTGTGGGCCAGCTCTGGTGAAGCTCTTGGCTGTTTGGCGGTGCCAGGAGGCCAGTGCTGCTGGTAGCAGCTCACCACGCTCGCTGTAAAATGGGAAACTGCGCTCCTGGGCGCTACAGGAGCCAAGCGAGGGGGACGCCAGCAATGCCACCAATTGCTGTGGTATGGCAGCCAGGCGCCCCGGCTCCGTCCCGCTCCGTGCTGCTGCCTGGGCTGTGCCCAGCCCTGCCTGCCCCCCAGCTCTGCCTCGCTGGGGCAGGAGAGCGGCCGCAGCCTCGGGGGCTTCTCCAGGGACACAGCAGCACCCAGCCTGGCAGCAGCCCTGGGGGGCTGCGAAATCACAGTGGCTGAGCCTCCCTCCTTTGTTTTTGCTGCAGGTCCATGGAGCAGGGAGGCTGGTGGCGGTGGCTGCTGTTGCTGGTGGGCATCCAGCTGGCTGGTGGCCAGTGCCCGGAGCAGTGCCAGTGTGTCCGCACTGCCCAGGTGGAGTGCTCCGGTGCCGGCATCACCGTGGTCCCCAGCCCCATCCCTGCAAATGCCATGACCCTCCAGATCATCAACACACGCATCGCTGAGCTGGGTGACGCGTCCTTTGGCAACGCCTCCCTGCTGATTGGGCTGCGTATTGAGAAGAACAACCTGTCGCGCATCAGCCCTGGGGCTTTCCAGTACCTGCCTGACCTGCGCTACCTCAGCCTGGCGAGCAACAAGCTGCAGGAGCTTCCCGTGCAGGTTTTTGAGCCCCTGGACAAGCTGGAGTCGCTGCTTCTCTCCAGCAACCAGATCCTCCAGGTTGAGCCTTCCCACTTCGCCCACCTGAGCAACCTCAGGGAGCTGCAGCTCCACGGGAACAACCTGCAGGAGTTGAAGGAAGGTCTGTTTGACCAGCTCACCACCCTCACCAAGCTCAACCTGGCCAGGAACAACATCGACCGCCTGCCGCCCCGGGCCTTCGAGCGGCTGGCGCGGCTGCAGGTACTGCGGCTCTATGAGAACCGGCTCCGGCAGATCCCAGTGGGTGCCTTTGATGGGCTGCCGGAGCTGCAGGAGCTGGGGCTGCACCAGAACCAGCTGGAGACATTGTCCCCGGAGCTCTTCCTGCACAACAGGAACCTGCAGAAGCTCTACCTGTCCAACAACCTCCTCGCCACCCTGCCAAGCGGCATCTTCCTGCCCCTGCGCGCCCTCACCAAGATCACCCTGCACGTCAACCGCCTGCAGGACATCTCCCCCGGTGCCTTTGGGCCCATGCCTGACCTGCGCGAGCTGTGGCTCTATGAGAATGAGCTCTCCACCCTCCCCACAGCTGTCTTCAGCAACCTCACCCAGCTGCAGCTCCTGGTCCTCAGCAAGAACCGGCTGCGCTCGCTGGCGCCGGGGGCTTTCCAGGGCCTGGGGGAGCTGCTGGAGCTGTCGCTGCACTCCAACGCCTTGCGCCGCCTGGATGCCCAGGCCCTGGAGGGGCTTCCCAAGCTGCAGAACATCTCTCTGCACCACAACCAGCTGCAGGCGCTGCCACGGGGTCTCTTTGGGGCCACCCCGATGCTGCGGAACTTGCAGCTGCACTCCAACGCCCTGGAATACCTGCCTGCTGGCATCTTCTCCCCGCTGGCCACCCTGCGGGAGGTGAAGCTGCACAACAACTCCTGGCGCTGTGACGAGGGCATCCTGCCCCTATGGCGCTGGCTGGAGAACAACCCTCACAAGGTGGGCGAGACACCCCCCCTGTGTGCCCAGCCCCCTGCCCTGCAGGGCACCCCCATTGCCAGGCTACCGCGGGACCAACTCCTCTCCCCTCAGTCCCCCTCTGCCTCCCCCCATCCCAGCACCCTACTCCCCACTCACCCCTCGGAGGCGGCATTGCCGGAGGGCGCCTGGACGGAGCCTCCTGTGGGGTTGCCGGTTTCCCCTCGAGAGGAGGAGGAAGAGGAGCAGAGGGGCTGGTGGGGGCTGACACGCACGCAGAGCGGGGTGGTGGTGGCGGTCATCGTGCTGGTGTGTGTGGCCCTGCTCGCCACTCTCGTGGCACTGGTGGTCTATGGCTGTAGGAGGAAGAGCCATGTTGTGCTCATGAGGATGAAGGCACCCAACGAAGCCTGAGTGCCTGGCAGACCCTGGGGGGAGCGGTGCTGGCAGGGTGTCCCCTCCCCACAGGGCTGAAGGACAAAACAGCAGCTCTGCATCAGCTGCCCTTGCTGATTGGGACAGACCAGCATCACCCCGGCCTGTCCTCCTGTCCTGCTCTGCTTTGCCCTGTCCCTGCTCTGCAGCAGGGTGTCCCCCCAGCGGCTCTCTGTCCCCAGCGCCTCCTGCCTCCAGCACAGCCTCCGTGCCCATTCCCAGCCTGAGAGTGGCACCCAGGGTGTGGGGTGCTGAGAGGGGACCTCTCGAGCAGGGAGACACAGCCTGGTCATGATGGTGCTTACTCCAAACAACAAGGCTTCCCTCTCCTTCCCCTTGCATTGTCCTTTCCAGCACTGCCTGCCCTTGCACTGCCTGCCGCTCTCCCCTGGCCCCTCTTCCCAATTTGCCCCCTGCCCCCATGCCTGCAGCCTCTGTCCCTGCCCGAGCAGGCAGACGTGTCCATCATGCACCAAGCCCCTTTGCCCCCAGCAGAGCTGCGTGTCTTTGTGCTGCTTTGTAGCTCTCCTGTGTCCAGGCAGGGATTCCCGCAGGGCTGGCACACCCCGAGTGACCCAGCTGTGTCCAAGCTGCCTTCCCTGCCTGCAGGCGGGACCAGCCAGCACCTTCCCCTGCCCCCAGCAGCCTCCGGCTCCCCCTGCCTTTGTGCATCTCCCACCCACAGAGCCACGAGCTGGTGTGTGGGTGCAGCAGCAGCTCCCCTGAGCCCCCACCTCATGCTGGTGCTGACCCTTCCGTGACCATGCCCCTGCCTACGGTGTCCTGGCTTGCACCAACCCTGCTGGAGGCAGATTAGAGAGCCAGGTGATGGGTACGAAGAATGCACACAGCTGGACCGGCTGCCTGGCTGTGCTGGCTGCCGCTTCCCTGGGGGCATGTTGCAAATGTCTTTTCCCCTGCGAGGGATGGGAGCCACTTTGGTGCTGAGTATACTAGGGCTGCGGTCCCTCAGGACTGCTGCCCCAGGGAACTGCTCCTTCTGCCCCCCACCCCTGGTCCTCACTGCCCTGACCCCCTTGTGCACACCCTGCCAGGCAGTGAGCAGCCTGGCCCTGCTCCACCTGGCAAAGCTGCATCCTCTCCTCTTGCTCTTCCCACTCCGAGTTGTCCCCCTGTGTGCCCAGGCCTGCTGCCTGTCACAGCCCTCAGGCTGGTGGTGGTGCATGCTGGAGGAGGGCAGCAAGCTCTGGCTGCTCTGCAAATCGCAGGCAGGGGACACACTGTCCCCCAGCACTCCCTGTTCTCCAGCGGCCACAGTGCCTCCTCCAGCTGTGGAAGAGTCCAGCTCACCCCAGTGCGTGGTCCCAGGCTGCCTGGGGATTGCTACCATGGGACAGGGTTCACACTTGGTGTGCACCCCATGGTGCTGGCTGCTCAGGGCACCCTGTGAGCCGGTGTTGGCACACGCAGCCCCATGCTCCTGCACATGATGGGATGCTCCTCCAGGCTGGTACCTGCATGATATCGGGAGATGCGGGACTGTGCCGCAGGGCTGTTTGGTGCTGCTCTGTGACCTCTCTATTAAAGCACAGTTGTCCACCCCCAGTACCAAGAGCTCTTTGTTTTCTCCTCCGCCGTGCACAGCCAGGGAACGACCCAGCAGGGATGGGAACTGCGCTTGATTTCCTCTACTAAGAGGTGTTTTCATGTTGAGGAAAAGCCTGTACAGGCTGGTGGTGCTGAGAGGGGATTAGCGGGCTGTGGTTGCACAGCCCATACCAGCCTGGGCATCAGCCTGTGGTGAGGGACTTAGAAGGGCTTGACTATCCAACAGCAGCACAATGGCTTCTGCTGAATGAGCTGAAACCTCAGCAAGCTTCTTACCAGAGCTGCCAGCAGCCTCCTGTGTGGTTCTTCTCCCTGGGGCAGGACCCAAGGGTTTACCCAGTGCCACCCCGGGGTGGGGAGCTCGTGTGGCTCTTTTTGGAGCTGGCTGCCACTGGCTTGTGTCAGCTGATTTTCTTCATGTGTCACGGTTTGCTCTGCTGGTCCGGCTGAATGCACGTAAGTGTCTCTCCTCTTCCTCTGGGGGTGCCTCCATGGCCACTGCTACCCCAGCCTGTTCCAACACCGACCCTTGCAGGGAAGCCCTTAAGGTGTTGTGTGCTGTTCTCCCGGGCAGGCTGCAGGCTCCCAGGGAGTCCAGCTGGCCCACAGGTCCCTCTGGCCATCCCACTATTGGCTGGGTGCACATCCTGCGCTGCAAAGCACCTGGTGCATCTCAGCATGGTGGTCCTAGGGTGGTTTCTCCTGCTGTGGCATTGACTTGCCTTGCTAGGCTGCACCTAGTTTCCTCTTGCGCACGGGATGTTTGCTAGTCCTGTTCCCCACACAGATTTAATATAGTCCAGGGAGGCTCTTGGGGAGCTCTTGGAAGCAAACATGCTGACCTCAGTGTGGGACCAGTGCCACTGTGACAGCAGCCCCCTGCCACTGTCACAGGGCCAGTGGACATCTGGGGCTGGCACCCGCTTCCCTGCCAGGATGTTCACCGGTGGCTTCCTCTGGCCTCATCTCCAGTTCCTCTGAGGCCGGGTTATTTTTTGAAGCGCTCCAAGGACATCGGTTATTGTTGCCGATAAGCAGTGAGGGTAGCTCCGCCCCAGCAGGAACGGCCTGTCCCTTCCCATCCGCTCCAGAAAACACTGTTCTGTCTCAGCAAGCAGTGTCCCTGCAAGCCTCCCGCAGGCTCGGTGGTGGTCTCCATGATGCCATGCTCAGTAAGTGACAGCCATACCACTCAGGTGGTCTGGGGTGGCCTGGGATGGGTGGGAGCTGCTGTTGGCTCTGTGTGAAAACAAGTGACGTGGTGGGAAGGAACAGCCAAGCCCAATGCTGCTTTGAGCCCTGACATAAGTCCAGGGTAGCCCCAGTTGTGTGGGATGTCTGCAGGTGGGCATTGCTGTAGGGCGGGCAGCACCCTCCATCACCTGCCAGCACCAGTATTTGTCCTGAGTAGGGTGGGACTGGTGGAGGTCTGGAGGCCACTGTCTCAAAAAGTGTCTCCTGTGTGCTGGGAACAGGCATTTGGTCCAGGAGAAGATCCCTCAGGCAGGTTTAATGCTGCTCTGGTCACCCGCAGGGAAAGAAGTATCTGATGGGCAATTATAATAGAAATGTAATCAGTGGAGCTCGCTCCTCTTGTCACTGGGCGCAGAGCAGCCCTGCAGTGTTGTCTGCACTGCCTGTTGTGTGTGGCAGACCCTGGTGTTTCATGTCCTTTCCTGCTCACAGTCCAGCTCTGAGCCCACAGAGATGTCTCAAGAGGCCATGGGTTCTCCCAAGACCCCCACAGGACCCCACAGTTCCCACCTTGGCCACTGCTCTGGAGGATGTGGGGATCATTGGCGAGGGTGGCACTGCTCTGGTTGTCACAGAATTGGGCTGGAGCAGGGCTGGGGTGCAGGGAAGAGCCCTGATGCACAGCACGAGGCAGGTGGGGAGAGATTTAGGAGGGCAGTGCTCCTGCAAGGGGAGCGCTGGGGTGGTGTGGGGGTCCAGGGTTGGAGGGATGCCCCACAGCCAGGGCAGCTGCCTATGTGTCCCAAGAGGTTGCTCTTGCTGCATTTCTGGCTGCAAAAGCTGCTTCCCCAGCAGCACCTGCTTGCAGGTCCAGATTTCTGCTCTCTCAAGGCAGGGGATGAGGCTTGGCTCCTTCTCCAGTGCAGGCTGGTGGTCTGCGTGCTGCTGTGGTCTCTGCTGGCAGGAGGGCTGTCCCTGTCCTGCCCCCCTGCCTGTCAGTGCTACGACACCTCCAAAGTCTTCTGCTCTGAGGAGAGGATGCGGGAGATCCCAGCAGGTCTGCCAGGGAACGCCACCCACCTCTTCTTCGTGGAGACAGCCCTGAGCAGCATCCACAGTGGTGACCTGGGCCCCAGCACCACCCTCACCAAGCTGGTCTTCCTCAACAATGACATCCAGGAGCTGGAGCCCGGTGCCTTTTCGGGGCTGCCGAGCCTCGTTGAGCTAGAGGTGTCGGGTAACTACCTGCCGGCGGTCAGCCCGGGAGTGCTGGGGGTGCTGCCCAGCCTCAGCAAGCTCTCCCTGGGCGACAATGCCATCCGCTCCCTGCAGCCAGGGCTCTTCGCTGCCACATACCGCCTGCAGGACCTATGCTTGGCGAGGAACAAGATCGAGGTGCTGCCCCCCGGCATCTTCCGCCCACTCCGCCGTCTCCAGACCCTGGACCTCTCACAGAATGTCCTGGCTGAGCTGCCAGCGGGGCTGCTGGCCCCCCTCACTGCCCTCCGCCTCCTCAAGCTCAGCGACAACCTGCTGGCACAGGTGCCCCCTGGCGCTTTCAGGGCGCTGGGCCGGCTGGTCGAGCTCCACCTGGACGGTAACCATCTGCAGGAGCTGCCGGCTGACACCTTTGCTGGGCTGGGGGCGCTGCAGCGGCTGCAGCTGCAGCACAATGCCCTGGCCAGCCTGGCCCCTGACATCTTCGCTGGGCTCCCCAACCTCACTGTCCTCAGCCTGGAGGGCAACCACCTAGCTGTCCTGCCTGCCACCCTCTTTGCCGGCACCCCTCGCCTCCTCCAGCTCTCGCTGGCCCGCAACCAGCTGGAGAGGCTGCCCCAGGGGCTCTTCACCAACCTCTCGGTGCTGCAGACCCTGGTGCTCTCACACAATGCCATGGCCCACCTCCACAACAGGGTCTTCCAGGGGCTAGCGGGGCTGACGATGCTACAGTTGAGCCACAACAACCTCTCCAGCCTGCCGGCGGAGCTGCTGGCTGGGCTGCCCCTCCTCACCACCCTGGTGCTGGACCATAACCACCTGGCCCACCTGCCCCCGGGGCTCTTTGATGCCAACGAGGAGCTGGCACGTGTGGGGCTGGCTGACAACCCCTGGGCCTGTGACTGCCACCTGGCCTATCTCCTGGGCTGGCTGCAGGGCTTTGCTGAACCCCTCACCCATGCACAAGCCTCCTGCACCAGCCCTGCTGCTCTCCAGGGACAGTCCCTGCTGGAGGTCTCCCAAGGACAGTTGGAGTGCCCCAGAGCACCCAGTGTCCCCAAAGAGGAGGGCTGGGAGGGGGTGCTGGGGGAGGATGCTCCAGAGCAGTGCACCTACAGCAACCCCGAGGGCACTGTGAGCATGACTTGCAATGCCACCAGCTGCCAGCGGCTCAGCCTTCGCCTCCCTCCTCCTCTTCCTCCTGGGCAGGCAGCGGGGCCCGGGCCAGCATACCAGGGTGCCTGGGTGCTGCGCTCCCGCTGTGGCACGCTGGAGATCAGTGTCCTCATCATGGCACGGAGAGGGGATGAGGCCACATTGCCAGAACTCCCCATTGCGCCCTAGGGCTGGGGCAGGTGCTCCTGCTTTGATGTTGCTTTGGCTACCTCCAAACCAGGCTGGGAACCAGCACCTCATCTTGTTCTGCTCCCCCTGCTGTGGTCAGCAGCCCTCACAGAGCCCTCCGCAAGAACTGGCCTTGAGGTATTTATTCTCCGAGCTTTGTATTTCCTGTGTATTTCATATATAATTAAAACATATATATTAGTTCTGCGCAAACAGTTCCTGTGGTGGAGAAACACTCTTTCCACTGCCTCTGCTTGTGTATCTTTTGGAAGTGGTGAAGGTCTCTGTGGTCCAATGAGCACTGGGCTGGGGCTGTGTGTGGTGTGGCCTGGCTGCAGGTGTGGCCTGGCTGCAGGTGCCTGGTGGTGGGTAGGTGGCGGGTAGGTGTCTGCCTCTGGTGCGCTCATCTCTGCCTGCTGCCTGCTCCAGCCCCGCTCCCCTCAGCAGTGCAGACACCCAGATGCAGCCTTGCACCGACACCCGGGGCATGGGTATGGTCTGGGGTGTCCAAGGGAGAGGTGGGTAAGCCCTGCCCAGCCAGGGATGCGGCTGCAGGGTGGGCTCCAGCCCAGAGCCCTGCACCGGCAAGTCCTGCACTCACCTGGCTGGGCTTGGCCCTCAGCCCCACCATGGCACCCTGTGCCGTGCTCCGGAGAGATTGCAAAGTCCCAGCAGAGCTGCTCATTGCGGGTAAGGCAGGTAAGGTGGGTGGCTTCCCCAAGCGAGCATGTGTGTGTGCACACGTGCTTGGTTGCATACGTGTGTGTGTGTGTGCGTGCACACTGCTTAGTTGCATAAGCGTGTGTGTATCAGGCGCAGGTCGCAGCTCCCCCCGCAGCCGAGCAGTTCTCCAGGCGGCCCCGGGGCTGCCGTGCGGTGTCGCCGCACCATCTTGCGGCCGCAGGGACACGAGCATTGCATTGTATTGCATTGCATTGCATTCTTCTGGTATTTTTTTAGGTTCATATGCTGATCAGAAAGAATATCTGCAGCTAGGAAGATTTTTAGCCACTGGATTTATATAAAAAACGTTTTCTTCTGTTTGCTCTCCTTTTAAAAATATGTTTGAAAAACATGTTTCTCGTGTTTTTGTTTTTGTTTTAATGTTTATCTATCTTACATTTCCTTTGTTCTCAGAGTGTTTTAGGGTTTCCCCGTTCATGAAACAGAACCAACGTTCAGTGCTCTAAAACATGTTGCAAAAAAGCTGGCATATTTACAACAGGCTTCTCATCTAAATATGGAAGATAAGAGTAATTAGTCACGACACAGCTTGATAGTGACCATTTGTGCTACCAACCTCAACTATGCCTGAATTATCTGAATTAGTGACAGCAAAAAAGCAGAAAAGATTGGTTTGGGTTTTGTTTTATTTGGGTTTGTTTGTTGAGGTTTGTTTTGGGTTTGTTTTGGTTTAAAATACATGGCTATTTCAGTTAACTGGAAAAACAAAACAAACAAACAAAACCCAAACCAACCAACCAAACAAAAAAACACCCAAACGGTAGGGCCCCAAGTCTCTGTAGAGCATTATGACACAGAGCCACTTCCAGGTGGTGTTTGGGGTCTGCTCCCCCTGGTGCGCCTCCCAAGTACCTGGTGATCACCAGCAGTTTGGCTTCCTGCTTGTAAAATCACAGGTTTCTCCACTTGGCTGCTAAAGAGCTTGTTTGTATCTCCATGCATTCACCCCACACGATGCAGCTGGACCAGCAGTAGTGACTGTAGCAACAGTACGTCTGTCAAGAACTGAGGAACCAGCAGGAAAAGCAGCAGCAAAAGCCAGGTATTCATCATCATCATCATGAGCATAAATACAAAATTAAGGATGAGTTCCTGCAGGACCAGAGTCTGAATGTTGGCTTAGCGCCACAGGACCTCTGGTTGCTGGACAGCTAGTTAGTGATAAAATATCTGAAAAATGTGATTTTTGCCATTATCTCAGCAAACCACCTTGTGAAGATCAACAGTTTCTCTGACAGTTTCTCTGTTAGAATCTTCATGACAACAGAGTTTGGTTTTGTTTCCCTCAGCCAATCAGAGCTGTTCAGGTGACCATTGCACCTCCCTCCTCCTCCAGCTCCGAGCAGGAGAATTAACAGTTTCTTCCATGGAATTCCTGATGCAGAATCCTGCCTGTGCTCGAGAACCTTCTGTTCTAGGTTGGTGCTTGGCAATATAAAGTCATGGAAGTAGCTAACAGAGCCGCTGCAGATTGTGCTGAAGATGCTGGGAGAGGAAAAGCCAATAATGGTGAAAAGAGACCTTTACACAGACCCCACGTTTCCAGCCAGCAATACCTCTATATTTTTTATTATTGTAACCCACCTGCCCAATTCAGAGTCAGATATCTTGGTTGAGGCCTAAGGTGAGTTTTAAGTTATATAAGACTGTGATTTTAGCAGAACTGAACTTTAAGGTAAGTAAATGGTAGTTGGCATTGAAGGACTGCTTCTGGGTGTTTTTATTGCTTAGAAATACAGAAGTGATAAAAAACAATGTATATCAGTGTTAACAATATCGGTGTTCTAGTTTTTAAGTCTGGGTGCTTGTTTGTAGGTTTGATTTAAATCCTGATGTAGAACTTTTGAATTTCATGGCAGTAGTTGAAGTCCAGATATTTTGTTATAAATGTGTTTCATTGTGCAAATAGTGTCCATATCAAGTTTAAAAACAGCATTATGTCATTCCCAAATTTTTAGATATATTGCATAACTGTCTTGAAAACAAATAACTGGCTTTTAGAGTTTTTCAGAAGGGTACTGCTTTTTTTCAGTCAATTTCTTTGACAACAAGAAAGAAATAACCTTTTTTTTTTAAGGTTATAACTTGTCATATGAGTTGTATTGCTCTTAAACTTACAGCTGGGTTTCAGAGCAAGCAATGCAAGAGCTAAAAAGTTTCATTTATTTAAAGTGAAGTATTCATGGTAATGCCTTTGTGTGGAGGGGAAAAAAAAGGCTATAAACATGTAATGAAGAAAAAAAAAAGTTGTCCTGAGCGGTATTGTTTTTCTGCAGTGCATCTGGGGCTGGCTGTAGAGCAGTGACAGAGCTATTGGCTGTCAGGTAGAATTTGCAAACAAATGACTTTAGGGAGGCCTAGTGTACAGCTTTCTGCTTTTGCGCCTTACACCTCGATTACTACTGAGGGCTGATCAATTACTTTCCATATCTTGCAGTGTTTACAGGTGAGAGAAGAACCATTTTAAAAACTGACTTTCAGATCTGTTTAAACGTTCAGGACCTTGCATTTGAAATCAGCTGTTTTGCTGCCAAGTAATCTCTTTTTATTTGCCCTAGGAAAGGGTTTTCTCCTATGCTGTGTCCACATACGCAGGCACGTTGCAAGAAGAGCCAGAGGCCATGAATGCATTGCAAAGAGCAAGTTTTCTTTTAGTTACCTCTCTACTGGGGGATCTCTGAAGCCACACCTGAGCTCCCAGGCAGAGGTGACACCAGCGGGGACGCAGGTGCTGGTCAGTTCAGCCCTGCTGGAAGATCACTGGGCCGGCTGAGCTCGCCTGTATTTCAAGGCTTCAGGCAGGCGCAGCTTCCCACTCTTTCTCACAACAAAGCAGGAATCTCAGACACAGTGATAAGGTGCTTAGAGTTTCTCACAGGCCTATGTTATCTAACACAGAGCTTCTACTCATCAAGCATGCAAGGTCAGTAAAACAATTAGTGTGATGTATGTGCTTTTTCTACAGACAGGTGCAAGTCACTTGAGCGTATTTACATTTAACTAATCTCCTCACCAAATCTTCTGCCATATCCCCATACATACGCTAATTTGGAGATTTTTTTTTTTTTTTGTATCTTGGGATGTGCAGTGCCATGTGAACGGCATCAGTTTTGTCTGTCACAGCTGATCTTGTGTCTGGCAAAGAGTCTTTAACTTATTGGTGCCTCTGCTAAGGTAGCATGTGGTGGTGATATTTATTTACTAAAATCCATGTGGGAACTAGATTTACCTCACATAAAGTACCTGCAAAAACAGTCACAAGGCAGTACTTTGTTATTGCTTGCTTTGGCTGCATCTGAAAAGCAAATAGTCCAGGGGTAAAAATTGCATGATTTTGTGAGAGGTCTCTGGAGCCCTCCCATTCCCTGACACATCTCCTTAAACTCTCACACAGGATTTGGCTCTAACTCCCCTTCTTTTAATTTTAAGACATTTGTTCTACTCCTCAGTTATTTTCAAACAATCTGCAGGATGTACAAGTGAAACAAGGAATTTTGGGAGACTGTTGGTGCCTGTGTGTCAGTGTAGCTTTGCAGAAGAGTAAATACCTACTGAATAAGGTATGGAGCATGTTCTTGTTTCATGTTTCAGATGTTTTCTTGACCTGCTTTACATTTGTATCTTGCTCTTGAATCCCAGGCCTCAAAACTGAATATTGACTTTGTTATGCTTAGTTTTACTGTTTTATGGTGATTCCTCCCCCCCCGGTGATTATTGCAAATAGTTATCATTCAGCACATTTTACACTTTTTTTTTGTTTTTTTAATCCTTATATGTCTTGATACTTGCTTGTGTCATCTGGATAATCTCTCTGGGTCAGCCCCGCTGGGCAGGTGAGTTGTACCAAGGCTGTTTCACCTGTCCAGTCTGGCAGCTGGGCACTGGGTGGCAGTGACCATCAGCGATCGCTAACAGGGGGAAGACACAGGCTACCTGATAAACATGGTCTGAGGTTTGTGATTCTCACTTTCCAGGACGTTGTTTGTTGGCAATAGCCAGACGAGTTCCTGTACATAGAACGTTTCCCTCCTGGCCACTGGGTGTCAGAGTTGGGCCACAGAATGAAAGCACAAGCTTGTGTCACCTGTGTTTACTGCATAGTGGAGATTTGTCTACAGCTTCCGTTAAAAACAAACAAACAAACAAAAAAAAAACACAAAAAAACCCCAAGAACTGTATATATGTACAGATTCAGTAGTGAGATGGTGTAACCAGGATTTTAAAGCTTTATTTGGCTTGTATTTCTTTAGCAGAGCTAAATCACATATAAGATACATGGTTAATGGGGCAGGGGAGATGTGGTGAGAACAAACTATTCCATAATGCTGCTGCAGAATGAGAGATTTTGCCCCAAGGTCACCCCTGTCCCCGGCTTTGGGTGAGTGGTAGCAGTGAATATCTGTTAAACCATAGTTGTACAATGTGGATGTTTACCATTAAAAAAAAAAAAAAAACCCTTTTTTTTTAATACAGCTCACTGTATCCTTTTCCTTATCATCTGGCTTATTACTGGAGGAAGGGATCACTTCTGGTTCCTGCCAAACCTCACAGCAGACGTGGGATTCGTTGACTCCTTCAGAGCCCTGTACACACACAAATACAAAGGATGAAAAGCAGACTAAAAGAAAGAGGAAGTCAGAATGCCTCTTGAATCTGTTAGCAGGTTCATCCCAAGTGAGCTGAGTTTACAAAATAAACCCTTTTCATCTGCCTTGCAGTTGCGCCATGCACTTTTCTTCCCTCCTGCAGCTGCTGAGCTGCTTACCCCTGGCTATCCCCATGCCACAGTTTAAATACCCCAGCCACAAACCTAAGCAATTTACAGAATTAAATACACCTAAATACCACCTGGGGAAAAAAAAAAAAAAAGAGCACTATGAAGAGTTCAGTATCAGGATATTGAGATGCCACTGTGAGGATGTGAGGACAGAAGACCACCCCCTAAGCATCCCATGAAAGATGTTCTGGCTTTAACTTATGTCTTAAGGGAGAGTGAAGTCATTTTAACATCCAAATGACTTCCCTTTTTCACTGCTTCTCAGGTTAGTGCTTGAAAAGAGAAGGGACATCTCAAGGTGGCTGAAAACATCAGTAGGACGGGCTCAAAAAGACCAGTTGTGAAATAAAGCACAGTGGAGCAGACACTGATTTTAAGAGCTAGTGGATCCCTGGCTTGACTTTATTCATGCCAGGCCAAACTGTGGATGTCAAAGCCATTCACCAACTGCATGAGTCACACTGCAGCATATAACTTCAGATAGAAAGGTTCTATACATGTAGAGTCTCTACATACTACTACTTTGAGTTCTAGAAAGCTTTTATGTGCCTTGCTCCCTTACATTTGAGTCTAAATTCTTCATGCAGTTACACTGGGATAAATTCAGATTAGATCCACAAATTCATAACATTGCAAAAATGGAACAGAAGGCAGACTCTGGTGGTAATGTTTCTGCTCACAGAAAGAAACACTGCAGCAGGAGATGCTGAGGGACTGTGTGTCCTCACACCGCACCTTCTGCCCATTTGCTGGCTGCTGCGGGAAGGGAGGGCTGTATCACTTACTGCTTGGCTGACATTTCATCCAACTTTCTCAAACATCTTTAAAAGCAAACCTAGAAATGTTTGAATCATGCAAGTTCGAACAAAATTCTTTCATTATACTATTTTAACAAGAAAGTCTTTATCAACCATCTTCCAACACCCAAAGCAGCTATGGTTAGGATAAAACTTCTTAGCAGGTTTAATGTAAGATCTACTGTTCAGTTTTTAGCATGGAGATTGCTGCTGGGGTTACCTTTTCTTTTAAATTAGGCAACTCTTGCTAGGAACTAGTCTAGTCTATGAAAAGAGTCTCTGCCAACTTGCCAGCACAGCTATGTGATAGATGTATTGACTTTTAAATACAGAAGAGACAGATCAATTCTTTAGAGAAAGAGTGGTGATATATAACAATATTAAAAAAAAGTTGATCCCCAGCTCACTCTGAAGGATTCCTCAGGCTACCTAGGGGTTTTGTTGAATAAGAAGGGTTGACTGATTTGATTCTTAACCTCTCTCATCAATCCCTCTCTATCGAATCAGAGTAATGCCATAGATCTTTACCTGCTTTACCACTGTGCTGCAAGGGGATATCAGCTGGTGTTTCCAAAACGCTTAAAGACCCGGGACACTGATTTCTAACAATAGGTCATAGGTACTTATCTGTTGAGCATGATTTGTTACTGATTCCGATCAAATTCTTCGAAAGGAGTTTGAGGAGAGTGGTATGAAATGGTCCAAGGCTCTGCTGTACGTTGACACAGCACTGCAGCTTTCTCGCTTGGAGTCTAAGGAGAAGGAGAAAACAATCCAATCAGTATAAATGAACTGAGACTGAGCAGCTGCTGGATGTTTTCAATAGACTTCCTGGTAATGGCTGGTACAATTTCATTAAGGCTTCTCATTTTATTTAATAAAACATTGGATTATTTTATTTGTCATACAGCAACAGGTGCAGGAAAACAAAAGGCACATTTCCTGATTGTGTCCACAAACAGTCCATTACTGGCTGACACAGCAGGCATTCATTTCACCCTGCGTATTTTCTTTATGTGAAAATAAAAATCACTCAGAAAAATACTTATTTTATGATAAAAGACTTTTGAGAGAGGAATTACTTTAGAGTTAGTAACAGCACTATGCAAACGGTTTCGGCGCAAGTTAAAGAGAGAGCTAACAGCACTCGGTAAACATTGATCATGCTTTAGATACTGACCAAAGTATTCTCTACAGGTGGTAACCACCATTAATCCTCATCATGTAAAACAGAAACCAAACACAAAAAAGGTCACGCTTATGATGCATAAAAGTACTCTGTAGCCTGGATGCAGTGAAGGATGTAGGTGCTCACGAAACACTGTTGCAGTTTAGCTTTACTGGTCAATAAATGAAATGCAGAGAAGAGTCCTATAGAACAGGAACTGAGTGACTCCCACCAGCCCTAACAGTAAATGGTTATTTTCTCTTTCTGGCATATAAGCCTTCAACCAGTAATTAAGAAAGGTTGTTGGCTGGGAATCAGAAGATGGAGTTTTTAATTCTTCAGATTGAGGGTGCAATTAAAATTACATTTCCCTTCTTTTACCTTCCTTTAAATAAAAGTGCCACTACAGGATTTGTTTAAAATAGAAGTCTACCAGGAGGTAGTAATATACTAAAAGGTTGTAGAAAATTACTATCTCAGGGTTTGTTTTTTTCTTTTTTTGTGAGCAACATGAGAGTCAAATCACACCTTGCACTCCATGTTGGCTTAACATTTTAGTTTTTTAGTGACCAGTAAGCCATGAATTGGGTTTTATAAATTTCTGGTTCATGTAATGTAGTTTTCAGAGTCTTGTGGCTCCCATCTTTCTTCTAGTTCCCTGAAAAATTCTTTGTTTCAAAGACAAGGAAAAAATAAAAATACTGGAGTGTCATCATGAGCACCAGGAAAGGTTACACTTTGTACAATGAAAGCATTCTGCCACTACACAAATCAAGGAAACACTCCTGAAAATTCATCAACTATGTCCTGCATTTACTAGATTTTCACTGAATAAGCAGAGTTAGAATTCTATAACAAGATGCCTTCGAATTAAAATTACTATGGACATTTTTACCGTTTCTTCTCAACAAGAATTTGCCAAGAACAAACCTGTTACTTTTAAGAGGAGCACCTTGAATGATTCAAATCAACATCCAAATGCACATTGTCTGTTCTTTTAAAAGATACCTAAAAAATAAATAAAAACCTTTTGAAAATGGGACACTGGCCAAATATTTTCTTCTTTAAAAAAATAAAGTTAGTTAAATATTTTATTAGTTAAATATTATTAAAAATTTAAAATCTTCATGAACACCATACTGTCTTTCTGAGACACCAAGCCTTTCAGGAACAGCAACTCCACCGCTGCTTCCTCAGCAGCCATTGCAAAACTCCATTTTGCTAATCCTGTGCTGACAAGGCATAAAATCTAATAGGGCATTAAGTGTTCTCAGCTTGGCAACACCCCATTAAAGGCACATCTGTGAGAAATAAAAGGATTGAGGAAAGGCTGTATCAGATTGGCACTCATCTCTACCTACAAATACGTTCCAGAGATGACGTTCTGCTCTCCCTGCAGTCGACTACCAGCTCTGCTCATGGCAGTTATGTCTGTTCATCACAACCCAGCTCCTTGCTGCTCAGGATATTGATTTTTCATAACATTTTTTCCAGGAGCTCACAGTGTATAGCTGTCCGCACACATCATCAAAATGCATAAATATGCATTTGATCTGCCTGTCTTGCTCACACATGACTTGAGGTGTCCAAGATGTCAACGTAAGACTTCTTGAAATACAAAAGATGAGGTGTAAATTTATTCCTTCTGCTCAACTGGCTAAAAGGGCAGATGGCAACTAGCTTCTGAGGCATGGCATGTCCCAAACAGCAAGAACTGGGGAAAAGTAAAGATTTGCAGCCAACTACATAGGAAGCATACCTTATACTTCTTCACATAATGGTAAAAAAGCTGTATTTATAATCTACACCTACCCTGCCTGAAGGAAACCTCCTTGCCCTACATCAGGCAGCACTGCGGATGAAGCAGAAGCAGCAAACAGAAGCTGTGCAATTCCTTGCTGGTCTTTCTAGGTGACTTGAGAAGCTGCAGTGAACCGTGGAGCTGCAGTGCTGAGCTTCGTCACTCAAGGGAGGAGAGGGTAGAGACCGATCTCTGTTCTGTGAGGACACTAACTTTGTTCAGTCACTCTGTTTCTTTCAGGAACTGATCAAGTTAGATTCTAAATTAGATGGTTTGGTTGGTTTGGTTTGTTTTTTTTCCTTGTTCCTTTCCCCTTTGTCCTAAA
Organism: Patagioenas fasciata; assembly: GCF_037038585.1. Classification (NCBI taxonomy): domain Eukaryota; kingdom Metazoa; phylum Chordata; class Aves; order Columbiformes; family Columbidae; genus Patagioenas; species Patagioenas fasciata. The sequence continues at coordinate 18,707,176 of NC_092528.1, forward strand.
TTCCTGCCCTTACAGTCAAGTTCAACAACAGAACCCCAAATACAAGCAACTAGCAGCAGGAAACAGTCTTGAAGAAGGAAGGAAGCAAACGTCTATGCAAATATCTTGTGACTACAGGGGACATAGAACCACAACACGGTCATCTGCGGAACACATAGACAGCTTTTGCAAGAGATTGGATGTATCATTCATGTACCCTGCTCCTGGAGAAGGCAGTCTCCTGCCTTATTTTCACACCCAGCTGCCTGCATGCAACTATAAATTAATTTCTTAAACCTTTTTATTGCTGCACATGAACATAAATGCAGCCTCTTTAATCAAGCAGGATGGGCTGAAGTCATTATTCACAGAGCATGGTATTTGTCAAGTACCTGCAGATTTTCCTGCAAAGCTGCAAACGGAGCCGCTGCTAAAGAAGAGCCTGACCTGATTTGATACTCCGTGTAAGCAGCTCTGACACAGTGAGAAGGACCTGCCAACGTCAAGCACTTCGTTTGATTTCCAGGGTAACCCATCTTGCACTATCATTTCTCTGAAAAACAGGAAGATGAGATGTAATATTGAAGAGCAGAAAATAATCACTTGAGAGAAATCAGTGAGTAATAAGCAAACTTTCAAATAAGCACCACAGAGGGCCCTGGTAGAGAGAAAGTGAAGCCAAGAAGTAGTGCCAGCATCAACTCAGGCTGTAACGGGCAGCACAGTGCTCCTGCAGGCCGTGGAGCTGACACACTGCGCTGCATACCCTGGAGCTCATACACTTGATAGGATTTTTATCAGCAGAAAAAAAAAATGTCTAAACTGTCCCTGTCCCCTCCTGGTTGCTCATTTCCATCATCCAAGGATCTCCCTACATAGGCCAGTATATAAAGACAGGCATGATCAGAAACAAACAACATCAGAAAGACACCATCCAAACAATTCATTAGCTGCCACTGGGAAAAGCACTTTAGCTGCTTTACTTTGGATTAGAACTAAGAAGAAGAAAACTGGCTATTATTGAGGGCATCATCATTCAGATACTTGCGAGTGGAATCATGCTGTGTACTGGGTGTTCAGAATGTAAAATACTCATCTCAGGTGTAAACATTTTATTGTGATATTGCAATTTGTGCAACAGTCCTAGTAAGTACTGTTTGGATAAGTAAATACCGTCAATGTGAACGCTGCCTGAGATTACTTTAAGCTGTCACATTTTTTTCAGAATACAATACTGATCATCTTGGTTTTCCACAAAAAAACTCAAAGCAAATCAACCAACCAACAACAAACCAAAAAAAACCCAACCCAACCCAAAACCAACCAACAAAAAAAAGCAACAAAACCAAACCATAAAACCAAACACCTTTTTTTTTTTTTCACTGAAGTTATTTAATCCTTGAGATGAACCATGGAAGGAAAAGGAAAAAAGCTCTGCTTACATCTGAATTTAATTCCAGAGAGTTAGTTGCTTTCAAAAGTGACACCAGCCACTTGATACTTTTGTACACACAGATCACACACAGATAGATCAAACATGGATTTGCAATCTACACTGCAAGAAAGACAATAAAGTTTCCCTCCCGGTGGATACCAGACATGCTAAAAATGTAGCTAGTCTATGATCAACAACAGAAGTATAGGCCCAACAAAAGACAGGTTAAATTGAGTAACAGTCAACAAATCCAAAAAGCTCCTAAAGATTTAGCTCCTCTCCTCAGGTCCCAGAAATCAGATGTTCTGCCTAAATTTCTCAGGCAGTCCAATCTGCAGAAAGTATCTAAAAGATGTCATTTATTCCCACCAGTACCTAATATTTAAGAAAGGCAGGATGTTAAGACACCTTTTCCCAGATCACCTATAGACTCACACTAGCAGCTCCTGCTCACCCAACGAGGATCCTGTGGAGGCAGAGAAGCGTCAGGACTGGGCTCTGGAAGGTTTTAGATGTACTTCAATTCACCATCTTAAAACAGATAATGGGTATTCCCTAACCTCTCTCCTAAACTTTTAATTATTAAGACTGAGCAAAACACAGTTGAGAGAGCCTTTTTGCCAAGAAAACTAGTGCTGAGGGTGCCTGAGCCCCCACTGCGGGCCGGGCTCTCAGCCACACCCGTGAGGGGCCCTCAGTGCCCTGACACCGCTCTGCTGACCTTTTATTTTTCCCACACACGTCACATTTTTAGAACAGAAAATGCTGATCATCGGGTATCTAACCATTCCAGTGGCCCCAGGAGAGCCGCTCTGATCAGGTAACCACAGGCGTTCACCTCCCGCCCCCGGAGCCGTCTCACTTCCTTCTGACAGTGCGTGGGGGGAGGGATTAAACACAACATATTTAACCGTTTTCCTCAGGGCAGTTTTGTCCCCTCAACACCAGCCCCTCACCGCCCGGCCGGGGCTGCGCTCTGAGGCGCCCCGAAGGCGACGGGAAACGGGCGATCGCTCTTCAGCGGGCGCCGAGCGACCGGACCGGCTGCGCTGCGCTCGGTGCGGGGCAGGACCGGCCCGGCCCGGCCGCACCCGGCGAGCCGAGCCCTTCTCGTCCCCACCCCGCCCGGGTCCCCGTGCCATGGGGAGGGGCGGAGATGGCGGCCGCCTGAGGTGGCGGCGGCGGCGCGGGAGGCCGGGGAAGGTCCCGCAGCACACGCCGAGAGGGAGCGCGGAGGGGCGGCGGCCGCAGCAGGTGAGTTCCCGGGTGAGGAGGGGCCGGCCCGGGCGGGAACCCACCGCGGGAGCCGCTCCCAGCACGGGTGTTCCCTTAGAGCTTCCCCCGGCCGCCGGGGACCTGCAGCGAAGAGGAGCCCGACGGGGAGGGCCGGGGGGTGCCCGAGGAGCCCAGTCAGGGACCAGCGAGGTGGAGGCGCCGCCAGCTGGGGGCTGCAGGCGGCGGTGCCGGGGAAGCCCGGCCGGCGGGACGGCAGCGCAGCCCCGGCTGTGCCTCAGCCGCCCTGCCCGGCACGAAGGGCCTCACCTGTGCGCAGGTGATTTGACATTATAATAATACAAAAGGATATGGGTCATAGCTTACATGCGTCTTGCATGCAGATTTCCTCCTTTCTGCATACACAGGTGCAGCATCCGTTACGTGAAGACGGATATTTTAAGTTGTGCTGTAAAATGTATTTGCTTTTAGAGGATGAAGTGTACTCATGCAGATGAGTGAAGCAGCAAGCCAGAGCAGGCTTGTAACTGATTTCAGCGGACACATCTCAAGTTTCACTGTCAAGTACTTCTAATAGTTATTCTGTGTTTCAGGAGACACTAGCTCAAATGTTCATTAACTCTGGTGAGCTAGTAATAAAATGTAGGTGCATATTTAAATACAAACTAATTACTGCTAACAAGGATCCTAAGAGGGGATTCCTTCTTACAGCTGCCTTGGCTTCTCAGCTCTGCTCTGTTGTCGCTGAGAATGCTGACACCATTCTTCTTCTTTAGGAAAGAGATAAGCACGTAGAGCATTGTCTAATAACATCTTGCTGGTATACACGAAGCTGTCCTGTGTGCATTTTCCTTAGGAATTAACGCACGGTTTTATCAAAAGGAAACTCGCGCAAGTCCAAGGGGAAACTCAGCTGTTCTGAGCTGTCTATCACTGCAGCACTTGCTTTGCTAAAGGACAAACAAAAAATTTTCAGTCAACTAATGAAGCTTGCGTGCTTTGAATTGCTTCAGACTTCCAGGATTGTAGTGCCTAAAAAGGACGAGCTAGGTTGATGCTTTTTCTGCTTTCAGGATATTTCTGCAGGCTCAATTCCATATGGATCTTATGAGCTTGAAGAACTGTTAACCCATACTTTTGTTTCTTGCATGATTTCTATCCTATGTGGTTATCTAATTTCTTCAAAATATGTAAGGGCTTTGAAACATTCATCCCTCTGCCCAGATAGACAGGAAGACCTGCATGATTTGTAAAGGAAAGGAACACGGTCAACCTTATTTCCTTAACTTTTCCTGAGGAAAGTAGCTAGAAAACTAACTTTAGGTCTATGTTGACCTTTTAAGACTCAGGAGAATGTAATTTGAAGAAGATAAAATTTAGGTGCTTCTTGACAATTTAATGATGTGTTAGTGAAGCTATTTACCCTTAATAAAGGAACCTGGAAAATTCAGACATAAATTTGGTAGTTGCTTTGATGGATAATGAACTGACTGGTAGAAGTACCCCAGAAATAAATTTTTACAAGGCTTTTTTTGTCTTTTCAGATATGAAGCACTGTGCCCTGTGATATATATTTTGCTAGTTCTTCCCATTGGAAGATGGCTGCCATACTCTGTGAAAATTGTTCTGGTCAGTACCGCTATACCCAGGTCAACCAACCTCTTGAAATCAACTGCGTGTTGCTCCTGATTATGTTTGGAAAAGTGTTCCTTGATTTCTTCACGTTGCAAGTTAAGCAAAAAAATGTGAAAGTTAGTTTTATGGGATACTTTTGTGTTTCACTGGCACTTCTTGATTTCACACTGTTGATGAGTATATCTTTTATTTTCCACTTTGAGGACTTTGCACTCTGGGGTGTGCGATTTACAAAGTACCACATTTGCCTGTTCACTCAGATAATTTCTCTGACCTACGGTATTTTACATTACCCAGTGTATTTTATGGCTGGTCTGGATTATTACATGACTATAGCTCAAACCTCTCAATTTCCTAAAAGAGGTCAAAGATTACTTTATATATTTGCTGTGGTTGTTATATGGATATCAGGGCTTTTTTTCATTCTGAAAGTTCCCGCTGTCTATGAAGAACTAGAAATTCAGAACCGTTTTTCTCCATATCAGTGTCCTCTGTATGCCAGCGTGCAGGGCTACTCTGTCTCGTGTGCCATGATGCTTCTCATAGGCACAGCTCTCCTGGTTTGTCGGAAGGATGTTCTGACCATGCTGCTGTCTGTCAGGGTGGCTTCCTTTGCCAGTCAGCCTGTTCTGATGTTCTCCTATGTGTCCAACAACAACAGCACTTCCTTCAAGTGGCAGCTCCTGACCAGACTCCTCATTTGTTTTCTTGGCACTTGGGCACCTTTTGTTCTTCTTCAATTTATTGTTTTGTTTCTTGGTGCTCGGATTCCAGCCTACATGGAGATGAATGTCCCCTGGCTGTATTTCATCAACAGCTTTCTCATCGCAGTAGCGTACTGGTGTCGATGTCACGATGTTGAATTGACAGACGAGACGTGGTCTACAGATCCATTTGTCAGCTGGAAATTCTGCTTTATGCCATTTAACAATGAAAACACAGAGCCAGCTGATAAACCAGGCACAGTAATTGTAATCTGTTAATGAGCTGCTGACTGAAACAACTGCACATCAGTGCCCCACAAGAGAAGCGCATACTCTAACATTCTGTGACTGTGTTCTTACAGATAATACAAGGAAGCTCGTGGAAAAAAGTCCAATGTCCACCACTATTGTAACGCATATTGCACCAGAGTGCGGGACACTGCACACTGCTGTGCGGGGTGCCAGTGGGAAATATGCACCTGCCAGTTCAGAGAACTGAACTACAAAGTATGGGTTTAAGAAAAGACCAACACTTCCAAAAAACAAGTTTTCAGTTAAACCTTATGTTCATTACTAGAATTTTACACTCACTTTAAATGGAATTATCTCAAGTTTTATAGTATTAAAGGCAATGAAGTTTTCTTTAAAGCTGGAGCCCTTTTGTCCATTACATACACGTTAGCCTACTGTCAAAGGTTCAAACAACTCCTGTCATCTTTTTACAGGATATTTTCTTGTGAAAGTGTAACCTTTTGTCAGTTTGATTTAAGTTAATGGTTGTTGTCTGTTTAATCAGAAATAAATTTAGTTAATATAAAGATACAACTCCTACAGAAATGTACTTTGTTTACATAGTACAAAAATAAGGCAAGATGTGTAACTTCCACAACTATAGAAAAGGTGTTGATATTTCATTCTTTGCTACTGCTTCTCTAATGTATATAAGTACATACTAAAAATTAAATAATTACAGTCAGAGCAATAAGGTTAGTTGCTATATACATGCCCCAGGTTAAATAATGGTTTAAATTAAAATTTATTTTGGAGCCAAAATTACTTTAAAATTAAAATAGTTAAATTTGAAGTGAGACTACTTCAGCAGGGGAAGAATTAGTCAGGCTTCTAGCAAAACCACTTAATTTTCAAATTTTTACAGTTTTATGGAGGTCTTGTAGAAGAGAAATAAATGATAAACAACTAAACAGACAAATGGAAGTAGCATTTATTTCTGAAGCACTGACCTCACAATACAATGTTGTATTGAAATAGAAACTATGTAAGTAAATGATGCTGTAGGTTGGTTAATCATTCACTCAGACCCACAGGGAACAATGCTATCGCACAAGAATACTCCTTAAGAAAAATCTGCAGATAACAAAAGGTGCAATTACAAGCAAATTTAAGCAGCATAGTATAAGGTGCTTTGTTTCAGCAGTTGTATGATGAATTTATCCATTAACAGACAGATTAAAGAAATTTCACTTCTACAGATCGTAACAAATGAGAGAATCTAAAATTCATTCACATGCTAGTTGGTAATAGGAAAGTGCTTTTTTAAAAAAATGATTCACAAAGTCAAGATCATATTTTTACACAGTTCACTGTGTGCTCTTCAACTGTAAAATTTAATTTTGGGGTTATAATTTACATTATGTATCAATTATAGACATAGATGTAATTGCAGAATTTAACGCTACATGGGCTAAAATATCTTATAAAAGAATATTCCAGTATATCGCTCCATAGAATAAACAATCATACCTCAGTCATATATTCTTACATTTTGGCAATATATCAAAGTCCAATTATCACTCTGATTTATAACTTCACCCCACATAGTGCTTTTTTCAGCCACAGTCTATGGTAAATTCATTTGAGGTTTCAGTGATGTAATCAAAAGGACAGGAGCATTTTTAAACAATAGAAAATGGGTCGGGGAAAATATTTTTAAAAGGCTGTCAAAAGGGAAGTAAATAATAACTGAATTTTAAAACTAGTGCAATAAGAGGAGGCAAAGCTTAGCAATAGAGTTTGGAGTGTTTGGCACCACAAATTATTTAATCCTTTATGCTGGAAAATTTATTTGAGGAAATTCTATTTCCATGTTAAAAGTAGGAAAGCACATACAATGTTAACTTGAAAAAACAACCTTAAGCAATTGCTCCTTCCTCTCTCAAATTGTAATTGCTGTTATTTAGCATTTGAGATGCTATAGGATAAACTATGTCTAAACACTTTTTTTGACACAGGATTTCTTCAGGTTTTATATAAACTGGACCCCCACTGAAATGGGGTTGACAAAATATTTACAAAACCTAATTCCATTTAAAAACCAGCAAATATCTCAAATATAGCAATGCACCAGGCATTTCAGAAGATCATGAAATAACTAATTCCTACAGACTCGGCAGGCAAGGGAAAATTCCTCTTTTAAAATCCATTTAACACCAGATGAAGGCAAAGTTATTTTCAATTACATTTCAGATGCTTCTGTTCTGATTTATTAACATACACAGAACTGGAATGGCAAGAAGTTGGGTAAGGCTGCCGTTGTCTTTTATTTATCAGTGTGGTTCAGCTCAACCCATAATTAAAGTTTACACAACCCCATCTATCCTGACGTGACAGAAATCCCACAGCTGCTGCAGTGCTTCTAAAGCCATTCGAAGTTTTTAAACTTTTAATTTTTTTACAGGGATGCCACAACACACAGCCAAAGCAAATATTAAGGTACTGATGTGATATCACTGTATTACTATCAAATTAATTCTTTGATATTCTTTGGGGAAAAGTGTCAAACATCATCAACCTTTAGGCTGTTGCTACACCCACTGAGTAGGTAACAGTGGCACTACAGGTCTTCACGTAGCATCCACTGTGGTGTCTAAGCCTGCTGCTAAGTAACTATTTTAAGATCTAATACATGAATAGTAGCTCTCTTTGTAAGCGTGCTTTTATCCCTGACTTTTTATGGAGGGAGCTACCAGTTGTGAAGTGATCTTTATTCTATCACGCTCCTCACGGATGATGTCTTTTCCTCTCTTTGTGCAATTTCTTTTCTCTGGTGCTTCTGGGAAGCCCTACCAGTGAGCCTCAAGTCCAGCCGTGAAACCGTAATCTATTACTCTGCAGAACAGGATTACAGCTTCACTGCCGGACAGAAAGAGGAGAGAAGCTATACTAGGAAGGTGCTAATATCTGAAATAAGAAGAACTACAGACAACTGCTGCTGTGTCTACTCTGGACATCACTTCGTGCTGTGCCAGCAACTAATGGCTTTATACCATTCAAATAATTCACAGTCTATCTTACAGGATTATTTTATATTAATGCTAACAGCAGCTAAAGTGTTAACCCTTTATGAGGAACTTCTGTACTCTCCTCTGATAAAGAATCCCTTAAAAACCAACATTAATTTTATAGAGATATTCTATGTGTTTTCAACTCTAAACAGAAGTATTTGGCACTTGTTAATAAACCTCTTCATTCTTTACACAAATTTTTCCTCATCTGTACTGATTTGCTAACACAGCAACATAAAAACTGCTTAAAAAGGGAGTTGGGTGCACAGAATATCTTGTTCTTTCAAATCTCGACTTTACAAAAAGCTGCCACAGGATGGCAACATCCCGGCTGCCAATACACTGCCCAGGTAGTGGAGGAGAACATAAGTCTTCAAAAAACAGATATGCCTCATGAATCAATGATATTTGTGCTTCTTGCCTAATCCCATCATCAGCAAGGATACCCTGATTTAGTACCCACGAACAACACTGTAAGCCTTTCAACAGTTCTACATAACAATACAGTGCTTTTTACGCACAATTAAAATGCTCAAGTGTTATGTATTGCACTTAAACGGTATTTATGATCACTATTCTATGAATGTACAATTGTGCACAAATTATAATTCTTCCTAGATGGAAAAAAATATCTTCAGATCCTTACTGTACACAGTCCTTTTGGACAATCCAGCAGGAAGCTAATACATGCTGTAAGTTTAAAATTTGTTAACTTGAAAACTGTTCATAACACTGACTCCTAGAACTGTGCTTCGGAAAAATCACATCAACAGCTACAAAAGCTTCCTACATACCTTCCGACATACCTTCAATTACAAGCATATTCACATCTCTGAATTTTGGTTTTTTCCTTCCACTTAGCTGTAAGAGATCGCCAAAAATACGCACACCCCTCAAGTGAATGAGCAATTGTGTGTAAGCTTTAGTGGAGAGGTTACGCAAACCTACACAGCAGCTTAGGATGGAGGCTGGAATATATGTGGAAGTGCAACCATGAGACCCAGGAGACAAGTAGGTCACAAAATGCTCCAGCCACCACAGCTGACATCCAACAAGGCAAAAACATATATACATCTATATGTAGAAGAAAATGGCATGTGATAGAGCCTCTCTGAAGTGATGAAGATGGTAAAAGCAAACGAGCCAGATTCATGTGTTACCTGTTTTTGTACTCAATCTATGTCCCAGGCTCTGATAGCAGGGCACAGGCTGTCCACCAGCTCTTAGACTACACTAAAGACAGCTTTTCAAAAAAGAAAGTAGATACAGCATCTACACAGCAGGCACTTCTCTGTATCACAATTATCATCTCTTTTCTTAAATCTCACTATATGCAAAGCGATCCAGTGGATGTAACTACATAGAACTGACAGGGTCTAAATAAATTCTCATGACTAAAGGCAAATTATTTTAAAATTAACTTAATTTAGGCTTAGCTTAAATGCATTAAGCATTAAACGAATTTAAATTTCTTTGTCCTCACAATATTTCCTGTCTGAAACTATAGCTCACTGTATAAGAATGACTTAAAAATTAATTCACTATGAGCAATTATTAACACCTTACACTGAAATTATGCATTTATAGCTCTGTTCATACCTGTTCTACTCAGCATTCAACAGAAACAGTATATTTAAAACAAAATATATTGAAATGTCAGTTTCAATCTCTAATGAACTAATTTTGGTGAATGTTTAAAAAACATTATCCTATATTGATTCTTTTGCAGAGTCATTATCTGCAGCCTAGCACAACTGATGAGTAGAAATCTGACTAGTGAGTGACAACAATATATCTAAATATATGCTATCGGGAAATCTCTATGCAATACTGGTAAGAACCCTGCAAGCTTTTATACACGTGCTTAATTTTAATATGAATAGTCTCAATACAAATCATAACTGCTCATGTTATAAGTTCTGTGCATGTCTAATGATTTGCAAAAGCAGGACTCGCAGTACAGCTGTCAGATTTATCTGATCACTTAGAGCTATCCATTTGTCAATGTGTAAGGAATTTCTTAAGCTACTGAGCTGTATATTTCTGCGTAGATATTGTGACACTAAAATCAGATCAGTCATCTGAAATCAGCTTAGTTTTAACCACTATGCCAGGCAGCGACACATTACACCCAGCCAAGCCTCACTACATAAACTTGTGTTCAAGCTACAGTTCAGAAATGGTTTTATACCTGAACACTTCCTTACAGCTAAGACAGAGATAAAGAAGTGATTCAAAAGCTATCATAAACCTGCTCAAACACTTATTTTTAATCCCATTTCTTTCCTCTTGCGGCCACATCTGCAGCTATGATGGACTCCATCTATTCTATCCAAAAGGCTGGATTCCTACTTGTGATTTGTCCAAGAAGTAGTTAGGGGAAAAAAACTGCTTTCACAAGATAGAATGAAGAAATGGATGCTTGCAGGACACAAACCTTCTGTTTGTGATATCTTATTGACACAAATCTAGCAAAGCTTTTACCCTCCATCAAGAACTTCATTTTTGGAAAAAAATATGATGGATTAATGGGCAAAGAATGGATTTACAATGCAGTCTGTTAAAAAACCCTTCAAACATTCTCTGGTGATCCAAGCCAACTGACAGTTTAACTTGACAAGACGGTTATTTGTCATTCTCTATATAAGCAAGGTGATAAAATCGTATGAACGTGCCAAATGTGAGGCAATTCATTTGCAATGCTTATTTTTGAACAAGGAGCAGCCGAGAGCTCCGTAAGTGGAGCTGGCTGAGCTTCCTTGCTGGAGTTCTCTGGTTTGACTGCAAATCAGCGTTCCTGAGCGATATAAGCCAGATAAAGCAGCCTGCATACCCATTTTGACCATTCAGTTGCATTTCTTTAAAACCCCAAATAAACTCTGAAGCTGAGGCAAGTGTAATAGTTACAATTCTAGTGGAAGAAATCTTGGCAGTCACATTCAGCCCAGTGCTCTGCAAGAGGGTTTTGCCCTGAGCTACTGCTGCTGTTTGTGTTAAGGTGTAGGGTAGGATGGTGATCAGAGGACAAAAAAGAAGGGAAAAAGCCATCCAACCCTTTTGAGCTAAGAGCCCACAGCATCCTACATTCCTTTCTATAAGAACTGAAATATTGCAGGGATTACCATGAGGAACAGCCCACAACAGCAGCAGTCTGAATACAGAATACAAAACCCCAGGAAATAAAGATAATGAAAAAAGACTTCTTCTAGACACACCCAGCAAGAGCAAGTGTTAAAAAATTGACAATTAAAACCTGCAATACTTCCTCTTTTATAACAGGATCTAGCTTAATTTGTGGGGAAATCCACAGAAAATGGTACTAAAAGCCTGGCAAAACCTCACTTGAACAGAAACAAGCCACTGGTATGCAAAACGGTTCTAGAGGAAATGTTACTCTTCAGTATTATATTGCTTTTTTGAGGAAATTAAAAAACTTCTGAAGTAGACTTTAGTTGCACTTGGAAGTTTTCCAGCCTACTTTCATGTACAGTTGTGATTTTTTCTTTAAACAGATTTAATTGACACAGCTATACAGGCAAACACTCCAATACATGTGCATTTCTATCAGTATACGTTAGTATAGCTGTGCCTGCTTTTAAATTCCTGCTTAATGCCAAAATCAGTGAAGGAGAAAAAAACTTTCAATATGCATAAGGCCCACATTCTCAGTTGCTGCATTCATGAATATTTAAAGCATAACTCACTATCTGTGAGTCTCCCGAAACCACAGAGAAAATGTAGCGCACCAGAAGAACGAGAACAGACGTGCATTTATCAGGTCTGCTCCGAGCTCCCGGCATCTGTCAGTGATTATGTCTGAGAGTCATATATAAACACTAGCTGTGGAAGTTCTCTAATAGAACAAAATTAAAACAACCATGAAGTTGTCATGCACATAACAACACTGTGATTAACTGTAGGTCTACATAAGACTTGTAATGTAGGTCCACATTTTAAAATATGCCTTAAGCGATTATCAAATCACATTTACGTATACCTACTTTTTACATTGCCAAAGAACAATACAATCAGAAGACAGAATAAAAATTAGCCAGTGAAATTTTCGTATAAAAAATAATAAATCTTTAAGACAAAAGCCAAAGTATAAATATCTAAGATATCTTTAGTCTTCAGTTAGCTCATCAAAACAGAATGCATCCTTTAGAACTTATGTTATAGATATGTTACACAGTGTATCTTACAGAAATGCTACAAATGGGAACTTACTGTCTCCATCATCTGAATAACCTTCAAATGAGCATTGCCAAATGTTGAACCTTCAACTAAGAAGTTTATTTGACAACAATAACTGAAGACAGAAAAAACCAAAATAGAAAGTGCTTAGCAATTTCCCTCCAAAATAAACCCAGACATCAATTAATCCTTTAAAGCCTTTGGTGCCATTTGGATAAGAGCTCTCACCACATACTAGCACGTAACAGCAATGGGTTGTTGTAACTTGGAGCTTCAGTGATTAATAAAAATATTAATAACATCTGCTATTAGTAAGCTCAAACAGTTGTAATTAAAAACCATAATTCTAATGATGATCTCTGGAAGATAATGGTAGAAAGTCTGTTAATAGAAACAAAGCAATAGTCTAATTAAAGAAAAATAAAGCACAGATTTTTCTGTAATCCCAATTTACTCTTTAAATCATCAGTTAAATAATATACATATTAATCTACCTGTCATAAACCTTCCTTTCAGCCAGTGTGTGCGCATTGACTCCTTTTGATCTAGGTCAGCAGTTCTCGAACTTTATGTCAGTTACTCTTCTTTCCAGGAGTACTTTAGGGGCCCCCTGAACATTTCCCTACACAATCATATATAATGCATTAATTTGCATAAAAGACAAAATACATTATTTGCAGACACATACACATATTTAATTCAAATATACATCACTCTATCAGCCCACATACCCTCCCTTCCCTATGCAAGAGTTTAGGGATCTAGGTCTGCACATCAGGGGAGTGGAGCTGCAAAAGGGAGGGAACAGAAGGTACAAAATACATCTACAAACATCTGTACAAAGGCGATGGGGATGTAAAGGCCTCAGAGCCCAAGCAGCTTCTAGAGAGTGTCAGTAACCAGGGAAACACATATTTGTTCCGCACAGAGTGCGAGAGAAGGAAGACGGAAGGAGACACCGCCTGAGTCCGCAGCATCCAAGTCAGAAATCTCCAGCCAGAGGGACAAAGCAGGGCCCCTGGGGATCTGTCCCAGAGTTGCCCGGCGGTGGCACTTCTCCTGCAGTGGCTCCTACAGCCCACTCTGACGGCAGCTCATTGAGCAACTCACCATGCATCTTCCTCAGACTACAGCAAGCCCAGCTCACGCCAGTCAGTGGACAACTAAAAGGTGCTTGGAAGCTTCCAGTGAGGCAATGGGAATGCACTACAGGGAAAGACCAGTTAGAAGAGGTATCAGGAAAAAGAGCATCTGAGCTACGCTGTCCCTTCTCTCCCTCAGTCTTTAAAGTACACTTGTCTCAATCTGGCTGCAGTTTTCAGTCCCTTACGCCTTGGCATTTAGGAACCTGAACCCTGAGTGTTCTCACACCTTCTCAGGATCCGCTCTGAACCCCTATTTGAGAACTGCTGGTCTAGTTTAACTAGCAGCGTGCGAAACTACATACCTAACAACTTAATGCCCTCTTAGTGCATAGCAGCATACAAAGAGTAAAGTAACATGTGCTTCTGTTACCTCTGGCAAGAGTGTCATGCCATTGCATTTCAGTAGCCTGACGATGAGGATTTTGCTGAGACATCTACGTGGTTTACAGTATTTCCAGACTTCAAGAAAATACTACAGTGGGAGAGATGAGGGTAAGCTTACACAAGGAAAACAGGCTGCCAACCTACTCCTTACAAACAATTTACTCAAGACTAAAAGAAACTCAGAGAGGACAACTAAATGCATAGCATTTGACTGTTGTTAGTGCTTCCACAGGGTCTGTGGAAACTTCTGTTATTTCAGTCCAAAAACTGCTGTATGTGGGGAAAAATCTTTCAGAATACAGCAAAACAATTTAAATGGTATTTAGACTTGGGTGGGTGCTGGGGTATTAACCTTAAACTTACATGATAAAGTTGGGGAATATTTAACCTATCACAGCATATTTCACTTCATGTTTTTCCATGAACTTCCACTTCAACTCAAAGTACTTAAGCTTTACCATGAACCCAATAATTGTTGGAAACTACAGAGGACTACCTGGTATAATTCAAAGGAACATTTTGAAGTCTTAATGTGGAGAAACCCCCATATTTTTAACAAAACATCACAGTAATACTCATGCCACTGTGAAGATGTTGGCATATTACTGGCAGTTCTGTCACTAAGAAACTGTTGTTTAAACCTTCATGTTCACCCCCTAGGATTCTTTCAACGAATTGATCCGTGCACAGATTTTTAATGCAGGTCCAAGCTTAATATTCATTGCACTCATAAGGTGATCCTCCTTCAACAAGAGGAGAGCTTGTCCATCAATTTCTTGTGCTCTGAATTCATCCGCGATATCTTGACAACCTACAAGGCAACAAAGAATTACTGGGTGAGAAATATGCATTCTTAGGTGCAATGACTGTCCACGCTAGAGCTTTTCAGCTATACATTTCCAGTGCTTGCGCCTTTAGTTATATGCAAGAGTTCAATATTACGACAGTAACTTCCAAGATAATCTGAAAGTAATTCTTCCTACAGCCACTAATTACACTGTAACTATTGGAGAATTACTCATTGGAAATTCCAATTCCTAGAAAAGACAGCTTACTCATTTCATTAAGACGACCAATCATCATAATCTCACAATTGCAAGAGACTGGCAAAATACCACTGAATTAGGAATCAAGTAAGAGCATTGATTTGAGTGGCTTCTTTCCATCAACAAAATATATGCATATTGTACGGCTATGTACGACTCAGTGAGAAAATTCACTTAGCTATGATTTCCAAAAGGTGTTGATTCCATCTGTATGTTACCACCACTTGGTTAAGTAAACAGAATTTTGATTTATGGGCACAACTGTCTCATGAAGACATTTATCATCAGTTACAGAGTGAATATTCTATACATAGCAGTAAGTCACTTCACTAGTGCAATTTTAACTAGTTGGATGTGTTTAAAATGATAAACTCTTTTTCTGAACATAAAAAAACATGGTCTCAGGTTACTGAGGCCTACGACACAAGAAAGGGAACTCTTACGGGTAACTGAGGGCCCTTTTCCACTGAAGAACACTGTGGAAACAAAAGGTTCCTCAAAAGATGTTCTGGACATCTGTTAAGCAGAAACAGCCAGTTATGCCTGGCTGTAAGGCAGCTCTGTTACATGGACAAACATCTTCTAACACCGTGAATAAGAGCACTCATTGTCAATTGTTTATTTGAAGCTTCTTTCCCCACAGCCACGTTTTTCCTGGTTTTAATATATTTATGTTCTCAATCCAGTGGTCTTTCCTTCTCTCTCAGAGAGAAGTTTGTTTAAAATCAAAGATTACCTTGTTTATAGAATACAAAAAAACCACGGATCCGTCAGTTTAGCTTTATAGAAGAAACTTGCTTCTCTTTTAATGACTTATATCAGGACAGGTCTTTCAAATTTTTCAGTTGTATAAAGGGAAAGAACTCTCTTCTTGCTTCTTCTACTGAATAAGCAGCAAGTAAGGAGAGAAGAAAAACATAAAGGGAAAAAAGTGCAGAGGAACAGCTCTAGTTCCCCACCAGCTGGGCTGCAACAGCAGAAGAGGGACGAGTTCTATCAACATGGGATTTGTGCTGAAGGAATAAGCAAAAGGAAACAAATCACATTGCAGTTTTTATCACCAACTAATGAGTAGATTAGTGCTGTTGCCACACCACCTCCTCATCACATTGATGCTAGAAAGAAAGGAGCTTTACTGTTATAAAAAACTGGGGCAAGTTACTGCACATACCAGGCAAAGAATGTATGAAGGCCCAGACTTCATCAACGGTCCATACCGACGGATCAGCTTGCACCACGGGTAGCAAGTCAATGCTCTCTGGCATTTTCCTAATTCTTAGTTCCCTAAGTTCACGTTCTCTCTCTCTTTCACTCTGTCTTCGTAGACGGGTGGTCATGGCAGCTGGAACAGCATCTTCATGAGAAGCCATATCTTCTTCTGCAGATGGATAAGTAATTGGAAGCTGGAAAATGCAGTACAAATACACTACAGTATTATATTTTATTTGTAATTCCCAAAGCAATGCCATAGTTTTAAGCAAATATTCCACAGACCTGTCTAAGAAAATGATCTCGTGACGCCCCATCAGGGCCACTCGGTCGACGCCCGCGTCGCCCAAGACTTTGGCTATCTGATTTCCGATTCCAACGACTGGTCTTGTCTGATGTAAACAGCCCAAATTTCTTAGTGCAACTAAGGCTGTGCCTAAAGAAGTAAGATATATTCAATAATGCACTAATAGCTTTTGGACTGCATTCAATCAAGTAACAATAAAATTACATTGTTGTCTACAGAAACTCTGCCTACTCAAAGACAACAACTGGTGTCACAAAAATATAACAGAAAGGTATCTCAAAGGCCATTTACTCAAATCCCTTATCTTGATGCAAGATCAAGTACATCTAGATCATCCCTGGAAAATGTCCATCCTTCTGTTCCTAAAAGTTTTCCATTACAGAAATACCTTTGCATTTTATCACACAGTCTAATCCTGCTTCTCTGAACATCCACTAAAACCTAAAGCAACATACCTTCTGCTTCCATTTGCTTTACCTAGCTGATACCCAGTCAAAGGAGGAAGGAAGCAAAAGGGCCAAATCCCTTCTTAAGATTATTTCACTGGTAGTGTCCCAACAAGTACTAAATCAAACACACAGATTCCCACTATTTAAAATGAAAATGTCTCACACTAGGGATTGAAAAAGCACCAGACATAAGGGAAAGGTGATCTCAAGGCACACTGATGCAAAAAGCAACTAAGTGGTGATTAGAAATGAGAAACTATTTCCCACCTCTAAAACATCTATGATTAAGTACCAATTTTCCAGCTGTAATGATGGAAGATTTTACAGATGTTGACTATGAATTCTTCCTCTCTTAACCAAAACAAAATAAAACCAGCATACTTAACCCAAAGAGAAACAGAAAGCACCCGTTTTCCTCTGCCAACCATATGCAAGAAAATGCCATCACTTATTATTTTCAATAAAGGAGAACCTTTAGAAAATACTAAATTATTTACATTTGTGAATATTTCTATTTTACTCTATGCAAAAAAGGTTTTTTTACGCTGTTACTGAAAACATTTAAGATTTTTCTTGTCTATGCAGCATTTCAATTATGCCAAGATGAATTCAGTGAGTTTTTTTCTCCGGCATCACACAAAACTGTAAGAAAGCCCACCCAGCCCAGCATTCTTTCTCTGACATCACTCAACATCAAGGGAAAGACAATACAAATATGAGAAATATAACTATTCATGGTCTATGAACCTCTGTACCAATTTCCAAACACTTAGTAACTCTTAATGGATTTCTTTTCAATGATCCCCATCACCTTCCCATAAGCCCAACAGCATTCACGGCACCCTCTGGAAAGAGGTCCACAATTCTACTGTCTATCTCCTTGAAACTTATTACAATCTACCATAGTCCTTTGTACTCATATACTCTACAAATTTGGGTAGAAGGCAGTCCATGTTTTACTGTTTATTTTTCAACATCAGATGCTATTTGGGTGCTATTCCATTAACCAGATAGTGATAAGCAATAACAAGACAGAGTACCTTTTGGCACAGGATGTGGAGCAGAATCTTTTTGACCGTAGAAACTTATTAGAATATCCCATTTTTCCACAGAATTCACACTTCAGAAGATCATTTTCTATTTCATCCAGTCCCTCTAAAGAAAGGAGTGAGGCATAAAGAAATCAGTTTCAATGACACAAATTTATGTTCAAATTTCCATCACAAGCAGGCAGGCAGGTTTTCAAATATCTCATACGTTTAATTAAATACTTTGATTAGCAGAAAATGATCCAAAACTAAGCAAGTAATAGATCTCACTCTCTATAGAGAAGATTTTGAGCAAACTGAACCTAACCGAACCTTCAGTTGTTATTCAATTAAACCAATTAGCTTTTCTTGTTACATTTCAAACTGTCCATGAGCAAGTATGCCCTCAAACATGGCAAATAATTAAAAAGAAGTATTACAGACCTCATAAGTTGCTTATAAAGAGCTCATTAAGGGAATTAGGCATTATCTATGAAAAAGATAAGCTGCATTTAAGAAAGAAAAATATTATAGTATCTACCAATTTACAGTCCATGTTGCAGAATATTATGATGTTATTGGTGAGATGAGGAGGGACTTTCCCTGCTCCCCGTGAAGAACTCAAACACCAACTGAGAGATGCACCAGTAAAAGTAGAAAAGCCCAAAAGCAGCTGTACAAGGCAACAAGGTTACATGCTGAATGTCTGTCCTTTCCTCTGCGGGAAGTGTATTTCACGGGTAGAGCATGGTTTGTACACAATTTAGAAGAATGCCATCATATCTGCAAAACAACTTGACTTCTGGCATGGGAAAAAACCCACCCTTATTCCCACGCACCATCCGTGAAATACATCACAAGGAGCACAATGGGCACAAACTGAAATGTAACATTTACTTAGCCTGAATGAGCACAAAAAGAACTGCATGTCACATGGCTGCAGCCATGGACAAAACACATTGTTCAAAAATATATGTTTCTCCCACACCTCTAACATACCTGAGTTGCTGTTTCATATACTTTACCTCTTGCTATTCATCTACACATTCACATTTTTAATTTTACATAGTTGCAAAAATTGCAAACTAGTTTTTTGCTCTAAACTCTTTGCTAAGCTCTGGTACCAGCTAATGCAAAGGAAGGTATCAAAGTTTATTTGAAAGATTGTAACTATGAATTTGTGAAAGTCTGTTATAGTGATTTTAACTCACTAAACTGCTCACTAACTACTGTGCTGACAAGGTAACAAATAAAAAGCAACAGTGCAGCAAAGAGCTGAAAATACTGAAAAGGTTACTTGAATAACATATTTGATGTATCAGGACTCAATGACATAAGTGAAGCCAATAAATCCTCCAGCAGTGTCAGACTGAAAATCACCAAGTTGCAACTCTCCAGCTTAATAAACTGGTATCACACAGGAAGTAAAAACTGGAAATTGGAAACATACCAAATCTGACCAACCTTGCAACTGAAGCTGAATAAATACCACAGATGCATCTTTCAAGTAAATCATTCTGTCTCTAAAAAAAACCTAATCTCACTCCCAAATCAGGTCACGTTAAGTGGAAAAATGTGAAAACAGAGTGAAGCAAAAATTGATGCCAAGAGCCTTTTCTTTTGCGTACCAGGTGTTTCTACCATAAATGCAACCAGATCCTAGTTTAGTATCAGAAAATCTCCTTTGCTCAACTTCTGCATAAGTGGATGCGTCTCAATGCTGGATGTTTCCTAGCTCACCTAATGAAGAGCTGCAAATTGTACACATAAACCTAACACCACCTGTCAGGAACAGTAACTAAGAACAAAAACACGAACCTTTGAATAATTCCATAAAACAACAGACAAGCTGTTTGAAATCTGAGAAACAACACAGTGTTAATACTGAAAAGTTCTTAGGGAATGCTACTGAAAATGGAATTAAGATCTGCTGGAACAAATTAAAGGCAAAATAACCATTGCAAACAGAGCTGCAAATATTCTAGAAGATACACCAGACGGCAGAAAGTTCCTTTTGTTTGAAATACATTGCGTGAAACAAGGCGCTAAACAAAAAAAGTTGTACTCTTGATCATGAAACCAAGTTTAGTTAATAGCAATTTACTAAGCAGAGACATGAGCTAAGAGCTTTGTGTGTAGAAAAAGTAGTATAATTCCATTAAGCTGTAAAAGAACAAAAAAAAATCTCAAGTCATACAGCTTACTGGATGACATTTTTTCTTAAAGCTTCTTGTGCTTGAAGCTTTGTCACTGGACTTGCCTCTCAATGAACTGCTTAATTGGAAGCACTGACTAGGAGATGATACCAAATAATAACCGTAACTTTAAATTAAATGAAACAAAGATTTAGAAAACTTCCAGACACACTGCAGCCCTCTACTATTAATACGCCAGATGCTTGCCTTCCAAAATTTAGTCTGTCATGCCCATCCAAAGGTTTGTGCATAAGGTACCGGCCTCAAATTATTTTACAGTAGAATATTGTGTAATATATTTTAAAAATGGATTCCGTAAAAATGGTTCCTTCGTTTTTCCATGTAGACAACTTAATTACAACACAATCAAAAGAAAGTTACAGTTTAAAAGCAAAGCACTTAAAATACCTGCCAGTGGCTAAACTAGGCTGTTACTGCAAAATGCAGAAGGGCTCAGGCCCATACTGAGATATACCAGTAAATGCAATCATATAATCAGGCATAATTTAGGAAATCCTGTTTTACATTTCATTTTCAGGCATGGTTTCCAGAGTTTTTGACTTCAGTGATGTGCTTCTGAGCTAAACCAGCTCTTGCTAAAAATCCGTGCTACAAGTAAAAATACACTCTTCGTTTTAAGCAGATACATATTGCCTGAGCAGTAAAGAAAATCAAGCTGAAGCAAAAATTCCAACAATATCCACTTCACTACCAACAAATACTCTTCTTGAATTCAGAATGCTTTGTAAAATGATCTTTGACTTGGGTCTGATCCAATACACTTATGAGCAGTAATTGACATAAATCACTGGGGTAAAACATGCATCAGAATCTATTAATCTAGAAGACTGAATTTTGGGCTAATTTGTTTGCTGAGATACACATTGGATGCAGCAAACTTCCCTATTGCACTTCAGTACCATTCACCAAGGCAGAAACCACCGTAACAAACACCTGCCATCAGTGTGGTGATCTTCAGAGTTCCCATGAGAAAAGATCAGGGGTGTTGACTGTTTTAATGGAAAGACAATTTACAGTGCGTGTAGTAGGAAGTAGTTGAAGCACAGCTATGGTGACACTTGCTACTGCTGCTCAGGACACACTGTCCAGACTTTTTCCAGCCACCTCCCATAATAATCCCTTCTTACGCTGCTCACTACAGTTTGATATGAAAGAGGGAAAATAACTATTTTAACAAAATGAAACTAAGAGTTGCATTACGACAAATTTAAACAGATCACTAAATACAGCACCTGGGCAACTGCTCAAGCTGTGGAAGAGAAAATCCAGAGGTGGTTGTAAAATTCTGGACTTTGAAATCTTGAATGAATTTATACAAAACGTGAGTTAACTTGGCTTTTCTGGGCCATAGTTTAATTTCAATTTCATAATGCTCATGAGGTATCCTACATTTGGGCTTGAACAGTAAGTGGTGTAATACATCCAAAATAGTTGACTGCTGAGTCCTAAAAAGTCCATGATGATGATGATGCTGGGTACACATGGGGAACACTACTGACACTTCCAGCTCATGAGTTGTGCTGGAGACCACTGTGTTGTAAGGAGGACAAGTGCATGGCTGCTTGACATCTCTGTGCATCTACAGCAATTGCTGTTATGATGTGTAGCTAGTAAAAAACATTTGAAAATAGTTTCTACTAGAGATAGCATAAAGACTGGAGAAAGATTACAGCAGTACAGACAGAATGGGATTCTGTAATACATACAGAACAGAAGGGAAAAAATGGATATTTAAACAAAAACTACAAACCTTCTGCAATCATATCCTCTATCTCTGTGTCCGAGGAGTTGTCTGCATGTTTTGTATTCTGCAAGTCTGATTCAACACACACAACACTCATGATTTGACCTTCCACTAGCAATCTTTTTTCTGCAGGCTGTTCTACCAGCAAAGATGAACGACTTACCTATTGCAACAAAAGTAAAGCAACAGTGATTAACTGAACAATGAATAATTGAAAACAGTATTTGAGACTTAGCAGTTGTAACTGAGACTAGAATCACAGTTTCTATTCTGTATCAATGAATCGTTATTATAAAGCACCAAAGCTTTAAATACCGGTTCTCAAACACAAAGATACGTTCCTGTTCTGCAGGGTTTGCAATTACATTTTACAAAAGAAGAAACAGATTGTATCTAGAGAAATGAAGGCACGGGAAAATGGGAGACACATTAAATTAGTTAATAAGGCAGGCTCATCAGTTTTAAACTATTCATCTGTGGATTTAAAATTTTCAACTATAATTCTTACCAGACAAAGTACTAATCACACCAAGCTCAGTAAGGGGTTTGCTAGCGCTTTGAACAACAATATTTTAACATTTTAACACAGATTCATTTCAGAGGTTTAAACTAAGATATCACTTAAGTGGAGGAATCTAGGAGACAGACAAACTTAAAACAAACTTATTGCAAATGGTAGCCTAAAAAATCACTCTCTGTAGTATCTCCAGATATAGTCTTTCTACTCAACTGTGTTTCTGGTTTAATTTAGTACCTTGTCATCCTGTGATAATGGCAGGCCAAACTGTAGCATGAATTCCAATTATATATGCAAGATAATACAAATAGTATACAAGTACACTGAAGTGCTGTAAGAAACAGGTTACCAGTCAGGAAAAAAAAAAAAAAAAAAGGTCAAAACCAACATCTGAAAAAAAATTCAACGCCTATATAGCTACTGGCCACAAACAACATCATCTTTAAAAATAATTTGCTTAAAAAATTAGTAGTAAAAAATTCATAGTAACTTTTAAACTTACAGGGAACGGCTCTAACCCCTCCTGAATCACAAAGCCTTCAATAACATGGGTCAGGATCTGCGGTTTAACAATTGCCTGTGGAGGTTTATTTTCTAGGCTAGGAATGCTATTGGGCATTGATGTGCTGTTGCTCCTTGTTGTTGCTGCTGGAAGCAATAGAGGTGGTGGTGGAATAGAAGCATGTGAAGGATCAGATGGAGATTTAATTACTGAGGCACTGACTGATGATGTCACTGAAGGCAGTCCCCCATGTTCTGAAAAAAAAAAAAACAAACAAAACCCCCAAACAATTTAGTATATTATGCTTTCATCACTTATGCCCAACCATTGGCACAGAGTTCTAGAAATAACAGGCAATAAACACACTCATGCCCCCGCCCATCATCCTGTAACACAGGCTTTTCCCTACAGTTTATGGGTTCTACCTTCAAAACAAGATGGTTTTCCTTGACAGATTATTCCACAAATGAACAGTTATCATGTAAACATTTTCTTATACTTACTACCTACTAATTATAAGCACAGTTGGCCATTAATTACCTACACAGATCAAAAATCCACAATTGAAAAGAATAAACCAGTATTTTCAAACATTGGATTCTCAAGACTGAGCAGCTGAGGTATTTCTAAAGAGATTAATTTATTTTCAGGGATGCGTTGAGCCTCAGAAACCTGCAAGGCCACAGCTTTATACAACATCAAGCCACTAAGCACCCAGCTATATGTATAGTGTGTGCATATATATAGTATATATATTTTTTTTCAGCACATCGGAGGAAGTTACATTAGTTTGCAGGACAATCGATATAGGCACATATATCTTCCATTTCACTGAAGAAAAAAATATTAATCCGTAGCTTTTGCATCAGAACAGCTCCTTACTGCAGCATTTAAAGAAAATGGTGCCACAAAGAACTATACAATGTAGTTAACCATCCTCATGGCAACTTCTGATTGCTGACCCCGACCCTGAAAAATCAATCTTCACACCAGATCGACCAGCATATTTTGCCCATATCACACAGCTAGCACTTGAAGAGCAACTGGAGTCTGACACTCCTGTTTTTATTATAAAACTAAACGCTAAAGAGCTCAAATATGCAATTTCTGGACTACACGTTATCCAAACAGATATGTAAGTTACCTCTTCTGCACTGAATCATGCATTCTATCACATGGCTTTGTAATATATTTCATATAGTTTCTTTTGCTTGAAAAGTGATACCGCTAAATTAGAAAAAATATCAAAATAATAGATTTTTATTTTAAACCGTCAATAGCTAGTAGAAGTTTCTAAGCAGAACAGCTACCTTAGTTGGACATCTCTCACCTGACAAAGGATCTTCTGAATTAAGTGTCTCTCCATTCCCCAACGGTATGGCTGGTGGAGACAAAGTGGGGGGCGTAGGTGTTCTTGCCATCTGGACACAATCTGATTCCTCGGGCATCTCTTCTTCACATACATTCTCCACTTGGTAAATCTGCATCCAACAAACTATTGCTTTAGAGAGATTTCCATTCTATCTTACTACCTTAAAAGAGTTGCATAAATACAGTTTTTAAAATAAATTGCCAGTTAGAATGTTTAAATATGCTAATCTCCTAATAAAATAATAGTTTCCATACCGCATACAAAAATCTGAATTCTGGGCACTTCACAACGTCCATGAGAGCAAAATTATTTTGTCACAAATAGCAAAACATAAAGAATTTTCCCGTCAGACTGACCAGAAAACTTGATTTTTTCAATGTCTTATCTACATTGTTTACTGTATTTTTAGTTACACCTATTTAAATACTTCTCCAAAGTGCAAGCTTCATAAGATAACGACAAGACTGCAAATAGTTGTCTATCTTATTCAGCAGTGTAATCAAACAGTATTACAGAAAGCATCAGTGGTTATAAAAGATTATAAGGTATTTTCTTCAAAATTGTTAAAGTAAATTTACTTGAATTACTTAACAGCCAGTTTATCAGATTAGGATGCAAAACACCACCTTGTCAAAGGCAAACCTGGCTTCTACTCTTTTGTCCAGTTTCTACATAAAATATCAGAGTTGAGATTATCATTGCCTTCTCAATAGAAATTGAAAATTAACAGCACATCTTCTTCCTTAAGCTGTTGGCAGCCTGAAAAAAGCCTGTTTGAAGAAAATACCTTATAATCTTTTATAACCACTGATGCTTTCTGTAATACTGTTTGATTACACTGCTGAATAAGATAGACAACTATTTGCAGTCTTGTCGTTATCTTATGAAGCTTGCACTTTGGAGAAGTATTTAAATAGGTGTAACTAAAAATACAGTAAACAATGTAGATAAGACATTGAAAAAATCAAGTTTTCTGGTCAGTCTGACGGGAAAATTCTTTATGCTTTGCTATTTGTGACAAAGCTGTTGATTCTTTTGCTCACATTAATCTCATTAGCTTGTTACCACTAAAGCCTAGCAATGCCATCTTAAATGTCAGCATTATATGCATATCATTTTATTTCACTGTAGATTATTGTAGTGCAGTGTGAGTGAAGCTGAAACCTTCAATTATAAACTGCAGACGCCCAAGACTAACATTGAACTACATTAAATGGCAGTGATGGGGAACACCAAGACAGCATCAAAAATTCCCGTTTTTTCTGAAGAGGATCTTTTCAATGTTAGTATAAAATTCATTATCCAGAACTCTATTATCTTAATAATCTGCTACACACCTTCACTCTACCTATAGAGATGATTCTCCTACTTAAAATTTCAAGTGCCTATATTTTTATTAACATAAAGAGATAAAAGCTTACAGTCCATATGGTATATTTATCAAAATTCATTTTGACGTAAGCGTTGACATACATTTACTTGCTTTTTTAACTTTAAATACTCTGCAATTTCAATAAGATATTAAGATTTTAGGTCCAGAAGTTACACTTTCATGAATCTTGGTTGATATTCTTGACTGATAATCCATTACAAAAAGCCCCCCAAAAACAGACAAAAATGTCTACTGTTTTCTTAAAACTCATTCCTGTAATCAATGAGTTTTCTTCTGGTCCTCTGTCTTAGCACCTAGTTTAGCTCCACCTGAAGCCAATGGGCCAGATTTACAGCTCTTCAGAGCAGCCGAAGATAAATATTACCACTTACCACTGGAGTTTCAATTGGTACCGATGGCTGCACTTGAAGATTTACTGCCACAGTCTGTGGTGGTGGAAGAGTTTGAAATGGCAGCTGGACCAAAGCTTCTGCAGCAGGAAGTTCTTCCTCAGAAACCAAAGTGTTTTGAACCAAAACCTGCCCCTGGGATAGAATTTCAGGCTGCACTTGTAAAGATGGCACAGACTGCAATGGCAGTTGTTGAATCTGGGCTGAAGATGCTGACAGCTGAGGAGGAGCTGCAAGAGGGATAGGTGCGGACTGCAAGGCTGAATATTGCTGGTGTGGTGTCGAGGACACGATCTGTTGGCCTGGGGAAACTAAGCTGGGCTGATCTACCGATCCTATCTGTACAGCAGGGGAAGATGGAAGCGGAAGGTGCGACGGAAGATTAAGTGGCTGTGCAATCGGTCGAACTGGACTGGTAGTTTGCTGAGGAGCAGCCTGCTCTGCCTGAAGAGCTGTTGGCACGAGGGAGTTGGCCTGTGACTGAATAAGTGCTTGAGGATGAATAATTATTGTGGGTGAGTGACTAGGGGAGTGAGAAGGTGGAGGGGACACCACTACAGACTGCTGAGCTGACTGGGATGGGGTAGGAGAGAGCGTGAGAGGTGGAGGATGGATGTGGATAGGTGAGCAATGAGACTGAACACTACTGGGAGCCGGAGGAAGACCATGGCTTGGGAGTGGGAGGCAGTGCTGGGATGGAGGGGGGTCCTGACCCGACGGGGTCTGGAGTGCAATGGGCTGGACTTGCTGCTGCTGTTGTAATATCAGCTGATGATGGGAAATCTTTGGGGGTGATGAATGAAGCTGATGTTTGACTAAAGAATGAGGTTGCAATGGAGAATATGAAGCTGTGAGGGGGGGAAAAAAGTGACAATTAGTATTTACTTCTTTAAGTCCCAAGAACATTATAAAAATATCAAAAGAAAGGATGTTTTACTTTAAATAAGACCAGCACAACTTTTTCAACCCTTTGGATCTATGTTTAGAAATATCTTCTTCGACAGCATATATAACATTCAAATTACATTTAATTACAATAATTTTCTTATAGTTCCATCCTACCTGGTGTTATTAAGTGATGTATGCTTGATGTCCGTGTGACTGGTGTACTCCGACACTCTGGAGTTGGGCTCTCGCCTTTCCTATTGCTTTCTGAGGGATCTGGCTGGCTGCCCTTGGAGCTGGTTACAGGTTTACACAGAGACAGTGACGGTGCTTGACTGCTGCTCTTTGGTGGGCCATTCTGTGAACCTGACAATACACCCAACTTCTGACTGCGCAATGTCAAGTTCTGAACCTGGGAAATGGGCAAAATATGAAAAAACAAACCATTTGAACATCTATGACAAACATCCAGGCAAAAATAGCAAAAAAATAACGTTATATAATGCTTCTCATCCCATCTGATCAAAATATGAGAGAAGTTAAAAATCTGCATTTCAAAGTATCTTCTAAGCCAGAAGATTTAGAGAAGAATAGTGATCTTGAATTACTTCAGTGATAAAGAAAATACAGGAAAGTCTTTTTTCTTATTGAACTTTTAAAAGAGATGGAAATTGTTCGTTATATTAATTTAAACTTGCATTTTTTTCTCTTTTATTGTACCTTCAAAGTGAATGACACAAGCATCTTAAACAAATACAACTCTATTTTTATACAGACACTGGAGAAGTGCAGTGGTCTGTAAGTATGTTTCCAGAGACTAACACAAACCAGAGCCTTGGGCAATCAATGGGATGAGAATCTGCTGTACGTTATCCATGCCTTAACAAACCTGAGCCATTTATTTCTTTATTTCTACAGCAATACTAATGCACCTTTTCATCATGACACCTCTAATGCCATATGAAACAAAAGGCTTGCCTTCTGAAAGGTACATCAGTCACACATTATTTTCACGGATTATTTAATGCCTCTTATACCATAGCAAGATTCTGTGCAGAATGATTCCAGCTTTCCAGTCCTACATGCTGAGGCAGAATTTTTTTTCAAGGATAAAGACTACTCTTGTGGCACTAATTTACTTCATACTTTACATGAAAAAGAAGACTAATTATTATCACCATCCACTATTTTTATTACATACTCCATTCCTCATTCAACAATTAGTACTTGTGTAATGAACAGCTAGCTGACATTTTACTTCTCACTGTTCAGTGTGTTAACACAGGATGCATCCAAATGCTGTTGTGAAGACAACAGAATTGTTTCCTTATTGGCATTCATGAGGCATTTACTGCAATCATATCTCTGTGAGTACAAATCAGCCTTCAGCACACCTTAACAGATCAGGTAACTAACCTGAGACACCCAGGGCATGCATGGGGAGGACATGTAAGAAAAAAGTATGGAAGCAAAAGAGAAGAAGATAAGTAGAAGTGTCAGTTCGCCTAACAGGCCACGATAGGTGTGCCACCCAGACAGTGCTAATCGCTGAGGAATTTCTGAGTTTCTCCAGTATTTCTACATGGCAGACGATACTGCGAGATCACTATACCGTAACTTGACAAACACCTTGGCTAAGTGCAATATATACTTCTGGGTATATAACCAAATGCATTTTTTTTCCTTATTAACTGGCATTGCCTACTTGTTCAGGTTTGCTTATAATGGTAAACAGACATTTCTCTAAACTCAGCTGACTGAAACCCTAAAGGCATATTTGTCACAAGGTAAGAAAAATAAAGTGTACCGGTGTTAAAGCTTTTCCATTGCCTCACTGACTACGGATGAAACTGGATCTTTGCAATGTCATCGCTGCTGTGAAAACTACCAGACAAGATTAACAACATCTGGCAGTACTGAACATTGAGAGGGGAGAGGAACAGCTTGAGTTGGACAGGATCACCACAGCAGCTCATCTGACTGAATAATGCTCTATAGTCTCAGGTGAGATTCTACTGTCCCTCCGCAATCGGCAGACCTGTGCAAAGTGAACCTCTAAAAGCCTATGGTATGGAAAGACCAAGACCATAAAGTGATGCACTTTACTGATGTCTCTACCTTAAATGCAAAAGACAAAAATACAATTGCAAAAAGAGCTGCTCGCCTACCCGGTAACCTCTCTGCACTTTCAAACCTGATCTGCAGAATCTGGAGGAAAGAGGCAGCTTTGATAAAGTCTAATGAGGCATGCTGATACCATGACTGAAGGAGCAGTCTGTCTTTTCAACAAAGGCTCAACTGATGAACTTAACCTTGTGGGTTTGCTCAACAACATCCTGCATGAATATACAGCTGGATTCCAGCAAGCTCTGACCACCTCACATACCTACTGGAAAAGCAAAGAGAACACAAGGTTCAATGATTTACTGTTATCTCAGAACACTGACATGCCTTTAAGGTCTTCAAATCTACTAGAATCTTCTGAAGGGGTCAACAAACATAAGGTCAGAGAACATCCAACTGGTATAATTCACCTGGATTTCTAAAATGTTTCTGAACAAGGTCCATTTATCAAAGGCTTTTAAAGAAACTACTATGATAGAAGGGAAGATCCCTCATGACAGCATAAATTTGTTACCTAAATATTCATTTTCCACAGCAGAAGACTGTGACAAGTATGTTCTGTGGATACCCACGGTGTGTCATATATTTTTTCCAGATGATATACAAGTATGTGGAGCAATGAAAGGGTGACACAAGTTCAGCTGATAACATGAAGTTATTCAAGAAAATAAGGACAAGGCTAATTATGAAGACCTAAAATGTCATATCCACAATCCAAATTTACATACAACGTGACCACCTCTAAATGTATGATGATGGCAAACAGATGACACTGAAGTTGTACATAACCAGTACCCATTAGTAGTTTTTCTAAACAACTAAAACTTAAGCACAATGTTTCCTTACTGTGCAGTTTTGGCCCTCTACTGGACATACACAAGCTCACCTGAGTAGCTGCAGACTGACAGGAGGATGAGGAAGATGATGAGACAACAGGAATGTCAGACTGAACAGCAGCCACGGTGGTTGCAGGAGTAAAAATGAGCTGTTGAACAAGAAAAAGAAATCTGGTAACAGACTGAAACTTTGAAAATATATGAAAGAAATGCAATATTTTAAAGAGAGCTACGTCACTTGCAAGGCATTAGTGACTAAATTCTCAATGCCACCTGAAAGTACAGAAAAATATTTCTAAATAACTTAACAGAAACAAAATAAAAACTGAAACAGGTAAGATTTATTTTGTGGAGAGGGGAGGAGTGTAGAGTGGGACAGGACAACAGGACCAAAAGTAAGCTTAAGAACTGTAATAGAAACTTACCATTTGAGCTCGTAGATACATTTGAGCCTGGCTTGCACTCAGAGTTGGAGAGGTGCTCCCCAGCAACATAGTCTGTTGGGTAATACTGCTGGTGGTGGTGTTGGAGGTCTGTGAACGGCTTATTATCTGTGCAGGTGTAGGAGAGGTGGAGAGGTTAATCTAAGGAAACAAAAATATTCCTTCTGTCATGGAAATTGATTCATCCTAGGCTCTAAAGCCAGAAAGCCTTTGAGAAAAATGGAAGGGGCAGTTGAAACCTCTGAACTGTAGAGATAACAAAAATATATTGATCAAATCATCACAAAACAGGATACTAGCAAGATTGTACATTTTCATTCTTAATCTGCAAGCAACTGTTCTGCAGTAAATAATAATAACCTGTCTAAACAATGGTACCATGAAACTGAAAAAATACCTCATAGAAACACACATTTACAGAATATGTAGCATGAGCTTGCAATATTTTAAGAAAAATACCTGAATTTTAATATTTAAGCATCTTTAAGTGTTTATACTATCTGACTGGACTGGTATCTTCTGTTATGCTTGTTACGCAACCTGAACAGGACAATTCTTTGTGCTGCCATATACAGATTTTGATTCCTCATTCTACACATGCACATTTAAAAAGGACTGGAGACTAAAACTTTCTACAATTTTGTATTGAATGCTCTTCAGCAATTGCTCTTAAGCATCTCCTCAAATAAAAGCTGTCATGCTTTCATGGTGGTGGTTTTTTTTTTTGTTTTGGTTTGTTTTTTTTTCCCTAACCGGTCTAACAGAGTTAAGTGCCCAGCTCTTTTTCATCACTTACTCAAAAGATTTCCTTGAAAAATCCCAGCCCAATTATCCTGTTAGTTTAACATCAGACATCTTTAAAGACTTTCCCTCCTAAATTTAATGAATTAATGATTTTACTTCTAACAACTGTAAGCCAAAGCAATGCTATGACAGCTTAAAAAAAATACACAGCTACATCACTGAAGCTATGCACTGAAGTGACGAACATCTTGAGGGCATGATTAATAAGCAGGATGTCTGTAGGACTAACAAAGTCCTACTCAAGGCAACTGTAGAGCTATACATAAGAGATTGTGCAAATTAGATGTCTAAAGATGCCACTTAAAGAAATACAGCATGAACTGACCACAGAGCTGCTAATAACTGAAACCTGAGCACATGCCTAGAATATGGATAAAATAATTAAAAGTGCATAAAAGATGTATGATAAAAGATGATAATCAATAAATGAATGAATGCTATAAACATTTAATTATTTTTGTATCTATATATGTAAACAGTGACTTCGATTCTTTATATTTGGTGCTCTTTAATCAATTATACACAGAGTTATGATTTTAACCTACAATAGCACCCTGAATAAAGAAACTAATGTGAAAAATCCAATAAGAACTCATGTAAGAGATGAAAGCTCAGGGAGTGACTCCTGCAGTGGTCTGAACAGTCACCAGTGCTTGTGGAGCAAGCAGCTGGCCCTGGAGCACTAGGAGCAGGCTGAGACTGGGGAAACCTCCAACCCCGGCCAGCAACACGCATCGAGGTGACTGGTGGACACTGGAAGTGCAACCAACACCTATTACAGAATCATCGGAAATTCTCTTTACTGTTTCTCTAACACTAATTTTAACCACAAGAATTTAAATACTAAAATATTTTCCGGTTTTCCAAGTAATTATATACTAACCACGAGGGGTTGAGAATGGATGGAGGGCTTTGTTCAGTTACGTACCGAGGTCTGCGACATGCTTGACTGCTGAGTGACACTCCCAGTGGGGGAAGTACATTGCCTCCCACCTGACAGGCTTGCCTAAATAGCAAGAATACGGGTCAAATATTGAAATCAAAAAGTGTTTAAGTGATGATCATATTATTGCATACACCGTCAGAAACATCCCTCTCTACCATTACCTTTTCTCTGAGGTAACAGTAAAAACGCTTTATTCAGAGGAATTAGTTTTCAGCAAAGTGAACTCTGCACTATGGAGCGCTGTCTGCAAGGTGCTAAATGCCTTGAATTCCTACCCAATTTCAGGTACTCAAATTCTTGCAGATCAAGGCTTGAACAAAAACTATCAGAGGTAAAGTCTACCAAACTGTTAATGATGGAGCTAACTGATCAGGTCACTACCTATGGTGCTCAGAACTTAAAACGTGACATCATTAAAAACTGTCATTATTAAAACTTGCATCATAATTTTTATTATTATTACAATGCTCTAAATATAAAACAAACTTTATAAATGTTGTAACGAACACCCTCACATTCTAGAATGATACTTTACGTATGCACATCTACATTTTATGTATGCATATGTCATACATATAAAAGTACACTATTCCAGCCCTTCAGGTGAATATAGGACAGTGATTTGGATTTCTGCATTAACAGACTGCAATCCAAAACCTTCTAGCCTTTCCCAGTCTGATTTTCTTAGCTCTGTCTTGTTAACTGTATATGCACACACATCTGGCACAAAAAATGACAAATCAATATATTACCACGATCTAATGGAAAAGGTATACAAGAAAAAGCCAGGAGTATAGAAAAGTCAGTCCCAGTACTGACAACAAACAGCTATATACCTGAAATCTTTAACTCCATTTTAGCATTTGCATGTGTAAAATCATTAACAACTACCTATCTCTGCAAGATAATATTCTCAATCCATGGTCAACTGAGGTCAAAGTAAATCTTTCCACTGCTTGAGTTTTCAAAATGGGTCTCCTTCAGGGTTCACCAATGTTAAAAGCTGTGCTTCAGAAATGAAATGTCTTTTACTTCCTATATTTCCACACTCAAGAGTTAAAACTGAATCGTGCCATTACTTATAATGAAGCCAGATTTGTGGCAAAACACACTAAGACAGCAGGTGTTCATTATTTTTATTTGATTTCACTACGATACATTGCTATTCATTGCTTTCCCCATCAACTTTTAGAGAAAATCATGGGATGAAGATTGTAGTAGTGTATTTTTAATATTTATTTTATTACTGTTCGATGAGTTACATGATGCACTATAATGTATGCAATAAAGCATGGAATGGTCGCCTGCTGGAGCATCTATAACACTGGACCAAATCCTCCAAACAGTTTGGAGGGAAGATACAATTTAAAATAAAGAAGTCATTAAAAATAACAGTGAATTATTGTGAGGCATTAAGCTCAGGCACTTAAGCTGTTATTACATTTGACAACGCTCTAGAATTATAGTCCTACTCTAGAAAGTAGTACACCATTTTTTTTTTCAGCAATCTTCACTCTCACCTGTGGTACAGTTGCCAGACTCTGAAATTGGGTACTGCTTAAATGCTGCTGCTGCAAAGCAGCAGTCTGCAGCATTAGATGCTGCTGTTGGGCTGCGTACATCTGCTGGAGGTACTGAGCAGCTGAGCTAGGAGGACGATGCAAGGCCTGCTGAATAACCTGTGATGAATCAGTAGGTAATTAATTACAATTACAAAGTACATACCATGCTGACATGATGCTGAAGTTTACCTTTACAAGGAGATAAAACCAAATAAATTCTTTTCACGCCGATTATGTAATACTGAACTCATTTCAGCACTGTTCTCAACCAATTCTCAGAATGGAGTCAACATAAATGTATTCAAGTTTTCAAGGAAAGCCTGACGATCAGCTGACAATACAGCATCATTCATAATGCAACATCCACGCCTCTTGGGTTCTTGTCAACAAGTTATTTTTGAAACATCTGAATAGAGTCTGAGGGACTCTACTGCTAAATCAAACAATGTACTGTACAGAGTTTGAGGGGACCTAATTTAAAGAACAGCATGAGGGGGCTGGATCCAAAGAAGCAGTTGTACACAGATACCTCTAGATCCCTGTAGTCAATGTTGGTCAAATGAACAGCTTTATTTTGTGGTATTTTGTCAAGTATTTTGTTAATAATCCATACTCCTAGGGAATGGAGAAAAAATCCAAACTTTCAAGCATAGCATTTCCCCTCTATTGTCTGGGATGCTGGCCTGCACTCTGCACTATTCTTAAATGGTCTGATACCCTTTGGCAAACCATATCTTCTGAAAACCAGTAAGTCAGGTATTGAGAAAGAAGATGGCAATTAAGAATGGAAAGTTAATCTTGTGTAAAGTATTTCACAATGCCTGCACTGTACAGGATAGGAAAGAATACCTCACAGCCCAGTACCTGGACAGCATGTCTGTCAGAGCCGCTGTAGACAGATATCTGTGGCAGCTGTGTCCGGGACGTGGAGGTGGTCGTGATAGTAGTTGTAGAAGCAGAACATGTTGTTGTGTTTGGTTCATTCTCCATAGCTGGGCAGTGTTCGTCTAGCCTGGCAGAATTGAAAATAAAGCCGCTTATAAATAAAGCCAGAACATGCTGATTTTAAAGGGGAAAAAAAAATCTAAAAATCCAAGCTTCACTGAGAATAATGGACAATTTTCAAACGGATAAGTTTGTAGGATTTGCTATTACTTGATGGGGTTTGTTGAGGAATGTGGTA
Source organism: Patagioenas fasciata (assembly GCF_037038585.1). Taxonomy (NCBI): domain Eukaryota; kingdom Metazoa; phylum Chordata; class Aves; order Columbiformes; family Columbidae; genus Patagioenas; species Patagioenas fasciata. The sequence goes on from NC_092528.1 coordinate 18,742,142, forward strand.
ATAACCTTTTAAGATCCATCAAGAGTAGCAACAGGTGAGCAACTTAGGAATACATGCAAGATTTCCAGTAAGCTACACAGGAGCACTGTCGCATCCCTCCTCCCCACAGCACAGCTGACCATTCTGGACCTTCAGCCAAACCTGTTCTTGGCAAAAATCACTTGTGGCACACTCTATTTGGAAAGATATGGAAAGGATGCAGAGAAAAATTGCTTTTACTTTTTACAGCAATACCTCCCAAAATACAGCAAGAGTCAAGGAAGAAACTACTTATTTAAGCAACTCTGACGGTTCTTCCACAGCCTTATAAGACTTTCCTCTGTTGCAGAGTACAATCCCTCTCCCAAAATGTTGTCATTAAAACTGAAATTAATCACATATCTCTCTCTCTCTCTCTATATATATATATGAGGGGTGTTTAGTTTCCTTTTCAGTATTAGTATTACGATTAAAAGGAAATAGTGTATTTTCAGTTTATTGCTTTTAAAAGGATGTTAAAAAAATGGGTGGGGAGAAGATACATTTCCTTCTTAAAATAAAGAACCCAGACAAATAATCACTGAGAGGGTTGTAACATACAAGCTAAAAAGCAGCATTGCCAAGTGCTTAACAAACCACCCACTGGATGCTGTGGACAGGAACATAATTAGGATTTTCACCTCACACAGCTGAAAGTAGAATGCAGTGCTGCCAGGCTGCTGCCCTCACCTCTCAAACACAACTACTTTGCAAGTACAGAACTACACATGATGCTGAGTACTTGGAATAACTGAACTTTAATAGATATATGGTCACCTAAAGACCTCACGGCTATCGTATTGCATACTTGCATAAGCTTTACCATCAAAGAAAATTCATTGCAATAAAGTGTACTTTAAAAACAGAGATACCTACTATTAGAACGGAATAAAAACTATGGCTTTGTTGTTAAAAATTCACATCTGTTGCGCATTATTGATGCCATTTGCCTACCTACATCAGAGCACAAGGTAACATACGTGGGCTAACCACTTCAACTGCAATAAAACCAGTATCATTTCTAAAACCACTTTACATCAATTTCACATAATGCTAATGAAAAGTACACTGAAAAAAAGTCCTGTCTCCTCCAGAGGACATTAAATGCACATCAAAATATTTACATCTACAACTCGTCTATCTAGTTTTAGCAGAAAGTTATGCATCTGGTTAAATTAGCCTACGAAAACAACACTGGATGTCTAATTTCCTTCATTCTAAGCCACATTTTAGATGTATTATTAGTGAGAAGTTCAATGTATCCCACTCTACATGTTATTCCATCAGAACTTCACCCCATGAAAGCTGTTAATCCTTTATCTGAAATAATCTTATTTTCAAAAATAATTTTGTCATTGCCCAAGTTGTTCCCGCAACAGATGTACAATGAAAATAGGAAAGAGCACCTAAACTTCTACTCAGAGTGGCCTGGCACTGAGGCACACCTCCCGACCTGCTCTAACTCCTCGGAGCTGGTGTGACACATTTTCTTGCCACCGCTCTGCCCTATGGCAACACCAACACCACGCAGCGCAGCCCTCGGCAGAAATCGTGTGCCCTCTTTCGGCTGAAGGCACAGTCAAGTGTTTCGACAGACGACACTTGTTAGAAACCTCTCCTCTCTTGAAGTGAGAAGTAGAATGTTTAGGGAGAAAATACAGAAAATGTGGTTATTTTTAGCAAGAAAACCAAGAATCCATTACAATTTAGCAAATGGATATTTTATGTCATTTTATCATTATAGGCTTAAAATCAGACTGTCTTTATAGCGAAGCTTTCACCTCCTTTACAACGTTGTATATGTGGAGACCACTTTTAGTTATAAAAAAAATCTCACATACAACTGAAAATAATCTTTCGAGATTGGTCATGTAAGTATTCAAAAAATAAAAAAGGCAAACCTCCTATATTTGTAGTAAAGTTCATTTTGTTAAATGTAGGAGAAGGACCATACAAAGATGTTGCACATGAGTAACTTAAAAGTCAAAAGAACCTCTGTAATTCAAAGTAAGTTTTAGAAAATGCACTGAACTCTGGCTTTAAAAAATGACTACGCATTTGAGCAACCACAAAATACAAAGCACAACAGAAAACGATATTGAAAATAAGTATTTATTCAAGTAGTAATTTATTCAAGTAGTAATGAGACACCACATAATCTCAAATTACACTGTGCATAATGTAAATATTCAGAAGTTTTGTTCTCTTTATTTTTTTTTGGTCAAAGCAAATATGTAAATTTAAAAAAATAGCTGCTATTCTATACTGATAACATTAAACTACCTTCACAGTGGACACAAACGTCACTACTCATGTTTGAGAAAGTTTGACTTTTGGTGAATATCATGGTAACAGCATCCATAAACGGTATTTGAAAATAGCTTGTGGTTGTTTTTTGTTTGTTTGTTTAAAGTTTATTCTTATTCTTTCCATTCATGACCTCTCCCTATGCCAGCAAGGGTACCAAACACAGAAATTTAACGAAAATTTCCTCCAAGTCTAGTCCCTGCAGGCATTTTTGTGTATGACTGAAGGCTCTGAAATAAGTTCTCTCTCCCTTCACTCTAGCTACAAGCATAGGCCAACCTTGCCCAAACCTTGGGGCTTGTGTTTTTGCTTTAAAAATAATTAAAAAAATAAAATAATAATAAAAAAAAAAGGCAGGTAAACAATCAAAAGGGAAGTCGAAACTATGCCCTGTGGACGCCGCGCGGCACAACTCGCACGCAGCGGGCCTGCGCGGGGCAGCCCGGCCCGGGCGCTGAGGGACTCCGGGCCGCTCCGTGGGCAGCGCCAGCGCTGCTCGGCGGCCGCGGCCGGTGCTCCCGCCGCGCTGACCCGCCCCCTTAGCCCCCGCACCGGGCCGCGGCCTCGCCCAGTCCCGCCGCCAAAACCGGCAGCCATACCGCGGCCCAGCGCCACCGCCCCCCTCAGCGGCCCCGCAGGCAGCAGCCGCCGCCGGGGAGGGCGGAAAGGTGGGCGGGAGGGGAGGCACCCGATCCCCAAGCAAGGCTGAGCCGCCGCCAGGGCGCTGTCAGGGCGCGGGGCGCTGTCGGGGCGCTGTCGGGGCGCTGTCAGGGCGCGGGTCCCCGCCTACACGCCCCGCCCCGCCACGGCCCGGGCCTGCCGCTGCCGCTCCCCCTCCTCCGCGCGTCCCGCCGGGAGACTCGCCTCGGACAAGCCGCTCACTTCGCTTCCGCCATCTTCTCGCCTCCCTCAGGGGGAGGTGCCGCGCAGGCGCGCTGGGCACGGCCGGCGCCGGGCACGTGACGCCGCCCGGCGCCATGTTGTCGTTGGCGGGAGGCGTCGTTCGTAAGGAGCTGCGGCGGGTGTGGGCGGTCAGGCCGCGGGGAGGCAGCGACTGGCTTCACGCCAACGCGGGAAGGTCGTGGTGGCGAGCAGCGGCCTGGCTGGGGAGGAGGTGTCTGGCCTCCCTCAGGACCCGCTGTGGTGAGTGGTGCTGCGTGTTTAGCTGAGCGCAGCTGCAGGGACAGTTATTTTAATTCTCCTGTGGCAGTGACACAGTTCAGCCATATGTTGCCAGGGCCTGTGGTAAATAAGCTTTATTTATTTCATGCTTTAGCTACAGTAGGAAAATGAAGGAGGTGATATATGCTGTTTTGAGAGTGTTTTGGGGGGGTTAGTGTCAATACCAGCCTGTAGTGCTTTTCTGCATTGGCTGCTCAGGGACCTCAGCAGCTCCAACCAGGATTCTGGTGGTGAACTGGAAACTTCTTTGAGGGATATGAAACAGAAATCTGAGTCTTTTAGCCCCATTACCTTAGCTTTCAGCTCTTTCCTATGAAATGATGTCTCTGAGCCTTTCCTTGCAATGGGGACAACCACCTCACCCTTTGAATTGACCATAACTGATCTGAGTTTAATTATTTCCCTTCTGTAGGTGGTAGCAGCCGCTGCATGTTACCTGGCACAGCTGAGCAAAGCCCAACCTCTGTAAAGACAAGTAGCCGCTGTACCACATAGGCTTCATTCCAGTCTTGCATGGAGCATCTTGACAAACTCAGCACCTTGCCCTCTCTTCCTCAAAAAATGCTCTCCTCTGATGAAGAAATACCTTCCAAAAATCTTTGAATTACATTATGTAGCTTCCAAGTACACTAGTATTTCCAAATCTGCTTGTATTGTCAATGATACAGAAAGAAAGCAGATACATTGGACAGAAGTGCTGGCTCATGACACTTTAAATATTGATAAAGAATCAGTTGTGTGAAAATGAAATAGGTTAAAAATTTTGTAATAGGAACAAATAGTAAAATGTAGCTCAGCAATACCTCTTTTTGCTGTTTCCTCCCATAATGCAGTTTGACCAACTGATAACTGGAAATTAAGGTGGGGGGAAATGCCAGATGTCTAGCAGCTTTTTGGGATAGGTGAGTACTTTACGAAGAAAATAATCTTGGCAAGGGTCTTACAATACTCAGATACCTTCCAAAGCAGCATAGATGAGCTTAAACTGTTGAAGGGTGCAGCAGTCACCCTGACCACAGGTGGACGGTGTGTGATAAGTAGTGACAATTTACCAGGTCTAATGAGGATGCCTCTTTTCTGTAAAAGATCATATGATGATTACGTAGGAGAATATAGGAATTTTCATGGGTTAGAAAAGGAGGTGTAGGGAAGATTAAGATTTAGACTGGAATACTCTTGGAGACCTAGTAGGAAATAAGAAAATGTGTCAGAAGTCCTGGTGCAAGATATGGGTGAGTTCAGAAACAGGGAGGTGCTTCCTGATGTATGAAATATATGTGAGACTGTGGAAGCTGGGTGGAGCAAATAATTTTATTTTGAGGGAAAAGAAAAAGATCAACTGCAGCAGGAAGCTCAGCATGAAAAAAGTTCTGTACTTCGTAACTACACCAAAGGTAAACAGCAAATAAGGCCTAAGTTATTTTATCACCAATATAAGAAAGAGGAAGGTGTGTGGATTGGAAAGTATCTCATGTAGCAGCCTGAGCACAAAAAAGCTGAACTCCCCGCTGCTCCAGCAGCCATCCTGCCGTGATGCTGGCTGGAGCGGGGAGGGAGACAGAGGAAAAACAGGAATTGTTTTTACTGCAACAGAACAAAACAGAAGTTCCCCATTTCTTAGGATTGCAAAGAACAATGTATTCAGGAAGCACTGGACAATATAAATATGTGTTATCAAAGAAACTAGTGATGTATTGTTAAATAGGCAAAGCTGGAAGGAAATACTCCTTGCATTGATAAGGTGGCTTATGATTAACAGTTTTAACCACCCCCCTTTGCCTCCTTTTAGTTCAAAAGCATCTTTCCTGTTTCTTTCCTAAAAAGTACCTTAGCCATTCGATATGTGGTAATTAAAGCTTCACCTGAACTGAATATACTGTCTTCTGAGCAGTGCACACTGCATGGATTCTTCAGAATTCTTACAGAAAATATTTTAGTGAATGGTAGTTGTAAGAAACGCGTTGCCATTGCTTCTGCTCAGCTCTGCGCTGGCAGCCGAAGGGCAGCACGCTACATTTGCAACGGCTTTGTGTTAAAATCCTGAATCTTCTCTCAAATCAGGTTGGTAGTGACAAAAAAACCCAACAAAAACAAGAAACCAACACCACCACCACGTTAGGTGTTTCTGGCTCCTTAAACCTTAGAAGAAGGACAATCCGAGTCGTGCCTCAGGAAAATGACAAGTTCCTCCTTCACCCCTTCCCTCATCGCAGCTCCGGCTGTGGTGAAGCCCCGCAGAACGAGCCGCCGCACAACGAACCCGGGCACCTCGGCCTCGAGGAAGCGTTTTGCCGGACCGGAGCTGGCCCGGTGCAGGAGGCTCCCCCAGCCCGTTGTGGCTCCCGCCAGGCCGGCGCCCACCAATCCCAGCATGCCTTGCGGCAGCCTGGCCGCCGCGGGCCGTACCAAGTGGCGACGAGGCCTCCGTGCGCGCCCCCGCTCCGGGCGCGGGGAAGGGAGTGGAGGGGCCGTCGGGTGGCTTATGGCCCGCCTGGCCTGGAGCGCCTAGCTCCGGTGGCTTCGCTACGGGGATCCCGGCTGCCTCTGTGCCGCCGCTTCCCCTCTTCCGCTTCGGCGTGGAGCGTTCCGCTCCACAGGTGTGCGTTAGAATCGCGAGGGGAGAGCCCACGTAGCGCGGGGCGGGGAACCCGACAAACGAGGCATGGCGCCTGCCCTCTCTGGGCGGCAGAGTTGCTGACCGGCCGCTCCCGGAGCGGCTCCTCCTTCCTGCTGGGGGAGTGTCCGTGCTCCCCTCCTGCATCGTCCCGCGCGGCTCCGCGCTCTCCCCCTACCCAGTCCGGTGCTCCCCCCACCTCTCGTGGTTCCGCCCGCCCCGGGCTGGCGCCGTGAGGAGGGGGCGGGGCCGCGGCGCGCTCGGGGCTCGGCGCGCTTGAGGCGACGGGGGTCGCGCAGCCGCCGCCGCCTCCTGCTCCCCTCGCCCGGGCAGTGTCGCCCGCCGCGGGGGGGATGCCGACGCAGCGGGACAGCAGCGGCAACAGCACAATGTCGGCTCCGGGCGGTGTAGGGGGCGGCTTCGGCGGGGACAGCGCCCACCAGGTCCGGGTGAAAGCCTACTACAAAGGGTGAGTGAAGGCGCGGAGCCCCGGGGCCTGGAGGTGGGGCCTGGGCCGGTGGAGCGGCTTTCGCTTCGCCTGTGGCAACCCGGGCCGGAGCGGTGCGACCAGGCCTGGCGGGGGGCGATGGGGCTGGCGCCGCGCTGCCCGGTACCCCGGGTCTGAAGTAGATTCCTCCGGGTACTGGGCGGAGCGGCCGCGCTGGGCGGGGGCTCCCCTCGAGTGCTGCGGTGGGCTGGGGATATCCCCGGCTCCCCTCGGGTGCTGCGGTGGGCTGGGGATATCACCGGCTCCCCTCGAGTGCTGCGGTGGGCTGGGGATATCCCCGGCCTCCCCTCAGACTGAAGCTAAACTGGCTGTCCTGTTAGGGCCCCATACCCTGAAGAAGAGTAGGGGGAAACCCTAGGAACCCCGCAGCTTAGCAGCCGTGCTGAAGTGCTGCTCTGCACCGGGGGAACGGGCAGGACTTGAGAGAAGAGCCTCTCCCGGGTGTGGGTTTCAGCGGGAGCGGTTGCCGGACACCGTGGTGTCTCCGGCATTCCCGGTAAACAAGATCGAACCTGCGGGGCCTTCTCTGCCCTGCTCGCCCTGCTTCCCACGCACCCGGGCGCTGTTTCTTCACGGGCTGTCAGTAATAAGTACATATTCCTTCATAACACTTTACTGGGGGACACATGTTAAAATTCAAACTTAATATGTTCAGGGTCCATCTTTGGTCCTGGTCTCTGCGTGTTACGTGATATTCAGGTCTAAGGGAAGAGGATGTTTGGATGAAAACCTATTTAATCAGTTTTTAGGCTGTTTCCCAGGGACTAAGTGGCTTCTGAGGGAGTCTGTGAATGGTAACTTAAGATGCATCTACTGTCAGTGAAGCTTCTGCTGGGAAAAAAAAAAAAGGCTAGAGCTCTGCACAATGAAAATCTGAATGTTGGTGGTCTAATTCAATGGCTCTCCAGCAATAGCATACAAGGCAGAAGTGTTCTGCTTTGGGTTCACAACAGTCTGTTAAATAGCAACAGTTACAGGACCTGGCTTTTAGAAATTAGAGTGCAAGGGTTGACAATGGTTCATTGGGCCATTAAGCTTAAGAGGAGGTGATCTAAGCAGAAAAAAATGTAGGTTGCATTTTTTGGATTAAGATTGTACACATGATACTCTCGACAGCTTCCTTCCAGTTATCTGTATCAAGTACCAGAAAAGATTTATTACATTTACGGTATGTACTATCTGATATCTCTAGGTTTATAATTTTAAAGAGAGGTATAGAAACTATGCTGAGCATTTGGTGTTTGCTGCTGAGTTTGATTTCTGGTTTGTGTCTTCTTTGGGGCTTTTCTTGGCAAGAGTCTGTGGAAGTACTGTAGAGACTGGCACAATCTGTGGCTTTAAAGAACATGTAAAACACTGTCAGAGTAATAATACGTGAAATTCTAAGCTCTTTGCTTTACAGTCCCTTTAATCCACCATTTCTTAAGGACGTGGAGGTGCCCCTGGCTATCAGCTGGCAGAAGTGTTCATTTGGTGAGGCAGTGAACTAAAGTGGGAACTGTTCTGGGTTAAAGCCATTTGTTTTTCTTCTGCTGGGTCAGTTTTGATCTTGATCATTTCCACATGCAATCACATTCATTCTTGCTTTAGCACAAGGAGGCTGTGGTGCAAGAACAGAGAGATGGCAGCTCAGGGTTGTGGGAGTGAGGATGGAAACTGCTACGTTGGACAGGAATGCTGGCTCATGACACTTTAAGTATTAGGTAATAATTTCACAGACACTGGAATGTTTCTTCTGAGTCTCATCTACTGACCTTTTATCCTGTTAATGCAGTTATCAGTTTCTTTTAATAATGACACTGAGTCATATGGGGTGTTGGTTAACCATTGTGAATACCAACAAACTAACAAGCTGAGTGCCTTAGTCATTCTCTCTACTTTCTTACAACAGAAGGTATGAGACCTCTTCTCAGACTAGTACTGTCAAGAAGTGGGTAAAGCTCAGCACTTCACCTGCACTTAGGGTGAAATTACCTGAAAACTGAGGATTGAAATGCTCATACCAAAGACCATATTTTCCCCTTTTGTCAAATAAACTATCTCAAGATAGCTGGATAAAGGATTTAATGGTAAATGGTGTTAATCTCTGTCTGTGTTGTGTGGTTTTGTTTTTTTTTTTTTAATAGAAGCACTTAAGTGAGTTGTAGAAGTTAATGTGAAAGTCTTGCTAGGAAAGCCTTTTCAACTTCCAGAGGAGTTTCTGGGTAAAAAAACAACCAGACAAAAAACCCTGCAATGCAGAAACACAGATTTGCTCTTGAAACAGTTGGGAATCAGGTAGTCAGAACGTTTGCCTGGAGCTGGAGAGGCTGCACTGAGAGCAGAGAGCCCAACCTGAATCCCCAAAGCATCGAAAAGTCTGGCCTAGAGCCTAATTGCCTTTCTCAGCCGAGACAAAGACTTTAATCAAGAACTCTTTGAAGGGTCTTTGTTTCATTCAACTGTACAATGGTAATTCTTTATCTTAAGTTCATGAAATATGTAAAACTAGCATGGAAAATTTTCCTAAAATGAACAGAGATCATGAGAATAAGAGGATGGGAATTCCCAGAGACTTGGGAATTAGGACATTAGATTGAGTTTATCCAGATATTTCCTTCTCTTAGGTAAGCCACAGTGATCTTTCTCATAAGGCTGGTTGTTTAAAATGCTGAAAATAGTCTTATCTGTTTTAAAGAGTTACTGTAATCTGTTCCATGTATGTACTAGGGGTTCCCCCCCGCCCCCACCTCGAGTTCTTAGGAACTGAATTTATTACACCAAATGTTTAGGTACATTTTTGTTGATACAGTAACAAAGTGTAGCAACTTCAAATGTGTGCCACTGAACAGCATCTGTAATTACAACCACTTCAGCCTTCTAAAATTATTCAGAGTTTACCTTTTATCTCGTTTGTTGTAGATGCTTCTTTGTCAGTTCAGTACAAGAAGCTATTATATCATTAATACATGTGAGGAGGATTGCATTGTAGCAGTAGAGAACAGGTAGGAATAATACGTTGCTTGTGCACTAGGAATCCTGTAGAATTCGTGCTGTTGATTTTTAAAAAAAGAAACAAACGAACAAACTTGAACTCTCTTTCTGTCATTATTAGAACTACTAGCTTCTGTTCTTCAGTGCCTGTTTTGCACTGTTTTAACTGTGTAGGCTGTCATGTAGGTTAGACTTTTACCACAGTAAAAGGCATAGGTTACCAAAGCTTTGCCCACCTTCAGTTTGATTTAGTTCAAATAAAGAATAATCCTGACAGGCCCCTCATGATACATGTTAAACTTGCTACTTTTTCTTAACTTTAATACAGGTATGTGAGTGAGAAAAGTGGAGAAAAAAATGTTAAAGTTTAATTGTAAAATCAAAATACTCCTCCATAAATATTTACAGGAAATTTTAGAGTTCTCACATCCTGTATGTTATTCTTTGTCTTGAGCACTTTCTGATCAATTCTTCAGCTCAATGTCTCTCACTGTCTGTTGAGGATCAAGTTCCACATAGGAGAGTGTTCAGCTTAAGAAAGCTTTGGTTTAAGCACTTAACATTTTCACTCCTTCTTGCAGTTTCAATATTAATTTAATTTTCTAGTGATATATTTTTTGCCAGAAAAAACAAATTGTGGGAGCAGGCAGTTTGAGACCTCAGACTTCCACTGGGGAAAAAGACGCTTCAAATTGTTCTGAGTGGCAGGGCCGGCTCCTTGCGGTGCTGAAACCATACTGGAACAGCAGAATTCGCCAGGAGTCTTGTTGGGGTTAATAAGTAGGCATTATCGAAAGCATTAATGATGACTGACCCAGTTCTGTGATAAATATGTGAATACGTAGATATGTGATTATGTATCTGTATATTTCCACATACTTAATACGTGATAGTTATCTCAGGCTACAGATAAACAAATCTACAGCAGTACTCTCTGTTCATACAGTGGATTGTTCTCACTGAAGTCAAAACTCAAAAGTCAAAAATGAGATATGGATAGAATTGCACTTAACTGTTGGCATTGGAGTTTTTTGTTTTATTTGATTGGTTGCAGGTGGGGTCTTTTTTGTTAAAGGTTGTTATGACTGTTGAATGATCTACAAAAGAAAATGCAAAAGAAAAGCTGTCTGATCTCAGAGGAAAGGTGGGGAAAATAGTGATGAGGCTCGTTGTCTTCTACAGATATTTTAAATCTGTTCTGTATTGTTCCTGTTTATATTTACCATTTGAATTTACAGAGTCTCCCTATGGCTTATCTTTTACTGATTCTTACATTTGCAGGGTATTGATTTAGGTAGGCCTTTTGTTAGTATAAATAAAATTATCCTTTATTAATATTTATGGAAGATATAAATGACAACATTTTAACTGAAAGTAATTCAGGACAAGTACTCTCTTGTTTATTTTCATGTTTCCTACTCTCAGGTCCCTGATTAAGACTTATTATAACAGTACTAAAACAAATTCTAAAAAACCTGGTGTTTTCAAACTGAGAGCTAATTGACACATCCAAATGTTCTGGTGCAGAGTCTGCTTGAATCAGGTTTTCTTCTAATTCCACATGTGTGTCATGAAGAGACAAAAAGGATATTATGCCTTAGAATGTCTTTATAACAAACATGTTTATTAAAAGTAGTACATAAGCTTATCTCCATAAGAAGGAAAGGGCTGTTGTCAAGAGTTTTTTTTCCTACCTCTTGGTAGAAAAGAGGTATTTTGTATTTTTTCATGCAAGGCATCAGTCTTTGGTCCATAGCAACTTCCCTTTGTTCTTTAACTTAGTCTACTGTTTTTTGTTTAAAATGCCATATTTATGTTCAGTAAAATTTAACTTGACGTATTAGCATGAGTGACTACAGCTTTTTCCTAATGAAGTCATCACCAATGTGGTTTTAGGTGCAAGAAGTGTGGAAAACACCGTATAATGCAAAGATGTGATAACAGAACCACACCAAGACCTGTCTCTGTAGAAAATGTCAGTGTCATCAGTGTAGTTAAAATGGAAAAATAAAGCTTGTAGAAAGACCTGTAGTCTTTCAGTTTCTGTGTTACATAAAGCTGGCTTTACAGCTCTAGGAAAGGGTGATAGATATTGCTTGTAGAACCTTATTCATACTCAGATACCGTTTTTAAAAAAATAATATTGCTTTTAGCTAGGATACTCTGAAAGACCCAGTAGTGTTTTTTATAATGGAGTTGGTAAGATGTCCCAAATGGATTTAATAAGTGTCTGATACATGTCCTGTTAGAGATATTGGAGTAGTAATTTGGAGAACTTGCTTAAATTATAAAATAATTAAACTCTCATTTTGTTTGAAGGACAACTGTTTTGCTGGTTGAAGCTAGCGACAAGTAGGAAGAGGGGTTTTGGTTGTTTTTTTTTTTTTTTTTTGATCGATACCACCTTTTGCTTTATAAATGCTGAGGGATTCCTGGGCTATTCAGTACCTCTTAACTTATGACTTTTTCTGTTCACTGTAATACAGATAAATCTATTTTAAGTGGACTTAAATAATAAATTTTGAAAAACTGCTGAACAGCTTTTACTAATCTTTTTTTAATCTTCAGCTTTTGCTAGAGCATCAGTGATTATTGTCTCTCAGGGTTGTGGTCTGTCATCCAATTCTTCTTGCTTGTCTGACCATCATAGTCATGTAGTCACTGCTGCTTTTAACGTACCCTCTCCAATTACTGACTAGTTCAATCACAAAATAAACTGCAATACTTGAAATACTTGGCTCTGATTTCTCATTGCCCTTCAGAACTTAACTTTTTGTGTAAGAAAATATTCCAAAGTGAATGTATCTGCACTGAAATGTGAATAAATGAAGGGATGGTAAACTTTGGTGAAGTTGCAAAGTAAGCGATGCTTTATTCCCTTCCCTGAAAAACAGGAAATACAGGTTAAGACTTTGCCTCTTAATAGAGCCTTGTGGGTTGCTCTTTGGTTGATGCCTGCCTGTCTGTAACCATAATGTGCTGTTAAATCTGCCTCAGTTCACAGAGACAGACGTTGGTGTTGGGTTCACAACCTGTGTATTTTGAGAGAGCATGCGAGGGGAGACCTTTGGATGGAAGAGAACACGGTTTGCCCTGTGGTGTGGGCACAGTTTGGCACTGCAAACGAAGCCCCATCTGTCCCAGGGCACTGCACTGTGTCTCAGTACTTGGGTCCAGATATTGTTTTGTCTTGCATTTTGTCTTGTGGAAAGAAGAGGAGCAATTCCTCAACCAAATAATGTAGCAGCTTTCTGACTGCTTTATTGAGATTATTGAAGTTATTTCACTATCCTAACTATTTACTGGAGTCTTTCCCCTAACTAACCTAACTCTGATCATGCTCATAAATCCAGAAGTAGGCTAGCTGTTCTTCTAGTGCTGAGAAATTGCTAGTTTGTTTTATTCATGCTACTGAACTTAAAGGAACCCCAGGCAATCATGTTTATCACGTGTGTTCTCTGCCACTCCTGAAAGTGGTTCAGGTTCAGTGACTGCAGTATGTTAAGTTACCTTAATTATTCCACTCTGGCCCTGCACAAGACAATTTGAAGATATTTAACTTACTGCATATGCACACTTCAGTCTGGTAGGCATATTGATGTGAATTTTGACCAGATAGAAACTTTCTGTTGCTTCAGTTATTTTCTTTTTTTCCCCCATAGCGCTGGTGGCTGGAACCAACTGAAACAAATCCCAGCTAGCTGAGGTTTTACGGGAAGATAGAATCATAGAATCATTTTGGTTGGAAGAGACCCTCAAGATCATAGATTAGTCTCATAGCTCAAATATTGGACTTATATGAGATGTTTGAAGAGTAGTGTTGTAAACAGTCCTCTATTTTTTAGTTCCACCTTCCTCTGAACTGAATCACTGAAATCCTTTGTTTAAAGGGTTGCAACTGTGAGTCACCTGTTCCCCTTTAAGGCCTAGCAAATACTGGGACAATGGGTCAGCATTTTGTTAACATAAACGTTTAAAACACCAGGTTAACTAACTCTTAATCTTAATTATAACAGAAATATACATTCTGCATAACAGTAAAGTAGTAAATTTTAGTTCTAAGTATGTCTCTGTCAGCCTTCTCTGTTTCTGTGGTGAAGCATCATGGGTTTTGGTTTGTTTGTTTTGGTTTTGTTTTTTTTTTTTTTTAAGGCACTTTCAACATTTGGACTATCCACCCTAATCTGCTAGGAAACCTCTTTAATATTTTTCATTTTTTTTTAATAACATCTACACAATCAACATTTAGTTGGAGAAGATGTATACATTCTTACAACATTCGGATATCTAATAACAAAATAGCTGTTACAGAGTAGGCAAAACCAGCA